>NC_050102.1:46519701-47144701 GCF_902167145.1 Zea mays | reverse complement strand
TACGCGTTAGTAACCTCGTTTCGCCATGTCACGTTTTAAATAACTAATTATGTTTTTTGTTTAACTAACGTTAATTAATTAGACTTTTCAATTAAACTAATTTATAGTTATTAACTTGCGCCTTATAAATGCACGTCGACGTGATTAATATATAACTCAAATGTTTTGCCCTAATGTTCGTTTAATATAAATGTGATGTTTATTTAGTTTATCTCGCGTACCGCGCGCGCGGTTTTGCACGTGGTTACGTGCTGATCCGCGTGTCGTTCGCACGTGTTGCGCGTGATCGTGCGTCGTTCGCACACTTTCGTGCGGGTTCGCGCGTCGTTCGCGCCGGTCGCGCACACTGTTTCATGCGCCGTCTACGCGTTGTTCGCACGCGTCGTCGCACTGTCTGTGCGATGTTCTGCGTGTTGCGCACGTGGTAGTCGGGTATCTCGCGTGTCGATCACGTGGGTCGCGCGGCGTCAACTCGTGATAATAAACTCTTTTCACTTATAAACACTCATGTTAATAACGTTAAGTCGTTATGTGACATATTTTGGATAATTAACTTAAGGTTCGCTCGACTAATATTTGTTAGATTAATATTCCAATTAGATTAGATGTGTAGTGTTCAACTTGCGCTTTTATAATAAACATTAACATGGCTAATATTAACTTAACTACTTTATATTTATTTAATACTTGTTTAGTATAAACATATCACCTATTTAGTTTTCCTCGTCTGTCACGCGTGTTGTTCCGCACTTGGTGGCGTGCTGGTTGGCGCGACGTTCGCGCTCGTCGCGCGCGCTGTTTCGTGTATCGTCAGCGTGCTATGTCGCGCGTGTCCGCGCGTCGTTTGCACGCTGTCGTGCTGTTTCACGTGTCATAATTTCATCTCGCTTAGAATCTCTCTTTTAATTAAATTATTTATTTAACTGATAGCCGTTAGTGTAGCAGATTAATTGAATTGGCTGATGCATAATATTTATATTTGATAAAGTTGAACTAAAAGTTATAGCTAATACTTGTTCAACGTTAACGCGCCAACTTCCCAACCGTAGCTCCGACTATCGCATTTCTTTTTCCTCGCGTGACCGTAGTAACGCGCTCTATTTCGTTTTGCATGCTTTATTATGTTCTCCTTGGCATGGTGTAATGTTCTCATGCATATATATGTTTGTTTGCTTGTGCCTGTTTGTCTTCGCTTTGCGTCGCGAATAGATTGTGATCTGTTTCCGAGCTTCAAGGGATCAAAGATCAAGCGTTGGCGACCAAGAGATCAAGCTTTTTGAGGTCTACAACATTGAACACCCTGAGCATCTGTTTGGTGAAGGCAAGTGTACTCTGACCCATTATGTCCTATTCACTTATAATTCACTATCCCACATTACTTAATTGAAACCTAAGGATTGACTAGCTTTATATTTACCTTATCCTTGATGACCTTTTGGGTAATTATGATTAGCATTTTGCTATTGCCTTAACTTAATCAATGAACATGATGTGACTATTTATGATACAATACTGTTATCCTGATTATATTGATGATCTTGTGATACTCTAGGGGGCTCAGGCTGTTTCCTGAGTACCTCTCCGTAAGGACCTGTTCGTTGAGAGACCATCGGGGATAACAGTGCAACCATGAGGGTGAAATGGGATGCCCTTAGCTAATTAATTAGAGGAACTAGAGGTGTAGTTGCTTCGCCGTCGTGCCGTCAATGGGGTCCAGGCACAGTGCTTGCTCTGCCGAGGCTGAGTGCCGAGGTTCTTTCGTTTTGCTTTTTGTTAGTCACTCTCCTGCGGGGAGGGGTACTGTGTTTATCAAACTGGAGAAACCTAACGGGCGGCTATGATCTCTAGGGAATCTTTGTAAAAGCTACGTAGTGATACCCTGCCGGACCACCTAGGAAGTGATCAATGAGGATTAGCTCTCCCCGGGCAGAACGGGAATCACGGCTCATGGGTAAAGTGTGCGACCTCTGCAGAGGGTAGTGAAACTGATATATCAGCTGTGCTCACGGTTAAGAGCAGCCTTGGGATCCTCTTTGATTAGAGATACTCCGGATACACTTCAGATGATGACTCCAATGATGATGGTTAATGTTGGTGACTTTAATTATGTATTCTAGTATTTCCTCTCCGAGGAGGTACTTTTCGGGATTATAACTTGGGCTTAATGATAAAATCTGGCTTCTACTAACAATAAATACCTGACCAACTAAAAGCAACTGCTTGAGCCTAACCCCACATAAAAGCTAGTCCACTTCAGCCAAACAGGATATTTGCTGAGTACGTTGATGTGTACTCACCCTTGCTTTCACAAAACACCAGGTTGCCTTTGGTGCAATCTATGCTCAGGTAAAGAAGAAGGCGTCGAGGCAGATCTCCAGGGGTTCCAGGACTTCGACGAGTTCGAGGATTAGGCTAGCGACCACCCCCAGTCAGCTGCCTGTGGTGGGTTTATTTACGTTGGCTACGTTTCTATTCTGTGTACTTTGATTATATTATGTAAATGACTCTAGTCTTTATATTATTACTTACTCTTTATTGTTATTCGAAGCATTGTGCTATGATGAGTCATTTATGTAATCGCCGCGTACGTGAATTTCTGATCCTGGCACGTACATGGTTCGCATTCGGTTTACCTTTCAAAACCGGGTGTGACAGCCGGGCCCCAACGGGGTCATCACCGTCGGCCCCACGTACAAACACGCGTTCGAATGCGACATGGAGTGCGTGGAGTACGCCGAGGCCCTCGCCGAGTCCGAGGCCCTCATCGCCGACCTGGAGAGCCTCTCTAAGGAGGTGCCAGACATGAAGCGTCACGCCGGCAACTTCGAGCCAGCGGAGATGGTTAAGTCCGTCCCCCTCGACCCCAGCAGCGACGCCTACAAGCAAGTCCGGATCGGCTCCGAGCTCGATCCCAAATAGGAAACAGTGCTCGTCGACTTTCTCTGCGCGAACGCCGACGTCTTCACATGGAGTCCCTCGGACATGCCCGGCATACCGAGGGATGTCGCCGAGCACTCGCTGGATATCCGAGCCGGAGCCTGACCTGTCAAGCAGCCTCTGCACCGATTCAACAAAGAAAAGCGCAGAGCCATAGGCGAGGAGATCCATAAGCTAATGGCGACAGGGTTCATCAAAGAGGTATTCCATCCCGAATGGCTAGCCAACCATGTGCTTGTGAGAAAGAAAGGAGAGAAATGGCGGATGTGTGTAGACTACACTGGTCTAAACAAAGCATGTCCGAAGGTTCCCTACCCTCTGCCTCGCATCGATCAAATTGTGGATTTCACTGCTGGGTGCGAAACCCTGTCTTTCCTCGATGCCTACTCCGGGTATCA
Organism: Zea mays; assembly: GCF_902167145.1. NCBI lineage: Eukaryota > Viridiplantae > Streptophyta > Magnoliopsida > Poales > Poaceae > Zea > Zea mays. Next base: position 47,141,366 of record NC_050102.1, on the reverse strand, counting down.
CCAAATCAGGATGAAAGAGTCCGACCAGCTCGCGACTTCTTTCATCACACCCTTCGGCATGTACTGCTATGTCACCACGCCGTTCGGCTTGAGGAATGCGGGTGCGACGTACCAGCGGTGCATGAACCATGTGTTTGGCGAACACATTGGCCGGACGGTCGAGGCCTACGTCGATGACATCGTAATCAAGACGAGGAAAGCCTCCGACCTCCTTTCCGACCTTGAAGTGACATTCCGATGTCTCAAGGCGAAAGGCGTGAAGCTCAATCCCGAAAAGTGTCTTCGGGGTACCCCGAGGCATGCTCTTGGGGTTCATCGTCTTCGAGCAGAGCATCGAAGCCAACCCGGAGAAGATCGCAGCCATCAACAGCATGGGACCCATCAAGGACTTGAAGGGCGTACAGAGGGTCATGGGATGTCTCGCGGCTCTGAGCCGCTTCATCTCACGCCTCGGCGAAAGAGGTCTGCCTCTGTACCGCCTCTTAAGGAAGGCCGAGTGCTTCACTTGGACCCCTGAGGCCGAGGAAGCCCTCGGGAACCTGAAGGCGCTCCTCACGAATGTGCCTATCTTGGTGCCCCTTGCTGCCGGAGAAGCCCTCTTGGTCTACGTCGCCGTGACCACTCAGGTGGTTAGCGCCGCGATTGTGGTTGAGAGGCAAGAAGAGGGGCATGCATTGCCCGTTCAGAGGCCAGTCTACTTCATCAGCGAGGTACTGTCCGAAACCAAGATTCGCTACCCACAAGTTCAGAAGCTGTTGTACGCGGTGATCCTGACGCGGCGAAAGCTGCGACACTACTTTGAGTCTCATCCGGTAACTGTGGTGTCATCCTTCCCCCTGGGGGAGATCATCCAGTGCCGAGAGGCCTCGGGTAGGATTGCAAAGTGGGCGGTGGAAATCATGGGCGAAATGATCTCGTTCGCCCCTCGGAAGGCCATCAAGTCCCAGGTCTTGGCGGACTTCGTGGCTGAATGGGTCGACACCCAGCTCCCAACAGCTCCGATCCAACCGGAGCTCTGGACCATGTTCTTCGACGGGTCGCTGATGAAGACAGGAGCCGACGCAGGCCTACTCTTCATCTCACCCCTCGGGAAGCACCTACGCTACGTGCTATGCCTCCATTTCCCGGCGTCCAACAATGTGGCCGAGTATGAGGCTCTGGTCAACGGGTTGCGGATCGCCATCGAGCTAGGGGTCCGACGCCTCGACGCTCGCGATGACTCGCAGCTCGTCATCGACCAAGTCATGAAGAACTCCCATTGCCGCGACCCGAAGATGGAGGCCTACTGCGATGAGGTTCGGCGCCTGGAAGACAAGTTCTACGGGCTCGAGCTCAACCACATCGCCCGGCGCTACAACGAGACTGCGGACGAGCTGGCTAAAATAGCCTCGGGGCGAACAACAGTTCCCCCAGACGTCTTCTCCCGAGACCTGCATCAACCCTCCGTCAAGATCGACGACACGCCCGAGTCCGAGGCACCCTCAGCCTAGCCAGAGGCACCCTCAGCCCAGGTCGAGGTACCCTCGGCTCAATCCGAGGTACCCTCGGCTCGGCCCGAGGCACCCTCTGCTCGGCCCGAGGCATCCTCGGTTCAGCCCGAGGTACCCTCGGCCCCCGAGGGTGAGGCACTGCGCGTCGAGGAGGAGCGAAGCGGAGTCACGCCTAATCAAAACTGGCAGACCCCGTACCTGCAATACCTCCACCGAGGAGAGCTCCCCCTCGACCGAGCCGAAGCTCGGCGGTTGGCGTGACGCGCCAAGTCGTTCGTCTTGCTGGAAGATGGGAAGGAGCTCTACCACCGCAGCCCCTCAGGCATCCTCCAGCGATGCATCTCCATCACCGAAGGTCAGGAACTCCTGCGAGAGATACACTCGGGGGCTTGCGGCCATCACGCAGCACCTTGAGCCCTTGTCGGAAACGCCTTCCTGCAAGGTTTCTACTGGCCGACGGCGGTGGCCGACGCCACTAGAATTGTCCGCACCTGCGAGGGGTGTCAGTTCTACGCAAAGCAGACCCACCTGCCCGCTCAGGCTCTGCAGACCATACCCATCACTTGGCCTTTTGCCGTGTGGGGTCTGGACCTCATCGGCCCCTTGCAGAAGGCACCCGGGGGCTACACGCACCTGCTGGTCACCATCGACAAATTCTCCAAGTGGATCGAGGTCCGACCCCTAAACAGCATCAGGTCCGAGCAAGCGGTGGCGTTCTTCACCAACATCATCCACCGTTTCGGGGTCCCGAACTCCATCATCACCGACAACGGCACCCAGTTCACCGGCAGAAAGTTCCTGGACTTCTGCGAGGATCACCATATCCGGGTGGACTGGGCCGCCGTGGCTCACCCCATGACGAATGGGCAAGTAGAGCGTGCCAACGGCATGATTCTACAAGGACTCAAGCCTCGGATCTACAACGACCTCAACAATTTCGGCAAGCGATGGATGAAGGAACTCCCCTCGGTGGTCTGGAGCCTGAGGACAACGCCGAGCCGAGCCACGGGCTTCACGCCGTTCTTTCTAGTCTATGGGGCCGAGGCCATCTTGCCCACAGACTTAGAATATGATTCCCTGAGGACGAGGGCCTATGCTGACCAAAGCAACCAAGCTAGTCGAGAAGACTCGCTAGACCAGCTGGAAGAGGCTCGGGACAAGGCCTTACTACACTCAGTGCGTTACCAGCAGTCCCTGCGACGCTACCACGCCCGAGGGGTCCGGTCCCGAGACCTCCAGGTGGGCGACCTGGTGCGTCGGCTGCGACAAGACGCCCGAGGGCGGCACAAGCTCACGCCCCCCTGGGAGGGGCCGTTCGTCATTGCCAAAGTTCTGAAGCCCAGAACGTACAAGCTGGCCAACAGTCAAGGCGAGGTCTACAGCAACGCTTGGAATATCCAACAGCTACGTCGCTTCTACCCTTAAGATGTTTTCAAGTTGTTCATATACCTCGCTCCCATGCAAAGTTTAGTCATCAAAGAAGGGTCAGCTTTGCCTCGGCAAAGCCCGATCCTCCCTCGGGGGCTAAAAGGGGGGAACCCCCTCTGCACTGAATTTTTTCCTCGAAAAAAGATCCTTTCTGTCAGAATGTCTTTCGTGCTTTTGGACTACTTCGAAAGTGGATCCTGAAAACGACGGAGTACACGTAAGCAGCCAAGGCTGACCGAGCCGAGGGACTCCTACGCCTCCGGGATACGGATACCTCACTCATCACCTTCTGCGATAAGTAACTCACGTTCGGATAAGTGATTCCGCGGACCGAACAAGTCTTCACGTTCGAAAGCTCCTCTGCCGAAGCGATTCTTCGAGCCTTCTCGACTACGTTGGTGACAGAACCCCATGGACGGGTAAGAGTGCGCGTAAGCGGCAAGGCCGACCGAGCCGAGGGACTCCTACGCCTCCGGGATACGGATACCTCACTCATCACCTTCCGTGAGAAGCAACTCTCGCTCGCACAGACAATTCTGTTACCGACGAAAAGGTCCAGATACTCGAAACAAGAGGAAAAGAGACGCAGCTTTACAACACGGCGAGGGTGTGTTTGGGCCTCGGCGGCCGCAAAAACACACACTACAAGATAATCCATCCTGCAGGCTCGGATCTTGACGGTTGATGGGAGTAGCAGCACCCTCGGCGTCGATAGCACCTTCGGTGAGGTCCGACCTAGCCTCGGACGGCGACGTGGTCCGAGGGTCTCCACTCTGAGAGACGACGTCATCATCTCGCCCGGGCCATCGCCGCCCGGGTCTCCTCCAAGAATCCGGCTCGAGCAGGTAGCTCGGCTGGTCACCCCGAGGCCTCGGCCAGCTGTCCTCCGAGGACATCAGCCTGGCCCGAGGCCTCGGCAGATCAATTCCGGCGTCGGTCCCGCTAACGGACGACTCGGCCAGGCTCCGGCTGACCAAGTCTTCTTTTCGAGCTAACTCCGCCTCTGTCCATGCTGACACCGCTACCCCTGGCCTCGGCTCATCGAAGAGCGCCCGAGGGGTTTCCCTTTAACTAAGCAAGAGAAGCCTCGGGCAGCAAGGCCGACCGAGCCGAGGGACTCCTACGCCTCCGGGATACGGATACCTCACTCGTCACCTTTGCACGGGGCAACTCACGCTTGGTGAAGCGGTTCAGACAACCAACCGGCGAGTCTTAGTGCTCGAAAATGAGGAAAAAATACATACATGTTCAGGCCCCGACAGCCACAATGAACAAAAACACTGGCATTCAAAGTGCCATTACGAACGGAACTCCGGTTCCACCTCCGCAGGTACGAACAACCCCACTCGATGGGGGGGGGCCTGCGGAGCAATAGAAGACCGACGAACGACACGCCGTCACCCGCTCCAGCAGCGGCGACGACGACGACTTCTGCTTCGGGGGGCCGAACAGCGGCAGCAATGACCTCAGGGCGGATGCTGCTGCCAAGAGGCCCCCGCCCATGCCCAAACTCGTGAGGCATGGACGTGCAGAAGGCCGTAGAGTTGGAGGTCGGTCCATAGGCGGCCCTGGCTATCCCGTCGGCGGAAGAACCTCTTCCAGCTGCCGTGGCGGAAGCCGGCGCCGAGAGCGGCTCCGAAGCCACTCGGGTCCGAGAGCCAGGCACGTGGCAGCTGCCAGCGCCACGGACAACAACCGCCCTTCCCCCCGATCATTGAGGGAAGGAGCGGGCCACCGCCCACGCGGGGGCCGACCCCAACTCGGCACACTCCCCTCCCCAGCACTGGTGATGAAAATCCTTGAGGCTGAGGGAGGGGCAGAGGCCGCAGCCCGGTTTGCTTTCCCTCGCCATCAAACTGGAGGTCACCGTCTTGGGTGACCACCGGCGGGGGGGTGCAGCCGGGCTGCATGATGAAAATCCTTGAAGCCGAACGATGGCTGAAAGGTACCAACTCCCACGGAGTTGTGTTCCTCCAACGACAAGGCGGAAGGACTGCGGGCATCCCCCATCCGGGGGCTCGGAAGGTAGAAAGACACGATGCATAAGGGAGTACGAAGACATGGTCGCCTTTCAAGGGGGTCACCCTCCTTTTAAAGGCGACTCTCCCTACTTGCGTCCCCAGCCGTCGTGGGCTGAGTCTTCTCCAACACACTCCAAGGTCCTCCCCCTACGGCGCGGGGGCTGGGTCCCACACGTCATGCAAGCCGGCCCAGAGCAGAAGAAGCCAAACCGCCGCGCGCGGTACATGCAACCGCCCAGCGGTTACAAGCGGCCCTCCACTTTTGCCCAGACCAGCGGGCGAAAGGGCGGGTAGCCATGCAGGCGGCATGCAACCGCGCCAAGTGGGCGCACTTCTCCGACTTCCAACACGCCCAGCATGGAGGCCCAGGCTCACGCGTCATGCAACCGGCGCGCCGGATGCTACGCGCGAGCAACTGCACCGCCACCCGCGCCACTGCCACGCCTCCTCGACTGTGGAACCAGTACCGCGACTCGAGGCAACCCTACGCACGACCCAGCAGCGCCAACCTGGCGCGACGGTCAATGCGGCCAAAAATGGGCCGGCAGTAATGGCGGTGGCAGGCGGGCAGGAGCAGCGGTCACGTCGTCAGCCAGGCTTACGTCCCATTCGGGGGCAGCGAGAGAACCCTCTCTCACGGCGTGAAGACGACGCGCCCGTGTTCCGTTCCTCGAACGGCTCGCGCACGCACAACGGCCGCCCTGCGAACCGCACGCCCCGTTGCATTAACTCCGCGGCGGGAAAGGTGGCGCCTTTGGCAGGGGAAGCGAGCGACGCTTCGCCTTCGCCATAATGACCGCGTCAAAAAAGGTACGCCACGTCATTCGATTTCGAATCCATTTCCTTTTTTCCTCTTTCTCTCTCTTACAACAGGGACCGGGAAAGGGGGATACCCCGAAAAGGATCCTTCTCTGTGAAGGAACTAGGCTCCGAGCCTCCTTACTGATCAGAGGTTCGAAGGCTGGCCCCTTGGAAGGGTTCAACAGCCGCCTCAGAGCGCGTGGGCTCCACACCCACTACTGGTCAGAGGTTCGAAGGCCGGCCCCTTGGAAGGGTTCAACGACTGCCTCAGGCTACTCGGGCTCCGTGCCCACTACTGATCAGGGGTTCGAAGGCTGGCCCTCGAAGGGTTCACAGCCGCCTCAGACACACAGCGAGGGATGACCATGGGTACGTTCGATTCATAACCAAGGCTCGGGCTGCGCTCCCGAGGTACCCTAGGATATTTCCGAGACCAGCGGGAACGATCTTGTAACGGAATCCCATCAGAGGGAGGCATCGAGCCCTCGGACCCCGTCGACAGGGGACCGGGTCTGGCAGATCACCCGCAGGTACTTTTGGGCGCGCCTCTGGGCCTCTAGCCGACCCCTAGCAAATGGGGCACGGACATCCGCTCGGATTACCCGCTGGCAGCTCACCGGAGACACCATGTTCGGCGCCCACCGAGGGCAACATGGAGCTTTCCCCCCCTCCTCCTTGCGGAAAGGCGACGAAAGGGCGTATGTAAAAAAGTCGAGTCTGTCCCTGATCGTCCTCTCGCCCTGTGCAGAGGCTCGGGGGCTGCTCTCGCAAACCCGGCTCCGGCCAAACCGTTGACAGCGTCAACATACCAGCCCGAGAACTTGGAACCCGACCGTGCACCCGGGCTACGGCCAGCTCGCATGAGGGAACGACCAGACTAGCCGAAGCACTACGCGAGGCATTAAGACCTCGGAGGAGTCAAACCACTCCTCCGAGGACTCGGGGGCTACACCCGGCGGGTGCGCTCGCGCGCACCCACCGGAACAAAACGCAACCGAGAAAGGTTGGTCCCCTTGCAAAAAAGTGCGACAAAAGCCTCCAAGCGAGTGCTAACACTCCCTTCGAGGCTCGGGGACTACTCTCGGGGACCATAATTAGGGGTACCCTCAAGGCTCCTAATTCTCAGCTGGTAACCCCCATCAGCATAAAGCTGCAAAGGCCTGATGGGTGCGATTAAGTCAGGGATCGGTCCATTCGAGGGACTCGATCACGCCTCGCCCGAGCCTAGCCTCGGACAAGGGCAGCCGACCCCGGAGGATCTCCGTTTCGCCCGAGGCCCCCCTCCAGCGGCGAACATACTTCCGGCTCGCCCGAGGCCCTGTCTTCGCCAAGAAGCAACCCTGACCAATTCGTCGCACCGACCGACCAAATCGTAGGAGCATTTAATGCAAGGGTGGCCTGACACCTTTATCCTGACGCACGCCCTTCAGTCGACAGAGCCGAAGTGACCGCCGTCACTTCGCCGCTCCACTAACCGGCCTGACAGAAAGACAGCGCTGCCTGCGCCGCTCCGACTGCGGTGCCACTTGACAGAGTGAGGCTGACAGGCAGTCAGGCCCGGCCGTAGGCACCATAGGAAGCTCCGCTTCGCCCGACCCAGGGCTCAGACTCGGGCTAAGCCCCGGAAGACGGCGAACTCCGCTCCGCCCGACCCAGGGCTCGGACTTGGGCACAGCCCTGGAAGACAGCGAACTCCGCTCCGCCCGACCCAGGGCTCGGACTCGGGCTAAAGCCCCGGAAGACGGCGAACTCTACTCCGCCCGACCCAGGGCTCCGACTTGGGCTCAGCCCCGGAAGACGACGAACTCCGCTTCGCCCGACCCCAGGGCTCGGACTCCGCCCTGGCCTCAGCCGACGGTCTCCGCCTCGCCCGACCCAGGGGCTCGGACTCGACCTCGGCCACGGAAGACAGAATCGACCTCGACTTTGGAGGAGCCTCCACATCGCCCAACCTAGGGCGCAGACCAGCCACGTCAACAGGAGGCGCCATCATCACCCTACCCCAAGCTGACTCGGGCCACGGGGAACAAGACCGGCGTCCCATCTGGCTCGCTCCGCCAGATAGGCAATGATGGCGCCTCGCATACTCTGTGACGACGGCGGCTCTCAGCCCCCTTACGGAAGCAAGAGGACGTCAGCAAGGACTCGACAGCTCCGACAGCTGTCCCTCCGCCAGGCTCCAGCGCTCCTCCGACGGCCACGACATCACACGAACCGGGCGCCAAAACCTCTCCGGCCGCCACGATGGCGTGTACTTAGGGCGCTAGCTCTCCTCCGCTAGACACGTAGCACTCTGCTGCACCCCCCATTGTACACCTGCATCCTCTCCTTACGCCTATAAAAGGAAGGACCAGGGCCCTCTTAGAGAGGGTTGGCCGCGCGGGGACGAGGACGAGACAGGCGCTCGCGTGAGGCTGCTCGCTCCCTCTCCCGCGTGGACGCTTGTAACCCCCTACTGCAAGCGCACCCGACCTGGGCGCGGGACGAACACGAAGGCCGCGAGATTTTCACCTCTCTCACGCCCATCTCTGGCCACCTCACTTCCCCCCTTCGCGCTCGGCCTCGCGCCGACCCATCTGGGCTGGGGCACGCGGCGACATTCACTCGTCGGCCCAGGGACCCCCCAGTCTCGAAACGCCGACACATACCTTGAACCCTTTTGAAACCAGCATACCCTTGAGAGTCTTTTCTTTAGTCGGGTAAGTCTTGCTGAGTACTTGCATACTTAGGGTTTTACCCATTGTTGCTGCAGGTTACGAGTCACTTGATTGTGATTGGTGTTAAACGCTGGTGGGCATGACCTTCTATAAGTCTAAGTACTTCTTCTATACTTCTTATTAAGGATGGTCACTTAAGCTAGCATATATTTTAAACATATAAATGTTTATACATTCAAAACATAGTGCAATTACTCCGATCATGTACAATGTAAACTTGATGTAACTTGTAAAATTTGGTAATAAGATTTCCGCTGCAGAATGTTGGTGTGTGTGATTTGTGTTAATTAATCTTGTTGTCCTGGTTATAAGTGGTTTATCCGGGGTCCTTGGTACACTCGGACAGATCCTGTTAAGTTATCTGGTGCACATGCATAGTCGTCAGAGGTCTTTGATACAAGGGCAGGTGCATGTGGGCCCAATAACTTGGGAGGTTCTGCCACAGCTGGTATCAGAGCATGATTAAGTATATACGGTCACATACATATTTTCAAAACAAAAGTTTTGGTTTCAAAAAACCTATTTTCGACTAAACACATTGTTTGGCTTTGAAAAACAGATTTTAAAAACTATAATGCTAGCGACATCCTCTGTCTGCGCATGGACTCGTGTAAAGTCGGATGGTCTAGCGTAATACGTCGGCCGGTTCATGCCATATCCGGACAGTCCGACGTAAGATGGCGGACGGTCCGCAACATATCTGGACGGTCCGGCGTGATGCACCGGACGGTCCGTGATGGGGCCAAATTGTTCGGGGTTGTACCCTAGTGGTCCGGCCATGTACGGTGCGACCTGATTGTTTTGTGTGCGGGCCTGCATCTGGTCGGACGGTCCGGCGAAATACGCCGGACGGTCCGCGGTATAACCGGACTGTCTGAGATGATGCGCGGACGGTCCGGTCACGTCTAGTACCTGCCGCGTGCCTAGTGGTTGCGGCTGCGATGGTGACACGAAAGTGTGCATCGGCATACCATATGATGGCTGGGTCAAGGGTGACCCATTTATAGCCGATGTGTTTGACGCGGGTGGCTCTGTATTAGACTCTCGCGATGGAAAGCTAGGAGCAGCTGATTTCTCGTATGCACGTAAATGCATTTTAATAGATTCATCTACATATTGATCCATGAAAGTCGTAAGAGATAGATCTGGAGTACTTACAGCGGGACCCTGAAGTGGAGGCAGGAGAGATTCCATATCTGTTGGGGACTTGTTCTCAAATGCTATGAATTAAGAACAAGGCAACATAAAATGTTAAATATTAATGTCCTTCGTCCGCTGAAGCATTATTTCCCCAAGGATTTAATGAACTTCGGACGAAGTTTGTAATGACACAATTACGAAGGTTGTATCTTCATAATTGAACTCTCAGAGGTAATATAAAATAACATGAGACATAAAGCATTAAAGACAAGTAAATTAGAAGTAAACAACATCATTTACATATGATATAAACTTGATGTATTCAAATATAATGTTTAGATACATTTATACCTCTGCCTTGGCAAGGAATAATTTCCGAGTGATGTGATTGCAATTACAGGAATGCGTGAACAGTAAAGGAATACTGTTCACTATTTATAGGCATAGGACACAGCCTGTGAGCAATTACAATCATACCCCTCATAAAAGTTTACAACAACAACTCAAACTCTTATGGACTAAAAGGTCATTCTATCTTTAAGTCGGTTTGTAATTCCGAAGCTTCATGAATGGCATCCTTCGGCATCACGTACAGACAGCTTCAGCCGAAGCTGTTACTTCCTGCAGGGCCTTCGGTGACGAAGCATGGTCCCAACAGTAGCCCCTTCGCGGTGCTAGATCGTTTTTCGTAACGAGCTTGATCCGTGAAAAAAATCTCTTAGGCTTCAGGAAGCCGAAGGTCCGAAAAACACCTTCCCTGAGCTCGTTGTCGAGAAACGATATAGTTTCCGAGCGCGTAGCGGTCCCACCATGCAGGTTCACTATTTTGGTCTTTGCGGCCCACCGCGCAGCGGGTGCGAGCAACTGTTTGCCTGGTGTAAAAATCCTGACGATTCACCTTCTTACTTGTAGCACTATATAAACAGACATGTAGGTGTGAAGTTACCACATCATTCATTGCTATTGCACTGTTTTGCTGCCAAAAATTTTAACCATAGCCGAAGCTTGACTCTCGTATTCAGACGAAGCTCCAGTTTAGTGCCTACTTCGTCAGAAGAAAAGCTTCGGGAGAAAAGGTTATTTAATTCCTAAGAAATCTTTCAAGAAATTCAAAATTAAATGGCCAGAGTGCGCTCTACTGCTAGAGTTGAGCGTGAGGGAGACGAAGCCGAAGGAGCTGAGACTGTTCCTATTTCCGAAGCAATGCATCGATCTGGACTGGTGACCTCGGAAAGAATCCCCACTGCCGAAACAGAACAAGCTGCTGCCGAAGCGGAACAAGGAGATATTGAGGAAGCTGATTCTGACGGTGATTACCATATCGCAGTACCGAGCAAGCCTAGCCATTTGGACTTCGGAAAGTCGACTATCTCTAAGGCTGATTTTTCCAAAATGGTGAAGTCGGGCTATTTCAGTGAAGATGAGAAGAAGCTGATTCGCTTCGGGGGAGAGGAAACTACCCTGAAGCCAGAAAAGGATGAAATAGTTATTTTCAAGAGTTTTCTAAAAGCTGGGTTGAGATTTCCTTTAAATAGAATGATTTCTGATGTGCTGCAAAAGTTTGGGATCTATTTTCACCAACTGACTCCTAACGCCATTGTCAGGCTTAGCGTTTATATCTGGGCTCTCCGAAGCCAGGCAGTGGAGCCGCTTGCCGACAGCTTCTGTCGAGTACATGAGTTGCATTACCAGACTATGGCCAGAAAGGATGGGTTGCATGAAAATTTTGGCTGTTATAATTTTGCCTATCGGAAAACCACAAAATTTCCTGTGATTAGCTACCGGAGCAAATGGCCGGCAGGCTGGAAGTCAGAATGGTTTTATGTCAAAGTAGACGATGACAAAGAGAAGCTGGTACAGAGCCCTCTTGAACTTATCTTCGGAGAAACCAGACCCCGATGCAATATGGCAGCAAAAGGTCCAACTTGGACCGCACTAGCTGAATTCAAAATTATTGCAGAACACATTGGCACTAGAGATTTAGTGCAGGAATTTCTGGCCTTCAGAGTGTTTCCAACTATGAAGGAGTGGACTATGCCGAAGCTTAAAGGAGAAAAGAAAGAGGGGGAGCTTGTCCGACTACCCTATTATTATAAGTTTAAGAAATATTTTAAAGCACCCTGCCAAGAATGGCTCGACACGATCGAAGTAATGAGTAATGAAATTCTTGGAAATTACTCCAAAAAAGAGGACCAACTGATGACAGCAGCCTTCGGCACTCGGCCGAAGCGAAGGCTGAACAGGGTGCTTGATGCTATAGGGTTTGAATATGCTGATTATGGTCGACTGGGCGGAGACGCTGGAGGCCCGAAGCGAAAAAGAATTGCAAGCGCTGCTGACGAAGAGGTCGCCAAGGTAGCCAAAAAGAAAAGGGAAGATTCTGAAAAACTTAGCCCTGAAGAGTTGAACCCTGAGCCGAAGGTGGCCACTGCAAGAAAGAGGAAAACTGCATCTCCAGAACCAAAAACGTTGGTTCGAGAAGAAGGTACTTCTGCAACGCCTTCTGCTGTTGAAGTAGAAGAGATTATGAAGGTAATGATTGAACCTTTGCCTGTCAAGCTAAGTCCGCTGGCGCTGGAACTGACGAAGTTTTTTCAGAAGGACAAGGCAGCTTCGGCGGACGAAGGTCCTGCACTGCCGAAAAAACGAAGGATTATTCAAATAGCAGATGTAATTCATGGGACACCATCACCGACACCGGCATCAAGAATTGCCATTGACCAGACTGCCGAAACCGCCGAAGCTAATGGCGCCGCAACCGAAGCCACCAGAGCGGAAACCTTCGAAGCTGAAACTGGCGCAGCCGAAGCTGCCGGGGCTGAAACCGGGGCCACAGAAGATCCGAACCTGGAAGAGACACTTGAAGTTATTGATAACATACTCCTAAAAATGACTGAGGAAGAATCTGTTGTGGCCGCGGCGAGCACAGCTACTGAAAAGGGGAAAAAACAAGCTGAAGGCATTTTGGAGGAAGAAGATTTTGAATTTCAAGATTTACTTGGGCAAGGACTGACAGACGCTGAAAAGGCAGAGCTTAAAAAATGTGCCATAGCCTGCGGATATAAGACAGGGGCTACACTGTTCGGTGGGGTTAACGAAGGAAAGCTGAGGTGCCTTCGAAACCGCAGCGAAGCTAAAATTGTTAGAACTCTCTGCAAAAACATTGGCTTACCGAAGCTAGAAGCGGACCTCTGCCGTTACCAACGACACCATATCGCCGGAAGCTTGCTTTATGCTAACTTCAAGGTAACAAATATTTTTGTTATTTTATTACTATTATTATTATCTTTTAGGTCATTTTCTAACGAAGATCGTTTCGACAGAGCATATTATTAAGTAAGGTTTTAAAAATGCAACAAGATCTCGAAGAAGAGAAGAACAAAGCCGTCATCCAAGATTTGGCTGAAAAAGTTGAAAATTACGAAGCTAATCTGAAAAAGAAAGACTTCACCATCTAGGACCTTGAAATCATGGTTAAAGAGCACGAAGGTGCATTAGAAAATAAAGATTTCGTTATTCAGACTATGGAGGGTTCTTTGGCTGAAGTCCAAACTGAGAATAACAACTTAAAGAATGAATTGCTCCAACAGTCAGAAAAATTTGAGCAAGAAAAGAAATATCTTAAAGCAAGCCTAAAAACTGAGGTGGATAAAAATTCAAATTTGCAGAAATCCTTTAAAGAACTTCAAGAGAAATGCTTAAGCTTCGGCAGCCGATGCGTGCAGCGGCTGAAGGATGTGTTTCATTCTGTTGGAGCCAGCTCTGCGAAATTTACACCTTCAGCTGAAAATCTGCCCAGCACATTAGAATATATTGAAGGCGAGGTTGATGCCCTTGACGAAGTTATTGGTGGGCACGCCGACTTCTGCGCCCTGGTAGCTTCTCGGGGCACAGCTACTGCTTTTCTGAAGGCTGGCTGCACGCATGGAAATATTGTGAACAGACCAAACTTTAGCTTGTCAGCATCAGATCTGATAGATATCCCAAGCCTAGCCCGAAGCATTGGAAATAGATTCATGACCCAGATCTGGGTAAGTGGCGGGCGAAAAATGGCAGGTGACGAAGCTCGAAGCCATCTTAAGCCAGTAAGAAACTTATGTTTGTTACTTTTACCTTCTCCTTGAAATTTGCACCTTTCTTATTCTGCTGTTTGATATACGCAGGATGACAAAGCTGAAGAATGACGAAGCTGAAGTTTGACGAAGCTGAAGTTTGACGAAGCCTAGCCTGAAGCTTAATAGTTGCTTACAATATATTTTCCTGCAAAAATTCTGGAGAAACTCTTGTAATATAGTTATGGAACAACTCATGTAAATTTGTACATACCTTGTAATATATTTTGTCTCCTTTATCCGCATACAGTCTGCTTTGCTGTGGATGAAACTTCTCTTTTGAGCCGAAGGCGAAAAACACCTTCCCTTCTTTTCGTACACAACGAAGCATAAAAAAAATTTCCCTCGAAGTTTTTCCTCATTGCTGAAGCACCTGTCTTTTTTGTGTAGTATGATGATGATTCTATATATGTCTAAATGAATGTTTATGAATGCAAATGACATGATGAAATGTACTGTGCAAATGAATATTGGGACACATGTTCAAAAACCATAAGCACAGCCCTTCATCCCCTTAGGAATGATACAAATCTTTTTGCCGTTTACTTTTCGGCTTCACCGTTTACTTTTCGGTGTATCAGCGTTGACTTTTCGCTGTAAGCCTCCCTTGGGAGCTTCTTCGCCTTTTACTTTCAGCGGAATCAGCGTTTATTTTTCGCTGTAAGCCTCCCTTAGGAGCTTCTTCGCCTTTTACTTTCGGCGGGATCAGCGTTTATTTTTCGCTGTAAGCTCCGCATTCCCTTAGGAACGACTTTTGAGCTTCTCCTTTTTCTTTTTTCCTTTGCGTTTACATTTACATTTTTGGGGGATATCACTCTCATAGAATTGAAATAAGGAAAATTACATGTTGTGGCCCCATTAAAAACCTTTCTCCCCCTTTGGAAAGGAAAAGGGTGCCACAAAAAAGAATATAAAAAATTACATCAAACTAAACATAATATCGCCGAAGCTCATCCGCATTCCATGATCTAGGAATGTCGTTGCCGTCCATATCCTTCAATCTGTAGGAACCGGGTCTTGACGAAGATACTACCAAAAAGGGGCCTTCCCACTTCAGCTGTAATTTGCCTACTGTCTCAGGATTGGCTACTCTTCGAAGTACCAAGTGTCCTGGTTCAATGTTCTTCAGCTTGACCTTTCTGTCACGCCATTTTATTGTTTCAGCTTGATATTTATTGATGTTTTCCACAGCTTGAAGTCTGATCCCTTCAATAGCATCTTTTTCTACAGAGCAATCAGCTTCGTCTTCGCCTTCTGCCGAAGCTACTATCCTTATTGATCCTGCTTTGGCCTCTTCTGGGGTTATTGCTTCGTCACCGAACAATAGATTAAAGGGCGTAAAGCCTGTTGACCTTGACATGGTTGTGTTACGGCTCCACACCACTTTGATTAACTCGTCTGGCCACTTTCCCCTGGGCTGATTGAAGATTGACTTCATTATTCCTGTCATTATGATCCCATTAGCTCTTTCAACAAGTCCATTTGACTCTGGGTGTCGGACTGATGCAAAATGGATCTTCGTGCCAATTTGATCACAAAATTCTCTGAAGGCTTCAGAATCAAATTGTGTCCCATTATCCACAGTAATAGCCTTCGGCACTCCGAAGCGACAAACAATGTTTTGCCAGAAAAACTTTTGAATAGTAAATGAAGTTATTGTGGCTAAGGGCTTTGCCTCAATCCACTTGGAAAAACATTCCACTGCCACTACTACATATCTTAGGTTCCCCTGTGTTGGTGGTAATGGGCCTAGTAAATCGAGGCCCCACCTTTGCAACGGCCAAGTGGGTTGTATTAATTGGGTTAAAGACGAAGGTTGTTTTTGATCTTTTGCACATTTCTGACAACCTTCGCACTTTTGGACCAGATCCGCTGCATCCGAAGCTGCCTTTGGCCAATAAAATCCTTGGCGAAAAACTTTCCCAAGCAAGGGCCTAGATCCAATGTGAGATCCACACAGGCCTGCATGTATTTCCTTCATTAATTCTATACCTTCGGATCTGGATAAACACTTGAGCAATGGGGAATAGACCCCACGCTTGTATAACTCCCCTTCTATTATGACATATGGTCGAGCTCTTGCTTCTATTCTCCTGTTATAAGCTTCGTCGTCTGAAAGAAAATTACCCTGAAGGAAAGAGATGATCTCAGTTCTCCAATCTTCGCTATAAACAGGGGATATGTTAAGGATTGCTCTTTCAAGAAGCTCGACCGAAGGTGCTTTTATTGTTTCGAAAAATACTTCCGACGGTATAGGCAGCCCCTGGGCTGCTGACTTGGCCAATAGATCAGCATATTCATTTTCTCCACGAGGAATATTTTTGACAGAGAAACCTTCGAAGGAAGCCTCAATCCTTCGGACTGTATCTAGATATTTTTCAAGCTTCGGGTCTCTTGCTTTATAGCTCTTGTCAACATGACCAGAAATAACTTGAGAATCAGTTTTAAGAATGGCCCTTCTGATTCCCATTGCCTTTAGCTTCCGAAGACCCAAGAGAAGAGCTTCATACTCAGCGATATTATTTGTGCAACTAAAATCAAGTCTTGCCACATAACAAGTTTTAACTTTGGAGGGTGAAACCAACACAGCAGCCGCTCCTGCTCCGAAGGTTCCCCAAGACCCATCACAAAACATTGTCCATGCTTCGGCATCTTTATTCGTTTCTTCCTCCTGAGCCCCTGGCGTCCAGTCAGCAATGAAGTCTGCCAACGCTTGGGACTGAATTGAAGATCTATGGACATAATCAATACAAAATTCATTGAGCTCTGCAGCCCATTTTCCAATCCTTCCAGTAGCTTCTCGGTTTCTCATAATATCCTTCAGAGGTTGCGAAGAAGGAACAATTATGTTGTAAGCTTGAAAATAATGCCGAAGCTTCCTGGAGGCCATCAAAACAGCATACAGTACCTTCTCCAATTCTGTATAATTTTTCTTTGATAAACTAAGAACCTCGGATACGAAATATATTGGGGCCTGCCTCTTAACTTGGCCTTCAAGCTTCTTCTGGACAAGTGTTGCACTTACCGCTGAGTGCGAAGCTACCACATATAATAACAAAGGAGCCCCTGGCGTTGGTGGAGTTAATGTTGTTAGATCTATCAAATATTGCTTCAGCTCTTCGAAGGCTTTCTGCTGGATTGGTCCCCATTGAAAGACTTCGGCTGACTTCAGCACTTCGAAGAATGGTAAGTTTCTCTCTGCTGATCTGGATATGAATCTGTTGAGAGATGCCAGCCTTCCTGTCAATCTTTGAGCCCCCTTTTTTGTACTTGGTGGTTCCATTCGAAGTATAGCTTCGATTTTGCTTGGATTAGCCTCAATTCCCTTTGTTGAAACTAGGCAACCAAGAAATTTCCCCTTCTTTACTCCGAAGACACATTTTTCTGGATTCAACTTTAGACCAGCCTGTCTAAAATTAGCGAAAGTCTCCTGTAAATCAGCAATGTGGTTATCTTGCTTCGTGCTTTTTACAATGATATCATCAACATAAGTTAGCACATTGCTGCCTATCTGAGAATGGAGGACCTTCGCTGTCATTCTGCTGAAACTTCCTCCGGCATTCTTAAGCCCCTCAGGCATTCGAAGGTAACAATATGTCCCACTAGGGGTTATGAAGCTGGTTTTCGGTTCATCCTCCTTCTTCATCCAGATTTGATGATAGCCTGAATAGAAATCTAGCAGACTCATAAGCTCTAATGAAGCTGCTGCATCAACTAAGGAATCTATCCTTGGCAATGGAAACTCGTCCTTCGGACAGGCCTTATTGAGATTAGTAAAATCGATACACATTCTCCATTTACCATTGGCCTTCTTCACCATAATAGTGTTAGCCAACCATTCTGGGTATTTTACCTCTCTAATAACTCCGGCACTGAGGAGTCTTTTCAGTTCATTCCGAGCACCTTCGGCCTTGTCATCAGACATCTTCCGAAGCCTCTGCTTTCTGGGTCTGAAGGATGGATCAACATTGAGCGAGTGCTCAATAACATCCCTGTTAACTCCACAAAGATCATTAGCTGACCAAGCAAAAACATCTTTATTGTTGAACAGAAACCTTATCAAGGTTTTCTCCTGCTCTTCAGACAATTGAGATCCCAATAGCACCTTCTGCTCTGCTATATCCTCACATAAGAGCATGGGCTTCAGCTGATCAGCCGAAGCAGCTTTTTCCCTTCTGAACTTGTATTTCTCACAAGCTTCAGTTCCATCTATATTATGGATTGCTTTTGAGTCTGTCCAATTTCCTTCGGCCCTTCTGGCAGCTTCCTGACTTCCATGAATAGCAATGGGCCCTTGGTCCGAAGGTATCTTCATGCAAAGATAAGCTGGATGAAGAATTGCTTCGAAGGCATTGAGAGTACCACGACCAATGATTGCATTGTAAGGGTATTCCATGTCAACAATATCAAACACAACTTGTTCAGTCCTTGTGTTGTTGATAAATCCGAAGGTTACTGGCATTGAGATTTTGCCGAGTGCTACAATCTGCCTTCCTCCGAAGCCGCAAAGGGGATGTGTGGCATCAAGAATTTTATCTTTGGGCTCTTGCATCTGTCTGAAGGCCTTAGCAAATATGATATCAGCTGCACTGCCTGTATCAACCAAAACATTGTGGACCAGAAATCCTTTGATAACACAAGAGATAACCATAGCATCGTTGTGTGGGTAATCCTTGAGTTTAAGATCCTCTTGGGAGAAGGTAATAGGAATGTGAGACCATCTTGACTTGATGAAGGGTCCTTGCACCCCGACGTGTTGTACCCTTCTCTGTGCCTCCTTTTTCTGCTTCTTGTTGGCTGGCTCTGAGCATGAACCGCCTGTTATCGGGAGTACCAGCTTCGGAGCCGAAGCAGCTCCAGCTTGAATGTTGAACGAAGCCATCAGCTCAGAAAAGTGGAAGTGAGTTCACCGGAGGTGAGCGCCAATGTTGGGGACTTGTTCTCAAATGCTATGAATTAAGAACAAGGCAACCTAAAATGTTAAATATTAATGTCCTTCGTCCGCTGAAGCATTATTTCCCCAAGGATTTAATGAACTTCGGACGAAGGTTGTAATGACACAATTACGAAGGTTGTATCTTCATAATTGAACTTTCAGAGGTAATATAAAATAACATGAGACATAAAGCATTAAAGACAAGTAAATTAGAAGTAAACAACATCATTTACATATTATATAAACTTGATGTATTCAAATATAATGTTTAGATACATTTATACCTCTGCCTTGGCAAGGAATAATTTCCGAGTGATGTGATTGCAATTACAGGAATTCGTGAACAGTAAAGGAATACTGTTCACTATTTATAGGCATAGGACACAGCCTGTGAGCAATTACAATCATACCCCTCATAAAAGTTTACAACAACAACTCAAACTCTTATGGACTAAAAGGTCATTGTATCTTTAAGTCGGTTTGTAATTCCGAAGCTTCATGAATGGCATC
Organism: Zea mays; assembly: GCF_902167145.1. Lineage (NCBI taxonomy): Eukaryota > Viridiplantae > Streptophyta > Magnoliopsida > Poales > Poaceae > Zea > Zea mays. The sequence goes on along the minus strand of NC_050102.1, from coordinate 47,122,211 downwards.
CTTCGGCATCACGTACCGACAGCTTCAGCCGAAGCTGTTACTTCCTGCAGGGCCTTCGGCGACGAAGCATGGTCCCAACAATATCGATCTCCTCTTGACGGATGATCTTCTGGTGGCGATCCACCGTGAAGTGTGACAAGTACTATTCTGCCGCCTCCTTGCGCCGTTCGGAGAGTTTATGCAGCAGTTCCGCCTCTTCCTTGTCGCGTTGTTCATTCCATTGCCGCATCACCTCCTTCTCATCGTGCATCACGAGGTCTTCAAAGGGTCTTTGCTCATCAGCCGGGAGCGCCTCCATGGCCGGCTTGATGATGTTGGTGGTGGAGATCTTGGTGTGATCCCTAGAACCGGCCATCTATGGGCTGATTTTTAGCAGGTCTAGACACCTAATCCCCAGCGGAGTCGCCAAAAAGTATGTTGACACCTTTTTCGGGCGCCAAACACTCAACAAGAACTGGAGGCGGTGCTCTCTGGTCAGGCGCAGACGGTCCGCGGCCAGGGGCCAGACGGTCCACGACCTGGCGCAGGGGCTAGAGTTCCCTGCCTGACGGCCGGACGGTCCGCGCCCTGGGGCCGGACGGTCCGCGTCCTGGGGCCGGACGGTCCGCGCGTGCGCAGGGGCGGCGAAAGGTCGCTGGCGGCGCCTAGATCTCGCTCCCGGGAGGGACCCCGTCGGGGAAGAGAGATCCTAGGTGGTGTCTAGGCTCGGGTAGACCGACCTAGACTCCTCTAATCGACGTAGAGTCAAAGAGAGGCGGAGAATTTGGGGATTGGAATACTAAACTAGGGCTAAACTAGAACTAGACTAGAACTACTCCTAATGCATAAGGTAAAAATGAGTAGTAGAATGGATTTGATCGATTGTTGGTGGTTCCAATCGGCCGTAGCCCTTCATCTATATAAAGGGGGAGGTCTGGATCCGCTTCGAACTGATTCCCGAGTCAATCCACGGTTTTAGGTAACAAATCCCATGAGAAACTAGGAACCCTAACTGACTGTGCGCACGCGTGGACCGTCCGCGCCACCACCGCGGACAGTCCGGACCACGGACCATCCGACCTCAGGGCCGGACCGTCCGCACGGCCTCTTTTTGGCTTCTAACACCTCCATATAGCAATATATGGAGTATAAACTGTGATAAACTATCATGTGTGAACTGCATCATTGGAAAATGGGTTGTGATGGATTTTTCTGCAGGTACACTAACATCGAAAACGTATGTGTAGCTGACGATTAGCAAAATACCGAGAGAGAACGTATGCCACCTATATAGAACGCTATGGCCACATTATGTTGGCAAAATCAGTGAGGATCAATAGGACAAGCATGCATCCTGATTGTTGCATCATGTTTGTCACCTATACACCCAAAATGATTCTCTCACCTTTATTCCAGTAACCAGTGATTGTAGAGAATGTGGTGTAATGTTGAATTATGAACTTCAATGAAATAGTTGTCCTCCGTTCTTTAGGTAATCTATTTAGGTGTTATATATGTGTTTGCTCTGGTACTTGATGTGCTGATAGAAGGTTTGTAGTTTGTTTGCCTAAACCCAAAATTAGGTCATGTTCTTATTTAGTGAACCATAACCTAAAGTTGTTTTTTTCCGTTATCCCTCCATGACCAAGCCCATGCAAATGAATGCTTAGATAATCTCTTTATTGGACCTAAGATGTGCTCAGACTTCAAACAAGGATCCTGAGTCCGTGTTTTTGGCAATTAACTTGTAAATCCCTTAGTTGTCATTTTTCCTTCTTAGATCATGCCCCTGTTCGATTGGCACAAGCTGATGTCCCTTATCTAGTTTGCCTATTCTTAAGGATCGCCATGTGGCTTTATCAACCCAACCTAGGAAAGTCCTGCCTGGTCATCTTCTTAATTTTGGTGCCTTTGGTTTCCTCATATCTATCGAAGGCATACCAACTTAATCTTATGATTGTTTTCCCCTGTATCTAATCAGATACTAATCTTTGACCTTGTGATCTCTGCAATGGGCATAAAAATATGCTTGGGACTGAATTAACAGTCTCCCATCGTACTCCTTTCATCAAGTTTAGGTTATGGCCATGTCTTGTTCATTTCCTTGGGCCATAATCTATTTGGCTCTCTACTTGTAACCATTCTTACAGGTGGAGTATCTCTTTGTATATTGTCACCCTTGCTCAATCCAGTTGTGTCGTGCAAGATTTCTTGTTGGTTACGTCTGGTAATGGTGTTATGACTAAAATCGATGGTGCTGCGACGAAATCGAGGGCCTCCTGTGAATGTACACACATGGTTGCGCTACTCGGCACGCGCTGGTATCACGGTTAGTAGTTGTAATCCATTATGAGACTATATCAATGTGTTATCTTGGCACAATTTGTTTTTGCTACGTAAGATTCTTTATTGATGCCAGTTCGATAATGGTGTCATGATTAAGGACTTATGGTGCCGCAGCGAAACTGAGAGCCCCTTGTGAATGTACACGCAAGGTTATGCTGCATGGTGCATGCTGGTATCAAGGTCTCTGGTCATGATCCATTGTGGAACTACATTGATGTGTGATCCTCCGTAAACATTTCCCTTGAAACAATTTCTATGTTGTTGATCGAAATGGTCAAGCAACATCTATCATCTCTGCTAGATCAAACGGGCATACCACTTTTATGTGTGGTCTCATTTCTTTTGATCTTGGTAGTAACTACTCATACACGTTCCCTTTGCATCCTTTCTTGTAAAGGTGAAGCTTTGACGCTTTTTAGTGTTGGAAGACAGCTGAATAGTTCTCAAGATGGAAATTGACTTTCCCTGTTGCTGAGATGCAGGAGTTTGTTCATTCGCTCTTTCATTTAATCCATGTATTCCCTAACCAAGTCAGTTCATCTCGCATGAAGAAACGGATGAACCACATGACCAAATGGATTTCTACCCAAATGCATGACCTTTTGCTAGCAAATGTGAACTCTTAACCATTGGATTGCCGATGGATGATAAGAGGACTTGCTCAATGTCAAAGGTAGTTCAACAAGTTGGTTTTACTAACTTGTAACTGCCCGACAAACAAAGGTTGAGTTTAGAGATCGTTTTATCGAGTTGTCTAAACTCACTTTGGTTTAACCCACCCTAGAGAAAGTACTTATAAGAATTGAGATTAAGTCGACCAGTAACCACCTAATCATCGCTCTAGTCGTGTCTCGATCGCCTCACGTGTGCTTTTCCAGCATGTGCGATCAGGTCGAGTCATGCTTAGTGCTTGATAAAGTGGATTGATTGTGAAGTCCACATTTGTTGATCATCTTCACTAATGCATTCCTCAAATATTTATTATCTTCCTGAAAATTGAATTCCTCAAATGACCACTTGTTGGTAAACCTCTTTCTGTGTGTTTTACCCAAGAGGTTGCGTCTGGTTCTGTTTGGGTAAAGTCGCATGTCCACCGCTCGCTCAACAGACTCAGATAGTATAGTGTCATCAGAAAAAGCAAACTGCACACATGGAACCTTAAGTGTTCTTTTTGGCAGACATCGTCTCTATTGGTGGACATTTCTAAATTAGCCTAAGGCGATACGTGTTATGTCCACTGGAGAAACGACATCCGGAGACACTCGCCTTTGCTTGGAATTATCTCATGATTATCGCTGATACGGACATGGGTTACATGCTTCTCTACTCTTAAAAGTTTTTCGTTCCGAATCTCGAGACGAGATTCTTTTAAGGGGGAGGGCTATAACACCCCTGGTGTTTATATTCCGCTCGACAAAGAGTATGGAATTAAGCACGTAATATCAATGGATAAAACAGATGCTAAATTTTAATCATCTTCGCCTATCGCGTTTTTAATATCGCATCCGTTTCGTCTGTCGCGAGTTCGACATCGTTTTTATCTATCCGGGCTCCTCCTAAATTTTCATGATGCTCGAAACATCGTTGTTCTAAAAATCAGTGCGTTGGGTGAGTATTTAAAATACATCGCTCGCGCGAATACAAATTCGGAAGCCCGACCCACTCAGATGATTTTTTATCCTGGGCAAATTAATTAGAACTCAACGACTAAGCTTTCAGTGTAAAATAAATTAGTCCCCTTTTTGTTATCCGTGACATTGTGTCTATGGATTTTTAATTGAATTATCATCTAGTCGAGTGTTCGAGTAGCGAACGGAATTCGTCTGAAATCAACTGAATCAAACGCAGAATAAATTATCGAAGCCGAAATCCGTTTAATTCGGTCTGTTGCTTCTCGTTTCGATTTAAATCATAACCCTAGAACTCAGATTAGGTTTTCGCGACTCGTGTCAGAATAATTCAGACTGACGTGTGATGAATTTAAAATTCGAGAGAAAAGCTAAGTCAAACCCGGATTGTTTAAAAATATTGCAGTATAACTTCTAATCAAAATAAATCATGGCCATGAGATTCAAACCTGAAATAATTATTGTGCTAAAGATACTTCGGAGAAGGGATTATAGAATGAAAAATAGAAAGAGAAAAATATCCAGGGATTGGATCCTATCCTACGCCGCCCCTTCCCTGATTTTTCTGTACGCGCCGCCGTTCTTTGAAGCCTTATCTTCCACGCATGCCCAGCCCTTGTTCCTGCTTCCTTATCTCCTTCACCGTGCGTCTTCTTCCCTGGTACACGCGCACATGCTTCTTATCCCCGGTCATCTTGCACCTGCCCTAATCCTAAGATGAGGAGGGGGCCTAAGCGCTCGCCTGATTGGTGAATTTTGGATGATCACAAGAACACTCGAGGGTTTATAGTGGTTTAGGCCGCTGGAGCGTAATACCCTACATCCACTTTCCGTAAGTTGTATTCACCGTCTCCCTTGTAACGCTGTGTCCCCTCCCTTTTATAGTTTAAGGGAGGTACATACAAGGATGCTGAGCTCCAACATGCGGGCCCAGGAGCATAATGGAAGGAATACATTATGTGAATAATTAATGCTGACAGCACACAAAGATCTTTGCTGGACACTGTGTTGCTTCTCTGACTGGCTATTGCCACGTCTTGCCGTGTCCGCAGGTGGGTGATGGCTTGTTGTAGTAGAATACAGAGTAGCCTGGTACGCCTGTTGTGCGTAGAGGCGTATAGGCGGAGCCGTTCAGATTCCCTCTGCCTTAGTAATGCATGAGTAATCAACAGGAGTCATGATGACTACAATCCATGTAGCATTGATAGACAGTGACCCTTTCCTTGGAAACGCGCGAGTAATGGTGAGTCATTGTCCTTGCTATGGTAACGTGTGAGTAACAGCATGGCCCACGCAGTGTGGACTGGGCACGCCGCCTATCACTGGAATGGACAGGCGCATGTCTTATCTGTAATGAATGCAAAGACGCGCATAGCCCAGAGGCTTCATGCCAGGTTCCGCTCGTTGGCTTATGCCACACGTAGTAGGCCACGTGGTAGCATCGGTTCTCCGCCTGGGCGGCGAGCAGGAGTGTATGTGATAAGGTCTGGATCCCACCAGATTAGGTCTAGACACGTGTCGGCACTGGACCCCCGCCTGGGTCCTGATTAAGGCCCGGGTATGTTCTGTCCTGGAACCCTAGGACCCCACTATGGGTGGCTCGGACCCCATATAGGGGGGTCCGGATCCCATTCTAAGGGTCCGGTTCGCACACGTGGAGGTCCTGTACCAAACTTGGAGGCCCGGACCATATATACAGGGGTCTGGCACCTTCCCATGGGGGTCCGGACTCACTGGAGATGCCTCAGAGTATGTCACTTTCTCTAGACACGTGGCGGCACCAGACTCGCCCATGTGGGGGGGGGGGTCAGGTGGTGTTGCTGGCCCAGAGTAGTCGCCTGAGGCTGGGGCGAGTCATGGCCTGATCCCACATATAGCTCCTTTACCATGCGACTAAAAATAGCCGCATGGTTACTGCGTTTTTATACAGCAGTAAGGGGTACCCTAGTTTCAGGTTACCGACAGTGGCCCCCGGGCCCACCTCAGGGGAGGATGCGCGCCTGCAGGTGGGGCCAAAGCTTGTACTTTGCCTCAACATGGCCTGATCGGTGATTGGCGCACTGTTTTAGCACGTCTCTTGACGCGCCCAATGTCAATCCACCTTCGATCACGTCAACTGCCATATCTGTCCCCACGGCTGACTGACCCACGACTCTCCACGCCTGGTGGTTTCGTCGGGCCACGCGCGGGGCGCCTCGTTGCCGCTACATTGGTTTTAAAAATAACCTTTTGTCTTCTGCAGCGGCCCCAAGGAGGTGCGCTATCGCGTGCGGCGGTTCACACCCCGCTCTTTCCGCACCTGAAATCCAGCACACAAACTGTATGACTTGTGGACCCGGGCCCCCATGTCACAAACTAGGCTACCTGGGTCCTAGGTGCCCGTCGAACGGGATTTCTTGCTGCGATTCAGGGGCGCGCGGGAGAGTTTCCCTGAAAATGGATTCATCCCGCATGCAGCAGTTACCTTTTCGCGTTCTCTCCCAATCGGCTACACCCCTTTGCCTTCGTGCTCCTCTGATCCACGCCCGCGCCGCCGCACACGCCATGGCTTCGCTCGGTCATCCTAATCACTTTCAGGCTAAGGAAGAGCTCAATCTGGTGCGTGGCCTGCTTGGGTGGAGCACGCCAGGGCTCGCCGGAAGGATCCGTGCCGGCGATGTCCCCCTTGGCGATCTCGCTGCCGGGGAGTTTGTGTTGTTCACCTCATACATTTCTTGCGGGTTGGTGCTACCGATTTCGCCCTTCTTCCTGCTAATGCTGGAGGAGTTCGGGCTTCAGCTTCAACACCTCACGCCCAACTCCATCCTCTAGGCAGTGATCTTCGTCCACCTTTGCGAGATGTTTGTAGGTGTGCCCCTCTGCACTTCCCTCTTCCGCTATTATTTCGTGCTGACCAGGTCCGGGAAGGCTAGGGACCACATCTGTGCCTACTACTTTTAGACGAGGCCAGATCCGGCCATAGTCTACATCCCTACCTTTGATGGTGCGAGGTGGGAAAACTGGCACAGCGACTGGGTGATCGCGAGCACCGAGGCCAACGACTGCCTCATCCTGTCGACCAATGGGCCAGCACTCGACCGCAAGCAATGGAGGACCAAGCCATACCTCTTGCTAGAGTTCCTGCCCGTATTGGAAAGGATCAAGGTCTTGGCCATGGGTGGCCTGACATCAATGCACATGGTCGACGATCTCCTAAAGCGCCAGATCACGCCGCTGTAGAAGAGGGCACGCCTCTCCTGCTGGTTCATCGGTCTGAACGACATATGTAGGATCCAGCGTGGGCCAGGTACCGATCTATCCTAGGACGAGCTGGAACTCCTGGTGTGGGAATTATTGGGGAGACTTTTGTCCCTGAATCCCTGATACTCCCCCAGGACATCAAGACGCTCTGTGATGACTCAGGCCTGAGGACGGCGATCCTGGCCACGTTGCCAACCCTCGATGACATCGGCGTGGCAGTTCGCCAGACCAGCGGCCGGGACCACCTCTGTGGGATCCGGATCTCTGGTGCACCGGCTAGGGGTCCCCAGCCTGTCCGTGTGGCTACCAGTGCCAATCCCACCGTGGCCCCCAGCCTCTTGGACAAGGGCAAAGGGGCTGCAAGCAATGCCTCCGCCCCAGGTAGCTTCGGGGGGTCGGAGGAGGAGAGGCGACGCAGGTTGCGTCGCACTGACGGGTCGCTCGTTTCGGAGCCCGCCCAGAAGCGCCAGAAGGCTGCAGATGGGACCGAGGAGGCCAGCTCCCAGGCCCACGATGCGTAGAGGCGTGTCAGTCCCCCGATCCCGCCGCCACCACCACCATCCTAGGGCGATCACCCCCAGGAGCACCAGCAGCAGCCACAACAACAGCAACAGCAGCAGGAGGGGTAGCAGCAGCAACCTCAGCAGCAGCAGCCACAACAACAGCAGCCACAGCCAGTGCGGCAACAGCAGCAGGAGCGGCGATCGCCTCGCTTCCTGGGTCACTGGAAAGTCCAGGGCCCCAAGTAAGTGTAGTCCCTTTTTCCACGAGCCTAATCATCATGCCGACAAGTCTTAAGCCATCATCTGTTTGCCAAGGCTTCTTCCTCTGCTGCTCCAAAGGCCACGCCTCCTCCGCCAGATACCAGGCCTACGACGGGTCTGGCTCTGAGCAGCAGGAATCCGCTGAGGGTGGTGTCGGCGGTCCGCTCCCAGCTGCTGCCAGGATAGTGCCACCGGCCTCCCATGCCCCAACTGGGGATCCGGCGGCTGTGGCGCCAGCATCAGGCGGCGTCGCAGCGGCGGAGAAGGTCCCAGATGGGGGATTTGCGCGCACTCCCAACACTGGGGGTGACACAGGGGGCACGTCCAGCTCCATCCCCCCGCCTGCTCCGGAGGAGATGGAGGTGGTATTTGGGTGGCGACTCCGGTCGGGTGCCGAGCGAGAAGCGGCACCAGTCCCCCTCCCTCGCATGTTGTCCCGCGCCCACCAGGTTCTTAGTGAAACTGAGGCAGCAATCTTGCGGGAGTGAGAGGCACTTGAAGCTGAGCACCAGCGCCTCAGTGACTGGAGCACCCAACTGAAGGAGCGCACCAAGACAGCGTCCCGACATTTCACCTCCGTGCGGTCCCAACTCAAGCGGCACCACAAGGAGTACAAGAAAGACCTCCAGAGGGTGTGTGCCAGGGAGCTGGAGGCGACCCAGAGGGAGAAGAAAGTGGTCGGGAGGCAGGAAGCCGTGACCCAAAGGGAGGCCCTCACGACGAAGTACCAGACCAAGCTGAGTGCTCTGGACGAGACTCTGGAAGCCCAGCGGGCCCAGCAGGTAAAGGCCGTGGAAAGGCTGCAGAAATGGCAGCAAGAGCTCGAGGGCAAGGCCAGCGATGTCACCTTCACTGAGGAAAACCTTAAGGAGAAGGAGTTGTCCTTGGACAGGCGGGCGACGGATCTTGCAAGGCGAGAGACAGATCTCGCCTTCAGGGAAGAAATGCTCGTCCTGTGAAGTGAGTTGCTGGTCGAGCACGAGCTCGAAGCAGAGGAAAAGAAGAGGAAGCTGGAGGAGTAGATCCGCCAGTTCGATGCGGCGCAGGCGGCGCCGGGTCCCCAGGCAATGGAGGCCACCAGAAAGGCCCTCGAAGATCTCCAAGCAAAACACTGCATTGGGGTCCAGCACATTGCCGAGTGGGCCGGCGAGGCGAGCACGACACTGGTGCCACTAGGGATGAGCCCCATCCCAGTGTCGGAGCCACCAGTGTTGATCTCCGATGCCCTCCCGGTGCTGGACTCCGTTGCCGATCGCCACCGGTGCCCGGATCAGATCCTCGGTGCCCGCCTGGAGGCAGTGGGCATCAAGCTCTGTCGGGCTGTAGTAGACTACGTCCTGACGTGCTTCCGGAGTCACGACCCTGCCATATCCTTGGCACCGGTGATCGATGGTCCGGTAGCCACCACAGAAGGTGCCGCTAGAGAGAGTGTACAAGATGTAGTGGAGATGGTGGCTGCGCGCATTCAGCGTGATCCTACTGACGCTGAATAGCTGAACCTGTAGAGACAAGGCGAGGCTTCCGCTGGAGGGCGGCTGTAATAACTTTTGGCCATGTAACATATTTTAAGAACCGTTAATCAAGTAGCACTGGAACTTATTTGTATGTTATTTTCCCTTGTTATGTGTAGCATCATCAACTTCCACCTGGTACTTGGCCCCCTAGGAGGTAGACTCGACGTGTCGAGGCTGGATACCAGTATACCAAAGAAAAATTGGTGGCCCGACCCCTAGGAGGTAGTCTCTACAGTTTGAGACTACCTACCTCTGGACTGGGACCTGGACCTGCACACAGCTTTGGCTGTGAAGTTTTAGGAGCACACCCGTAGGACCCACCATCTGGTATCTTTCATCCTTTGATTCATGCAACAAGACCTGCAGGATTTAGCCTGGGAAGCCAAGCCGTATGCCCGGACCCACAGGATCACAGTTCCAAATACTAGGGTACCCGTTGTAGAGTGGTGGAGCGTGCGGACTTAGGGTACGGAACCATGCTAAGCAGCTACACAGCTCCAGACCAGTCCAGGAGACGAGCGCCCATTCTCTAGAACTAGACCCCAGGTTGCCGGACCCCCTGCAGCAGTAGAGGGGTCCTGAACTGCAAGCCTGGCTACTCAATTCGGATGTCATCATACCAGCAAGGGTGGGAAACTGTATGGGTGGGTTAGATAAAAAATAATGCTTGTAAACTGAAGTAGAATAAAACCATCACAAAAGCACATCTGGGGGGTAAATCTTTTCCTTATAACTTGATATACATGGGTGTAGACCAATAGACCGGGCTTACGAGGGTGGGCCTCACCAGATTGACGTACACATACGCGCAACCTAGTTACAAAGGAAGAAAACCCAACCTCCCAATTTTGCTTTTATGGATAGAACTTACGGAGATGCTCTATATTCCAGGGATTGGGAAGAGGTACTCCTCCTGTTTTGGCAAGGCGGACACACCCGGGTCGGCATTTTTCCATCACATTGAACGGTCCTTCCCAACTGGGGTAGAGTTTGTGGAGCCCTTCTCGGTTCAGTACTCGCCTTAGGACTAGGTCCTCGACCCTGAGCTCCCTACTATGCACAAACCGCTGGTGGTAGCGCCTGAGCGCTTGGTTGTACCGTGCATTTCTGATCGCCGCTCGCCATCTACGTTCGCCGATGAAGTCCACGTACTCACGCCGTAGTTGTTCCAGCATAGTTTCATCGAAAGACTGGACCCTTGGCGAGCCCATAATGATTTCCGGGGGAAGACAAGCTTTAGCCCCGTAGACCAGGAAGAACGGGGTCTCCCCGGTAGCTCGGCTGGGTGTGGACCTGTTCCCCCATAGTACGCACGGAAGCTCATTGACCCAATTTGCACCATGCTTTTTTAAGCAGTCATAGGTGCGTGTCTTGAGTCCCCTGAGGATTTCTGTGTTTGCGCTCTCAGCCTGGCTGTTGCTCATGGGATGAGCCACAGACGCAAAGCAGAGCTGGGTGCCGATGCCCTTGCAATACTCTTGGAAGAGTCGACTCTTGAACTGAGTCCCGTTGTCCGTAATGATACATCTTGGGACCCTAAATCTACAGATAATCGACTTGAGGAAGACAACAACAGCACCCTGGGTGATACTGACCACAGGGGTGGCCTCTGGCCACTTTGTGAATTTGTCGATAGCGACGAAGAGGAAACGATACCCGCCGACAGCCCTGGGGAATGGTCCTAGGATATCCACCCCTCATACGGCGAATGACCCGGAGGGTTGAATCATTTGCATAGCTTGAGCCGGTCTGTGTATCTGCTTTGCATGGAACTGACATGCTTTGTAGGACTATACCAATTCAGCTGCATCCTGGAGAGTAGTTGGCCAATAGAAGCCGTGCTGGAAGGCCTTAACATCCAGTGTGCGGGATGAAGAATGACTTCCGCACTCACCTCTATGGATCTCCGCGAGCAGCTCACAGCCCTCCTCCTGGGTGATGCACCACATGAGAATGTCGTTGGCGCCACGGCGGTATAGATCCCCTTCTACCACCGTGTATCGTTTAGCCAACCGCACTATGCGCTCTGCAGACATATGATCTTCAGGAAGGACATTTTCTTTCAGGTAGTCCCGGATCTCAGAGATCCATGCATCGGGACCACTCTGAGCTACTGGCTGTGGTGCTAAGAGGTTGGCAGGACCCTCTATAGCACACACAATCCTTGGTGGGTTCTGCAAATGGAACGCCACTGGGACCGCTAGCTTCGAGGTGCTAGTCTCGCCCCCTTCGCCTGGTTTGGCAGGCTGGGCGGTAGGTCTCAGCAACCGTCTTTTGAAGACGCCCTCGGGCATGGGTGCCCAAGTTGATGCCCTCGTGGAGAGCTCATCTGCTATTGAGTTGTTAGCCCGAGGAACATGTTGCAGTTCTAGGGGCAATGAAATCCTTTTCCAGCTTCCTTACGTGGAGGAGGTAAGCTGTGAGCCTGGGCTCGTTGCAGCTACATTCTCCGTGGACCTGCTTGATAATCAGATGGGAGTCCCCCTTCACGAGGAGCTAGCGGATCCCTAGGGATAGGGCCGCAGACAAGCCGAAAATCAGTGCTTCATACTCTGCCATGTTGTTGGTGGCCTTGAACTCAAGGTGCACCATGTACTTCACTTGATCTCCGCTTGGGTCGACGAGGACCACTCCGGCACCGCCACCCTACTAGCAGGCGAATCCGTCGAAGAAGAGCGTCCAGTGGGGCTCGGTGAAGACCGGAGCCCCGGGCTCCGCAGGTGTGGGGTCCGAATCGGGATCCAGACCCCCAGGAGCGCTCGGGGAAGGGGTCCATTCCACGATGAAGTCAGCCAGAACCTGGCTCTTGACAGCGTGGCGAGGCTGGAAGTCCAGTTGGAACTCAGCAAGCTCCACGGCCCACTTGGCGATGTTGCCTGTGGCGTTAGAGTTGTGGAGAATGGCCCTTAATGGGAAGGAGGTCACCACCACGACCCTATGTGCCTGAAAATAGTGGCGCAAGTTTCTAGATGCAACAAGTATTGTCAGGGACCATAATTAGGGGTACCCCCAAGACTCCTAACCTCAGCTGGTAACCCCCATCAGCACAAAGCTGCAAAGGCCTGATGGGCGCGATTAAGGTCAAGGCTCAGTCCACTCAAGGGACACGATCTCGCCTCGCCCGAGCCCAGCGTCGGGCAAAGGCAGCCGACCCCGGAGGATTCACGTCTCGCCCGAGGGCCCCCTCAAGCAACGAACACACCTTCGGCTCGCCCGAGGCCCAGTCTTCGCAGAGAAGCAACCTTGGCCAGATCACCACGCCAACCGACCGTATCGCAGGAGCATTTAATGCAAGGATCGCCTGACACCTAATCCTGACGCGCGCTCTTCAGTCGACAGAGTCGAAGTGACCGCAGTCACTTCGCCGCTCCACTGACCGACCTGACAAGAAAACAGCGCTGCCTGCGTTGCTCCGACTGCTGTGCCACTCGACAGAGTGAGGCTGACAGCAGCTAAGTCTAGCCTCAGGCGCCATAGGAAGCTCCGCTTCGCCCGACCCCAAGGCTCGGGCTCAACCTCGACGCTGGACGACGGACTCCGCCTCGCCCGACCCCAGGGCTCGGACACATCCTCGGCCTCGGAAGACGGTCTCCGCCTCGCCCGACCCAGGGCTCGGGCTCAACCTCGACGCTGGACGACGGACTCTGCCTCGCCCGACCCCAGGGCTCGGACACAGCCTCGGCCTCGGAAGACGGTCTCCGCCTCGCCCGACCCAGGGCTCGGACTCAACCTCAACCTCGGAAGACGGACTCCGCCTCGCCCGACCCCAGGGCTCGGACTCAGCCTCGACCTCGGAAGACGGACTCGACCTCGACCTCGGAGGAGCCTCCGCCTCGCCCGACCTAGGGCTCGGACCGACCACGTCACAGGGGGGGCCATCATTACCCTACCCCTAGCTAGCTCAGGCTACGGGGAACAAGACCGGCGTCCCATCTAGCTCGCCCTGGTAAACAAATAATGATGGCGCCCCGTGTGCTCCATGACGACGGTGGCTCTCAGCCTCTTACGGAAGCAAGGAGGCGTCAGCAAGGATTCGACAGCCCCGACAGCTGTCCTTCCACAGGGCCCAAGCGCTCCTCCGACGGCCACGACATCACATGAACAGGGTGCCAAAACCTCTTCGACTGCCACGACGGCATGTACTTAGGGCTCTAGCTCCTCTCTGCTAGACACGTTAGCACACAGCTACACCCCCATTGTACACCTAGACCCTCTCCTTACGCCTATAAAAGGAAGGTCCAGGGCTCTCGTACGAGAAGGCTGGCCGTGCGGGAGAACGGGCCGACGCATAAGGCTCTCGCTCTCTCTCTCTCTCCCACGCGAACGCTTGTAACCCCCTACTGCAAGCCCATCCATCCGCCCTGGGCGTAGGACAACATGAAGGCCGCGGGTTCCCCTTACTGTTCTCCCCCCTTTGTGTCCCGTCTCGCGCCGACCCATCTGGGCTGGGACACGCAGCGATAATTTACTCGTCGGTCTAGGGACCCCCCGGGGTCGAAACGCCGACAGTTGGCGCGCCAGGTAGGGGCCTGCTGCGTGTTGACGAACAGCTTCCCGTCAAGCTCCAGATGGGTAGTCTCCAGCAACCTTTCCAACCCGGGACGATGCTCCGTTTCGGGAGTCTTGAGTTCATGTCCCTCGACGGCAGCTATGACATGATACTCCTTCCTCCGCCGCGCGACAGCGACAATGGTGACCGTCAGCCCGCTCGCTGGCGGCGAAATCAACGACGTCTTCCCCACATGACGTAAGAACAACATCCGGGTTTGTCCCGTCACCTCCCCCACCGACAGAGGAGGAGGCGAGGCAACCATGGCCAAGCAGGAGGCGACACCTCATCAGCTGTCAAGCAAGTCGACGACGCCAGCGCCCTAGCGGGGGACACGTCGGGCTTCAACCTTGCGTCTGAGACGAAGACGAGCGCCGTTTCCCTGCAAAACGCCAACCCCAAGCAGATGAACGACGCCAGCACGCTCACGAAGGACTTGCTGGGCGTCGCCCTAGTACCTGAGACAACAGTGCAGTCCGCCCCTGACGCGACGTCGTCACCGCCCGTCGACCAAGAGATACCGACCGATTCCCATCTCCTGCCTTTTGGATTCAGCTTCGACCCACCAAGCGACCTCGCTTCGGTGGAAGCCTTCATAGAGGCATGTACCAACCCTCCGGGGTACCATATGCAGTTGCCCTGGGACAGACTAACGGCCGTCTCGACCTACGGACCCTCGGGTTCCGAGGAAGATGACGAGCCCGACTTTTGTTGGGATTTCTCCGGGCTCGGTAACCCCAGTGCCATGCGGGACTTCATGACCGCATGTGACTACTGCCTCTCCGATTGTTCCGATGGTAGCCGCAGCTTCGGCGACGAGGACTGCGGCCCAAGTCGTGAATGTTTCCACGTCGATCTAGGGGGTCCCGGCGAAGGCAACCATCTTGGTATGCCAGAAAATGGCGATCCCCCTAGGCCTGCGCCTCGCGGTGACATCCTTTGGGAGCTAGTTGTGGTCCCAGTCCCTACGGGGGGGGGTCAGGACGCACAGCTCGAGCAAATCCGCGAGATGCAGGCCAGGCTCGACGAGGGAGCAGGAACACTTGAGCAGTTCCGGCGGAACATTGGGCAGGAATGGGCAGACCAAGCTCCGGCCGGAGAAGCGCGTCATCTACCCCAGGGCATCCAGCACCGAGTTGCCGACGATGTCAGGGCAAGGCCGCCACCGGCTTCCGGTGGGGTCGGCCAGAACCTGGCTGCAGCAGCAATACTACTGCGCGCGATGCCGGAACCATCGACCACCGAAGGGCGGCGTATCCAGGGAAAGCTCAAGAATCTCCTGGAGGATGCCGCGGTCCGACGGGCCGAAAGCTCTGCCTCCCGAAGGCAGGGGTACCCCTTGGAGCATCGCGCCGTGACTTCCCGATTCATGCGGGAAGTCTCGGTCCACACCGGGCGCACGCGCAACACGGCGTCTGCGGCCCCAGGTCGCCTCGGCAACGAGAACCACCACCGCAACCGTCGAGCCCACCTCGACAAGAGGGTGCGCCGAGGCTACCACCCCAGGCGTGGGGGACGCTACGACAGTGGGGAGGATCAGAGCCCCTCGCCCGAACCACCCGGTCCGCAGGCTTTCAGCCGGGCCATACGACGGGCGCCGTTCCCGACCCGGTTCCGAACCCCGACTACCATCACAAAGTACTCGGGGGAGACGAGGCCGGAACTGTGGCTCGCGGACTACCGACTAACCTGCCAGCTGGGTGGAACGGACGATGACAACCTCGTCATCCGCAACCTCCCCCTGTTCCTCTCCGACACCGCTCGAGCCTGGCTGGAGCATCTGCCTCCAAGGCAGATCTCCAACTGGGACGACCTGGTCCAAGCCTTCGCCGGCAACTTCCAGGGCACGTACGTGCGCCCTGGGAACTCCTAGGATCTCCGAAGCTGCCGCCAGCAGCCGGGAGAGTCTCTCCGGGACTACATCCCGCGATTCTCGAAGCAGTGCACCGAGCTGCCCAACGTCATCGACTCGGACGTCATCGGCGCGTTCCTCGCCGGCACCATCTACCGCGACCTAGTGAGCAAGCTGGGTCGCAAGACCCCCACCAGGGCGAGCGAGCTGATGGACATCGCCACCAAGTTTGCCTCTGGCCAGGAGGCGGTTGAGGCCATCTTCCGAAAGGACAAGCAGCCCCAGGGCCGCCAGCCGGAAGACGTCTCCGAGGCGTCCGCTCAGCGCGGCACCAAGAAGAAGAACAAGAAGAAGTCGCAAGCGAAACGCGACGCCACCGACGCGGACCTTGTCGCCGCCGCTGAGTACAAGAACCCTCGGAAACCTCCTGGAGGTGCCAATCTCTTTGATAAGATGCTCAAGGAGCCGTGCCCCTATCATCAGGGGCCCGTCAAGCACACCCTTGAGGAGTGCGTCATGCTTCGGCGCCACTTTCACAAGGCCGGGCCACCTGCGGAAGGTGGCAGGGCCCACAACAACGACAAGAAGGAGGATCACAAGGCAGAGGAGTTCTCCGAGGTCCACGACTGCTTCATGATATATGGTGGGCAAGTGGCGAACGCCTCGGCTCGGCACCGCAAGTGGCGAACGCCTCTGCTCGGTAAAGGTGGCGGCGCCAGTCTACCTAGACTGGTCCGACAAGCCCATCACCTTCGACCAGGACGACCACCCCGACCGCGTGCCGAGCCCGGGGAAATATCCGCTCGTTGTCGACCCCGTCATCGGCAACGTTAGGCTCACCAAGGTCCTCATGGACGAAGGCAGCAGCCTCAACATCATCTACGCCGAGACCCTCGGGCTCCTGCAGATCGATCTGTCCTCGATCCGGATAGGCGCGACGCCTTTTCACGGGATCATCCCCGGGAAACGCGTCCAACCCCTCGGACAACTCGATCTGCCCGTCTGCTTCGGGACTCCCTCCAACTTCCGAAGCGAAACCCTCACGTTCGAGGTGGTCGGGTTCCGAGGAACCTACCACGTAGTACTGGGGAGGCCATGCTACGCCAAGTTTATGGCCGTCCCCAACTACACCTACCTCAAGCTCAAAATTCCGGTGCGACTTCTTTCATCACACCCTTTGGCATGTACTGCTACGTTACTATGCCATTTGGTTTGAGGAATGCAGGTGCGACGTACCAAAGATGCATGAACCACGTGTTCGGAGAGCACATTGGTCGGACCGTCGAGGCTTACGTCGATGACATCGTAGTCAAGACGAGGAAAGCCTCCGACCACCTCTCCGACCTTGAAACGACATTCTGGTGTCTCAAGGCGAAAGGCGTAAAACTCAATCCCGAGAAGTGCGTCTTTGGAGTCCTCCGAGGCATGCTCTTGGGGTTCATCGTCTCCGAGCGGGGCATCGAGGCCAACCCGGAGAAAATCGCGGCCATCACCAACATGGGGCCCATCAAGGACTTGAAAGGCATACAGAGGGTCATGGGATGCCTTGCGACTCTGAGCCGCTTCATCTCGTGCCTCGGCAAAAGAGGCCTACCTCTGTACCGCCTCTTAAGAAAGACCGAGTGCTTCACCTGGACCCTGAGGCCGAGGAAGCCCTCGGGAACCTAAAAGCGCTCCTTACCAGCGCGTCCATCTTGGCGCCCCCCGCTGCCGGAGAAGCCCTCTCGATCTACGTCGCCGCTACCACTCAGGTGGTCAGCGCCGCGATCGTGGTTGAGAGACGAGAAGAGGGGCATGCATTGCCCGTCCAGAGGCCGGTCTACTTCATCAGTGAGGTACTGTCCGAGACCATGATCCGCTACCCACAAATTCAGAAGCTGTTGTACGCGGTGATTCTGACGCGGCGGAAGTTGCGACACTACTTCGAGTCTCATCCGGTGACTGTGGTGTCATCCTTCCCCCTAGGGGAGATCATCCAGTGCCGAGAGGCCTCGGGTAGGATTGCAAAGTGGGCGGTGGAAATCATGGGCGAGACAATCTCGTTCGCCCCTCGGAAGGCCATCAAGTCCCAAGTCTTGGCAGACTTTGTGGCTGAATGGGTCGACACCCAGCTCCCGGCAACTTCGATCCAACCAGAACTCTGGACCATGTTTTTCGATGGGTCGTTGATGAAAACAGGGGCAGGCGCGGGCCTTCTCTTCATCTCGCCCCTCGAGAAGCACCTCCGCTACGTGCCGCGCCTCCATTTCCCGGCGTCCAACAACGTGGCTGAGTACGAGGCTCTGGTCAACGGGTTGCGCATCGCCATCAAGCTAGGGGTCCGACGCCTCGACGCTCGCGGTGACTCGTAGCTTGTCATCGACCAAGTCATGAAGAACTCCCACTGCCGCGACCCAAAGATGGAAGCCTACTGCGACGAGGTTCGGCGCCTGGAGGACAAGTTCTACGGGCTCGAGGTCAACCACGTCGCCCCGCGGTACAACGAGACTGCGGATGAGCTAGCGAAGATAGCTTCGGCGCGAACAACGGTTCCCCCGAACGTCTTCTCCCGGGACCTACATCAACCCTCAGTCAAGACCGACAACACGCCCGAGCCCGAGAAGGCCTCGGCCCGGCCCGAGGCACCCTCGGCCCTGCCCGAGGCACCCTCGGCTACCGAGGGTGAGGCTCTGCGCATCGAGGAAGAGCGGAATGAGGTCACGCCTAATCGAAACTGGCAGACCCCGTACCTGCAATATCTCCACCGAGGAGAGCTACCCCTCGACAGAGCCGAAGCTCGGCGACTAGCACGGCGCACCAAGTCATTTGTCTTACTGGGGGACGGGAAGGAGCTCTACCACCGCAGCCCCTCAGGCATCCTCCAGCGATGCATATCCGTCACCGAAGGCCAGGAGCTCTTACAAGAAATACACTCGGGGGCTTGCGGTCATCACGCAGCGCCTCAAGCCCTTGTTGGAAACGCTTTCTGACAAGGTTTCTACTGGCCGACCACGGTGGCCGACGCCACTAGAATTGTCCGCACCTGCCAAGGGTGTCAATTCTACGCAAGGCAGACGCACCTACCCGCTCAGACTCTACAAACAATACCCATCACCTGGCCGTTTGCTGTGTGGGGTCTGGACCTCGTCGGTCCCTTGCAGAAGGCACCCGGGGCTACACGCACCTACTGGTCGTCGTCGACAAATTCTCCAAGTGGATTGAGGTCCGACCCCTAAACAGCATCAGGTCCGAACAGGCGGTGGCGTTCTTCACCAACATCATCCATCGCTTTGGGGTCCCGAACTCCATCATCACCGACAATGGCACCCAGTTCACCGGCAGAAAGTTCCTGGACTTCTGTGAGGATCACCACATCTGGGTGGACTGGGCCGCCGTGGCTCACCCCATGACGAATGGGCAAGTAGAGCGTGCTAACGGCATGATTCTGCAAGGACTCAAGCCACGGATCTACAACGACCTCAACAAGTTCGGCAACCGATGGATGAAGGAACTCCCCTCGGTGGTCTGGAGTCTGAGGACAACGCCGAGCCGAGCCACGGGCTTCACACCGTTCTTTCTAGTCTATGGGGCCGAGGCCATCTTGCCCACAGACTTAGAATACGGTTCCTCGAGGACGAGGGCGTACGACGACCAAAGCAATCGAACCAACCGAGAAAACTAACTGGACCAGCTGGAAGAGGCTCGGGACATGGCCTTACTACACTCGGCGCGGTATCAGCAGTCCCTGCGACGCTACCACGCCCGAGGGGTTCGGTCCCGAGACCTCCAGGTGGGCGACTTGGTGCTTCGGCTGCGACAAGATGCCCAAGGGCGGCACAAGCTCACGCCTCCCTGGGAAGGGCCGTTCGTCATTGCCAAGGTTTTGAAGCCCGAGACGTACAAGCTGGCAAACAGTCAAGGCGAGGTCTACAGCAACGCTTGGAACATCCGACAGCTATGTCGCTTCTACCCTTAAGAAGTTTTCAAGTCATTCATATACCTCGTTTACATATGAAGTCTAACCATCAAGGAAGGGTCAGCCTTGCCTCGGCAAAGCCCGACCCTCCCTCGGGGGCTAGAAGGGGGGAACCCCCTCCGCGTCAAAATTTTCCTGGGAAAAAGTCTTTCTGCTAGAATATCTTTCGTGCTTTTTCGACTACTTCGGTAGTGGGATCATGAAAACGACGGAGTACACGTAAGCAGGCAATGCCGACCGAGCCGAGGGACTCCTACGCCTCCAGGATACGGATATCTCACTCATCACCTTCTGCGAGAAGTAACTCACGTTTGGATGAGCGATCCTGCTGACCGAACAAGCCTTAACGCTCAAAAGACTTTCTGCCGAAACGGTTTTTGGGTTTTCTCGGCTACGTCGATAATAGAATCCCGTGGACGAGCAAGAGTACACGTAAGCGGCAAGGCCGACCGAGCCGAGGGATTCCTACGCCTCTGAGATACGGATACCTCACTCATCACCTTCCGTGAGAAGTAACTCTAGCTCGGATAAACGATTCTGCTACCGACGAGCAAGCCCTGATACTCAAAACAAGAGGAAAAGAAACGCAACTTTACAACGCGACGACAACATGTTTGGGCCTCGGCGGCCGCAAAAAACATATGCACACTACAAATAAACTGTTCCTGCAGGATCAGACATCAGCGGGGGAGCAGTAGCACCCTCGGCATCGACTCCACCTTCAGCGTGATCCGACCCGGCTTCGGATGACGACATGGTCGGAGGACCTCCGCCTCGAAGGAACCTGTCAGCACCACGCCCGGGCCATCGCCGCCAGAGTCTCCTCCAGGAACCCGGCCCGAGCAGACGGCTCAGACGGCCGCCCCGAAGCCTCAGCCAGCTGTCCCCCGAGGACACCAGCCCGGCTCATGGCCTCGGCAACCCGACTCCGGCGCTGGTCCTGCCAGTGGATGGCCCAGCCAGGCTCCGGCCGACGAAGTCTTCTTTTCGAGCCAACTCTGCCTCTGTCCATGCTGACACCGCTGCCTCCGGCTCTGGCTCATCGCAGAGCGGCCGAGGGTTCCTTTAACTAAGCAAGAGAAGCCTCGGGCGGCAAGGCCGACCGAGCTAAGGGACTCCTACGCCTCCAGGATACGGATAACTCACTCGTCACCTTCGCACGAGGCAACTCACACTTGGTTAAGCGGTTCAGTTAGCCGACAGGCGAGTCCTAGTGCTCAAAATGAGGAAAAAATATGGTATTACACCAAAAATACCTAGATGTTCAGGCCCCGACAGCCACAATGAACAAGACACCGGCACTCAAGGTGCCATTACAAACGGAACTCCAGTTCCACTCCTGCAGGTACGAACAACCCCCCACATTGGAGGGCCTGCGGGGCGACAAAACCCCTGGTGGCTCGCCGTCGCCCGCTCCGGCAGCAGCGACAACGACCTCCGCTCTGAGTGGCCAAACAGCAACAGCGATGACCTCTGGGCGGACGCTGCTGCGACGAGCTCCTCGCCCACGTCCCCACTCGAGGGGCGAGGACAAGCTATCAAAGCCAAAGAGCCGGAGGCCCGGAGCACGGATGGTGGCGGCGATCTCGTCGGCAACGAGGACTTCTTCAGCCGCCACCACCTTAGCGCCGACGATGGAAGCCATCTGCCCACCGGCAGATCCCCACTTGGATCCTCCCAGACGGGCGAGCACCGACCTCCGCGCAGAGGCGCCGTACCGGAGCAAAGGCAGGATAGCACAAGAACACGAACGCCGCCCTAGCGGCGCGCGACGTCTTGGGCGGTCCTCCGGTGCGCGCGGCGCGACAACCGCTCTCGCGGCGGGAGGGGGCACCGGGAGCTGAGCTAGAGCCAGCTGAGCCAGCGAGCTCAACGCGCTGAAGCTGACGACGCTCGCCGCCGACCAGCCCCGCGTTGTCGAAGTCCAACCCTCCCGCTAGGCCGGTGAGCACCCTCTCCCCTGAATGCCAAAGGAGAAGGTGACCCATGAACCCGCGCGGGAGGTAGAGCTCCGGCTCAATCCGGCCTCCGCCCCAGCCAGGATGATGAACATCCTTGAAGATGAGGGAGGGGCAGAGGCCACAGCCCGGTTCGCTTCTCCCCACCATCGAGCTGGTGGTCACCGTCTTGGGTGACCACCGGCGAGGGGATGCAGCCGGGCTGCCTTGATGAAAATCCTTGAAGCCGAACGATGGCTGAAAGGTACCAACTTCCACGAAGTTGCGTTCCTCCAACGACAGCAAGACGAAAGCGACGCGAGCGCTCCCCATCCGGGGGCTCGGAAGGTGGAAGGACGCGATACATGGAGTGCGAAGACATGGTTGCCATCCAAGGGGGTTACCCTCCTTTTAAAAGGCGACTCTCCCCACTTGCGTCCTCAGCCGGCGCGGACTGAGTCTTCTCCAACACGCTCCAAGGTCCTCCCCCTACGACACGGGGGCTAGGTCCCGCGCGTCATGCAAGCTGGCCTAGGACAGAAGGAGCCAAAACCGCTGCGCGTGGAGCGCACAACTGCCCAGCGGTTACAAGCACTCCTCCACTTTCGCCCAGACCAGCGGGTGAAAGGGCGGACCGCCATGCAGGCGGCATGCAACCACACCAGGGGGGCGCACCCTTTCGACTCCGACGCATCCAGCATGGAGGCCCAGGCCCACACGTCATGTAACCGGCGCGCCGGTTACTACGTGCGGGAAAACTGCACCTCCACTCGCGCCAGTACCGCGCCTCCTCGACAGCGGAACCAGTGCCGCGACTCGAGGCGACCCTGCGCATGACTCGACAGTGCCAACCGAGCACATCGGTCACGGGTCAGTCAGCCGCAGGAGAAGGCGCGACGGTCGATACGGCCAGAAATGGGCCGGCAGTAATGGCGGTGGCAGGCGGGCGGAAGCAGCAGTCAAGTCGTCAGCAAGCTCACGCCCCCTCCTGGGACAGCGAGAGAACCCTCTCCCAAGGCGTGAAGACGACGCACCCGTGTTCCGTTCCTCGAATGGCTCGCACACGCACAACGGCTGCCCCGCGAACCACTCGTCCTATCGCATTAACTCTGCAGCGGGACAGGCGGCACCTTTGGCAGGCAAAGCAGGCGACGCTTCACCTCCGCCATAATGACCGTGTCAAAAAAAAGGTGCGCCACGTCATTCGATTTCGTATCCTTTTCCACTTCCTCTTTCTCTCTCTTACCACAGGGACCGGGAAAGGGGATACTCTGAAAGGGATCCTTCTCCGCGAAGGAAGTGGGCCCCGAGCCCCCTACTGATCAGAGGTTTGAAGGCTGGCCCCTCGGAAGGGTTCAACAGCCGCCTCAGAGCACTCGTGCTCCGCGCCCACTACTGGTCAGAGGTTCGAAGGCTGGCCCCTCGGAAGGGTTTGACGGCCGCCTCAGGCCACTCGGGCTCCGCGCCCATTACTGATCAGGGGTTCGTAGGCTGGCTCCCGAAGGGTTCAACAGCCGCCTCAGAGCACGCAGAGCGAGGGATGACCCTGGGTACGTTTGATACATAACCAAGGCTCGGGCTATGCTCCCGAGGTACACTAGGACATTTCTGAGACCGACGGGAACGATTTTGTAACGGAATCCCACCAGAGGGAGGCATCGAGCCCTCGGACCCCGTCAAAAGGAAACCGGGTCCGGCGAATCACCCGCAGGTACTTTTGGAGCGCGCCTCTGGGCCACTAGCCGACCCCTAACGAATGGGGCACGGGCATCCACTCGGATTACCCGTTAGCAACTCACTGGAGACACCATGTTCAGCGCCCTCCGAGGGCAACATGGCGCTTTCCCCCCTCCTCCTTGCGGAAAGGCGACGCAGGGGCGTATGAAAAAAGCCGAGTCTGTCCTTGACCATCCTCTCGCTCTATGCGGAGGCTCGGGGGCTGCTCTCGCAAACCCAGCTCCGGCCAAACCGTTGACAGCGTCAACATACCAGCTCGAGAACTTGGGACCTGACTAAGCACCCGGGCAACGACCAGTTCGCATGAGGGAACAACCAAACCGGTCGAGCCATCATGAAAGGCACTAAGACCTCGAAGGAGTCAAAACACTCCTCCGAGGCCTCGGGGGCTACACCCGGCGGGTGCGCTCGCGTGCACCCACCGGAACGAAATGCAACCGAGAAAGGCTGGTACCCTTGCAAAAAAGTGCGACAATAGCCTCCAAGCGAGTGCCAACACTCCCTTTGAGGCTCCGGGGCTACTGTCGGGGACCATAATTAGGGGTACCCCCAAGACTCCTAACCTCAGCTGGTAACCCCCATCAGCACAAAGCTGCAAAGGCCTGATGGGCGCGATTAAGGTCAAGGCTCAGTCCACTCAATGGACACGATCTCGCCTCGCCCGAGCCCAGCCTCGGGCAAAGGCAGCCGACCCCGGAGGATTCACGTCTCGCCCGAGGGCCCCCTCAAGCAACGGACACACCTTCGGCTCGCCCGAGGCCCAGTCTTCGCAGAGAAGCAACCTTGGCCAGATCGCCACGCCAACCGACCGTATCGCGGGAGCATTTAATGCAAGGATCGCCTGACACCTTATCCTGACGCGCGCTCTTCAGTCGACAGAGCCGAAGTGACCGCAGTCACTTCGCCGCTTCACTAACCGACCTGATAAGAAAACAGTGTCGCCTGCGTCGCTCCGACTGCTGTGCCACTCGATAGAGTGAGGCTGACAGCAGCTAAGTCCAGCCTCGAGCGCCATAGGAAGCTCCGCCTCGCCCGACCCCAGGGCTCGGGCTCAACCTCGACGCTGGACGACGGACTCCGCCTCGCCCGACCCTAGGGCTCGGACATAGCCTCGGCCTCGGAAGACGGTCTTCGCCTCGCCCGACCAAGGGCTCGGGCTCAACCTCGACGCTGGACGACGGACTCCGCCTCGCCCGACCCCAGGGCTCGAACACAGCCTCAGCCTCGGAAGACGGTCTCCGCCTCGCCCGACCAAGGGCTCGGACTCAACCTCGACCTCGGAAGACGGACTCCGCCTCGCCCGACCCCAGGGCTCGGACTCAGCCTCGACCTCGGAAGATGGACTCGACCTCGACCTCGCAGGAGCCTCCGCCTCGCCCGACCTAGGGCTCGGACCGACCACGTCACAGGGGGGCCATCATTACCCTAGCCCTAGCTAGCTCAGACTACGTGGAACAAGACCGACGTCCCATCTGGCTCGCCCCGGTAAACAAATAATGATGGCGCCCCGCGTGCTTCATGACAACGGCGGCTCTCAGTCCCTTACGGAAGCAAGGAGACGTCAGCAAGGATTCGATAGCCCCGACAACTGTCCTTCCACAGGGCCCAAGCGCTCCTCCGACGGCCACGACATCACATGAACAGGGTGCCAAAACCTCTCCGACTGCCACGACGGCATGTACTTAGGGCTCTAGCTCCTCTCTTCTAGACACGTTAGCACACAACTACACCCCCCATTGTACACCTGGACCCTCTCCTTACGCCTATAAAAGGAAGGTCCAGGGCTCTCGTACGAGAAGGTTGGCCGCGCGGGAGAACGGGACGACGCATAAGGCTCTCGCTCTCTCTCTCTCACGCGAACGCTTGTAACCCCCTTCTGCAAGCGCATCCATCCGCCCTGGGCGCAGGACAACACGAAGGCCGCGGGTTCCCCTTACTGTTCTCCCCCTTTGTGTCCCGTCTCGCGCTGACCCATCTGGGCTGGGACACGCAGCGACAATTTACTCATCGGTCCAGGGACCCCCCGGGGTCGAAACGCCGACAAGTATAGCATAGATAAGCTTGTGCGTCTCAAGGTACCTGGCCTTTGCCTCATGGAGTAGTTCGCTGATGTAGTAGACTGGCTTCTGGATGGTTCGGACCCCTACGGTTGGTCCCGAGCCCTCAAACTCTTAACCTTCCATCACCATTGTGGTGGTTGGACCACCACCTTCTCCTAGGAGAACTTTTTGACTCCCCTGGGGATGTTGTGTCGTCCTTTCGACGACCAGCACCATGCTCATCACCTCTGTAGCCACTGCAATGTATAAGTACAACGGCTCCCCTGGATCTAGAGCTACCAGTATTGGTAGGGACACAAGGTGCTGATTCAACTCTTGAAAGGCTCGTTCTGCCTCCTCGGTCCAAGAGAATGGGCCGGACTTCCGTAATAGCTTGAAGAAGGGTAGCGCCCTCTCGGCCAATCTTGAGATGAAGCGGCTAAGGGCGGCTAGTGACCCTGTAAGCTTCTGGACGTCCTTGATTCGGGTCGAAGGCCTCATTGTCTCAATTGCTTTGATCTTCTCTTGGTTTGCTTCAATTCCCCGGTGCGAAACCAGGAATCCCAGCAACTTCCCTGCGGAGACACCAAAGACGCACTTTTCCGGGTTCAGCCTCGTGCGTGTTGCCCATAGCTTGTCAAAGACCAGGGTTAAGTCTTCCACTAGGGTCGACCCTCTCTTAGTCTTGAGCACGATGTCATCAATGTATACCTCTATCCTGTCCCTAATTAGGTCACCAAAGGTCTTACTCATCGCCCGTACAAATGTTGGCAAGGTGTTTTTTAGACCGTAAGGCATTACAACATAACAATAAAGCCCATCCACGGTTACAAAAGTGGTATGCTTCCTGTCTTGCCTAGACATCTGGATCTGATGGAAACTAGAGTAAGCATCTAGGAAGGACAGGAGGTCGCACCCAGAGGTAGAATCCACAATTTGATCTATTCATGGAAGTGGATATGCGTCCTTGGGATAGGCCTTATTGAGGTTGGTGTAGTCGATGCACATCTAAGGCTTCCCGTTAGCCTTGGGAACGATGACTAGATTGGCCAGCCATACTGGGTCATGGACCTCTTCGATGAAGCCAGCGCGCAGCAGCTTTTGGACCTCCTCACAGATGAAATCCTGCCGCTCAATGGACTGTCTCCGAGGCTTCTGACTCACCGGTTTGGCGTCAGGGTGGATCTTTAGATGTTGCTCGATCACCTCCCTAGGGATCCCAGGCATCTGCAACGGTTCCCATGCGAATACGTCGGCATTTGCCTGGAGGAAGGTGACGAGCGCGATTTCCTATTTCTCCTCCAGATTGCCCACGATGCGAGTGGTCTGGGAGGAATCCACGCCGACCTGGATGGTCTTGATGGGACCGTCGTCTGCTCCATATGGTTACACCTTAGGCACCTTGGTAGGCACCTTGGTACAGGAAGTCGAGGGGTCCCTCCCCCCGTCATCCGGGTGAGCGGTTTCTACCGCCAGGGCGTGCAACTTCTCGATAGCTGCAAGCGCAGCGGGGCGGTCGCCCTGCATGGTGAGGACCCCAGCAGGGGACGACATCTTGAGGACCAAGTGCCCGTAATGGGCAATGGCCATGAACCGGTACAGGGCCGGCCTGCCAATGATGGCATTGAAAGGGAGGTTAACCTCCGCAATGTCGAACTGGACGTTCTTAGTGTGGAAGTTCTCCACAGTCCCAAATGTAACCAGGAGTGCGATGCTCCCAAGGGGATACACCGGTTGAGGGCCCACTCCGGAGAATGGGCAAGAGGGTCCCAGTCGAGATCCTAGGATCTGCAGCTGCTTAAATGTAGCATGACTGATGACGTTGAGCCCAGCCCCACCATCAATCAGGACATGATGTAGCTTCATGTTGGCGATGACAGGGGCGGTGATGAGTAGTAGTATGCCGGCCCCTGCCATGTTTTCGGGGCAGTCGTATGCCCTGAAGGAGATAGTGGTGCTCCGCCACCGCTGATGTGGAGCTACCTTCGGGACCCCTGGGATCGTCAAAAGGACCTCGCGGCGCAGGGACTTCATGTTCCTACGGGAGGTGAGCTCCCAGCTTCCGCCCTACATCATGTACAGCTTCTTGTGGCGGTCATTGTCATCACCGGAGTCGGAGTCTCCAGTGAGGATGTCCTTGAGGACTTGCTTGGGGGACTGATACCCGTGGTCCCATTCTCCCGCGGTCGCGCCACCTTCAACGACCTTCTCCTTGCCAGGTCGGCGATGAGGCGGCGAGCCATCCTTGGAGGCCTGCTCGCGCCGCTCGCTAATGTGCTTCGCAAGCATGAGAATCTCTCAGCATTCTGAGGCGCTGTAGCGACTGTTGGGATGGACAGGGCGTGACGCACTGTTACTTCCCTGTTGCCGCGGGTGCTTGCCGCGGTCGTCCCGGCTCCCAAACGCAGCTGCGGCGACTGGAGCAACAGACTGCGGCTTATCATGACCGCGTTTCTTCTTCTTCTTCTTGCCACCGCCCTGGGTGGCAGCACCCGAGCCGCCCGTCTGGGTAACTCCGGTCTGCGGTGTCGAGTGCCATGCACGGCCCTCGACAGCTCTAGCACATTTGTCGGCCAGAGCAAAAAGCGTAGTGACGGTTTCTACGTCATGCATCGCTAATTTCTCCAACATCTTCTCATCACGCACGCCCTGTCGAAAAGTAGTGATAATGGAGGCATTAGAGATGCGAGGTATAGTCCCTCGTACCTTGGTGAAACGGGAGATGAAAGCCCAGAGAGTCTCCCCGGGTTCCTGCCTTACAGCATGGAGATGAGCCTCCACACCATGCTGCTGATAAGCACTAGCAAAGTTTGCTGTGAACCACGCACAGAGCTCTTCCCAGGAGTAGATCGACCCCGGGGTGAGGTTCATGAGCCAGGTCCGGGCCGGCCCGGTCAAGGCTACATGGAAGTAGCTTGCCATTACGGTAGTGTTTCCACCAGCTGCCATAATGGCGGTGACGTAGACCTGCAAGAATTCCAACAGGTTTGACGTACTGTGATACTTCTCCGGCAGATGTGGCCAGAACTTGGGTGGCCAAGTCGCCGCGCGGAGATGATCCGCTAGTGCGGCACAACCCACACCGACTAATGGGACACCATCCTGGATTTGGGCGCCCCTTGGAGTTTGTGGTGCAACTGGAGCGATGTCTTGGTCGAGGTTGCGACCCTCGAAGTTTTGCCAACGCTCACGTGCCCTCTCTAGAGAGACTCGAGCATCCTCGCCCGCACGCCTGCGGTTGAGCTCTGCCCACAGGTCGTCAGTCCGTGCACCCCTCACTGAGGGTGAGCGCACAGATGCCGACGCCTCGCGTTGATGCCGGAATGATTGAGGCCTGGACCTAGCCGAGCCAGGATGGGCCATGCCGAGGAGACGATCGACATCTTCGCGCCACTGCCTCATGACCCCCGGCGAGGACATGGAACTTGGAGGGTTACGTAGCAACTCCCTGGCTGTAGACAACACACCACCAGGAGCAGCCCTCGACGGAGCCCTGGATGTCTACGCGGGCGTGTGCTGCTGCGCAGCGTGCATAGCAGCAGCACCAGGCACAGGGCGGTTAGAGCCTCGTGGCACGGAAGATGCTGCCTCTTCCTCCATTGGGAAGTCCTCGGAAGACAAGTCGTGGTGCTCGATGATCTGAACCATCATGTCGAGCAAGAAAACAGGCGAAAAACCCAAGGCCAGACCCCCTACCTAGCGCGCCAAATGTCGGTGGGAAAATCCTCCGGCCGGGTGGCGGAATGCACCCGCCCTAATCCTAAGATGAGGAGGGGGCCTAAGCGCTCGCCTGATTGGTGAATTTTTGATGATCACAAGAACACTCGAGGGTTTATAGTGGTTCAGGCCGCTGGAGTGTAATACCCTACATCCAGTGTTCGTAAGTTGTATTCACTATCTCCCTTGTAACCCTGTGTCCCCTCCCTTTTATAGTTTAAGAGAGGTACATACAAGGATGCTGAGCTCCGACATGCGGGCCCAGGAGCATAATGGAAGGAATACATTATGTGAATAATTAATGCTGATAGCACACAATTATCTTTGCTGGACGCTGTGTTGCTTCTCCGACTTGCTACTGCCACGTCTTGCCGTGTCCGCAGGTGGGTGATGACTTGTTGCAGTAGAATACATAGTAGCCTGGTACACCTATTGTGCGTAGAGGCGTATAGGCGGAGCCGTTCAGATTCCCTCTGACTTAGTAACGCATGAGTAATCAGTGGGAGTCATGATGACTGCAGTCCATGCAGCATTGATAGACAGTGACCCTTTCTTTGGAAACGCGCGAGTAATGGTGAGTCATTGTCCTTGCTATGGTAACGTGTGAGTAACAGCACAACCCACGCAGCATGGACTGGGCACGCCGCCTGTCACTGGAATGGATAGGTGCACGTCTTATCCGTAATGAATGCAAAGACGAGCGTAGCCCAGAGGCTTCATGCCAGGTTCCGCCTGTTGGCATATGCCGCGCGCAGTAGGCCACGTGGTAGCATCGGGTCTCCGCCTGGGCGGGGAGCAGGAGTGTATGTGATAAGGTCCAGATCCCACCAGATCAGGACTGGACACGTGTCGGCGCCGGACCCCCGCTTGGGTCCTGATTAAGGCCCGAGTATGTTCTGTCCTGGAACCCTGGGACCCCACTGTGGGCGGCTCGGACCCCATACACGGGGGTCCGGATCCCATTCCAGGGGTCCGGTTCGCACACGTGGAGGTCCTGGACCAAACTTGGAGGCCCGGACCGTATATACAGGGGTCCGGCACCTTTCCATGGGGGTCCGGACTCACTGGTGATGCCTCAGAGTATGTCACTTTCTCTGGACATGTGGCGGCACTGGACCCGCCCATGTGGTGGGGTCAGGTGCTGTTGCTGGCCCAGAGTAGTCGCCCGAGGCTGGGGCGAGTCATGGCCTGGTCCCACATATAGCTCCTTCACCACGCGACTAAAAATAGTCGTGTGGGTACTGCGTTTTTATATAGCAGTAAGGGGTACCCTAGTTTCAGGGTACCGATAAGCCCGTTGAACCTCGTTCTTCCCTGCTCGACCTCGTCGAACCCTGAATCCCGAACGTTAGGCAAAAATAAGCGAGGTCCGTGTGCATCGCTTATCAAGTGCTCGGTCAAAGACTTCAATCGAAGGTCGTTGTCATTCCGTGTGTCATCAAGAAATCCCAAGAGTAGGGCGAAGACGAAGCTAGCAGCGTGATGTTCACCAAGTGCTCGACAAAAAGCTCGAACATGTCATCGATCGTCATCCTCGTCTATGCCAAAGATTCAAGAAGATTAGGCGTAGAAGGAAATAAATCACTATGCGACAGGAGAATTCTCGATGTGGACGAAGATGAAGCGCGATTCGACGCAACACTCACCCTATTTTCGGTGAAATGCTGAGCTAAAAGGTGTCATCGATTTCGTGCTTGCAAGTTTGATTTAGTATGGTAAGACGATTCATATTTCCGATTAGCTTAATTATTGAATTAGTTCGATGAATGCGATGTGATTATTTTCACGATTTTGGAGTAGTCGCGTTGGGTAGGTTTGAGATGTTAATTATGTGACGTACGGTAAATTAGTGAATGAAGTTTAAATTTAGTATTTTAAATTGTCTAAACAATAATATTATTAGTATTACTTATGACGAATTATAATTGTTTGATAAAATTAATGGTAGACTATACATGATAGCTTAGAGTGGTATGTAATTTAATCCAGTCGCGTGGTCTAAAAAGTAATGTGCTTTTATTCTTGTTCTAGATTTAAATTCCTTAGACCACTGAGCTTAGAATTTAATTAATTAACTGATAAATTGTGTTTAGGTTAATCGTGATTAATGTGTATAGTTTGTTGTTTCGTGATATTTGCGTTAGATTCGGTTAATCTAGAGAAGAGTAATCATTGCGATTAATCATATGTCGGTAACTAGTGTTTCGGTATGAAACGAAACAACGCCTCGTCGCTAGGTGTTTAATTCGTTATCGCGTAGCACAATTTAGGTTTGTAATATTCTTGTCTATATGCGTTCATGTGCATAATGCATTTCATTCAGGTACGTGAATTAACCACTTGATGCGGAGAACTAGAACTAAGTCGACCACAAGATGGTGCTGATGAACGGAACTGAAGATGGACAGACAAAACAAGTATCAGAACAAAAGCTGATCGCCAAGTGGTCACCACTTAACAAACACTAACCTAGTGTTACCCAGGCAAGCCCCGGTGCATTTGCCACCTCCTTGCTATTTTAAAATCTTTATCACCTTGTTTGATGCATTAGGTGATAGGAGTTGTGTGCTAAACAATTGATGCATTTCTTTCCTTGGAAAATTGATTACCCTTCCTTGATACCCTTTTATCAAAAGGATTTTTGATGCTTAGCCTTGGTCTAGAAAGACAAAAATGTTTTGTTTTAAAACAAAACTGATGCTTCAGTGGGTGGGAATGTTTTCACAAATAAAACTTGATGGTGGATCCATCATGGCCATAAAGGGTTCAACATCAGAAAAGATGTACCTCTGCAAGGTACCAAACTTTTTTGGGTTTTTAATGATAAAGCTGAGACCGGGCAGGTGACTTGCACGAGAAGAGAGTCTCGGTGTAGTGTCTCCGTCTGAGTCGATTAAGGACCGTCTCGATGTAGGCTTGCTGATTGAGGACCTCTTAACTAGTCACATGCCTCATTATGGGTAAGCTTTGCCTTGGGCAGACTAATACCAGAATAAGACAACACACAATGGGAGTGGAGAGATGGTGAGAGTAGCGTGTACCCTTCGTGGCAAGAGGCTAGACGGTTGTGTATCTGTGCTCTCGGTTGGCGTGAACCTGATCTGGTCTTAAGAACCCCGATGGCGAGTTGACATATGCAAGGGTTAAGTGCTACATATGTCGTGTGATTGGAGATCCCCAGCTGGGTATTAATCGATTCAGATCGCTGTTACTTCTCGGACATGAAGACTTGGTCACTGCCCTACACGTAGCAATCCAGTGAACTGAAGGGATGATAAAAAGACGGCTGGTATAGGCCAAGTGCTTGAACTAGGATAGAAAGAACTCTAGATGCAGGTAACTTTACTTAACCTGACAATTAAAAATGGATTTTAAGGATCCACTCATAGTAAGCTTTTCTGCAAAAGAGTCTTTGATTCTTGATAAACCATACCTTGAACCCTTTTGAAACCAGCATACCCTTGAGAGTCTTTTCTTTAGTCGGATAAGTCTTGCTGAGTACTTGCGTACTTAGGGTTTTACCCATTGTTGCTGCAGGTTATGAGTCACTTGATTGTGATTGGTGTTAAGCGCCGGTGGGCACAACCTTCTATAAGTCTAAGTACTTCTTCTATACTTCTTATTGAGGATGATCACTTAAGCTAGCATATATTTTGAAACATATAAATGTTTATACATTCAAAACATAGTGCAATTACTCCGATCATGTACAATGTAAACTTGATGTAACTTGTAAAATTTGGTAATAAGATTTCCGCTGCAGAATGTTGGTGTGTGTGATTTGTGTTACTTAATCTTGCAGTCCTGGTTATAAGTGGTTTATCCGGGGTCCTTGGGACACTCGGACAGATCCTGTTAAGTTATCTGGTGCACATGCATAGCCGTCTGAGGTCTTTGAGACAAGGGCAGGTGCATGTGGGCCCAATAACTTGGGAGGTTCTGCCACAGTCGCCAGGGTGTGGGTATCCCCTGCACTTTGGTTTACCTGTTAAATGTTAATAAAATTAGTTATCTAGTTGGGAAGCCCTTTTGTTCTACTTTCCTCTTTATCTGAGAAGCTGTGTTTGCCTGTGTTGGAAGTCAGTGAAGATGTTCATCTATTCAGTACTCTGGAAGGATTCTATACTCTTTTCTTATGCTGCAAGTTGCAAGATCAGTTCTGATGTGTGATTGCATTATGCAGATGTCAGACAACAGGCACAGAGGAGGAAGGCGTGCTCAGTACGAGCAGACAGCCCCGCAGGATGAGGCACCCCGTCAATAGCTGCCACCACCGCCCCCGATGACCATCGAGCAGATGTTCTTGATGCAGACTCAGGCAGTTCAAGCCATTGGTCAGACTCTGGCCGCCATTCAGCAGCAGCCGCAGCATCAGCCACCACCTCAGCCTCAGATGCCTCAAATGCCTAGAGACAAGCGTGTTGAATTCATGAGAGGTTGTCCCCCAGTGTTCGCTCACTCTTCTGACCTCATGGATGCTGAAGATTGGCTGCGCACTGTGGAGCGGGAGTTGCACACCGCTCAGTGCGACGATAGGGAGAAAGTTCTGTATGGTCATCGTCTGTTGAGAGGAGCAGCCCAGTCTTGGTGGGAGTCCTATCTCGCCACCCATGCCAACCCCGACACTATCACCTTTGAAGAATTAAGAGATAACTTCCCTCAGTACCATGTTCCTGAGGTCTGATGACAGTGAAGAAGGAGGAGTTCCTGGCGCTCAAGCAAGGGCCTATGTCTGTCAGTGAGTACCGAGACAAGCTTCTACAGCTGTCCCGCTATGCTCCTGAGGATGTCAACACAGATGCCAAGAGGCAGTATCGTTTCTTTAGAGGCTTAGTGGATCCCTTGCATTATCAGTTGATGAATCATACCTTCCCCACATTTTAGCACCTAATCGACAGAGCGATCATGACAGAGAAGAAGCGCAAGGAGATGGAGGATCGCAAGCGCAAGATTGGTGGACCTCAGCCTAGAAGCAGCAATCGCCCCTGTTTCTCAGGCAACCCACCTCAGCAGTTCAGACAGAACCAGCGCCCACCTCAACAGCAGCAGTTTTAGAGGCAGTACCCTCAGCACCAGCAGCAGAATCGCCAGAACAATCAGTTAGGAGGAGGTCAGTTCTAGAGGCAGAATCAGTAGGCACCTCGCCTCCCCACCCCAGCAACCAACCAGAGCAGTCAAGCAGCCCCAGTTCAAGGCGGAAGCAGAGCATGTTTCCACTGTGGAGAGCAAGGCCATTGGGTTTTGCAATGCCCGAAGAAGGCAGTCCAGCAGCAGTCAGCCCCTAGTGCCCCAGCAAAGCAGAATGTGTCTCAACCTAGAGCAGGCAACCGCTCCCAGCCACGCTACAACCATGGGAGACTGAATTACTTGGAGGCTGAAGCAAGTCAGGAAACACCCGACATGATAATAGGTATGTTTCTAGTCGACTCCCATATTGCAGAAGTGTTATTTGATACTGGAGCAACGCATTCATTTATTACTGCATCATGGGTAGAAGCACATAATCTTCCAATAACTACCATGTCAACCCCCATCCAAATTGACTCAGCCGGTGGTAGAATTCGAGCCGATAGCATTTGCTTGAATGTAAGTGTGGAAATAAGGGGGATAACGTTTCCCGCTAATCTCATAGTAATGGGCACTCAGGGAATAGATGTCATCCTAGGGATGAATTGGCTAGATAAGTACCAAGCAATTATCAGTTGTGATAAGAGGATAATTAAGTTGGTGTCCCCACTAGGAGATGAAGTGGTAGCCGAGCTAGTCTCACCTAAACCAAGGAAAGGAAGTTGTCATCAGATGGCTATTGATAGCAAGGAGCCAGATTCACTCGAGATTATCAAGGTTGTGTCAAAATTCCTAGATGTGTTTCCAGAAGACTTACCAGGTATGCCACCTGAGCGGAAAGTTGAGTTTGCCATAGAGCTTCTTCCTAGCACCTCCCCCATTTCTAAAAGAGCCTACAGAGTGTCTGGACCAGAGTTGGTTGAGCTTAAGAAGCAGATTGATGAGCTGTCAGAGAAAGGTTATATAAGGCCAAGCACCTCGCCTTGGGCCGCCCCTGTCCTGTTCGTGGAGAAGAAAGATGGCACCAGAAGGATGTGTATCGATTATCGAGCCCTGAATGAGGTCACGATTAAGAACAAGTACCCCTTGCCCAGAATAGAAGATCTGTTCGACCAGTTGAGAGGAGCCAGCGTGTTCTCAAAGATAGATCTGAGGTCAGGTTATCACCAGCTAAGGATTCAACCTTTAGACATTCCGAAGATGACATTTATTACCAAGTATGGGTTGTATGAGTTCACTATGATGTCTTTTGGCCTAACGAATGCACCAGCCTTCTTCATGAATCTGATGAACAGTGTATTCATGGATTATCTCGACAAGTTTGTGGTGGTATTTATTGATGACATTCTTATATATTCTCAAAGCGAAGAAGAGCACGCGGATCATTTGAGGATGGTATTGCAGAGATTGCGAGAGCACCAGTTGTATGCAAAGTTGAGTAAGTGCGAGTTCTGGATCAATGAAGTCCTGTTCTTGGGTCACATAATTAACAAAGATGGATTAGCTGTGGATCCGAAGAAAGTGGCAGATGCTTTGAGCAGGAAAAGTCAAGTCAATATGATGGTCGCTCATCAGATGCCTTATGAGTTGGCCAAAGAGTTTGACAGGTTGAGCCTCAGATTTTTGAACAGCATGCGAGGAGTAACCGTTGAGTTAGAGCCCACTTTAGAGTAGGAAATCAAAGAAGCACAGAAGAATGATGAGAAGATCAGTGAAATTCGGCAGCTGATTCTGGAAGGAAGAGGTAAAGACTTTCAGGAAGATGCAGAAGGTGTGGTATGGTTCAAGGACCGTTTGTGTGTTCCTAATGTCCAGTCTATTCGGGAGTTGATCCTCAAGGAAGCTCATGAGTCAGCTTATTCTATACACCCTGGAAGTGAGAAGATGTATCAAGATCTGAAGAAGAAATTCTAGTGGTACAGAATGAAAAGGGAGATCGCAGAGCATGTGGCTATATGCAATAGTTGTCAAAGGATCAAGGCAGAGCATCAGATACTAGCTAGATTGTTGCATCCTTTGCGAATTCCTCAGTGGAAATGGGATGAAATCGGGAAGACCTTCATAGTCGGATTGCCTCGCACTCGAGCCGGCTATGATTCCATTTGGGTAGTGGTGGACCACTTAACCAAATCAGCCCACTTCATACCTGTCAAGACTAACTACAACAGTGCAGTGTTGGCGGAGTTGTACATTTCCCGGATTGTTTGTCTCCACGGTGTGCCAAAGAAGATAGTGTCAGACAGAGGAACGCAGTTCACCTCTCATTTCTGGCAGCAGTTGCATGAAGCTTTGGGTACACATTTGAATTTTAGTTCAGCCTACCATCCGTAGACAGACGGTCAGACTGAAAGAACCAATCAAATCCTTGAAGATATGTTGAGAGCTTGTGCGTTGCAAGATCAATCCAGATGGGACAAGAGATTGCCTTATGTAGAATTCTCCTATGACAACAGTTACCAGGCCAGCTTG
Organism: Zea mays; assembly: GCF_902167145.1. Taxonomy (NCBI): domain Eukaryota; kingdom Viridiplantae; phylum Streptophyta; class Magnoliopsida; order Poales; family Poaceae; genus Zea; species Zea mays. The sequence goes on along the minus strand of NC_050102.1, from coordinate 47,085,418 downwards.
AAGATGTCACCGTTTCAGGCGCTTTATGGAAGAAGTTGTAGAACTCCATTGCAATGGGATCAGCCTGGAGAAAAGCAAGTGTTCGGGCCAAACATTCTGCTCGAAGCTGAAGAGAACATCAAGATGGTTCGGGAGAATCTAAAGATAGCGCAATCAAGGAAGCGAAGCTATGCAGACACAAAAAGGAGAGAGCTGAGTTTCGAAGTTGGAGATTTTGTCTACCTGAAAGTATAGCCTATCAGAGGAGTCAGAAGATTCAGAGTCAAAGGCAAGCAAGCACCCCGCTATGTTGGTCCATATCAGATTCTCGCAAAGCGTGGAGAAGTGGCTTATCAGCTCAGTCTGCCAGAAGGATTGTTAGCGATGCATGATGTCTTCCATGTGTCTCAGTTGAAGAAGTGTCTACGTGTGCCAGAAGGGCAGTTGCCAGTGGAAGGTCTGGAGGTCCAGGAGGACTTGACCTACATAGAGAAGCCAGCGTAGATTCTTGAGACTGCAGACAGGGTCACCTGGAGGAAAACTATCAGAATGTGCAAAGTCAGATGGATCACCACTCTGAGGAAGAAGCAACCTGGGAGCATGAAAATGATCTGATGGCCAAATACCCTAAACTCTTTGCTGGCCAACCTTGAATCTCGAGGGCGAGATTCTTTTAAGGGGGATAGGTTTGTAACGCCCTGAATTTGGGGGTAGAATTTTTTCTTCTTTTTACTCACCAAATTCAAGCGTTACTCTCTTTTCTCTTCCCGTTTCGCTCCATCTTCCCAATTTCAAAGCAGTATAGCGACTGGCGTTTGTATCGTGTCTAAACAAAACCTAAGTTGACATGGGTGTTGCATCATGCCGAATCATATTTCTTTTGTCTGATGTCGTCCTTAATCACGTGTTTTCCTAGTGTCATTTCGGTTTTCATTTTGTGAATTGGATTCCGATCTGTGGTTGTGCGTGCCGCGGGATTTTGACCCGCGGTGCGGCCTAGCCCAGCCCGGTCCGCTCTGGTCCGCGCGCCCCCTCCCTTCTCTCCCTTTCTCTCATTTGATTTTCCCACGCAGCAACCTCCTCTCCTCCACCTCGATCTCTCTCCCCGTGGTGCCCTAGGTTTTGGAGACGGTGATCGCCGAATTTGGACCCCGAGGTGAGCTCCCTTCCCCTCTCCCTCTCCCTCTCCGTCTCTCTCTTCCCCTCCCCCTCCCCTTTCTTCTTCCCTGTGCGCCCCCTTCTTCTCCCTGTCGTGCGCCCCCTATGCGGCCCCTGCTCCCCGTCGCCCCCCCGGCGGCTCGACCCGCGGCCGGCGGCCCCGCGCGCCTCACGTCCACGGCAGCTCGGCCCTCCCCGCGCCCCCTCACCCCGGCGGCCCGTGCGCCTCCCGCGGCCTCGTGCCCCTCCCTGGCGTCTCGCGCCCTCCCGCCGTCCCGCGTCCCGGCGGCCCGCGCGCCTCTCGCGGCCTCGCGCCCCTCTCCGGCGGCTCGCTCCCTCCCGGCGTCCCGAGCCCGGCCCCGCGCCCCTCCCGGCGGCCCGCGCGCCATTCCCTGGCGGCTCGCCCCTCCCCGGCAGCCGTGCCGCCCGGAGGCCGTGCCCCCTTGGTGGGCCCCGCGCCGTGCCCCGACGGTGGCTCGCGCCTCCTCGCGACCCTACGCGCCCCGGCGTGGCTCGCGTGCCCCGACGCGCGCAGCGTGATCCCGCGCACGCGACCGTAGTTGTGCGACGTTCAACTTTTAGTTTAATCCATTTTAAAATTTAGTTTAGTCGCGCGCTCCGTCGCGCGACATTTCATCTTAATTTCAGATTATTTATTGTGTGGCATCGTGCGTCCAGTCGCGCGACGTTTCGTTTTAAATTCAGTTTAGATGACGTATGCCATCGTGTGTTTCGTCGCGCGACGCTTAACGTCTCTTTATAATTAATGCAAGTGTCTCGTTGCGCTCTCCGTCACGCGACGAGTCGTTTATTTCTTAATTCAATGTAAGTGTTGTCTCACGCGTTTCGCCACGCTACAATCGTTTTAATTTATCTTTATCTGTTCATAATAATTAAACATGGAACATGACTTTACCCTATGCTAAACGCAATGGCTAAATTAATGCTATTCTGTTTAAACGAGTATTTTAATTTATAATCGTGTGACGTGATTGCTCTTCGACTGTAGCCTCGATCGTTACCTTCTCTTTCTCGCTTAGTCGTAGGTGTGAGCCCTGCGTCGAACGTTTGTTTATTTATTACATTCTATTGTATGGTGTACTGTTCTTTTGTATTAAATTTGTGGAATGTATGTTTGAACTCGTATAGATAACGGTCAGTTGGTGGAGTCCGAAGGAGTTGCAAGTGAAGACCCTGAGCAGCAGTCGGTTGGTGAAGGCAAGTGTCCCTTGACCCATCTATGTCCTATACATTTTATAATTCACTCCTCGCATTTACACAGTTTGTACCTAAGGATTGACTAGCTTTTGTTTATCTTGTCCTTGTTTACCTATTCTGGTTGGGTTATTATGGTTTAGCTTTATGATAGCGCTTCACATTAATCAATGAACATGATGAGAATATCTATGATACGTTGTTTTCCCTTTTGATTATGATGATGGTTCTGTGACATTTAAGGGTACTCGAGCTATTTCTCGAGTGCCTCTCCGTAAGGACTGGTTTGTTGGATGACCGCCCGAGAAAACAGTGCAACCATGAGGGTGGAGTGGGACGCCCTTAGTTGAGTAATTAGAGGAACTGGGGTGTAGTTCGCTTCGCCGTCGTGCCGTTAATGGGGCTCGGTGTATGCGGCTCACTCTGCCAAGGTTGGTTCGCCCCTTGGGAAGGAGTGCGGTGCATTTAGGAAACCTAACGGACGGCTACAGCCCTAGGAATCTTTGTAAAGGCTACGTAGTGAGACCCTGCCTATTCACCTTGGTAGTGTTTAAGGGTTTGATCAGCCCGAGGCAAGAGGGAATCACGGCTTGTGGGTAAAGTGCGCAACCTCTGCAGAGTGTTATGAAACTGATATATCAGCCGTGCTCGCGGTTATGAGCGGCCAAGGGAGCTCCATTGATTAGAGATACTTGATCAGAGATGTTTGGTTTACAGGTGGTGATGAGGATGATGGTTATGATTATGCTTATGGTAATGGTAAGTGGTATTCTTTCCGTTTGGAAAGGGTACTTTGGGTTAATAACTTGGGTTAATGCTAAAATCTAGCTTTCTACTAGTAATAATAAACTGACCAACTAAAAGCAACTGCTTGACTTAACACCACATAAAGCTAGTCCACTACATCCAAACGGGACATATTGCTGAGTATGTTGATGTGTACTCACCCTGGCTTTACACACCACCCCCCCCCCCCAGGTTGTCCGTGTTGCAACCACTGCCCAGGTGAAGATGAAGTCATGGAGGAGGACTTCCAGGAGTTCCAAGAGTACGATGAGTTCTAGGCTTGGGTTAGCGGCAAACCCCTAGTCGGCTGCCTGTGTAGGTCGTGTGTATCTACGTTTCTTTTCCACACTTTGATTATTGTTAAAGACTATGTGGATGTCTTGGACATCATGATGTAATCGACTATTATTACCCTTTTATGCTATTATTTGAGCACTATGTGATGATGTCCAGTTATGTAACTGTTGTGTACGTGAATTGCTGATCCTGGAACGTACATGGTTCGCATTCGGTTTGCCTTCTAAAACCGGGTGTGACAATCCCGTCTAGCCAGGGTTAGCTAGACCCTTAGACACTTCCAAGGTGAATGGCTAGGGATCCACTACGAGGCCAGTATAAAGTTTCACTAGCTTCAGAAAACTCGCTACGGTTTCTGAGAAGGGCAATATAGGAATCCCTCGTCCGAAAAGCCATCTGTAATGCCCTAAATTTGGGGGTAGAATTTTTTGTTCTTTAAAACTCACCTAATTCAGGCGTTACTCTCTTTTCTCTTCCCGTTTCGCTCCTTCCCAGTTTCAAAGCAGTATAGTGACTAGTGTCCGTATTGCGTGTAAACAAAAACCTAAGTTGACATGGGTGTTGCATCATGCCGAAGCATATTTCTTTTGTCTGATGTCGTGTTTAATCGCGTGTTCGCCTCATCTCGTTTCGAATTTCGATTCGCGATTGGATTCCGATTAGTGGTTGTGCATGTCGTGGGATTTCGACCCGCGACGCGACCCAGTCTGGCCCGGCCTGGCCTAGCCCAGCTTGGCCCGTCGTGGCCCGCGCGCCCCTGGCGCCCCCTGCCCCTCCCCCATGTGTGCCCCCTCTTGTCTCTCTCTCTCCCTCATTCAATTTTCCCGCGCACAACTCCCTCTCTCCCACCTCTCTCTCTTCCCTGTTGTGCCTTGGGATTTTGTGACGGTTATCGCCGGATTTGGATCCCCGAGGTGAGCTCCGCTCTCCTCTCCTCTCTCTCTCTCTCTCTCTCTCTCTCTCTCTCTCTCTCTTCCTCTTCCTCCCCTTCCCTTCCCTATGCACGCCCCCTTCTTCTCCCCTGCGTGCGCGCGCCCCTGGCGCCCCAGCGCGCGGCCCCCTGGCGCCCCGGCGGTGCGGCCGCCTCGGCCCCCGGCGCGGCTCCCCTGGCCCCAGCGACGCGGCCCCTCGGCCCCCGGCGGTGTGACCCCTCGGCCCCCCTCGCACGCGGCCCCTCGGCCCCCAGCGCGACTCCCCCGGCACCTGACGGCGTGGCCCCTCAGGCCCCCTCGCGCGCGGCCCCTCGGCCCCCCTCGCGTGCGGCCCCCTCGCGCGTGGCCCCCTGGCCCCGGCACGCGGCTCCACCGCCCCCCTGCGCGCGGTCGTCTCGGCCCCCTGCGTGCGGTCCCCCGGCGCAGCCCTAGCGTGGCTCGCGTGGCCCCGGCGCGGCTTGCTCGGCCTCCCGCGCCCCTGGCTCGCAGAACGCGTTCCCGCACGCGCAGCCACACGCGCGTGGTGATTGATTTTTGGTTTTAATTAATTTTAAACTTTGTTTAATTAACGTGCTGTGTCACGCACTTCGTCGCGCGGCGAATTAGTTTGATTTCAGATTCTATTAATGTGTTGTGTCGCGCGCTTCGTCGCGCGACGACCCATTTTAATTTCAGATTATTTAATGTGTGGCGTCGCGCGCCCAGTCGCGCGACGTTTCATTTTAAATTCAGTTTAGATGACGTATGCCGTCGTGCGCTTCATCTCTTGACGCTTGACGCCATTTTTATAATTAATTCTAGTGCCTCGTGGCGCGCCCCGTCACGCGACGAGTCGTTTTATTCTTAATTCAGTCTAGGTGTGGTGTCGCGCATTTCGCCGTGCGACAATCCTTTTAAATTTACTTTGGTCTGTTTATAATTATTAAACATGGAACATGACTTAATCCTATGTATAGCGTGATGGCCAAATTAATACTATTCTGTTTAGGCGAGTACTTTGATTTGCAATCGTGAAACGTAATCGCTCCTCGACCGTAGCCTCAACCGTTACTCTCTCTTTCTTGCTTAGTCGTAGGTGTGAGCCCTCTACCGAGCGTCTATTTATTTACGATATTTTATTGCATGGTGTAATATTCTTTTGTATTAAATTTGTGAAATATATGTTTGAACTCGTATAGATAACGGTCAGTTGGTGGAGTCAGAAGGAGTTGCAGGTGAAGACCCTGAGCAGCAGTCGATTGGTGAAGGCAAGTGTCCCTTGACCCATCTATGTCCTACTCATGCTTATAATTCACTGCCCGCATTTACACAATTTATACCTAAGGTTTGACTAGCTTTTGTTCATCGTGTCCTTGTTTACCTATTCTGGTTGGGTTATTTTGGTTTAGCTTTATGCTAGTGCTTCACATTAATCAATGAACATGTCTATGATACGTTGTTTTCCCTTTTGACTATGATCATATACATGTGGCATTTAAGGGGACTTGAGCTTTTTCTCGAGTGCCTCTCCATAAGGACTGGTTCGTTAGATGACCGCCCGGGAAAACAGTGCAACCATGAGGGTGGAATGGGACGCCCTTAGCTGAATAATTAGAGGAACTGAGGTGTAGTTCACTTCGCCGTTGTTGGGGACTTGTTCTCAAATGCTATGAGTTAAGAACAAGGCAACACAAAATGTTAATAGTTAAAGACTTTCGTCCTTCTGAGCATTATCACCCTTAGGATATAATGATCTTCAGACGAAGGTTATGAAGGACATACCTTCATCATCTCAGTGTATGGTAATGAAAGTAGAAGCATATGAAACATGGGAAATAGCATGAATAATCATATGACATCATTAGGATATTTTTATAATATCATCGTGAACAAACATGAACAATATTGAATTACATTTATACCTTCGGCTTGACAGAAGGTGAAAATCCCGGTGTGACGTACGAGTGAATACAAGTCAGCGTGAACAATACTAGGGTACTGTTCATCTATTTATAGGCATGGGACGCAGCCCGGACAAAATTACATTTGTGTCCTTGATAACTAATCATAATCAAAACACAAACTATCAAGGACTAAATGGTCTTTTACTCTTTAAGTCGGTGCTGCCCTTCGTCTCAAGGCGTTGTCATGCCGAAGCTCCCTGGATTATAGCTTCGCCTTGTACCTTCGTGTTATGTCAGTTCGCATATCATACTGCCGAAGGTGTTTTTGCTTGGAGGACCTTCGGCGAAGAAGAAGGCCCCCAATAGTAGCCACTTCGCGGTGCTGGATCATTTTTCGTAATGAGATCGATCCGCGAAAAAATCTCAAAGGCTTCGGAATGCCGAAGGTCCGAAAAACACTTTCCCTGAGCTTGTTGCCGAGAAACGACTAAAATATTCCAAGCGTCGGGTGGCCCACCGCTCAGCGGATACGAGCGATCTGGCAATTCACCTTTTAGGCGCCGAGTGGTCCACCATTCAGTGGGAGCGGGCGATTTGGCGGTTCACCTTCCCACCTGAAGCACTATATAAACAGACAGGTTGGTGTAGAGTTACCACAACATTCATTGCCATTGCACTGTTATGCTGTTAAAATTTTTTAACCATAGCCGAAGCTTTTTCACTGCGCTCTCAAGCGAACACCATCATTTAGAGTTAAATTCGTCAAAAAAGAGAGCTTCGTCAAAACTGCAAAAAACATCAACTTCATAAAAACCGCAAAAAATCCATCAGATGGCCAGAGTACGCTCGACTGCAAGGGTGACTCGTGAAGGAGAGGAGACCGAGGCCACCGAGACAGCTCCAATTTCCGAAGTCATGAGATAGTCAGGTTTAGTTGTGACAGAGGGAACTACTGACGAAGGTGACCCTGTTGCTGAAGCTGAACAAGCCATTGCTGAAGAAGATGTTGAAGAGGACGAAGAAGATTACAGTATTTTGTCCCCATCAAAGCCGAGCCTTCTAGATTTTGAAAAGTCAACTGTGTCTGAAGCTGACATGCCGATGATGATGAAGCTTGGCTACTTTGGCGAAGCTGAAAGGAAACTTGTTCAATTTGCTGGAGAAGAAACCACCCCAGCGCCGAAGGATGATGACGTGGTAGTCTTCAAGAGTTTTTTCAGAGCTGGACTTCGACTTCCTCTGAATGAGATGATAGGGGAAGTCTTGAAAAATTTCGAAATATATCTCCATCAGCTTACCCCCAACGCCATTGTTAGGCTTAGTGTCTTCATCTAGGCCCTCCGAAGCCAAGGGATGAGCCCGGATGTCGAAGCATTTTGCCGAGTGCACGAGTTGCACTACCAGACCAAGGCCAGGGCAGACGGTCTGCACAAAAATTTTGGCTGCTACAATTTTGCGTATCATAAGGATACGAAGGCTTCAATTCTCAGCTATCGCACCAAGTGGCCAACCGACTGGAAAGGCGAATGGTTCTATATCAAGGCTGGTGAGAAGAAAAGGGGGAAACTAATGACGATGGTTATGTGGCCGCAATCTCTAAACTTCAGAATGACCCGGCCCCTGTGTAACATGCAGCTAGGGTCACCATGCCAACTGGCCGCAGTAGAATTCAGGGTGGTGGCTGAACAAATCAGCACCAGAGACCTGGTGCAAGAATACCTAGCCAACAGGACATCTCCGACGTCAAGTGATTAGGGCATGCCAAAGCTAAAGGGAACAAAGAAGAAATATGAACTTGTTCGATTACCTTATCGTTTTATGTTTGAGAAACAGTTCAAGGAGCCTTGCCAAGAATGGCTGGAAATGATTGAAACTATGTGTAATGAAATTTTGGGGAACTATACTAAAAAAGAAGACCAATTAATGACAGCAGCCTTAGGCACCCGGCCAAAATGAAGGTTAAACCAGGTAATGGACGCTTTAAAATTTGAATACCCTGATTATGAGTGGCTCAACAAGGGTGTTGAAGGGGCAAAAAGAAAAAGGATTGTTAGCGTTCTAAGCAGACAAGCTGCCAGGATGGTGAAGGAGGATGAGAAGGTTTTAAAGAAGAGAAAATCCACTCCTGAGCCGAAGGTGGCACCTTTAAAGAAAAGAAAAGCTAAATCCCCATAGCCGAAGGTGACTGAAGAGGAAGAAGAGACTCCCTCAACACCTCCAGCTGCCGAAGTGGCAGAAATTTTAAAGGTAATGACTGAATCTCTACCTATCAAGCTGCTAAGCCCTTTGGGACCGGAACTGATGGAGCTTTTTCAGAAGAAAGAAGAACCTCCGACTACAAAGAAGGCAGATGGGCTGAAGAAGCGAAGAATTGGTAGCGTAATGCAAGCCATTGAAAAGACGCCACCATCGGCCTCGGCATCTAAGATAGCACCTACTACAAGCGCCAAGGCTGCTATCGAAGCAAACATATCGGCCGAAGCTACAGCTACCACCGAAGCTGCTAACTTGGAGAGCACACTATCTGGAATTGATAAATTGCTATTGGATATGCCTATAGAAGAAACAGTTGCAGCTACAGAACAGGTCATGGCCCTAGTGCCTAATAAAGGGAAGAAAATTGCTGATGCTGCTTCGGAAGAAGAAGGTTTCGACCTTCGGAACCTAGTCGGACAAGAACTATCTGAGGCCGAAAAGAAGGAGCTACAGGAATATGGCATTTCCTGTGGCTACCAGCCAGGAGCCATGCTCTTTGGTGGAATCGATGAAGAGGCCTTGGGATGTGTTCGCGACCGTACCGGGGCGAAGGTAATCGGCACTCTATCGAAGAGTGTCGGTTTTCCGAAGCTCGAAGCCGATATTAGCAGCTACCGACGACAACATATCGTCGGTAGTTTGTTTTATTCCAACTTTAAGGTAAAATTATTGTGATGAAGCAAGTTTGCTGATGAAGGTTTATTTGTACAGAGTATGCTGCTGAGCAAAGCGTTGCAAATGCAACAAGACCTCGAGGATAAAAAGAACGAAATTATAATCGAGGGTTTAGAGAACATGATTAAAGAATTCGAAGCTTCTCTTGAAAAGAAAGATTTCCTACTTCAAGCAATGGAAGGTTCTCTTGCAGAAGCGCAAACCGAAAATGCTAGATTAAACAGGGAGCTTCTCCAAAAATCAGAGAGCTTCGAACAAGAAAGAAAAAACTTGCAGAAAAAATACGAAGCTGAAGCTATCAAAAATACGAAGCTGAAGCAATCTTTGAAAGAGCTTCGAAGCATGTGTCTAGGTTTTGGCAGCCGCTGTGTACAACGATTGAAGAAGGTTTTCAACTCAGTTGGAGCCAGCGCTAAAAAGTTTACCCCTTCGGCCGAAAACATATCAAGTACCTTCGAACACATTGAAAGCGAAGTCGAGGCGCTTGACAAAGTAATAGCGGGGCACGGTGACTTCTGTGCCCTGCTTGCTTCTCGCGGCACAGCTGCAGCATTTCTAAAAGCTGGCTGCACGCACGGGAAGATTGTCAATAGGCCAAATTTTAGCCTATCTTCAACGGATTTAGTTGACATTCCTAGCGAGGCCCGAAGCATAGGCAGCAGATTTATAAATCAAATTTGGGCGAAGGGTAGTCAAGATTTGGCTGGTGACGAGGCCCGAAGCTTGCTTAAACCGGTATGAAACTTATACCTGTTGCTTACCTTTTCTTATGTTTACCTTTTACCTTATACGACTTTGTCATGTGCAGGATGATGATGCCAAAGATTAATAATCCGAAGCAGATTCCGAAGGGCCGCCGAAGCTGTTTTTTAGGCCTGCCTGCATAGATCTTTAGAGGCATTTGTATTATCTCTGTAAAAGACAGTGTAATCGAGAATTGAACAATACTATGTATATTTATCCATACCTTGTAATATATTTTTACCTTTTCTTCCGTGTATAAATTGCTTTGCTGTGGACGAAACTTATATCTTTTGAGCCGAAGGCGAAAAACACCTTCCCTTCTTTTCGTACACAACGAAGCATATTTTCGCTTCTTCATGCTCATCGAAGCATTGTTATCAAAACTGAAGTATCTATTTGTGCTTTATGTTATGGTGATGATGATCCTACGAATGTCTACATGAATGTATATGAATGCAATGAATGATGTAATGTAACATGCAAATGAATGTCCCAAACACACACACGAAGCCACACCCAGAATCTGCATCCCCTTAGGAACGACTTTTGAGTCTTAAGCTCAGCATCCCCTTAGGAACGACTTTTGAGCTTCTTCACCTTCTATTTTGGTGGCATTTAAGTTCTGCATCCCCTTAGGAATGACTTTTGAACTTCTTCACCTTCTATTTCGGTGGTATTTGGCTCTGCATTCCCTTTGGAACGACTTTTGAGCAGAAAACTTACTCTGCGCTCCCTTAGGAACGACTTTTTTGTGGCTTCATCATGCTTTTGGCTCTGCATTCCCTTAGGAACGACTTTTGAGCAGAAAACTTACGCTGCGCTCCCTTAGGAATGACTTTTTGTAGCTTCGTCATGCTCTGCATCCCCTTGGGGACGTCTTTTGAGCTTCTCCCTGTTTTTCTTTTTGCACTCGATGGTGCATGCTCAGATTTTACATATTACATCTTTTGGGGATTCTGCCCTTGTAGGACTAAATAAGCGAAAAATTACAAACTATGGCCCCATTAAAAACCTACTACATATCATGCTATATGAGACGGTTAATTTTCAGTTATTAAGACAATTATGAAGTGTCCAATTTTGATGGAGTCGCAAAAGATGTCCCACATTTAAGATGGTTATAAACCGTCTTAAAAGATATTATATAAGACAGTTTTTAATTTATAACCGTCTGAAAAAGGTATTTGTTTAAGTCATTTTGTCCGATAAACCGTCTGAAAAAGGTATTTGTTTAAGTCATTTCGTCCGATAAACCGTCTTAAATTAGGTTTTTTAAAGACACTGCTACTAAAGAACCATAGAGAATACAAACATTAAAAGTTATAAAGTATTTATCAAACCGTCTCGAATATCCTACAATAATAGACGATTACAATAGGAAAACCATCTTATTTAGGTGACTAATAATGAACGTTTTAGAAACCGTCTTATTTAGGAGACTGATATTAGACATTTTGGTAACCGCCTTATTAAGATTTAAACGAAATGACTTACACGACAGTACATTCTTCAATTTATAATCATTTTTTCAGATATCATGTTATAATAATTTGAAAGAGAAATATACATACACATATATTGAACAACATTATAATTAATATAATATAAATAAGTATCATTCAATATATCATAAGCATTGTCAAACAACGCATACATAAGTGTACTCTAAATCTAAACTAAAATACAACTGTTTGCACTAATGTTAAGCCTAACTTTATATGAATTAAAGTCTCCACACTTTTGCGACCACTAAATTTGAATTCTATTATATGTTTTCCTGTACAACAAATAGGAGAAAACTAGACATAGCAAAAAGCTCCAAGCAGCATGTGGATGGTCTCAAAGCTGCCCTTGTGCTTCTCCCTGTTCTTGATGACTCCTACACGCCTGGTGTTCCTCCCGCCAGTCACCATGACCACGTTGCCGACGTCAAACTTGATGATCCTTGCCTATATATTGTACACCCCACGTACCTCTATATTCAATCTACTATACCCCAAGCCAGATCTACTTCCAATGGTGATCAGACATAAGATGTTAATAATAAATAGACCCATCCTGAAATATAATGTTTTTGAGTTGCTCTACGTCAAACTATCCTAAATTTGGCAAATTTATAGAGAATAATAATATTTACAATAATAGATGAACATCATTTTCAACTCATACATTTATGAAATATATTTTTATAGTTGATCTCCTCAATGCCACTAATACTTAATACTCTTTTCTATGAACTTTGGCCAACCTGAAATTCATAGCATAATGGATCTTTACAGTAGCTACATGATGGGATATCAGCATTTGATGGACACCCAGAAGATAACGCCCAGAGAGGTTTAGCATTTGGTTCTCGACAATACCTGCATAATACACATGTTACGTTTGGCATTTGGTTCTCGACAATACCTGCATAACACACATGTTATGTGCAATACTGGCAACATTTCTTTGTTTTAGAATAAGTATGCAATTCAAGTATAGGGCCATTTCCCCCCAAAAGACAAGGAAAAATATGTTCCACTACAAAACATGGTAAAAATAGAAGAGAAATCATGGAAGAAATGAAATATCACCTCAACACTTGATTTGGTGCTCTTGAGACCCGCTCTTGAAAAGATGTCCAGCATTTGTTGTCAGAATCGGCCTACCCAGACAACATTAAATAAATATAATGATTAATGCATAAGCAGAAGTCCAACATAGGTTATTCTGAAAGAAAATGGACCCAAAACCTCAAATTGATTCATCCATGACTGCATCATAGCATCAGGTTTCCCATGTCTTTGCATCACCAACAACTTCGAGTTATTCTCATCACCACTATCGGAATCAAATATACCTTCATAGTCTATTTTTATCTCAAATTCTGGCCAAGAAGTGTTAGCAGGAACTGAAAGTAGAGAAAAAAATGTCATCACAACCCAATTCAAATGTTGAGTATAAATAGCTTTAGTAATCCATACATAATCACCTTTTCCAACAATTGGCAAAACTGAATTTGAAGCAGTGGAAGAACTTATTATCTGGAGGCAATCATTTTTATGACGAGTACCCCAATGCAGTGCCTGAGAAACAACAATTAAGAGCCAATAATCCAAAATATATGTCCGTGTCAGAAACCAATTCATGGACGCTAAAGTTCGAGACACATACCTGATGTTTCTCAGAACAGTATCTTGCTTTCTTACAGCTACTACATATTTTATCACCTTTCCAGGTACCACACCAGTGGCATACATGGGCTGGCAACAAATATTTAGGCATTTGAAAGAATTTAGTAACATTAACCCTTTGACAGCCACGGGACAAGTAAAGCTCAATTACCAACAACAACAACTAATAGACAGATTGTAGGATTATAGCACATAAACAGTAATGTGACACATCAGAAAATTTAAAAACAATCGTCTTATATTTATGTTAAGCTTACATACTTCCAAATAAACTTCTTTTGAACAAAATTTGCATATGCCATAGGTCCCTAGCCACTCCAAATGTAAATAAACAGAAATGTTCCAAACGAGAAAGCAAGGTAGTAGTTGGCATTAGTTTATCTTTGAGTAATCATTGTCAGTTGTCCAAAAAACTGACAACTCCATTAGAATGTCAACAGTAAGGTTCTTAAATAGCACCTAAAATCCCAAAAGAACATTTAGCATGACCATGGGTAGCTAGGGCATATACAAAGTCAATAAAGAAACTATCAAAAAAAAGGAATGTTGAGGACCTCAATATCAAATTTCAGATTCATCTTGAGGTTTGGAAGATTATAAATTTCAGCAAGTAGACTTAGAATTCCCATGGTCCAGGGATTTGGAGGTCGATATGCGATACTTGACTGGCAAGGTTCAAGGATCTGCAGAGCAGCCAATGGTCATGACTCATGATGCACCCAAGTTAATAATTGGATTTTCTTTGAGCTAGTTTAATCAGATTGTAATCTTTGGAGAAATATTTTACAAAAAAGTTAGTAGGAATGGACACCTTTGAAGTGAATGGTATGACCGCAATCATCAATCCTTTCTCATATGCCTGAAGAAAAAATTCTCCAAAGATTATGAGCAGACAAATTGAATCGATTGAAGTGAATTGTACACCTCAGGAAGCACATAAATTTTACCAAAAAACACAGGTGAAACAGAAATATCATATTAAATAATATAGAGCAATACTAAATAAAGGATCTAGACAGCCTAAGGGAGCTTTTGGAACTCCAAGTCTCCAACTACCAATGAGTTTAATGCAGAGAAGCAGTACCTCCACTATAAGAGATTTTGGATCAATCTCCTTAGCCCTTAGTGTCTGATTCCTACCAATGGTGAACTTTCCCAACCAACTGCCTAGGTTTTTAGCAAGGAGCGCTCCTCGGAACTAGATTTGATAAGGTCTGATCTTAACAAGACCTGCAGCAAAAGTATCCAAGTTTAAACAAAATGGCTAGCAAAAAATAAAAATAGGGCAGACAAATTGGAGAGAACAAAAACCTTGCAGTTCTCATATGTGGCTTTCAGTATTTCCTTGTTCAAGGATTTTGAGTTTACTTTATCAAAGAACTTCAGATACAGATCATGGAAATTTGGTTCAATGCTTGCCCTATTAAGATGAGCAGTGATTTGTATACCTCAGCATTGTCAGACAAATCTATACAAAATCAGTAATTGAGAATGATACCTTTTCATGACCATGTATTGTGCAAACCAAGGATAATATTGTTCCTGTATGACCTCATTAAATTCCTTTGCCTTAGCTTCCATATTTGAGATGGATATATTGTTGATCATAAAAAGGATTGAAAATATTATAGACAGTGTTTATATTACATGAAATAAAATTTGAAGACAAACTGCAAATAAAATTGGTACACCGATAGTATTTGCTAAAATGGAAGGCCAAAATTCTTATGAGGCTGAAGCTTACCGATATCCAGTAGTGTAGTCCTAAGCATTCAAAATGCAGAATTATTATGATTGGTTAGCTGTATGAAAAGGTTACTGTAATGTGGGATTTCTAGACAGAGCAAGATCATCAAAACAAATTTATTAAGCTTAACAATACAACAATCATCACAAGTGTGGAATCATTATTCGCTAACGTATCATTCAGAAGCCATAGCATGCACTATGCAAACAACATTGCCATGACATATAAATTAATATAGTCTAATGGTCATACAAGAATTCTCATATTGCAACGATCACCTCAGTTAAGATCTCCAAAATTCATACCAAAATGGCTAGTAAACTGCGCAAGAATGGGTGTAAATGACAAAGAGTTTACAAAACCCTACGCTTAGTAAGCATGAGCCTATCAGCGATGGAGGCCTTGGGATGGCGAAACCCCATAGCTAGGTCCTGGTCATGGTTGAGCCTGAGATCCTAGACGACCGCGTGCACCCCCTCCCCGAGAACAGATCCTGGGCCGCATAGGCCCCTCGAAGTCGGTGGTAAGCATCTCTCGTGCCTCGACCGGAAGCGTCTGCTCCACCGCAGTGGGCTCCATCCTGCCATGCACCTCCCCGACCACCGCCAACACCATCACGATCTTTGCCACCAGCCGCAGCCCGCGCCATCATCGTCGCGTTTCCGTTTCTGCGCGGAACAAGCGGGTGACGCTGCCGCGGTGGCGGCTAGGGTGTCCCTCCCCCGGTGGCGGCTGGGGTGTCCCCCATCGCCGAGGCAAACACGAAACCCTAGGGGAAAGGTGTAGAGCTGGAGCCACAATGCCTCTAGAAGGTTCGAGCTGGAAGTGGAAATTGTGAGGAATTCAAATGCGGCGGGAGGTCAAATCCGGTGGAATCGACGAGCTTTGATCAAGATCGATTGGGGATTTTGGGGCTGGGTCATCAGAGTGGCCCCAACGGCTTGGACTTGATCTGAGATTGGGTGGAGGCGAGAGAAAAATTAAGCGATTCAGGTGAGGGAGTTAGCACCTAGGGGCAGCGCGGCAGAGCATCCTTGTGCGCACGGAGGGGTTCAGGAGGAGGTAGCAGCGCTTGCGCCGTACATCGACAGTGCAGCTGTGTAGGCCGCAGAGAAGGAAAGGAAACAACACAGAGCACAGGGGCAATATGTAGCTACATGTGTGGTAGTGTATGCCTCTGTATTAGTCTATCTTCCTCGTGCATCTATTAAAAGAATAGTTAGATAAAGAACAAAATGTAGACACACTTATACAAAATGGTACATCTCACTCACAATATTCAACAATTAACCCTAAACCCCTTGGTACGTAAATGATATGAAATAAAGTAAAATGATGACTTAGGTCTGTTGTGTGACGTTAATGATCGGGTCGCATGTAGGTCCATTTTACTATATATGTATCAAGTTGCAGAGATAAGTTTTAAATTTTATATCATATATATCACCAAACTAAGCCAAATTCACTATTTACTACGTTTTTTTACAATACGTCTTATTAGAAATATCATACGAAGGCAGTTTTATATTTAGAAGTGTCTAGATACTCACTAAAATTTAAGACAATTCTTATAGTCTAGACGACTCTAATAATATCTTTATTTGAGATGGTTTCATATACAGAAGTGTCTAATATACTAACCAAAATCTAAGACAATTCTTGCAATCTTAATGACTCAAAAGGTATATTTATTTGAGACGGTTTTCAATAACAATCTGTATTAAATTAATATAAGACATTTCTTACGATGTAACTGTCTCAAAACACTTATTTTATTTAAGACGGATCCCCAACAAACCGTCTTACCTTACTCATCATCATACGATAAAAGACGCTTCTATAAAATACACTGATATCCGTCTTAAAATGTGTGTCTTAAATAAACATATTTCTAGTACCCTCTTTGAAAGGAAAAGGGTGCCATAGAAAAAATGAAAAAAGATTACATCATATTACACAAAGTATCGCCGAAGCTCATCCGCATTCCAAGATCTGGGTATGTCATTGCCGTCCATATCCTTCAATCTATAAGAATCGGGCCTTGACGAAGATACTACCAGAAAAGGACCTTCCCACTTTAGTTGCAATTTGTCCACTGTGTCTGGATTGGCCACTCTCCAAAGCACCTGGTGTCCTTGCTTGATATTTATCAATCGATCTTTTCTGTCATGCCATTTTATTGTTTCGACCTGATATTTATTGATGTGCTCTATAGCCTGAAGTCTGGTCCCTTCTATAGTATCTTTTGTTACTTGATAATCAGCTTCGTCTTCTGCCGAAGCTATTGTTCTTATTGACCCTGCTTTTGCTTCTTCTGGAGTTATAGCTTCGTCACCAAATAGGAGCTTGAAGGGTGTAAATCCTGTTGACCTTGACGCAGTTGTGTTGTGGCTCCACACCACTTTAATCAGTTCATCTAGCCACTTTCCTCTAGGTTGATTGAAGATTAGCTTCATTATTCCTGTCATTATAATACCATTTGCTCTTTCTACCAGCCCATTTGATTCTGGATGCCTAACTGATGCAAAATCGATCTTCGTGCCAATTTGGTCACAAAAATCTTTGAATGCTTCGGCATCAAATTGTGTACCATTGTCCATGGTTTATGCCTTCGGCACACCGAAGCGACAAACAATATTTTGCCAGAAGAATTTTTGGACCGTGACCGAAGTTATTGTAGCTAAGGGCTTCACCTTAATCCATTTGGAAAAATATTCTACTGCCACTACAGCAAACTTCAAGTTGCCTTGTGCTGGAGGGAGTGGACCCAACAAATCGAAGTCCCATCTTTGCAATGGCCAAGTTGGTTGTATTAGCTGAGTTAGCTACGAAGGTTGCTTCTGGTCCCTTGCACATTTTTGACAATTTACACACTTTTGAACCAGATCTGCTGCATCTGAAGCTGCCTTTGGCCAATAAAATCATTGCCTAAAAACCTTTCCCAGCAAAGGCTTGGACCCAATGTGAGATCCACACAAACCTGCGTGTATTTCCTTCATTAGTTCTATACCTTCGGTTCTGGATAAACACTTGAGAAGTGGAGAGCACACTCCATGTTTGTATAATTCCCCTTCTATCATGACATATGGTCTTGTCCTTGCTTCCATTCTTTTTTTATAAACTTCGTCATCCGAAAGACAATTGCCTTGGAGGAAAGATATGATTTCAGCCCTCCAATCTTCACTATGTACAGGTGATATTGCGAGCACTGCTCTTTCCATAAGTTCAACCGAAGGTGCTTTTATTGTCTCAAAGAATACTTCCGAAGATAGAGGGAGCCCCTATGCTGCTGACTTAGCTAGTAGATCTGCATGCTCATTTTCCCCTCTTAGAATATTTTTTATAGAAAAACCTTCGAAAGAGGCCTCCAACCTTCGGACTGTGTCCAAATATTTTTCAAGCTTCGGATCCCTTGCCTTGCTGCTTTTATCTACATGGCCAGAGATGACTTGGGAGTCAGTTTTAAGGATCGCCCTTCTGATTCCCATTGCCTTTAATTTCCGAAGCCCCAACAAAAGGGCTTCGTACTCCGCAATGTTATTTGTACAAGTAAAATCCAGTCTTGCAGCATAGCATGTTCTGACTTTAGAGGGCACTACTAGGACAACAGTGGCTCCTGCGCCGAAGGTTCCCCATGAACCATCACAGAAGACTGTCCAGGCTTCGGCATCCTTTGTTACTTCTTCCTGAGCCCCTGGCATCTAATTAGCGATGAAATCCTCTAACGCCTAGGACTGAATTGAGGACCTGTGTACATAGTCTATAGAAAATTCATTGAGCTCGGCAGCCCATTTTTCGATCCTCCCAGTAGCTTCTCTATTCCTCATTATGTCTTTCAAAGGTTGCGACGAAGGAACAATTATATGATATGCTTGAAAGTAATGTCGAAGCTTCCTGGAGGCCATCAACATAGCATATAGCATCTTCTCTATTTCTGTATAATTTTTCTTTGATAAGCTTAGAACTTCGGGACAAAATATACTGGTGCTTGTTTTTTGACCTAGCCATCTTGCTTCTCCTGTACAAGCGCCACACTGACTGCAGAGTGAGAGGTTGCTACAGATAAGAGCAATGGAGCCACTAGCGAAGGTGGAGTTAGTGTTGTCAAGTCGATCAAGTATTGCTTTAACTCTTTGAAAGCCCTTTGCTGAGCCGAACCCCACTAGAAAACTTCGATTGACTTCAATATTTTAAAGAATGGTAGATTCCTTTCTGCTGATCCGGATATAAATCTATTTAACAATGCCAGCCTTCCTGCCAACCATTGGGCCCCTTTCTTCGTATTTGGCAGCTCCATCCGAAGGATAGCTTCGATCTTATTTGGATTTGCTTCGATTCCCTTCGTTGATACTAGACAACCAAGGAACTTGCCCTTCTTTACTCCAAAACACACTTTTCTGGATTTAATTTCAGACCAGCTTGCCTGAAATTGGCAAAATCAGTAATATTATTCTCTTGCTTCGTGCTCTTTACTATGATGTCATCAACATAAGTCAGCACATTCCTGCCTATTTGAGAGTGAAGGTCCTTGGTTATCATTCTGCTGAAGCTTCCTCCAGCATTCTTGAGCCCCTCAGGCATCCGAAGGTAGCAATATGTGCCGCTAGGAGTTATGAAGCTAGTATTTGGCTCATCTTCCTTCTTCATCCAAATTTGATGATAGCCTGAGTAGCATTCCAGTAGACTAATGAGCTCCGAAGAAGCTGCTGCATCTACAAGGGAGTCTATTCTTGGTAATGGGAACTCGTCCTTTGGGCATGCTTTGTTGAGATCTGTGAAGTCAATACACATTCTCCATTTGCCATCAGCCTTCTTCACCATAACAGTGTTAGCTAGCCATTCTGGATATGTTACTTCTCTGATAACACCAGCACTGAGAAGTCTCTTTACTTCGTTCCGAGCACCTTCAGCTTTATCATCAGACATCTTTCGAAGTCTTTGCTTCCTTGGCCTGAAAGATGGATCCACATTAAGTGAATGTTCAATGACATCTCTGTTAACACCACAAAGATCATTGGTTGTCCAAGCAAAGACATCTTTGTTGTTGAACAAAAACCTTATCAGAGTTTTTTCTTGCTCATCAGATAGCTGAGATCCTAGCAGTACCCTTTGATCTGCTATATCTTCACATAGAAGCATAGGCTTCGGCTGATCTGCCAAAGCAGCCTTCTCTCTTTTGTGCTTATATTGTTGACAAGCTTCGGCTCCATCTATGTTGTGGATTGCCTTTGAATATGTCCAACTCCCTTCGACCCTTCTGGCAGCTTCTTGACTTCCATGAATGGCAATGGGCCCTTGCTCCGAAGGTATCTTCATGCATAAGTATGCTGGATGAAGTATTGCTTCGAAGGCATTAAGTGTTCCTCGACCAATGATTGCATTGTACGGGTATTCCATGTCGACAATGTCAAAAACAACTTGCTCATTTCTTGTGTTGTGGACATAACCGAAGGTAACTGACATTGTGATTTTGCCAAGTGCCACAATCTGCCGTCCTCCGAAGCCACAAAGAGGGTGTGTAGCATCATGAATCTTGTCCTCTAGTTCTTGTATCCGCTTGAAAGCCTTTGCAAATATAATGTCCACTACACTGCCTGTGTCAACTTGAACATTATGGACCAGAAATCCCTTGATGACACAAGATATGACCATAACATCATTGTGAGGATAGTCTTTTAGCTGAAGATCCTCCTGGGAGAAGGTGATTGGGATGTGGGACCACTTGGACCTGACGAAGGGTCCTTGCACCCCAACATGTTGCACTCTTCTCTGCGCTTCCTTCTTCTACTTCTTGTTGGCTGGCTCTGAACTTAAACCGCCCATGATTGGGAGCACCAGCTTCATGATCGAAGGTGCTACAGCTTGTTTGTTGAACGAAGCCATCGTCTCAACAGTGGAAGTGAGTTCACCGGAGGTGGGCGCCATTGTTGGGGACTTGTTCTCAAATGCTATGAGTTAAGAACAAGGCAACACAAAATGTTAATAGTTAAAGACCTTCGTCCTTCTGAGCATTATCCCCCTTAGGATATAATGATCTTCAGACGAAGATTATGAAGGACATACCTTCATCATCTCAGTGTATGATAATGAAAGTAGAAGCATATGAAACATGGGAAATAGCATGAATAATCATATGACATCATTAAGATAGTTTTATAATATCATCGTGAACAAACATGAACAATATCGAATTACATTTATACCTTCGGCTTGACAAAAGGTGAAAATCCCGGTGTGACGTACGAGTGAATATAAGTCAGCGTGAACAACACTAGGGTACTGTTCATCTATTTATAGGCACGGGACGCATACCGAACAAAATTACATTTGTGTCCTTGATAACTAATCATAATCAAAACACAA
Organism: Zea mays; assembly: GCF_902167145.1. Taxonomy (NCBI): domain Eukaryota; kingdom Viridiplantae; phylum Streptophyta; class Magnoliopsida; order Poales; family Poaceae; genus Zea; species Zea mays. The sequence goes on along the minus strand of NC_050102.1, from coordinate 47,064,207 downwards.
ACTATCAAGGACTAAACGGTCTTTTACTCTTTAAGTCGGTGCTGCCCTTCATCTCAAGGCGTTGTCATGCCGAAGCTCCCTGAATTATAGCTTCGGCTTGTACCTTCGTGTTATGTCAGTTCGCATATCATACTGCCGAAGGTGTTTTTGCTTGGAGGACCTTCGGCGAAGAAGAAGGCCCCCAAAAGCCGCCGTGCCGTCAACGGGGCTTGGTGTATGCGACTCACTCTGCCAAGGGTGGATTGCCCCTTGGGGAGGAGTGCGGTTCATTTAGGAAACCTAACGGGTGACTACAGACTCAGGGAATCTTTGTAAAGGCTACATAGTGAAACCCTACCTATTCACCTTGGTAGTGTTTAAGGGTTTGATCGTCTCGAGGCAAGAGGGAATCACGGCTTGTGGGTAAAGTGCGCAACCTCTGCAGAGTGTTATGAAACTGATATATCAGCCATGCTCGCGGTTATGAGCGGCCAAGGGAGCTCCATTGATTAGAGATACTTTGATCAAAGATGTTTGGTTTACAGGTGGTGATGAGGATGATGGTTATGATTATGCTTATGGTAATGTTTCTGGAATTCTTTTTGTTTGGAGAAGGGTACTTTTGGGTTAATAACTTCGGTTAATGCTAAAACCTGTGTAACACCCTGAATTTGGGGGTATAAAATTTCTTTGCTCATATTCACAAATTCAGGTGTTACTTCCCTTTTCTCATCCTTCCTCATTATTTTCTTTCTCATTTCTATAGGAGAAAAGTGCTTATTTTATTTGTAATTATAGTTTAATATGGTTAAACCCTAAGGGAGTATGAGTTGTTGCATCATGTTGAACCCTAGATTTCAGTTTTGCTTGGTGCATAATTCTTGGAAAGTCTAATTTGAATTTGTGGCTTATTTGGATTTGAATCAAATAGAGAAAATAAAAAGAAAAGAGAAAACAATTCCAGAATAAAAGAAAAAAGGAAAGAAGCCCACTCCCCCGCCCCCCTCAGCCTTTCGGCCCAGCTAGGCCCATCCCGTGCGCGCGCGCCTCTTCCCCCCGCTCTCTCTGCCCTGGCGGGCCCGCCCGTCAGCGCGGCCGCCTTCCGCGCGCCCGCCCCCGCTTTCCCCTCTCTCTCTGCTCGTGGGCCCGACTTGTCAGCCCCGTCGTCCTCGCGTAACTGCCGCCCGAGCTGCGCGCGGCCGCCTTCTCCGCGCCCACGTCGCGCGTGGAGCTCGCAACCGCCCCGCCCCTGGCCACTTGAGCCCCGAGCCCCACTCGCCCTCTCCCCCTCCCCCATTTGCGCTCCAGCAGACCCCTCTTCCACCTCTCCCTCGCTGCGTGCACGCCAGAGCACCGCCGCCACAAATCCCCGCCGTCCCGAGCTCGTTTCCCGGCCGCCGTTGGAGCTCCGCCGTGTCCGTTGCCACGGTGAGCTTCGCCCCGGCGTCCGCAACCCGGGACGCGCCCCAATTCCCTCTCCCCCTCCCTATTTCTCTCTGCCCGCGCTCACCCGCCGTTCCCCGTGCAGCCGCGGAGGTCCGCCACCGCCGCCCCGGGCCACCGTCGCGCCATTGCCGCCGCCGAGGAGTCCCCGAAGCCCGCCTTGAGGTAAAGAACCTCTCCCGCCCCTATCGACCCGTGTATTGCGTTCTGCTGCATTTAATTCCTCGCCGGAGTAGATTTATGCCGCCGCCGAGCCGCTCCGCCGTGAACCGCCCCCCTCCGGTGCCCCTGCCCCGACCTAGACCCCACCAGAGGATTCCCCGTGCCCTCCCCAACCTTCCCGGCCGCTCAGGTCGTCTCGGAGGCCCGCCAAACGCCCGCGCCCCTCGTCTCCGGCGAGTCCTCCGCCGCGGGGACGAGCGCCGCCGCCCCAGCTAGCCGTAGGAGAAGCCCGGGCCGGCCACCCGATCCCCACCGTCCGTCCCAGATCGGGCGGTCCCGTTTTAATTAGGTCAAGCCTAATCCTGGCCGTCCGCCGGAGATCCAGCGGCCCAGGCCCGCTTCCCCCACACCCCGTCTCCCTGCCGTTTGGGCCCCGCCTGTCAGCCCGCCCGCGCGCTCGCTCTGCCCGCCGGCCCCGCCTGTCAGCCTGCCCGCGCCCCGCGCTGCCCGCCCGGTCCCGCCTGTCAGCCGCCCAGGCCGCCGCGCGCTCGCGCGCCCGCCCGCAGGATCTAATCTTGGTCGTTCGCTTTAGATCTGACGGCCGTAGTAGCCCGATACCCCTTCGCCCGCGCGTTTTCTTAAAGAGACCCCCGGTTTTCTGGAATTTGAACCCGCCGTCCCTGGTTTCTCTCAGTTAGGTCCCTGGGCCTTTTATTTAATTCAAAATAGGTATTTAGGGTATATTTTTAATCCCCAAACTTGTAAAATTCATAACTTTGTCATATGAACTCCAAATTAGGTGCTTCAAATTGCAAAATGCTCATGATGTTTTTGTCTATCTATTTAAACAATGTTTCCCTGCTGTTTCCATGTACCAATTAATGATTAATCATTAGGATAGGATTAAGGTTATTGGAACCATATTTGAGATAATTAGAAGTTGGTAGACTTTAATAAAAGTTAGAGTACTTAAGTTTATGGACTTAAACACTTAGGTTTAGGAACTTAAAACCATGTAATGATTTAATCCCACCCCTGACTCAAACCTGATTAGTGGATAATGAATCACTTTGTATAGTCCTCTACCCCAGACCTAGGGAACACCAGAGTGCCCATCCTTTTCTGCTATGAACTTGTGATCTCTCTCTGTTGCATATGTTTGGTATGTTGCTTTCTGTTTGTTATTTTCCCAAGTGCATAGTGTGAATGATTACTTTACGTAGACAACGAGCAGTCTGTGTTTCCCGAGGAAGTTGCAGAGGAAGTCCCTGATCAGCAGTTTGGTGAAGGCAAGTGTCCTCTGTCCCATTATGTCCTATTCATTTATAACTTACTACCCCGCATTACTTACTCGAAACCTAAGGATTGACTAGCTTTACACTTTACTTTATCCTTGATGACCTTATGGGCTGTTGTGGTTAGCACTCTGCTATTGCCTTAACTTAATCAATGAACATGATGTGACTATTTATGATACTGTTATCCTGATGATGTTGATGATCTTGTGATACTCTAGGGGGCTCAGGCTGTTTCCTGAGTACCTCTCCGTAAGGACTTGTTCGTTGAGAGACCACCCGGGATAACAGTGCAACCATGAGGGTGAAATGGGATGCCCTTAGCTGATTAATCGGATGAACTAGAGGTGTAGTTGCTTAGCCGTCGTGCCGTCAATGGGGTCCAGGCACAGTGCTTGCTCTACCGAGGCTGAGTGCCGAGGTTCTTTCGTTTTGCTCTTTGTTAGTCACTCTCCTGCGGGGAGGGGTACTGTGTTTATCAAACTGGAGAAACCTAACGGGCAGCTATGATCTCTAGGGAATCTTTGTAAAAGCTACGTAGTGATGCCCTGCCGGACCACCTAGGTAGCGGTCAATGGGGATTAGCTCTCCCCGGGTGGAAAGGGAATCATGACTCATGGGTAAAGTGTGCAACCTCTGCAGAGGGTAGTGAAACTGATATATCAGCCGTGCTCACGGTTAAGAGCAGCCTTGGGATCCTCTTTGATTAGAGATACTCCGGATAACACTTTGGATGATGACTTTAATGTTGATGGTTAATGATGGTGACTTTAATTATGTATTCTGGTATTTCCTCTCTGAGGAGGTACTTTTGGGATTATAGCTTGGGTTTCATGATAAAATCTGGCTTCTACTAACAATAAATACTCGACCAACTAAAAGCAACTGCTTGAGCCTAACCCCACATAAAGCTAGTCCACTTCAGCCAAACGGGACATTTGCTGAGTACGTTGATGTGTACTCATCCTTGCTTTACCACAAAACACCAGGTTGTCCGCATTGTAACCACTGCTCAGGAGAAGGTGAAGCCGTAGAAGGAGACTTCCAGGAGTTCCAAGACTACGACGAATTCTAGGTGTGGGTTGGCGGCAACCCCCAGTCAGCTGCCTGTGAAGGCCTTGTCTTTACTGCGTTCCGCTAGTACTTTGATTTACTTGTTAAGACAATGACTATGTGGATGTCTATGACTCTATGATGTAATAAGTACTCTTTTATGTTATTATTCGAGCATTGTGTGATGATGTTCATTTATGTAATCGCTGTGTACGTGAGTTCTGATCCTGGCACGTACATAGTTCGCATTCGGTTTGCCTTCCAAAATCGGGTGTGACATAAGTGGTATCAAAGCCAGGCTGACTGTAGGACCGCTGACCTAGAGTAGCACTGGTCGTACTAAGGACTATTGACCTTCCCTCTCACCTTGACCTCTGATGTTACTTCAAAAGTCGGTCACCTCGACCAACCCTATGTTTTACTACATATATATATTATATTATACCTTGTTAAAAAAAATTTATCTTATTCTGTCTATGGTTTACTCACTTGTCATATTAGTTCTGCTCTTACTCTTATGCTTACGGTGTCTTTTGTAGATGGCTCGTCTTAGACACACTGCACGTAAGTCGGTGATTCCTTTCCTGCCGTCTCGACTTGCGGAGCGTCCTCTGCACCGCACCGTGTCCGGTCAGTCGAGTCACCTGGAGAGACTGCACCGCCGCCTGCGTGAGAAGCAGGAACGCCGGCGCCAGCACAGAGAGCAGCAGGGCTCTTCCTCCCCTCACCAGCAGGAGGTGGAGTCCGTGAGGCCCCGTTCCTCTGTTGCCCAGTTGGAGGCGCCCCCTGCACCACCACGGGACGCCCCGACTGTTGGAGGAGCTACTGGAGGAGGTCCTGGAGGAGACCCCGACGACGACGACTCAGACCACAGCACGGAGTCCTCTGAGCCGCAGGAGGCGGAAGGATGGGTCGCCCGACCCATCACCCGTGACGCCGCTCGCGGTTGTCACTTCCACGACGCACTCGACACCTTGCTGCGCCAGGCTTTCGACCGGCACACCTGGTCGATCGAGTACCGTTGTGTAATCTACCAGCACAGTCGCGGGAGGTACCCGTACCGCTGGGAGGCTACCTGCCTAGTTCGCCGTCCGGAGGATGACCTCCGGGGTGCGGAGGCCGTTTCGGAGCACTATTCCATCTCCGAGAGGGACACTGCAGAGGCGGCTATGCAGGATGCAGCACGACGTGCACTCTCCCAGTACTGTTCTTTATTCGGTGGGGTGGCCGACGGTCTTAACCTTCGGTGCTACCCCCGCCGCCCTACTGGCAGCACAGAGAGTGTGGTTGTCTCACCTGTTGGTGAGGGTAACCCTAGGTTGAGCAGCACAGTCAACCTAGTCGCAGTGCTTAACACTGAGCTGGACCACTCTCTGGACGAGCTAAGCAGGGCTCGAACGGAGATTGCGGAGTTGCGTGCTGAGCTGGCAGAGCGCCATCACCAGGAGGGTGGTTCCCCCGCTCCTGTTGGGACTCAGCACCCATACCGCACACCGCCACGTGGTCACCACACTTATGGTTCCCCTGTCTGTAAGACCAGGATAGATCTGGATCCTTAGATCGTTAGCGTCGGAGTTTGTAATAATTCTTAAGTCAGATGTCTCAGTCTTAGGTAGTCAGTTTAGTTTGCTTATCAGTTGCTTCCATTTAGTTTGGTTTGCTTATCAGTTGCTTTCATGCTTGTTATGATGAACTTGTGCTGGATTTGAATCTTTGTAATGACTGTAGCCAACATGTGGGTTTCCCCTGCAGTTTGGCTTAGCTAGTAATGTTAATGAAGTCAGTTGCTTAGTTGGGAAACCATTTACTTCTACTTTCCTTCTTATCTGAGAGGCTGTGTTGAATCATAATGAGGATCAGTGAAGCTCCTTGTTCACTCAGTGTCGTGAAGAATTCTGTATTCTCTTTTCTTATGCTGAAGGGTTGTAAGATCAATGCTGATGTATGAATGTCTTCCACAGATGTCTGACAACAGGCGCCGATGCAACAGGCGTGCTCAGCAAGAGCAGCATGACCAGCAGGAGGAACAACAGAGGCAGCCTCCCCCACCACCCCCGATGTCAGTGGAGCAGATGTTCTTGATGCAGACTCAGGCAGTGCAGGCCATTGGGCAGACTCTGGCAGCCATGCAGCAGGCTCAACAGCAACCCCAACCCCAATTGCAAGTGCAGATGCCCCAGATGCCACGAGATAAGCGTGGTGAGTTCATGAGAGGGCACCCTCCTACCTTCGCCCATTCTGCTGACCCCATGGATGCAGAAGACTGGTTGCGCGCAGTGGAAAGAGAACTGCGCACCGCCCAATGTGATGACAGGGAGAAGGTTCTGTATGGCCCCCGTCAGCTGAGGGGAGCAGCCCAGTCCTGGTGGGAGTCCTACCTCGCCACCCATGCTAACCCCGAAGCCATCACCTGGGAAGAATTCAGCGAGAGTTTCCGCAGGTACCATGTGCCGGAGGGACTGATGATCGTGAAGAAGGAGGAGTTTCTGGCTCTGAAGCAGGGACCCCTGTCTGTTAGTGAATACAGAGACAAGTTTCTGCAGCTATCCCGTTATGCACCTGAGGATGTCAACACTGATGCCAAAAGGCAGTACAGGTTCATGAGAGGTTTGGTGGATCCCCTGCATTACCAGCTGATGAATCACACCTTCCCCACCTTCCAGCACCTGATCGATAGGGCAGTTATGACTGAGAAGAAGCGTAAGGATAGGGAAGATCGGAAGCGCAAGATGAGTGGACCCCAGTCCGGAAGCATCAGCCGTCCTCGTTTCTCAGGCAGTTCATCTCAGCAAGGCAGGCCTAGCCACCCACAAGGATACCAGAATCAGAATCAGCGTCCGCATCAGCAGCAGTTTCAGAGGCAGTACCCACAGCAGCAGCAGCAGTATCGTCAGCACAGCCAGCAGGGAGGTAATCAGTATCAGAAGCAGAACAACCAGGCACCTCGCCTTCTTGCCCCAGCAGCAAATCAGAGCAACCAAGCAGCCCCAGCACAAGGAGGAGGCAGAGGATGTTTCCACTGTGGAGATCAAGGCCACTGGGCGATGCAGTGCCCAAAAAAGATAGCTCAGCAGCAGGCCAACCCCAATGCTCCAACAAGGCAAGGTGTACTGCAGCCGGCAGCAGGCAATCGTAACCAAGCGTACAACCGTGGAAAGGTGAACCACTTGGAGGCCGAAGCAATCCAGGATGCACCAGATGTGGCAGTAGGTATGTTCTCAGTCGAATCTCATCCTGCAAAAGTGCTATTTGATACTGGAGCAACTCATTCATTTGTCACTGCAACCTGGGTAGAATTGCATAATATTTCAGTAGAGGCAATGATGCCGCCCATGAGGATTAATTCGGTTGGTGGCAAAGTGCAAACAGATAAAATATGCTCAAATATAATGGTGGAAATAAGGGGGATAGGATTCCCCAGTGACTTAATAGTAATAGACACCCCTGGGATAGATGTTATTCTAGGGATGAATTGGTTAATGAAGTATGAAGCAAATGTTAGTTGTGACAAGAGGACCGTAACATTGAAGTCCCCGTCAGGAGAAGAGGTAGTGGCCGAGCTATGGATGCCTAAATCAGAAGAGGGAGTCTGTCACCAGATTTCAGTGGAAAGTAAAGAGCCCAACCCGCTCGAGGCTATCAAGGTTGTGTCAGACTTTCCGGATGTGTTTCCCGAGGAGCTAACGGGCATGCCACCCGAGAGAAAAGTCGAATTTGCCATAGAGCTTATCCCTGGTACTGCCCCCATTTCCAAAAGAGCCTATCGAGTGTCTGGACCAGAATTGGTGGAACTCAAGAAGCAGATAGATGAGATGTTAGAGAAGGGTTACATCAGGCCAAGCACCTCGCCATGGGCCGCCCCAGTGTTGTTTGTAGAGAAGAAAGATGGTACCAAAAGGATGTGCATAGACTACAGAGCCTTGAATGAAGTCACTGTCAAGAACAAGTACCCCCTGCCAAGGATAGAAGATTTGTTCGACCAGCTCAGAGGTGCCAGCGTATTCTCGAAGATAGATCTGAGATCAGGTTATCATCAACTCAGAATCCGACCCTCGGACATACCGAAGACGGCATTCATCACCAAGTATGGGTTATATGAGTTCACAGTTATGTCCTTTGGATTGACAAATGCGCCAGCCTTCTTTATGTACCTGATGAACAGCGTGTTCATGGACTATCTAGACAAGTTTGTGGTGGTGTTCATCGATGACATTCTCATATACTCTCAAAGTGAGGAACATCATGTGGAGCATTTGAAGATGGTATTGCAAAGGCTTCGAGAGCATCAGTTGTATGCCAAGCTGGGCAAATGCGAGTTCTGGATTCATGAAGTCTTATTTCTGGGTCACATCATAAACCAAGATGGGTTAGCAGTGGATCCAAAGAAAGTGGCAGATATCCTGAACTGGAAAGCACCGAAGGATGTTCGTGGGATCAAGAGCTTCATTGGAATGGCTGGATATTATAGGCGTTTCATTGAAGGCTTCTCAAAGATTGCTAGGCCAATGACAGCGTTACTAGCAAAGAAGGTTGAGTTTAAATGGACTCAAAAGTGTCAGGAAGCATTTGAAGAACTGAAGAATAGATTGACTACAGCTCCTGTGTTAGTCCTGCCTGATGTTCACAAGTCATTCTCGGTGTATTGCGACGCTTCGTACACCGGATTGGGATGTGTGCTAATGCAAGAAGGAAGAGTTGTAGCATACTCGTCTCGACAGCTGAAGATCCATGAGAAAAATTATCCCACCCATGACCTGGAGTTGGCAGCAGTGGTTCATGCCTTAAAGACCTGGAGACATTACCTGTATGGGCAGAAGTGCGACATCTACACAGATCACAAGAGTCTGAAATACATATTCACCCAGTCAGAGTTAAACATGAGGCAGCGAAGATGGTTGGAATTGATCAAAGACTATGAGTTGGAGATACATTACCATCCAGGCAAAGCCAATGTTGTTGCAGATGCTCTGAGCAGGAAGAGTCAAGTTAATATGTTGGCCTCGTACCCGATGCCGTATGAGTTAGCCAAAGAGTTCGACAGACTGAGCCTCGGTTTCCTGAACAGTACGCAAGGAGTAACAGTGGAATTAGAGCCCACCCTGGAGCGGGAGATCAAAGAAGGGCAGAAGGATGATGAAAACATCAACAAGATCCGGCAGCTGATCTTAGAAGGAAGAGGCAAAGACTTTCGAGAGGATGAAGAGGGGGTAATATGGTTCAAGGACTGATTGTGTGTTCCCGACCTCAAACCTATTCGGGAACTGATCCTCAAGGAAGCTCATGAGACAGCCTACTCCATACACCCAGGGAGTGAGAAGATGTACCAGGATTTAAAAAGGAGGTTTTGGTGGTATGGCATGAAAAGAGAGATCGCAGAATATGTCGCCATCTGTGATAGCTGTCAGAGAACCAAAGCAGAGCATCAAAGGCCCGCCGGATTGTTGCAGCCGTTGCGGATTCCTCAGTGGAAGTGGGATGAGATCGGGATGGATTTCATAGTTGGCCTACCTCGTACCCGGGCCGGCTATGATTCCATCTGGGTGGTTGTGGACCGCTTAACAAAGGTGGCCCATTTCATACCTGTGAAGACAACATACACCGGAGCAACGTTAGCTGAGTTATACATGTCACGGATAGTCTGCCTTCATGGTGTGCCGAAGAAGATAGTGTCAGATCGAGGAACGCAGTTCACCTCTCATTTTTGGCAACAGCTGCAAGAAGCTTTGGGCACACATTTGAACTTCAGCTCAGCTTATCACCCGCAGACAGACGGTCAGACTGAAAGAACTAATCAGATCCTAGAAGATATGTTGAGAGCCTGTGCGTTGCAAGACAAGTCAGGATAGGACAAAAGGTTACCTTATGCAGAATTCTCCTACAACAATAGTTACCAGGCCAGCTTGAAGATGTCACCGTTTCAGGCACTCTATGGACGGAGTTGTAGGACTCCGCTGCATTGGGACCAGCCTGGAGAGAGACAGGTGTTTGGCCCCGACATCTTGCTTGAGGCCGAAGAGAATATCAAAATGGTTCGGGAGAACCTGAAGACAGCCCAGTCAAGGCAGCGAAGCTATGCGGACCGAAGGAGAAGGGAACTGAGTTTTGAAGTGGGAGACTACGTCTATCTGAAGGTGTCACCTATCAGGGGAGTCAGAAGGTTCGGAGTTAAAGGCAAGTTAGCACCCCGGTACGTTGGGCCATATCAGATTCAAGCAAAGCGTGGAGAAGTGGCCTACCAGCTCAACCTACCAGAGAGCTTGTCAGCAGTGCACAATGTGTTCCATGTGTGGCAATTGAAAAAGTGTCTGCGAGTACCAGAAGAACAGTTGCCAGTGGAGGGTTTGGAGGTCCAGGAGGATCTGACCTACATAGAGAAGCCAACGCAGATTCTGGAGTTTGCAGACAGAGTCACCCGGAGGAACACCATCAGAATGTGCAAAGTCAGATGGGGTCACCACTCCGAGGAAGAAGCAACCTGGGAACGAGAAGATGACCTGAAGGCCAAATACCCTGAACTCTTTGCTGACCAACCTTGAATCTCGGGGCGAGATTCTTTTAAGGGGGATAGGTTTGTAACACCCTGAATTTGGGGGTATAAAATTTCTTTGCTCATATTCACAAATTCAGGTGTTACTTCCCTTTTCTCATCCTTCCTCATTCTTTTCTTTCTCATTTCTATAGGAGAAAAGTGCTTATTTTATTTGTAATTATAGTTTAATATGGTTAAACCCTAAGGGAGTATGAGTTGTTGCATCATGTTGAACCCTAGATTTCAGTTTTGCTTGGTGCATAATTCTTGGAAAGTCTAATTTGAATTTGTGGCTTATTTGGATTTGAATCAAATAGAGAAAATAAAAAGAAAAGAGAAAACAATTCCAGAATAAAAGAAAAAAGGAAAGAAGCCCACTCCCCCGCCCCCCTCAGCCTTTCGGCCTAGCTAGGCCCATCCCGCGCGCGCGCGCCTCTTCCCCCCACTCTCTCTGCCCTGGCGGGCCCGCCCGTCAGCGCGGCCGCCTTCCGCGCGCCCGCCCCCGCTTTCCCCTCTCTCTCTGCTCGCGGGCCCGACTTGTCAGCCCCGTCGTCCTCGCGTAACTGCCGCCCGAGCTGCGTGCGGCCGCCTTCTCCGCGCCCACGTCGCGCGTGGAGCTCGCAACCGCCCCGCCCCTGGCCACTTGAGCCCCGAGCCCCACTCGCCCTCTCCCCCTCCCCCATTTGCGCTCCAGCAGACCCCTCTTCCACCTCTCCCTCGCTGCGCGCACGCCAGAGCACCGCCGCCACAAATCCCCGCCGTCCCGAGCTCGTTTCCCGGCCGCCGTTGGAGCTCCGCCGTGTCCGTTGCCACGGTGAGCTTCGCCCCGGCGTCCGCAACCCGGGACGCGCCCCAATTCCCTCTCCCCCTCCCTATTTCTCTCTGCCCGCGCTCACCCGCCGTTCCCCGTGCAGCCGCGGAGGTCCGCCACCGCCGCCCCGGGCCACCGTCGCGCCATTGCCGCCGCCGAGGAGTCCCCGAAGCCCGCCTTGAGGTAAAGAACCTCTCCCGCCCCTATCGACCCGTGTGTTGCCTTCTGCTGCATTTAATTCCTCGCCGGAGTAGATTTATGCCGCCGCCGAGCCGCTCCGCCGTGAACCGCCCCCTCCGGTGCCCCTGCCCCGACCCAGACCCCACCAGAGGATTCCCCGTGCCCTCCCCAACCTTCCCGGCCGCTCAGGTCATCTCGGAGGCCCGCCAAACGCCCGCGCCCCTCGTCTCCGGCGAGTCCTCCGCCGCGGGGACGAGTGCCGCCGCCCCAGCTAGCCGTAGGAGAAGCCCAGGCCGGCCACCCGATCCCCACCGTCCGTCCCAGATCGGGCGGTCCCGTTTTAATTAGGTCAAGCCTAATCCTGGCCGTCCGCCGGAGATCCAGCGGCCCAGGCCCGCTTCCCCCACACCCCGTCTCCCTGCCGTTTGGGCCCCGCCTGTCAGCCCGCCCGCGCGCTCGCTCTGCCCGCCGGCCCCGCCTGTCAGCCTGCCCGCGCCCCGCGTTGCCCGCCCGGTCCCGCCTGTCAGCCGCCCAGGCCGCCGCGCGCTCGCGCGCCCGCCCGCAGGATCTAATCCTGGCCGTTCGCTTTAGATCTGACGGCCGTAGTAGCCCGATACCCCTTCGCCCGCGCGTTTTCTTAAAGAGACCCCCGGTTTTCTGGAATTTGAACCCGCCGTCCCTGGTTTCTCTCAGTTAGGTCCCTGGGCCTTTTATTTAATTCAAAATAGGTATTTAGGGTATATTTTTAATCCCCAAACTTGTAAAATTCATAACTTTGTCATATGAACTCCAAATTAGGTGCTTCAAATTGCAAAATGCTCATGATGTTTTTGTCTATCTATTTAAACAATGTTTCCCTGTTGTTTCCATGTACCAATTAATGATTAATCATTAGGATAGGATTAAGGTTATTGGAACCATATTTGAGATAATTAGAAGTTGGTAGACTTTAATAAAAGTTAGAGTACTTAAGTTTATGGACTTAAACACTTAGGTTTAGGAACTTAAAACCATGTAATGATTTAATCCCACCCCTGACTCAAACCTGATTAGTGGATAATGAATCACTTTGTATAGTCCTCTACCCCAGACCTAGGGAACACCAGAGTGCCCATCCTTTTCTGCTATGAACTTGTGATCTCTCTCTGCTGCATATGTTTGGTATGTTGCTTTCTGTTTGTTATTTTCCCAAGTGCATAGTGTGAATGATTACTTTACGTAGACAACGAGCAGTCTGTGTTTCCCGAGGAAGTTGCAGAGGAAGTCCCTGATCAGCAGTTTGGTGAAGGCAAGTGTCCTCTGTCCCATTATGTCCTATTCATTTATAACTTACTACCCCACATTACTTACTCGAAACCTAAGGATTGACTAGCTTTACACTTTACTTTATCCTTGATGACCTTATGGGCTGTTGTGGTTAGCACTCTGCTATTGCCTTAACTTAATCAATGAACATGATGTGACTATTTATGATACTGTTATCCTGATGATGTTGATGATCTTGTGATACTCTAGGGGGCTCAGGCTGTTTCCTGAGTACCTCTCCGTAAGGACTTGTTCGTTGAGAGACCACCCGGGATAACAGTGCAACCATGAGGGTGAAATGGGATGCCCTTAGCTGATTAATCAGATGAACTAGAGGTGTAGTTGCTTAGCCGTCGTGCCGTCAATGGGGTCCAGGCACAGTGCTTGCTCTGCCGAGGCTGAGTGCCGAGGTTCTTTCGTTTTGCTCTTTGTTAGTCACTCTCCTGCGGGGAGGGGTACTATGTTTATCAAACTGGAGAAACCTAACGGGCAGCTATGATCTCTAGGGAATCTTTGTAAAAGCTACGTAGTGATGCCCTGCCGGACCACCTAGGTAGTGGTCAATGGGGATTAGCTCTCCCCGGGTGGAAAGGGAATCATGACTCATGGGTAAAGTGTGCAACCTCTGCAGACGGTAGTGAAACTGATATATCAGCCGTGCTCACGGTTAAGAGCAGCCTTGGGATCCTCTTTGATTAGAGATACTCCGGATAACACTTTGGATGATGACTTTAATGTTGATGGTTAATGATGGTGACTTTAATTATGTATTCTGGTATTTCCTCTCTGAGGAGGTACTTTTGGGATTATAGCTTGGGTTTCATGATAAAATCTGGCTTCTACTAACAATAAATACTCGACCAACTAAAAGCAACTGCTTGAGCCTAACCCCACATAAAGCTAGTCCACTTCAGCCAAACGGGACATTTGCTGAGTACGTTGATGTGTACTCATCCTTGCTTTACCACAAAACACCAGGTTGTCCGCATTGTAACCACTGCTCAGGAGAAGGTGAAGCCGTGGAAGGAGACTTCCAGGAGTTCCAAGACTACGACGAATTCTAGGTGTGGGTTGGCGGCAACCCCCAGTCAGCTGCCTGTGAAGGCCTTGTCTTTACTGCGTTCCGCTAGTACTTTGATTTACTTGTTAAGACAATGACTATGTGGATGTCTATGACTCTATGATGTAATAAGTACTCTTTTATGTTATTATTCGAGCATTGTGTGATGATGTTCATTTATGTAATCGCTGTGTACGTGAGTTCTGATCCTGGCACGTACATAGTTCGCATTCGGTTTGCCTTCCAAAACCGGGTGTGACAACCTGGCTCTCTATTAGTAATAATAACCTGACCAACTAAAAGCAACTGCTTGACTTAACCCCACATAAAGCTAGTCCACTACAGCCAAACGGGACAATTGAGTATGTTGATGTGTACTCACCCTTGCTTTACACACCAACTCCCCTAGGTTGTCCATGTTGCAACCACTGCTCAAGAGAAGATGAAGTCGTGGAGGAAGACTTCCAGGAATTTCAAGAGTATGATGAGTTCTAGGCGTGGGTTAGCGGCAAACCCCCAGTCGTCTGCCTGTGAAGGCCATGTGTATCTACGTTTCTTTTTCGCACTTTGATAATTGTTAAAGACTATATGGATATCTTGGACATCATGATGTAATCAACTATTACTATCTTTTATGTTATTATTTGAGCACTGTGTGATGATGTCCAGTTATGTAACTGTTGTGTACATGAATAGCTGATCCTGGCACGTACATGATTCGCATTCGGTTTGCCTTCTAAAACCGAGTCTGAAATAGGTGGTATCAAAGTCGTGCTGACTGTAGGATCACTAACCTAGAGTAGAATGGTCGTTCTAAGGACTATAGACCCCTATTATCACCTTGACTTTGGTATCCCTTCAAAAGTTGGTCATATCGACCAAATCTATGTTCTACTATATATATTATACCTTCCTGAAAATTTTGTTTTATGCTAATTCCTAATTTTATGGTTTACTTGCTAGTCATATTAGCTCTGTTCTCACTCTTATGCTTACGGTATCTTTTGTAGATGGCTCGTCTTAGACACACCGCGCGGAAGTCAGTCATTCCTTTCTTGCCTTCTCGTCTCGCGGAGCGCCTGCTTCATCGTCCGGTGACTGGTCGGTCTAGCCATTTGGAGAGGCTACACCATCGCCTGCACGAGGAGCAGGAGCATCGGCGATAGGAGTTGGAGCAGCAGGGCTCTTCTTCATCGCTTCAGCAGGAGGTAGAGTCTGTGAGGAGCTGCTCTCCTGTGCCCCCGCTGGAGGCGCCCCCTGTGCCACCACTAGGTGTCCCAGCCACTGGAGTAGCTGTTGGAGGAGACCCCGACGACGGAGGTGACAACAGCAGCTCAAGCCACAGCATCGACCTTTCAGAGGAGCAGGAGCTGGAGGGATGGGTTGCTCGACCCATCACTCATGACGTCGCTCGCGGGTGTCACTTCCACGATGCACTCGACACCTTGTTATGCCAGACACTTGACCGGCGTACCTGGTCTATCGAGTATCGCTGTGTTGTCTTCCAGCACAGTCGCGGGGTTTACCCAGACCGCTGGGAGGCGACTTGCTTGATGCACCGTCCGGAGAACAGTCTCCGCCTCTCCGGGGTGTGGAGGTCTGCTCAGAGCATTACTCTATTCTGAGCGGGACTCAGCTGAGGCGCCCATGCAAGATGTCGCACGGTGTGCACTTTCGCACTACTACTCAATGCTCGGCAGGGTAGCCGATGGTCTTATCCTGAGGTATTACCCTCGCCGTCCATCTGGCAACACAGGACCAGCTCAATCTTGGTGGGAGTCCTACCTCGCCACCCACGCCAACCCCGACACTATCACTTGGGAGGAATTCAGAGACAATTTCCGTCAGTATCATGTTACAGCAGGTCTGATGACAGTGAAGAAGGAGGAGTTTCTGGCGCTCAAGCAAGGGCCTATGTCTGTCATTGAGTACCGAGACAGGTTTTTACAGCTGTCCCACTATGCTCCTGAAGATGTCAACACAGATGCCAATAGGCAGTATTGTTTCCTGAGAGGCTTAGTCGATCCCCTGCACTATCAACTGATGAACCATACCTTCCCCACCTTTCAGCACCTGATCGACAGAGCAATCATGACAGAGAAGAAGCGCAAGGAGATGGAGGATTGCAAGCGCAAGATTGGTGGACCTCAGCCTGGAAGTAGCAATCGCCCCCGTTTCTCAGGCAACTCACGTCAGCGGTTCAAGCAGAATAAGTGCCTGCCTTAGTAGCTGTTTCAGAGGCAGTACCCCCAGCATCAGCAGTAGAATTGCCAGAACAATCAGTCAGGAGGAAGTCAATACCAGAGGCAGAATCAGCAGGCACCGTGCCTCCCCGCCCCAGCAACCAACCAGAGCAGTCAAGCAGCCCCAGTTCAAGGCGGAAGCAGAGCATGTTTCCATTGTGGAGAGCAAGGCCATTGGGTGATGCAATGTCCGAAGAAGGTAGCCCAACAGCTGTCAGGCCCTAGTGCCCCAGCAAAGCAGAATGTGGCTCAGCCAGGAGTAGGCAACCGCACCCAGACGTGCTACAACCATGGGAGACTGAACCATTTGGAGGCTGAAGCAGTCCAGGAAACACCAGGCATGATAGTAGGTATGTTTCCAGTCGACTCCCATATTGCAGAAGTATTATTTGATACTGGAGCCACACATTCTTTTATTACTGCATCATGGGTAGAAGCACATAATCTTCCAATAACTACCATGTCAACACCCATTCAAATTGACTCAGCCGGTGGTAGAGTTCGAGCCGATAGTATTTGCTTGAATGTAAGTGTGGAAATAAGGGGGATAGAGTTTCCCGCTAATCTCATAGTAATGGGTACTCAGAGAATAGATGTCATCCTAGGGATGAATTGGCCAGATAAGTACCAAGCCATTATCAGTTGTGATAAGAGGATAATTAAGTTGGTGTCCCCACTAGGAGAAGAAGTGGTAGCTGAGTTAGTCTCACCTAAGCCAAGGAAAAGAGGTTGTCTTCAGATGGCTATTGATAGCAAGGAGGCAAATTCACTCGAGACTATCAAGGTTGTGTCAGAGTTTCTAGATGTGTTCCCGAAGGATTTACCAGGTATGCCACCTGAGCGGAAAAATAAGTTTTCCATAGAGCTTCTTCCTGGCACCGCCCCCATTTCTAAAAGAGCCTACAGAGTATCTGAACCAGAGTTGGTTGAACTCAAGAAGCAGATCGATGAACTATCAGAGAAAGGTTACATCAGGCCAAGCACCTCGCCTTGGGCCCCCCCAGTCCTGTTCGTGGAGAAGAAGGATGGCACTAGGAGGATGTGCATCGATTATCAAGCTCTGAATGAGGTCACAATCAAGAACAAGTACCCCTTGCCCAGAATAGAAGATCTGTTCAACCAATTGAGAGGAGCCAGCACGTTTTCAAAGATAGATCTGAGGTCAGGTTATCACCAGCTCAGGATCCGACCCTCAGACATTTCGAAGATGGCATTCATTACTAAGTATGGGCTATATGAGTTCACTGTTATGTCCTTTGGTCTAACAAATGCACCAGCCTTCTTCATGAATCTGATGAATAGTGTATTCATGGATTATCTTGACAAGTTTGTGGTGGTATTTATTGATGATATTCTTATATATTCTCAAAGTGAGGAGGAGCATGTGGATCATTTGAGGATGGTATTGCAGAGATTGCAAGAGCACCAGCTGTATGCAAAGTTGAGTAAGTGCGAGTTCTGGATCAATGAAGTCCTATTCTTGGGTCACATAATAAACAAAGACGGATTGGCTATGGATTTGAAGAAAGTGGCAGACATTCTGAGCTGGAAAGCGCCAACATATGCACGAGGAATCAAGAGCTTCATTGGAATGGCCAGATATTATCGGTGATTCATTGAAGGGTTTTCGAAGATTGCAAAACTGATGACAGCTTTGCTAGCCAACAAAGTGGAGTTCAAGTGGACCCAAAAGTGCCAAGAAGCCTTTGAAGCGCTGAAAAAGAAGTTGACTACAGCGCCTGTCTTAGTCTTGCCTGATGTGCACAAGCCCTTCTCAGTGTATTGCGACGCTTGTTACACTGGCTTGGGATGCGTATTGATGCAAGAGGGAAAGAGTTGTGGCTTACTCGTCCCGGCAGCTGAAGGTTCATGAGAAGAATTACCCAATCCACGACCTAGAGTTGGCAGCAGTGGTTCATGCACTGAAGACATGGAGGCACTATCTGTACGGGTAGAAATGTGATGTCTACACAGACCACAAGAGTCTGAAGTACATATTCACTCAGTCGGAGCTGAATATGAGGCAACGAAGATGGTTAGAATTGATCAAAGACTATGAATTGGAAATTCATTACCACCCAGGCAAAGCGAACGTAGTGGCGGATGCTTTGAGCCGGAAAAGTTAAGTCAATATGATGGTCGCTTATGTGATGCCCTATGAGTTGGCCAAAGAGTTTGATAGGTTGAGCCTCAGATTTCTGAACAGCATGCGAGGAGTAACAGTTGAGTTAGAACCCACCTTAGAGTGGGAGATCAAAGAGGCACAAAAGGATGATGAGAAGATCAGTGAAATCCGGCAACTGATTCTAGAAGGAAGAGGCAAAGATTTTTAGGAAGATGCAAAAGGTGTGGTATGGTTCAAGGACCGCTTGTGTGTTCCCAATGTTCAGTCCATTCGGGAGTTGATCCTAAAGGAAGCTCATGAGACAGCTTATTTTATACACCCTGGAAGTGAGAAGATGTATCAGGATCTGAAGAAGAAATTATGGTGGTACGGAATGAAAAGGGAGACCGCGGAGCATGTGGCCATATGTGATAGTTGTTAGAGGATCAAGGCAGAGCATCAGAAGCCAGCTGGATTGTTGCAGCCGTTGCGAATTCCTTAGTGGAAATGGGATGAAATCGGGAAGGACTTCATAGTCGGATTGCCTCGCACTCGAGCCGGCTATGATTCCATTTGGGTAGTGGTGGACCGCTTAACCAAGTCAACCCACTTCATACCTGTCAAGACTAGCTACAACAGTGCAATATTGGCAGAGCTGTACATGTCCCGGATCGTTTGTCTTCATGGTGTGCCAAAGAAGATAGTGTCAGATAGAGGAACGCAGTTCACCTCTCATTTCTGGCAACAATTGCAAGAAGCCTTGGGTACACATCTGAATTTCAGTTCAGCTTATTATCCACACACAGATGGTCAGACTGAAAGGACCAATCAAATCCTCGAAGATATGTTGAGAGCCTATGCGTTGCAAGATCAGTCCGGATGGGACAAGAGATTACCTTATGCATAATTCTCCTATAACAACAGTTACCAGGCCATCTTGAAGATGTCACCATTTCAGGCGCTTTATGGAAGGAGTTGTAGAACTCCATTGCAATGGGATCATCCTGGGGAAAAGCAAGTGTTTGGGCCAGACATTTTGCTCGAAGATGAAGAGAACATCAAGATGGTTCGTCAGAACCTGAAGATAGCACAATCAAGGCAGCAAAGTTACGCAGACACAAGAAGGAGAGAGATGAGTTTTGAAGTCGGAGATTTTGTCTACCTAAAGGTATCGCCTATCTGAGGAGTAAGAAGATTTAGAGTCAAAGGCAAGCTAGAACCCCGATATGTTGGTCCGTATCAGATTCTCGCAAAGCGTGGAGAAGTGGCCTATCAGCTTAGTCTGCCAGAAGGTTTGTCAGCGGTGCACGATGTCTTTCATGTGTCTCAGTTGAAGAAGTGTCTGTGTGTGCCAGAAGAGCAGTTGCCAGTGGAAGGTCTAGAAGTCCAAGAAGACTTGACCTACATAGAGAAGCCAGTGCAGATTCTTGAGACTGCAGACAGGGTCACCCGAAGGAAAACTATCAGAATGTGCAATGTCAGATGGGGTCACCACTCTAAGGAAGAAGCAACCTAGGAGCGTGAAGATGATCTGATGGCCAAGTATCCTGAACTCTTTGTTGTCCAACCTTGAATCTCGAGGGCGAGATTCTTTTAAGGGGGATAGGTTTGTAAACTGACCAAATTTAGGCGTTACTCTCTTTTCTCTTCCTGTTTCGCTCCTTCTTCCCAGTTTCAAAGCAGTACAGTGACTGGTGTCCGTATTGCGTGTAAACAAAAACCTAAGTTGACATGGGTGTTGCATCATGTTGAAGCATATTTCTTTTGTCTGATGTCGTGTTTAATCGCGTGTTCGCCTCGTCTCATTTCGGATTTCGATTCGCGATTGGATTCCAATTAGTGGTTGTGTGTGTCGTGGGATTTCGACCCGCGATGCGACCCAGCCCGGCCAGGCCTGGCCTGGTCCAGCTCGGCCTGGCCCTAGCCCGCGCGCCCCTGCCCCTCCCCCATGCGCCCCCCTCTTGTCTCTCTCTCCCTCATTCAATTTTTCCCGTGCACAACTCCCTCTCTCCCACCTCTCTCTCTTCCCTATTGTGCCCTAGGATTTGGTGACGGTTATCGCCGGATTTGGATCCTCGAGGTGAGCTCCTCTCCCCTCTCATCTCTCTCTCTCTCTCTCTTCCTCTTCCTCCCCTTCCATTCCCTGTGTGTGCCCCCTTCTTCTCCCATGTGTGTGCGCGCCCCTGACGCCCCTGCGCGCGGACCCTGCGCCCCGGCGGCGTGGCCCCTCGGCCCCCTTGGGCGTGGCCGCCTTGGCCCCCAGCGCGGCTCCCCCAGCCCCCGGCGCGGCCCCTTGGCCCCCCTCGCGCGCGGCCCCCTTGGCCCCCTGGCGCTGCTTCCCCAGCTCCCCGGCGTGGCTTCCTCGGCCCCCAGCGCGTGGCTCCCCTGGCCCCAGCGCGAGGCCGTCTCGGTCCCCTGCGCGAGGCCGTCTCAGCCCCCTGCGCGAGGTCCCCCCGGCTATAACACCCCTGGTGTTACTGCCACTAAAACTTGAGCATAAGATCATAAGCATGGGCATATCATGTGTTTGATACACCTAGAATGCATTCACTAGGCAAAACTTTCAAACAAGTTGTGTGGATATGACTGGTTGTGGGTAAAACCCTAGAATAGGGTACTTAACCCTAAACTGGACTCAGAAGAGTAAACAAAGCCTAATAAGAGAAAATTTCAAAACATAGTAGAAATAGTCATAAAATGTCACCATGAATAGATTTAAGTGGCATCCAAACCCTAGAAGTACAAGAAACCCTAAATAGACCCCTGGAAAACCCTAGATTGAAACCTTAAGGGGTTATATGCAAAATGTGCACATTTTTTGGACCTAAGTGCAAAAACCATGAAATTATGGTACCTTAACTCATATGATTCACATGTATGTGGATTTGCAACTTAAACCCTGAGATTTGGACTTATTTGCAAAAAGCCCCACTTAAACTCTATGGAGTTAAGTCTGAAATTCAGTGGAATTGGGTCAACTTTGAAGCCCTATATCCTCCAAATTATGAAGATTTTGCCCTAGGTCAACACATCAAGTTTGTAGAGCTATAAAAGGAGGACAACTTTGCTATAGGGATTATGCCTTGGTGCCATGAAATATTTTGAGATAATTAGGCCCAAAGATGGGCTGTCAGACTGCGTAGGTCTGAATTCAAGCTGACAATGTGATTGGACAATCTTTGGACTTGGATTTGACCATAATCCAGTCATTGTTTGGCTATGGTTTCTATAGTAAGAATGTAGCTGGATCATTAGGCTACAACTTTGCTACAGAACAATGGTCTTGTTGCCATGTAAAATCAGGAGGAAATCCGCCCCAAACATGGTCTGTCTGGCTGACTAAGAACAATCCCATGATACAGTAACACGTAGGATCAGGTTTTGATCCCCTCGCCGTCGACGAGCCGCGCACGGATTCGTGCTATCGCCGTGATGATTCACGCTTGGATCAGTTGGATAGCATCGGGGGTAAGTAAATATCACACTGTGGATACACTTCGACCACTATTTTACTCCGGCCACCGTACCCGAGCAGACCACGGTCGATTTGGATGGGTTTGCCGGAGATAGCCACTTCGCAGCCTTGTGCCACGTGCCTTGGCACATTAACTTCACCGTCGTGACTCACGTTAGCTCGTCCGGTGGTCGCCGGGGAGCTTGCCACGGTAATTGCCACCAATCGTGCGCGCCAGTAACCTTCTTCTTCTCCGGCCGCCGCGTGTCTCTCTCAAATTCACTGGCCACCGCTCAAGCCTGCTATAAATTGTTGACCCCGCCTACTCCGCTAAGTAGTTGTGCAACCAGTGTAGCAACCCGTGCCTCGAATCATCCACTAGAGCTCCCCAATTTGGGATTTCCCCCAAATCACTCAAGAACACCGAGCGGTGTGACCTCACCGTGGTCAGCTCGTCTCAGGTCCGCTCATACCCTCTGCCCTTTCGTTTTAGTGTTCTTGTGTGCCCCTGATACTCCTTCACCAACTCAATTGAGCTAAGCTACCTTAGATCGCTGGGAACGTGTTAGAATGTCCGTTGATCATACGGTCACCGTGCACAGTGCGTGTTCGAGCTCCGATAGTGAAATTGGTTGAGGGGAAACGCTTATTAGGGCTTGAATTAGGTCTGTGCCGAAGTAGATCACCGGTCGTTGCGTGAATCGGCCGGTGTAGGCTCACCGGAGCTCGGCCCTGCGCTATTCGCCGTCGTGGACGTCGGGCTGTGAAGAAATAGAACTAGGGCGATGCTTTTGTAAAGTGTCAGTGACTCTAGGAATAGTACTATGACCCCGCTTCAAGTTATTCAAAACGTCGGGGGCCTATTCGTAAAGTGAATATCGCGAGCACGGGCGCGCGCGCTTCCGCCTGAAGATGGGCCGACTTGGGCCAGTTCCGGTCCAAAACTGTTCATGTCTTTTTCTTTTTCTTTTTCTGTTAGGATTTAAGAATTTCTAGAAAATTATAGAAAAATGCTAAAAATACCAGACCAATTTTGCTAGGCTTCTAATTTCCTATAGTATTTAATAAAAATAGTTTCATGATTTTTAGTTCCAATAGGGAATTATGGGACATTTCAAACAGCTAAAAACCATACTTCTGAAATTTTAGAGAGTAATTAATAATTCCAAAATTCACCAAACTTTTTAGGTAAACTTTAAATATTAGTTAGAAGCCTTCGGTAAAGTTTGAAATGATTTGGACCATGTTTGATACTTAGAACCCAAAACCCTAGCCCCCCTGCCCTATGAACTTCACTATGGACTCCGAAAACCCTAGTTTCTCGGAGATCCGTGAAGGAAAGTTATATTCAAGACCTTAGATAATAAACTTTTATTATCTTTGCATCTTCATGAGCATTACATGAGCATTCATGCATACATATGGTTATATCTAGAGAATGAAGAGGAATTAGAAGTTGAAGAAGCGAGGACTTCACCACCACCACCTGAAGAACCTCAGGCGGGAAACTGCTTTTACTTTGGTATCTGCGGAACAGAGCCTGATTCACCTATCACACAAGGCAAGCCCCAATGCATTTGCCACCCCTTGTTATTTTGAAATCTTTCTCACTTACTTGATGCATTAGGTGATAGGAGTTGTGTGTTAAACCAGTTGCTGCATTTCCTTCCTTGGGATTTGATTACTTCTCCTTAATCCCTGTTTTACAAAAAGGTTTTTCTTATGCTTAGCATTGCTCTAGAAAAACAAAATGTTTTGTTTTGACAAAAGATGATGCTTCAAAGTTGGTGGGATGTTATCAAAAACAAAACTTGATGGTGGATCCATCATGGGTTCAACATCGGAAAAGATGTACCTCTGCCAGCTACCAAACATTGGGTTGAAATGATAAAGCTGAGACCGGGCGGGTGACTTGCACGAGAAGAGAGTCTCGGTGTAGTGTCTCCGTCTGAGTCGATTAAGGACCTTCTTGATGTAGGCTTGATGATCGAGGACCCTTTAAATGGTCACATGCCTCGTCATGGGTAAGCTTTGCCTCGAGCAGACTAATACCAGAATAAGATAACACACAATGGGAGTGGAGAGATGGCGAGAGTAGTGTGTACCCTCCGTGGCAAGAGGCTGGACGGTGGTGTATCTATGCTCTCGGTTGGCGTGAACCTGATCTGGTCTTAAGAACCCCGGTGGCGAGTTGACATATGCAAGGGTTAAGTGCTACATATGTCATGTGATTGGAGATCCTCAGCTGAGTATAATCGATTCGGATCACCGTAACTTCGCGGACATGAAGACTTGGTCATTGACCTACACGTAGCATTCCAGTGAATAAGAAGGGTTGATAAGAAATTGGCTAGTATAGGTCCAGTGATTGAAGTAGGGTAGAAAGAACCCTAGATGCAGGTAACTTTACTTAACCTGACAAATAAAACTTGATTTTTAAGGATCCACTATTAGTAAGCATTTCTGCAAACAGAGTCTTTGATTATTGATAAGCCATACCTTGATCCCCAAAAGGCCAGCATATCCTTGAGAGTCTTTTATTTTGGACGGGTAAGACTTGCGAAAGTACACTTCGTACTTAGGGCTTTGTCCCATGTTGTTTTAGGTGAAGAAGCAGCAAACTTTTGTTGCTTCTGTTCCAAGGTGGTGCCCAAAGAAGAAAATCAAGACAGAAGCTATGGGAGGAAAGGTCCTCCGTTAAGAAAAACTTTTTACTGTTTATCGGGAGGGGGTTTTGCCTCCCAGGTTATGTAATAATAATACTCAGCACTCTTATATTTGTTCTGGTCTGTAATAAATACTACTCTTTCTTACTTTTCAATAAAGTAAGTTATTGTAACTGCTTCCGCATTTTCGTACCTCCGATGTATTGTAATGTCTGCGTGACGGGTGAAATGCTCTTGGGAAAGGTAAAGAACACAGATAGCGAACTTGTCAAGTGATTAGGGGCACCTGCAGGTTGTCCGAGGTCCGTTAGACAAGGACAACTGTAGGTGGGCCTATTGACTTGGGAGGTTCTGTCATAGCTGGTATCGGAGCGAAGCCCATCTCTGCAGATGTTATGAGACATTTTCAAAAAGAATTTTTCAAGACTTATCTAGAAAATTTCTTTCCTTCTTCTCTAACTACCTTCTAAAATATCTACTTTAAGGACCAGATAGTAGAGTGCAATGTATAGAAGGTTGTGAATCAACTAAGGTTGATTCTATAATTATGCATGCATCATACTAAAAACTATGTTAATAAGATTTTCCCCCTCATGGAGATATGCCGCCGCGCACAAGAAAAATCGCGCGCAAGTCTACCGGGCCAATTGGCGTGCCTCGCCATCAACTAGCTCCAAGGCATGAGGACAGTAGTAGTGGTAGCAATGATTCAATTAGAGATCTGGAAGCTCAAATAGAGCAGCTTCAATCGGAGCTCCATCACAGGAACGAAGTATGGGTCGAGGATGGTCAACGAATAAACGAGTTGAGAACTAACGTCCGACACTTGCAAGACCAACTTGCTGAACGAGATTTAGCGCTCGATTGGGCTATTAACTCACGTTCACTTGCTTGGGCCAAGGAAGCCAAAGCTCGAGCCCGCGTGGAGGAGCTTAGCACCACCGTGGACAACTTGCAGGTTTTCTGTAATACACTACATGAGGAAGTTCATGTATTGTATTCACAATTGCACCCTAACGTACCTACGGATCCTGTCGGGATGGAAGCCGGACCTTCTGGAGCAGCGGGTAAGCCCTTGGTGGGGAACTGGACCTTTTTAGGCCCCCTCCTTCAATGAATCTGGTGGATGAATGGTCTCCTACACCCGACAGCGAAGCTACCAAAAGTGATAAGAAGCTAGAATAGTGTAGTATAGGAATAGTGATATTGTGTAATAGGTAATGTAATCCTGTTGTAAATTCGAGTCTGTATCATTACCTTTTGAAGTAATGTAAAATGGATGGTTTGCTTTGGCATATTATATTCTCCAAATGTTCTTTGCCTCAGATGCCGTCCAGGACTCGTGGACAGGATGGTGCGGGAACCTCCCGTGGGAGGGAAGCTACTCCTAACCCGCCACCAATACCCCCAACCTTGGCTGAGGCTATCGCTGCCTTAGTCAATGCAACAGCCGATAACACCCGCTTTCTGCGGGAAATGGCGGGACAACAAATGCAACAGCAAGGCGGGCGAGCGTATCCGCAAGGACCCCCGCGAAACTTCATATTTGGACTTCTCGGAGACACGTCCCCCATTATTTGTCAAGGCTGAACATCCTCTTGAAGCGGATGAGTGGATCCGGGTTATCGAACAAAAGTTTGGGCTTCTCCGATGCACGGAGACTCAAAAGCCCTTATTTGCGGCAAAGCAGTTGCGGGGCCCTGCCAGCACTTGGTGGGGAAATTATGTGGCTATCCAAACTGCTGGTCATCAAATTACCTGGGACGAATTCAAACTGGCTTTTCGGGAGCACTATATTCCTGAAGAAGTGCTCAATATGAAACAGGAAGAATTTATGAAGCTCAAACAAGGTGGAGATACTGTCACTCGGTATCTCAACAAATTCAACCACTCATCCCAGTATGCCATTGATCAGGTTAACACTGATCTAAAGAAGAAAAAAAATTTATGAGAGGCCTCAATGACCGGCTGCAGTGAAAATGGCCACCTGCCTCGATCTATCTTATAGAAGAGCTGTCAGTACGGGCACTGGCAGTCGAAGCCAAATATGCAGGCCTGGGAAAATCAAAGGGCTATGGAGGCGACAGGCCCAATCAGGGGCCTGAGAAAAGACAAAGGTTGGTAATCTGACCTTTTAATCAGAGTCGTTCTTAACCACGTACACCCTCCTACCCTTTCCAACAACCAGTCTTTATTCATCCTGCCACTGCCCCCACCCCAACAAATCAGCCGGGTGCCCCTGGTACTCGTTTCCCTGCTCTCCCAAGCTCTTCAACTAGCTGCTTTAATTGTGGAAAGTCTGGACATTTTATCAAGGACTGTCCATACCCGAAGCAGAACAGATCAAATACTCAGCAGAGTTCAAGGAGTTCCGCTCAAGACAGGGGAAATGCGGCGAACAATACCGTGGGCAAAAATATGAATAAAACTAGGCGGATTTATTATACGCAAGTGGCCACGACACCGGAAGGAGAACCGGTTATGATGGGTACGTTTCTTGTGGCCAATCACCCTGCAGTTATTCTTTTTGATTCTGGTGCTTCACATACATTCATAAGCAAGAAGTTTGTGGAGCAACATTGCATTCCATACAATGAATCAGAGGAAGGGTTTATAATTCATTCACCTGGGGGACAAATATTCACTAAAGAAGTGGCTTTCCATGTGCCTATAACATTGGCTGAACAGGACTTTCCTACAAACATGATTGTTCTAAAAGGACAAGATATAGATGTAATTCTGGGCATGAATTGGTTAGCCCAACACAAAGCTATCCTCAACACTGATCTGAGAACCATCAGGTTGAGTTATGGCCAAGAAGAGGTTCTCTTGTCTATCCCTATAGCTATTCCAGCTAAACCAATTGGCAGAGTATATGAAGCTATCATATCGGAGATCCAAGATATTCCGGTAGTATGTGAATTCTCGGACGTCTTTCCGGAAGATCTACCTAGATTGCCTCCAGAAAGAGATGTAGAATTTGTGATTGATTTGAAGCCCGGTATGGCTCCTATTTCTAGAAGGTCGTACCGAATGCCTCCGAATGAATTGGCAGAACTCAAGACCCAATTACAAGATCTACTAGAAAAGGGATTCATCCGACCAAGTTCATCACCTCTTGGAGTTGTCCAGCCATCTTTGTCAAGAAGAAGGACCAAACACTTCGGATGTGCGTGGATTATAGACCCCTTAATGAGGTCACCATCAAGAATAAGTACCCTCTTCCCCGGATTGACATCCTATTTGATCAACTTACCGGAGCTCGGGTATTTTCCAAAATTGACCTCAGGTTGGGTTATCATTAGATCCATATCCGACCCAAAGATATACCCAAGACCGCATTCACTACGCGGTATGGATTATTTGAATATCTGGTTATGTCTTTCGTACTAACAAATGCTCCTGCCCACTTCACATATCTTATGAACTCGGTATTCATGCCCGAGTTGGATAAATTTGCGGTGGTATTCATTGATGATATCTTGATATATTCTAAGAATGAAGAGGAGCATGCTCGGCATTTGCGGATTGTATTAACGCGCTTAAGGGAACACCAATTATATGCTAAGTTCAGTAAGTGCGCGTTCTGGCTGGAGGAGATCCAATTTATGGGACATGTATTATCTGCCAAGGGGATTGCGGTAGATCCCAGCAAAGTCAAGGATATTTTGGAGTGGAAACCCCCAACCACTGTACATCAAGTCCAAAGTTTCCTTGGACTGGCTAGTTATTACCGCCGATTCATTCCAGATTTTTCCAAGCTTGTGAAACCAATCACAAGTTTATTGAAGAGTGATACCAAATTTAATTGGTCTTCAAAATGTAATGAAGCCTTTGAGCAGTTGAAAGTATTATTGATCACTGCTCCGGTATTGGCTCAACCGGACATTGAAAAGCCCTTTGATGTGTATTGTGACGCATCAGGCAGTGGTCTAGGTTGTGTTCTAATGCAAGAAGGCCGAGTGATAGCTTATGCTTCAAGGCAGTTGCGCTGGCATGAGGAACATTATCCAACTCATGACCTGGAGTTAGCTGATGTGGTTCATGCCCTAAAAATATGGCGTCATTATCTGCTGGCGAATATCTGTCATATTTATACAGATCATAAAAGCTTGAAGTATATCTTTACCCAGTCAGAGTTGAATATGAGGCAGAGGAGATGGCTTGAGCTGATTAAGGATTATGAACTAGAGATTCACTATCACCCAGGCAAGGCTAATGTAGTGGCAGATGCGTTAAGTCACAAGGCTTCCTGCCATTGTCTGACGATGAAGACTTCTGACATTACGTTATGCCAAGAAATGGATAAGTTGAACCTGGGAATAATTCAGCATGGAACTTCATATCACTTGAAGCTTGAGTCAGTCCTCCTGCAAAGAATAATGGACGCACAAAGAAATGATGTATGAAACACATTCATGAGAAAATGGAGGCTGGTAAAGCCAACTGCTTCAGAAAAGATGATCAAGGTGTTGTATGGTTTAACAATCGCATAGTTGTGCCTAAAAATGATGAGATCCGCCAGCAAATTCTAGATGAAGCACATCTTAGTCGCTATTCTATTCATCCCAGAAGCACTAAGATGTATCATAATCTAAAACAGCATTATTGGTGGACAAAGA
This sequence comes from Zea mays, assembly GCF_902167145.1. Lineage (NCBI taxonomy): Eukaryota > Viridiplantae > Streptophyta > Magnoliopsida > Poales > Poaceae > Zea > Zea mays. Next base: position 47,035,301 of record NC_050102.1, on the reverse strand, counting down.
TGAAGATTGAAATCGCACGCTATGTGGCAAGATGTGACACTTGTAGACGTGTCAAAGCCATACATATGAAAACTGTTGGTCCATTGCAATCGTTACCTGTCCCAACTTGGAAATGGGAGGATATAAGCATGGACTTTATTGTGGGATTGCCTAGGACCGCAAAAGGGTATGATTCTATTTGGGTTATAGTTGATCGGCTTACGAAGATTGCTCACTTTCTGCGAGTCAAGACATATTACCCGGTCCTCACTTATGCCCAGATGTATATTGCTCGCATCCTCAGTTTGTACGGTGTCCAAAGACAATAGTGTCGGATCATAGACCTCAATTTGTATCCAAGTTCTGGGAAGAACTTCACAAATCCTTGGGTACTAAATTACTCCACAGTTCGGCCTATCATCTCCAAACGAGTGGACAGACTGAGAGAGTAAATCAGATACTTGAAGATATGTTGTGAGCATGTATTCTAGAGTTCCCACAGAAATGGGATGACTGTTTACCATTAGCGGAGTTCTCGTACAATAATAGCTATCAAGAGAGCATTAAAATGGCACCCTTTGAAGCTTTGTATGGGCGACGATGTCGTACTTCGTTAAACTGGTCTGAACCAGGTGAAAGGTGTTTCTTCAGGCCTGATATGGTAAAGGAAACAGAAGAGAAGGTTCGAAGAATAATTCATAATTTGAAAGAAGCCCAATCTCGCCAAAAGAGTTATGCAGACAAGCGACGACAACCCTTGCACTTTCTAGTTGAAGATTATGTCTACTTGAAAGTTTCGCCAATAAACGGTGTATCACATTTTGGGGTAAAGGGGAAGCTTGCACCTCGATACATTTGTCCTTTTCCTATCCTTGAAAGATATGGATCAGTGGCATACCGACTCCAGTTACTCGAAACCTTGTCTGCAGTACATAATGTGTTCCACGTGTCTCAATTGAAGAAGTGTCTTCGGGTTCCCGATCAAACCATTGAAGTAACGGATGTTGCCTTAGAACCAGACTTGACATATTCTGAACATCCTATTCGAGTCTTGGATCGGAAGGACAGAATTACCCGAAGGAAAACTCTCAAGTTTTACAAGATACAGTGGAACCAACATACAGAAGATGAAGCTACTTGGGAAACTCAAGACTTTTTAGATAAGAATTTCCCAGGCTTTTTAGCTTCGTGTAAATTGTAAAGATGTGTACACTTGTTGTAATAAAGGAATGAACCCCATACCAACCCTGCCTTATACCAAAAATAAGGAAATAAAAGTATGACATGTTTCCTTTTCCATTACTTGCCCTACGACTTTTAATCTCGGGACGAGATTCTTTTATGGGGGGAAGGATGTAACACCCCTGGTGTTACTGCCACTAAAACTTGAGCATAACATCATAAGCATGAGCATATCATGTGTTTGTTACACCTAGAATGCATTCACTAGGCAAAATTTTCAAACAAGTTGTGTGGATATGACTTGTTGTGGGTAAAACCCTAGAATAGGGTACTTAACCCTAAACTGGACTCAGAAGAGTAAACAAAGCCTAATAAGAGAAAATTTCAAAACTCATTAGAAATAGTCATAAAATGTCACCATGAATAGATTTAAGTGGCATCCAAACCCTAGAAGTACCAGAAACCCTAAATAGACCCCTAGAAAACCCTAGATTGAAACCCTAAGGGGTTATATGCAAAATGTGCATGTTTTTTGGACCTAAGTGCAAAAACCATGAAATTAGGGTACCTTAACTGATATGATTCACATGTATGTGGATTTGCAACTTAAACCCTAAGATTTGGACTTATTTGCAAAAAGCCCCACTTGAACTCTATGGAGTTAAGTCTGAAATTCAGTGGAATTGGGTCAACTTTGAAGCCCTATATCTTCCAAATTATGAAGATTTTGCCTTAGGTCAACACATCAAGTTTGTAGAGCTATAAAAGGAGGACAACTTTGCTATAGGTATTATGCCTTGGTACCATGAAATATTTTGAGATAATTTGGCCCAAAGATGGGCTGTCAGACTGCTTAGGTCTGAATTCAGGCTAACAGTGTGATTGGACAATCTTTGGACTTGGATTCGACCATAATCCATTCAGTGTTTGGCTATGGTTGCTATAGTAAGAATGTAGCTGGATCATTAGGCTACAAATTTGCTACAGAACAATGGTCTTGTTGCCATGTAAAATCAGGAGGAAATCCGCCCCAAACATGGTCTGTCAGGCTGACTGAAGAACAATCCCATGGTACAGTAACAGGAAGGATCAGGTTCTGATCCCCTCGCCGCCGACGAGCCGTGCGCGGATTCGTGCTATCGCTGTGGTGTTCCACGCTCGGATCAGTTGGATAGCACCGGGGGTAAGTAAATATCACGCCGTGGATACACTCCGACCACTATTTTACTCTGGCCACCGTACCCGAGCAGACCACGGTCGATTTGGATGGGTTCGCCGGAGATAGCCACTTCGCAGCCTTGCACCACGTGCCTTGGCACATTAACTTTACCACCGTGACTCACGTTAGCTCGTCCGGTGGTTGCCGGGGAGCTTGCCACGGTAATTGCCACCAATCACGCGCACCAGTAACCTTCTTCTTCTCCGGCCGCCGCGCGTCTCTCTCAAATTCACTAGCCACCGCTCAAGCCTGCTACAAATTGCCGACCCCGCCTGCTTCGCTAAGTAGTTGTGCAACCAGTGAAGCAACCAGTGCCTCGAATCAACCACTAGAGCTCCCCAATTTGGGATTTCCCCCAAATCACTCAAGAACACCGAGCGGTGTGACCTCGCTGTGGTCAGCTTGTCTCAGGTCTGCTCATACCCTCTACCTTTTTTGTTTTAGTGTTCTTGTGTGCCCCTGATACTCCTCGACCAACTCAATTGAGCTAAGCTACCTTAGATCACCGGGAATGCGTTAGAATGTCTGTTGATCATACGGTCACCGTGGACAGTGCGTGTTCGAGCTCCAATAGTGAAATTGGTTGAGGGGAAACGCTTATTAGGGCTTGAATTAGGTTTGCGCCGAAGTAGAGCACCGGTCGTTGCGTGAATCGGCCGGTGTAGGCTCACCGGAGCTTGGCCCTGCGCTATTCGCCGTCGTGGACGTCGGGCTGTGAAGAAATAGAACTAGGGCGATGTTTTTGTAAAGTGTCAGTGACTCCAGGAATAGTACTGTGACCCCGCTTCAAGTTATTCAAAACGTCGGGGGCCTATTCGTAAAGTCAATACCGCGGGCGCGCGCCCTTCTGCCTGAAGATGGGCCGACTTGGGCCAGTTCCGGTCGAGAATTGTTCATGCCTTTTTCTTTTTCTTTTTCTGTCAGGATTTAAGAATTTCTAGAAAATTATAGAAAAATGCTAAAAATACCAGACCAATTTTGCTAGGCTTCTAATTTCATATAGTATTTAATAAAAATAGTTTCATGATTTTTAGTTCCAATAGGGAATTATGGGACATTTCAAATAGCTAAAAAACATACTTCTGGAATTTTAGAGAATAATTAATAATTCCAAAATTCACCAAACTTTTTAGGTAAACTTTAAATATTATTTAGAAGCCTTCGGTAAAGTTTGGTATGATTTGGACCATGTTTGATACTTAGAACCCAAAACCCTAGCCCCCCTGCCCTATGAACTTCAATATAGACTCCGAAAACCCTAGTTTCTCGGAGATCCGTGAAGGAAAGTTATATTCAAGACCTTAGATAATAAACTTTTATTATCTTTGCATCTTCATGAGCATTCATGCTTACATATGGTTATATCTAGAGAATGAAGAGGAATTAGAAGTTGAAGAAGCGAGGACTTCACCACCACCACCTGAAGAACCTCAGGCGGGAAACTGCTTTTACTTTGATATCTGCAGAACAGAGCTTGATTCATCTATCACACAAGGCAAGCCTCGGTGCATTTGCCACCCCTTGTTATTTTGAAATCTTTCTCACTTACTTGATGCATTAGGTGATAGGAGTTGTGTGTTAAACCAGTTGCTGCATTTCCTTCCTTCGGATTTGATTACTTCTCCTTAATGCCTATTTTACAAAAAGGTTTTTCTTATGCTTAGCATTGCTCTAGAAAAACAAAATGTTTTGTTTTTACAAAAGATGATGCTTCAAAGTTGGTGGGATGTTTTCAAAAACAAAACTTGATGGTGGATCCATCATGGCCATGATGGGTTCAACATCGGAAAAGATGTACCTCTGCCAGGTACCAAACTTTGGGTTGAAATGATAAAGCTGAGACCGGGCGGGTGACTTGCACGAGAAGAGAGTCTCGGTGTAGTGTCTTCGTCTGAGTCGATTAAGGACCTTCTCGATGTAGGCTTGATGATCGAGGACCCTTTAACTGGTCACATGCCTCGTCATGGGTAAGCTTTGCCTCGGATAGACTAATACCAGAATAAGATAACAAGCAATGGGAGTGGAGAGATGGCGAGAGTAGCGTGTACCCTCCGTGGCAAGAGGCTGGACGGTGGTGTATCTGTGCTCTCGGTTGGCGTGAACCTGATCTGGTCTTAAGAACCATGGTGGCGAGTTGACATATGCAAGGGTTAAGTGCTACATATGTCATGTGATTGGAGATCCTCAGCTGAGTATAATCGATTCGGATCGCCGTAACTTCGCGGACATGAAGACTTGGTCACTGACCTACATGTAGCATTCCAGTGAATAAGAAGGGTTGATAAGAAATTGGCTAGTATAGGTCCAGTGATTGAACTAGGGTAGAAAGAACCATAGATGTAGGTAACTTTACTTAACCTGACAAATAAAATTGGATTTTTAAGGATCCACTATTAGTAAGCATTTCTGCAAACAGAGTCTTTGATTATTGATAAGCCATACCTTGATCCCCAAAAGGCCAGCATATCCTTGAGAGTCTTTTTATTTTGGACGGGTAAGACTTGCGAAAGTACACTCCATACTCAGGGCTTTGTTCCATGTTGTTTTAGGTGAAGAAGCAGTAAACTTTTGTTGCTTCTGTTCCAAGGTGGTGCCCAAAGAAGAAAATCAAGACTGAAGCTGCGGGAGGAAAGGTCCTCCGTTAAGAAAAACTTTTTACTGTTTATCGGGAGGGGTTTTTGCCTCCCAGGTTATGTAATAATAATACTCAGCACTCTTATATTTGTTCTAGTCTGTAATAAATACTACTCTTTCTTACTTTTCAATAAAGTAAGTTATTGTAACTTCTTCCGCATTTTCGTACCTCTGATGTATTGTAATATCTGTGTGACGGGTGAAACGCTCTTGGGAAAGGTAAAGAACACAGATACCGAACTTGTCAAGTGATTAGGGGCACCTGCAGGGTTGTCTGAGGTCCGTTGGACAAAGACAACTGTAGGTGGGCCTATTGACTTGGGAGGTTCTGTCACACCGACGCGGCTCGTGTGGCCTCGGCGCAGCTTGCACGGCCTCGCGCGCGGTGATTGATTTTTTGTTTTAGTTAATTTTAAACTTTGTTTAATTAATATGCTGTGTTGCGCGCTTCGTCACGCGGCGAATTAGTTTGATTTCAGATTCTATTAATGTGATGCGTCGCGCGCTTCATCGCGCGACGACCCATTTAAATTTCAGATTATTTAATGTGTGGCGTCACGCGTCCAGTCGCGTGACGTTTCATTTTAAATTCAGTTTAGATGGCGTATGTCATCGTGCGCTTCGTCGTGCGATGCTTGACGCCATTTTTATAATTAATTCAAGTGCCTCGTAGCGCGCCCCGCCGCACGACGAGTCGTTTTATTCTTAATTCAGTCTAGGTGTGGTGTCGCGCATTTCGTCGTGCGACAATCCTTTTAGATATACTTTGGTCTGTTTATAATGATTAAACATGGAACATGACTTAATCCTATGTATAGCGCGATGGCCAAATTAATACTATTATGTTTAAACGAGTACTTTGATTTGCAATCGTGAAACGTAATTGCTCCTCGACCGTAGTCTCTACTGTTACTCTCTCTTTCTCGCTTAGTCGTAGGTGTGAGCCCTACACCGAGCGTCTGTTTATTTACGATATTTTATTGCATGGTGTACTGTTCTTTGCATTAAATTTGTGGAATGTATGTTTGAACTCGTATAGATAATGATTAGTTGGTGGAGTCTGAAGGAGTTGCAAGTGAAGACCTTGAGCAGCAGTCGGTTGGTGAAGGCAAGTGTCCCTTGACCCATCTATGTCCTACTCATGCTTATAATTCACTCCCCGCATTTACACAATTTATACCTAAGGTTTGACTAGCTTTTGTTCATCGTGTCCTTGTTTACCTATTCTGGTTGGGTTATTTTGGTTTAGCTTTATGCTAGTTCTTCACATTAATCAATGAACATGATGAGATTATCTATGATACGTTGTTTTCCCTTTTGACTATGATGACATACTTGTGGCATCTAAGGGGACTCGAGATGTTTCTCGAGTGCATCTTCGTAAGGACTGGTTCGTTGGATGACCGCCCGGGAAAACAGTGCAACCATGAGGGTGGAATGGGACGCCCTTAGCTGAATAATTAGAGGAACTGAGGTCTGGTTCGCTTCGTCGTCGTGCCATCAATGGGGCTCGGTGTATGCGGCTCGCTCTGCCAAGGGTGGATTGCCCCTTGGGGAAGAGTGTGGTACATTTAGGAAACCTAACGGGTGACTACAGCCTCAGGGAATCTTTGTAAAGGCTACATAGTGAAACCTAGCCTATTCACCTTGGTAGTGTTTAAGGGTTTGATCGACTAGAGGCAAGAGGGAATCACGGCTTGTGGGTAAAGTGCGCAACCTCTACAGAGTGTTATGAAACTGATATATCAGCCGTGCTCGCGGTTATGAGCGGCCAAGGGAGCTCCAATGATTAGAGATACTTTGATCAAAGATGTTTGGTTTACAGGTGGTGATGAGGATGATGGTTATGATTATGCTTATGGTAATGTTTCTGGTATTCTTTCCGTTTGGAAAGGGTACTTTTGGGTTAATAACTTGGGTTAATGCTAAAACATGGCTCTCTATTAGTAATAATAACCTGACCATAAAATCAACTTCTTGACTTAACCCCACATAAAGCAAGTCCACTACAGCCAAACGGGACAACTGCTGAGTATGTTGATGTGTACTCACCCTTGCTTTACACACCAAACCCCCCCAGGTTGTCCACGTTGCAACCACTGCTCAGGAGAAGATGAAGTCATGGAGGAAGACTTCCAGGAGTTCCAAGAGTACGATGAGTTCTAGGCGTGGGTTAGCGGCAAACCCCCAGTCGGCTGCCTGTGAAGGTCGTGTGTATCTACGTTTCTTTTTCGCACTTTGATAATTGTTAAAGACTATGTGGATGTCTCGAACATCATGATGTAATCAACTATTACTATCTTCTATGTTATTATTTGAACACTGTGTGATGATGTCCAGTTATGTAACTGTTGTGTACGTGAATTGCTGATCCTGGCATGTACATGGTTCACATTCGGTTTGCCTTCTAAAACCGGGTGTGACACCATCGCAGCATGATCGACCCGAGAACCTCCGTATACGTAGCTCCTCTACCGCCCTTGCCCCTTTCGGGTAAGGTAGGCCTCCACTAGCTTTCCTAATTAGTCAGCCAAGGGCGTCCCATTTCACCCTTGTGGTAGCACGGATATCTCAAGTTAAGCTCCATCTTCCAATTAACACAATGGTCTTGTCATGAACAATAATTAAAACAACAATATAACTAGAACATGATCATAATGTAATATTAATCCCAAAACCAGGTAGAGGAATAGAAAAACTACCCAAAAGTTTAGTGGTAAACAAGGTGTGGGATAAATAAGTCTAAGGAAACCTATTAGGTCCCATCAGATTAACCTGAGCATGTCACAGTGATTAACGGGAACATTATTGGGTAAAGAAAAGTGATCAAGGGCACAACTTGCCTGTAACTCAAATTTCCAGGTACTTCACCAAGTTGGTATTCGATGTCTCGTAACCTCATTGCTACTCGTAACAATACATACAAACAGACAAGGAGTACATAAAGATAACATTACACCAAACATGAGAACAAACCACGTAAGATTATTCTACGTGTGGTAACTAGATCATAGGTTCGAGAATCACTAAATTCGAAGTTACGGTTATAGAGTTATGATTTTCTAAAGTTTTAAGTGTTAGATACAAAATAAATTAATTGCAAACTTTTAACCTATGTTTCAAGACAAAATAATGTCACTAGATGATGAACATTATTAACATGCATTTAATGCAACTGGAATGGAAAAAGGAGTTAAAATGAATTAAATATGAATTAAACAAGTTTCTGGAATTATTTGTATATTAAAATCATTATCTCTAATGTGTCTTATAGGATTTAATGCCCTGTGGACTGCGGCCATTATTTTCCGGGAGCACGGGTCCTAAAATGCGAATTTCAGGGACTTACTTTTAACTCTCCAATACTATCACAGGATGGCGGGTTGATTTACCGAAAATAGAGGGGTTCTTAATTAAAAAGGCATGACGAAGGGGTACGAGTCGATCTCAGCCACCCAATCAGATTCGAGGGCTAGGATTAGATCACGCCTACACTAAAGCGGTACGCGAGGATCGCCATCGGATCAAAATTCGACGAACCGGATTTAATGAACTTCGGACCACCCACGACCCCACAATCGAAGATCTACGGTTAACCACACCACGGGCGAACCGGTATGCTGTAACCGCCCTCCGATCACACGATCTGGCGTCCCAGATCCAATATCCGAGTAGTTAAGCTAGACTCAGCTAGGAGCATCCAGCTCGTAGCAGATCGATCGGCTATGGTGGTTGTGCCGATCCTAACAAACTCTTGAGGAAGGAGAATCTGATAGTTGGTTCCCATGGTTCATTGACCAGAGGTGAGTCTGTGTCATGATGAGGAGACTGAACTGGGGACCCCACCTGGCAGCGTCAGATACACGCGGTACAATGGTTGACAGCGCGGGCCCTGCCTAGTAGTGAGTACGAGGCGCATGACAGGCAGGACGGCTGGGGACTGACGGTTGGGGCCCTTTTGTTAGCGCGTGAGGGAGCAAGGGGCTATGTGGGAGTTGGGTTGAGCAGAGGACAGATGTGGCCCAAGAGCTGGTTGCTGCACTTTTCTTTTTTTTCTCTTTTCCATTTTATTTTCTATTTCCTTTCTTTTCCAAATTCAAATGTTCAAGCTAAATTCAAATGTTTTGAATTTCAGATTTCCAATATCCAACATAATCCTAATGTGAATATAAATATTAATATTTGCAATATTTTTATTTATTTTCCTTCCTATTATTCAATTATGGGAGAATTAATGAATTTATTATTATTTCTTTTCGTTTTTACTTATTTTATGTTTTATGTTTTCATTTATAATTTGAGGTCAAATTTAAGTTATGAGTCCTTTATTCAAATAAAATGCATCACACAAAATAACATCATGAGATGCATATTTCTTTATTTATTTATTGGTTACTTGACTAATTTAATACTATTACTTGAATATGAAAAAGGAAAGGAACTAATTAATCTCCAAAGGTTTCCAAAAATTCCCAAAACACTAACATAAATATATTTATTTATATCATGATTTTTTTCTGGTAATTTTTTTGGGCTTTACACCGCCAAATGCACGCCCAGCTTCAACACTCGCCGACTTAGTGCGAGCAGATTCGAACGACTCGCCAACCAGCATATTAAGAACAGCATTCACTTCGGCCTCGTCAGCAATTGCTTGCATCCGGAGATGAGTATGTTTTTCCTCTTTAGGGAGACCCTAGTATGCAACAATGAGGGCTTCAATATCTTCTAAAGAAGGTCGCGCTCTATGGCCTGGACTGCCGTCTTGAACAGGCGGGTTGGATACGAACTCTGAAAAAAACCTCTGCAGCATCGAGTCAACCCAACTCAGCACGTCCTCCTCAGATATCCGCTTGATGGTAATTCGAGAAGGGTCATTAACACCGGTGTACAGGTAGGCAGGGTGGACTCTATCCTTCAAAGGCTGAATGTTCTTGAAAACATATTCAACAACAACAGCTTCAGCAGTCAAGCCTCTGTTCTTCAACGCATATATCTCGGCAAGCAAGACCTTGGACTCAACAAGCTCCGAGTCTGTTGGGACCTCTGTCTAGCTAGGCGTTCGGACGTTGGGTTGTCTCCCTGATCGAGCGGGAAGTGATTTGTTATGATTCTCCATGGTGAACCATTCGAAGTGTCATCCCTTAATACTATCTTTCAAAGGAATATCAAGATATTCAGTCTTCCTGCCTCGACGAAGTTCCAAACTAGCACCTCCAACAAGCTGATGCTGCCCTCGGGCCATCCCGGGCCGATAATGGTAAAGGTACTTACAAAGCCTAAAGTGTGGAAGACCTCTAAGGAAAAGCTTCACATAGGTGGACAAACACAGCAACTTGAAGCACAGAATTGGGATTCAGATGCGTAAGATTTAGAGAGTAAAAGTCAAGAAGGCCACGAAAGAAGGGAGAAACTGGCAAGGCTAGTCCTCGGATGAGAAAAGGCACGAAAATAACCGCCTCATGGGTATCCTCCGTCGAGACGGTAACTCCCCGCCAGATCCGCCAAGAACATAGTTCCTTAGGCGGCAGAACACCGATTTCAACAAGATGTAAGAGATCAGCTTCAGAAACAACAGAGACGTGATTACCAGCAAAAGCGAGTTGGCTATCAGGATCGATCAGAGGGATGACGGGCATGGCAGCACTATGTTTCCTCTTCCTGGGCGCCATCACGATCTTTCAAACAGTGTGGCTCAAGAACAAAATGTGAAAAGATGTGGGAGCTCAGGATGCTAGAAAACGGTGGAGGAAAAAACAAGAAATAGGATTCAAGGGCCAAGAAAGCGTCGACAAGAATATAGGTTGGCACACTGAGTCAGGCGCAGAATGACAGACTGGTGGCTCGGGCAAGTTTTTGGCGCAACAGAGTAAAAGGGCTCGGTCAGTATCTCTAGAAAGCTAAGACTCGTCAATAAGGTTATCTGGGATCAGATTGTCAGGCAAAGGAACAAAGTACACAACAACGAATTGGCATCAGACAAGCTTCATTCATTCATAGGTCGGGGATCATTACAAAAGGAAGACCGACTCATTATGAGCTGGCCAATTACCTCCTTGATTCAACACTACATTACACTACTACTAAACTACATTACTACTACCACTACAACTATACTATACTAATACTTAAGTCGGTGGCACATTGCCACCGGTGTCACCGTCGTCACCGCCACTGCCTTTGTCGTCGCCGTCGCTGCCATCACCGTCGCCACTGCCCTCGCCGCTGTCGTCGCCGCCCCCACTGCTGCGTCGCTGCTGCCGCCGTCGCCCTCCTCATCGTCGCCGTCGCTGCCCTCCTCTGAGTTCGAGGACTCATCCACCTCCTCTGAGGAGACCTCCTCCGAGTCATCTGACCCATCGAGTCCCACGTGCTCGATGGACCGGATGTACGTCCGCTCTGTGACGGACATCCCCATGGAGTCGTCCGAGTCATTAGACAACACCACGAGGGACGCCAGAGCAGGGGAGCGATCATACTCGGAGGAGAAATCCTCCTTCGAGTACTCTGAGTCCCCAAAGTCCTCCGATGGAGGGCTTGGGGCGCTTGTGCTTCCCGTCAATCGGGCGGCACCCCTTCTTGCCTCTTTTTCCTCCAGCCATCACTCTTTCGGAAGGAGAAGAAGCAAGGAAGAAGAAAGCGACTGAATGAGAATGAGTGGGGAGAGCAACCAAGGCGAGTGGGATATTTAAAGGGGCCGACAGACGACCGTTCACTTCCTACCCGCTCACCGAACAGTTACAAGAATTCAATAGCGGTACAAGCCTCCAAAGAAATGAGTGAGGCGTCTAGCGCCATTTCACATAACACGACACCAGATGGAATCAAGGTCAACTGCTCAAACGGAGTATTACACCTCCCTGTCACATCAAGTTACTATTTCAAGACTATAGATGGACATCTTTTACTAGGCAGACATCCATTGGGTGTACCACCCAGATTCTCCGAGATTTTCTGAAGCGGTGAGACCTGCAACATATACGCAATGAATATACCACGACAAGAGAGACGATCGGCTGAAACAGGAGTGAAAGGATCACGATGCCCAAGAGGGGGGTGAATTGGGCTTTTCTAAAAATCAACACTAATTAAAACCTAAGCAAGAGCTAAACAAGAGCCCAACTTCACCCCAACAACTAGCACTAAGAATATAATACTAGAAATGTAACAAAGCTAAGACAATACTTCATATACTTGCTAAACAAATACACAATGTAAAGTGCTTGAATTAAGTGCGGAATGTAAAGCAAAGTTTAGAAGACTCCTCCAATTTTTCCCGAGGTATCGAAGAGTCGGCACTCTCCACTAGTCCTCGTTGGAGCACCCGCGCAAGGGTATCGCTCCCCCTTGGTCCTCGCAAGAACCAAGTGCTCACTACGAGATGATCCTTTGCCACTCCGGCGGGGTGGATCCCTCAAGACTGCTTACAAACTTGAGTCGGGTCACCAACAAGATCTTCACGGTGATCACCGAGCTCCCAACGCCACCAAGCCGTCTAGGTGATGCCGATCACCAAGAGTAACAAGTCGTAGACTTTCGCTTGACCAAGAGAAGCCTAATGCAAGTGGTGTGTGCTCTAGGTGGCTCTCACTAGCGCTAATGAGGAACAAGCGCGGATTATGATTCTCTAATCTCCTCACTAGGCTTTTGGTGCTTGCAATGCTCTAGCAATGTGCTGGAATAAATGTGGAGTACAAGACATTGAATATGGTGGGTGGAGGGGGTATAAATAGCCCTCACCCACCAACTAGCCGTTACAGGCAATTCACTGCGCGAAGGCGCACCGGACAGTCCGGTGCGCCACCGGTGCGCCAACGGTGCGCCACCGGTGCGCCACCGGTGCGCCAACGGTCGTTTCCAACGGCTAGTTCTGACAGAGAGCCGTTGGACTCATGGCGCACCGGACAGTCCGGTGCGGTGTCCGGTGTGCCACTAAAATTCAACTCTGAAAGCTGCGCTCTCGGGTTTCTGCGAAGGGGAAAGACTCTGCTGTGGACCAGCCTGGCCCCACCTGGCAGAGGGTGCACCGGACAGTCCGGTGCACACCGGACAGTCCGGTGCTCCAAAGCCAGAAACACTAACTCTTGTTTTTCAGCTGATTTTCAAATCGGTTTTCGCTCTAACTTGTGTGTGAGTTCTAGAGTGACACCTAGCACTGTATATGAGTGTGATTGTGCACCAACACTACACTAGAACTCTCTTGGTCAAACTACTCATCGACAACCCCTCTTTATAGTACGGCTAAAAGAGAATAAAAGACCTAACTAAATCGCGAGTGTCCACATCTCCTTGACACTCGGACTCCGTAGACCTTCACCTTTTGTTACGTCGTTTTAGCCGTCGCTTCGAGTTCTTATCTCCGGGATTGTTTTCACCGTTGTAGTACTTCTACCTGTCATGCGACCTAACTTACCATTTGTCTCTGCAAAACACACGTTAGTCACATATAATATTACGTTGTCATTAATCACTAAAACCAACCAGGGGCCTAGATGCTTTCAATCTCCCCCTTTTTGGTGATTGATGACAACCCTACAAGTTTTGTGAGAGTAGTTTGTTTTGAAGATTCTGTCAATAGAAAGAATGGTTAGTTATACTCAGTAATCTTTGACAGAAAGAATGTGTACCATAATAATATAAGTGAGCGCATACACATCATAAGATTCTTGTTCATATAAAAGTGAAGTTAAATTAATGAAACAAGAGCTAGAAGACTGGTGATAAAATATAAGGTGAAAACATAATACACACAGTCAATCATACGCAACGAGAGTATATGACGAGTTTGTGAGCCAAAAACATCAAGCTAGTACAGAGAGTAGCAAGCACATATATTACATCAAAATGACTCTGACTCTCTACTAACTCTCTAACTCCCCCTAGCTCTCACAACTCATATCTCTCCCCCTTTGGCGTCAAACACCAAAAGGGACCGGAACCTAAACATCTGAAGCAGGTTTATATAGGTGAATATGAGTGAAGTGTGTGCTTGGTTTGAATTTAGGCGAAGAAAAAGAGATTTGGGCACTCGGCTCGGAAACGATCGCTCAAAACGGGAAATTTGGTGAAATTTAAGCCTGGGATCTCGGATTGGCGTGAAATTTGGCAAGTAGGTTACTGGAAGTGTTGTGAAGGTGCCTGAAAAATTTGGGTTCAATTGGAGAATTTTTGGCTGGTTTGGGCATTTCACCGAGCACGTGGCGTGCGGGGAATTAGGTTTTCGGTGAAATGGCTATTTGAGGTGGGAAAACCCTCCCGAAGGAGCTAAGAACCTGCAGGGATACTCAATACACACAGAGACTCACAAACCACAACAGGGATTCACCAGATTCCAAGAGATTTGGAGTGTTGCACAAAAGGGAGAAGAGAGGGACTACTGCTCACCAGAAAGAGAGGGAGAGGAGAACAGAGGGAAGATCTGCTCACCGAGGGTGGGAAGGAGAGGTGGCCAAGGTTGCCGGAGCACCGTCGGAGATGGTGGCCGCCGGTGGCTGGAGATCGCCGGCGGGGGGGAAGAGGAAATCGCCAGGAAACAGAGAGCAGAGAGAGCTGGCAGAGAAGATGAGCGCCTCTGGCTCGGCTGCGGGCTGGAGGCCTTTTTTAAAACGCGATATGGGCGCACCGGACAGTCTACAGTGCCTGTCCGGTGCACACCGGACAGCGCACAGTAGCTGTCCGGTGAACCACCGGACAGCGCACAGGAAAATTGGATTTTAGCGTGCGGCTGCCGGTGCACCGGACATTGCACAGTGCAGTGTCCGGTGCACACCTGACTGTCCGGTGAGCCCAGACAGAGGAGAGTTTGGAAAAATTTGAATTTTTCTATCTAACTCCCAACCAAACCAAATCCCAACTTATAATCACTCAAAATAACACTTGTTGGGACAGGTATTGGCACCCTCATATACTTTTCAAAATATTTCGCCATAGGCTAGATAATTTTTAGAGAAAATAGGCAAATGGTGAAATTTGCATTTTGGTTTGCACTAGGGGTTTTCATGAGTGATTTGAGTTTTGAATACTCCCCCTAAGTGCAGTACCTCATGCATATTTCAAGAACCAATAATTGCATAAAAAGTAAGAATTTAAGTGCTAAAAGCTTAAAACTAAGACTTGTCAAGTTTGACCCGAGTTAAGCTTTTTCACTCGCTTTGTTGGCGGTTATCTCAACTAGGTTAGACAAGTCCTAGATGCAATACAAGGAATTTAAATATGCAATGCACGCTTGACAACACCATTTGACATTTTACATAAAATTTCTGAGATCAAGAATATTTAGTTCATTTCTCAACATGCAAAAGCGGGTCTTATCAAGTGGCTTAGTGAAAATATCCGCTAATTGATCTTCCGACCTCACTCCTTCTAAAATGATATCTCCTTTAGCAACATGATCTCTAAGGAAGTGATGACGGATATCAATGTGCTTGGTGCGAGAGTGTTGTACAGGATTATTAGCAATTTTAACAGCACTCTCATTATCACACAACAAAGGTACCTTTTCTAGAACTACGCCATAGTCTAGAAGAGTTTGTTTCATATATAAAATCTGTGTACAACAAGCACCTGCGGCAATGTATTCCGCTTCGGCAGTTGACAAGGCAACACTATTTTGCTTTTTGGATGTCCATGAAACTAGTGATCTACCAAGCAGATGGCATCCCCCAGAAGTACTTTTCCTATCAATTTTGCAACCGGCATAATCCGAATCGGAATAGCCAATTAAATCAAAAGTAGCTCCTTTGGGATACCACAGACCAACGCTTGTGGTGTGCCTGAGATACCTAAGAATTCTCTTAACAGCGCGAAGATGAGCCTTCTTAGGATTAGATTGGAATCTAGCACACATGCAAACACTGAACATAATATCGGGCCTAGATGCGGTAAGGTACAATAAACTACCAATCATAGAACGGTAGAGAGTTTGATTAACCGGGTTACCTCCCTCATCTAAGTCGAGATGTCCATTTGTAGGCATGGGAGTCTTGATTGGTTTGCACTTCTCCATGTTGAATCTTTTCAACAAGTCCTTGGTATACTTCTCTTGTGAGAGAAAGTTACCATCTTTCATTTGCTTGACTTGAAAGCCGAGGAAGTATGTTAGCTCACCAATCATTGACATCTCGAACTCCTTTGACATCAACTCACCAAATTCCTTGCAATGATAGTCATTTGTCGAGCCAAAGATTATATCATCAACATATACTTGACAAATGAAAATATCACCGTTATGTTTCTTTGTGAAGAGAGTTGTGTCGACGGTCCCGATCTTGAAGCCCTTTTCGATGAGGAAGTCGCGAAGACGCTCATACCAAGCCCTTGGAGCTTGCTTTAGCCCATAAAGCGCCTTGGACAACCTGTAAGCATGGTTAGGATATCTAGGGTCTTCAAATCCAGGCGGTTGCTCAACATATACAAGTTCATTTATGAAGCCATTTAAAAATGCACTTTTTACATCCATTTGATAAAGTTTTATATCATAGCATGATGCATATGCAAGTAGGATACGGATGGCTTCCAGACGAGCAACCGGTGCAAAGGTCTCTCCAAAATCTAAGCCTTCAACTTGAGAGAATCCCTTTGCGACAAGTCTTGCCTTGTTTCTTACAATCACACCTTGATCATCTTGTTTGTTTCTGAACACCCACTTTGTTCCAATGATTCTTGCATCTTGTGGGGGCTTCTCCAGGGTCCAAACTTCGTTACGGGTGAAGTTGTTAAGTTCTTCATGCATGGCATTCACCCAGTCCGGATCCTGTAGCGCCTCATCTATACAAGTAGGCTCAACACAAGAAACAAAAGAGTGATGTTCAATAAAATTAGCATGTCTATGTGATCGAGTAATAACCCCTTGTGAAGGACTCCCGATGATTTGGTTTTGAGGATGAGCTTGAAGTAGTGATGAGTTTCTCCTGTCAACCACTTGGGAAGAAGATCCTGGAGCATCAACATCTTCGGCTTGTACCCTTGCTTGTTCATGAGAGACAAATGTATCTTCATTTGCATGCCTCTCATCTTTTTCATCATCTTGTGGTTCATTTGATGAAGAAGGCATGTCAATGATTTGCACCTCTTCTTCATCTTCTTTTGGTTTGATAGCTCCAATAGGCATGTTCTTCATTGCTTCCCTAAGTGGCTCATCACCTACATCATCAAGATTTTCAAGTGCTCCTTGGGAGCCATTAGTCTCATCAAATTCCACATCATATGTTTCTTCTACCACGCCAGTGGCATGGTTGAATACTCGATATGCTTTGGACTTTAATGAATAACCCAAAAGAAAACCAATATCACAACGTCTTTGAAACTTTCCTAGGTGATGGCGTTTCTTGTAGATGTAGCATTTGCACCCAAATACCCGGAAGAAAGAGATGTCTGGCTTTTTCCCATTTAGCAGTTCATAAGGAGTCTTCGCAAGTAGCCGGTGAGGAAATAGCCTGTTTGATGCATA
The DNA here is from genome assembly GCF_902167145.1 of Zea mays. Classification (NCBI taxonomy): domain Eukaryota; kingdom Viridiplantae; phylum Streptophyta; class Magnoliopsida; order Poales; family Poaceae; genus Zea; species Zea mays. The sequence goes on along the minus strand of NC_050102.1, from coordinate 47,017,839 downwards.
ACAAGCAGTGTTGACAGCTTCGGCCCAAAACCTCTCCGGTGTGTTATACTCATCAATCATTGTTCTTGCAAGGGTGATCAAGGTCCTATTTTTCCTTTCAACAACTCCATTTTGTTGAGGTGTATATGTGGCAGATACTTCATGCTTGATCCCAATTTCATCACAGTACTCATGAATGTTGGTGTTGTCAAATTCTTTGCCATTGTCACTTCTAATCTTCTTAATCTTGCAATCAAATTCATTTTGTGCTTTCTTGGCAAATTTCTTGAATATAGATGCAACTTCAGATTTGTCATGGAGAAAGAACACCCAAGTGTATCTTGAGAAGTCATCAACAATCACTAGACAGTAGAGGTTGCCACCGGCACTGACATAATTTGTAGGTCCAAATAAATCCATATGAAGTAGTTCCAGTGGCCTTGATGTTGACATGAAAGCTTTAGTAGGATGTGTATTAGCAACTTGCTTTCCAGCTTGACATGCACTGCATGGCTTGTCTTTTTCAAACACCACATCCTTTAATCCTCTAACCATATCTTTCTTTAATACCTTCTTGAGTGTGCTCATTCCAACATGTGCAAGCCTCCTATGCCAAAGCCATCCAAGAGAAGCTTTGGTGAAGAGGCAAGTTCTTAAGTCTGCATCTTCTGAAGTGAAATCCACTAAGTAGAGGTTGTTGTATCTAAATCCCTTGAATACCATTGATTCATCATCCATTTTTGTTACAATAACCTCTGATGGAGTGAATAAGCATTGAAGTCCAAGATCACAGAGTTGTCCCACTGATAATAAATTGAAGCTCAAGGGTGCAACTAAGAGAACATTTGATATTGATAAATCATTTGAGATTGCCACCTTGCCAAGTCCTTGCACTTTTCCTTTTGAATTGTCTCCAAATGTGATTTTATCTTGACCATCAACATTCTCATCTAGTGAGGTGAACATCCGTGGGTTGCCTGTCATATGTTGTGTGCATCCACTGTCAATAACCCAATGGCTCCCACCGGTCTTGTAGTTCACCTACATTCACAGACAATTCAAGCTTGAGTTTTGAGGGCCCTATATTGCATAGGACCAGTGACTCTCTCAATTAAGGACTTTGCCACCCAGATTTGTCTAGGTCTACTCTTATTTGGTGGACCTAGGAATGTAACCTTAATCTTTCCATTTGCAACCTTTCTTAGAACATAGTGAGCATTGAAAGCAAATGGTCTTGAGTGCTTAGGAAAGGGAGTTGGTGGTTTAGCTTTGCAGTTGTGGGCAAAATGACCTTCATTTCCACACTCAAAGCATTTGATAGGCTTGTGAGTCTGCTTTGGCTTGTATTGAGTGATAGCTTTCTTTTGCACAAAAGCATTGTATCCAATACCACTCTTGTTATTTTTCATAACAGTGTTCATAAGCAGCTCATTTTGGAGGTATTGACCCTTGTTGAATTTTTGCACACTTGTTGCAAGATGTTCATTTTCACTTTTTAGTTTCTTGACCTCATTCTTAAGCCTTTGATTATCCACTGCCAACTCATTGTTGAAATCATTGTTCTCAATAGCAACTTTTCCTCTAGTAGTTGCATCAGTCAAGTAATTCTTCAATTTTTGGTTGTCTAAAGTCAGGACTTCAACTTTTTCAGTCAATTCAGCATGTAGACTAGTTTGCTCTTCTTGAATCAAATCATCACATGAGGTTGCTACATCAAGCTTAACAACAGGGTTAATAGCCTCATGTGTTTTGCAAGATAAAAGTTCATTTTCAACAAGAAGATTGTCATGATCAATTTTAATTTGAGTATAGTCTTCCTTGATCTTTACTAGTCTATTTTGCAACTCCCTATTAACTTCATTTAATTTGTCATATTTTTCGTAGCATCTTTTAGGGAGTTTGTGAGCTCATTTACAGTTGATGACATAGTTTTATTTTCTTCTTTTATTTCATCACTAGCCTTTATAACTATGTCATACTTGGCATTTAAAGATTCATTTTCATTTTTCAACCTATCACATTTAGCTTTTGACTTTCTAATGATTTGAGTATATTCTTTAAGCAAGTCAGCTAACTCATCATATGAAGGTGAAGCAAATTCTTCATCACTATCACTATCACTATCATCAGCAATATCAATATCATTTTGTACCTTTCGTTCACCCCTAGCCATGAGGCATAGGTGAGAAGTGGATGATGGCGATGGTGGTGGTGAAGAGAAGTCCCCGGCGATGGCCGCAACTTTTTCATCATTCTCTTCTTCACTTGAAGAAGACCCACTTGATGATTCGATGTCGGTGAGCCAGTCGCCAACAATATATGCCTTTCCATTCTTCTTCTTGTGGAACCTCTTTTGCTTCCCATCCTTCCTATTGAAGAATTTCTTTTCCTTCTTTTCATCATCGCTGTCATCTTCTTTCTTACCCTTGAACTTATTCTTCTTGGGCTTGTTGCACTGATGAGCAAGATGACGAAGCTCACCACAGTTGTAGCAGTCCATCTCAGAAATGGGCTTTCTTTTGTTGGAAAAGAACTTCTTCTTTCTTGAATCAAATTTGATGCCTTCTCTATTTAGCTTCTTCAACATCTTGGTGGTCTTCCTTACCATCAAGGCAATGTTTGCATCAAGGTCATCATCACTTGAGGATTCTTCCTCAACTTGTATTTTTGCTTTTCCTTTTCTTTCATGATTTGCTTTGAGAGCCAAATCCTTTCTTTTGGAAGATGATTCTTCTTTGTTGATGTGCATGTACATTTCATGGGCATTGATCTTTCCCAAAATTTGTGTAGGTGTGGTAACTGAAAGATCCATTTGATGTAGCACAGTGACAATGTGTCCATATTTGTCTATTGGGAGGACACTGAGAATCTTCCTCACAACATCCGGTTGTGAGATTTGAGTAAGCCCCAATCCATTGACTTCCTCTACAAGAATATTAAGTCGTGAGTACATAGCGTTTGCATTTTCGTTAGTAAGCATTTCAAAAGAATTTAACTTTCGCATGGCTTCTAGTTCCTTCGTGTAGAGCACAAATGTCCATCCACAAATCATGAGCATTTTTATGATTCCGTACTCTATTGAACACATCTTTGCAAAGGCCTCTAAAAAGGGTGTTTTTGGCCTTCGCATTCCATTTCTCATAATTGAACTCATCACCTACAAGATTTGTGGGGTCTCTAGGTTGGGGAAACCCTTGTGTGGCGGCTTTATAGACACCAATGTCTATAGCCTCTAAGTATGCTTCCATACGAATTTTCCAATAAGGAAAATCGTCACCATCAAAAACGGGAGGAGGTCCATCCCCACCGGACATCGTAACTCTAGCGGTTAAGCTAATCTATGAGCAACAAAGTTCTGATACCAATTGAAAGCATCACGATGCCCAAGAGGGGGGGGTGAATTGGGCTTTTCTAAAAATCAACACTAATTAAAACTTAAGCAAGAGCTAAACAAGAGCCCAACTTCACCCCAACAACTAGCACTAAGAATATAATACTAGAAATGTAACAAAGCTAAGACAATACTTCAAATACTTGCTAAACAAATACACAATGTAAAGTGCTTGAATTAAGTGCGGAATGTAAAGCAAAGTTTAGAAGACTCCTCCAATTTTTCCCGAGGTATCGAAGAGTCGGCACTCTCCACTAGTCCTCGATGGAGCACCCGCGCAAGGGTATCGCTCCCCCTTGGTCCTCGCAAGAACCAAGTGCTCACTACGAGATGATCCTTTGCCACTCCGGCGCGGTGGATCCCTCGAGACCGCTTACAAACTTGAGTCGGGTCACCAACAAGATCTTCACGGTGATCACCGAGCTCCCAACGCCACCAAGCCGTCTAGGTGATGCCGATCACCAAGAGTAACAAGCCGTAGACTTTCGCTTGACCAAGAGAAGCCTAATGCAAGTGGTGTGTGCTCTAGGTGGCTCTCACTAGCGCTAATGAGGAACAAGCGCGGATTATGATTCTCTAATCTCCTCACTAGGCTTTTGGTGCTTGCAATGCTCTAGCAATGTGCTAGAATAAATGTAGAGTGCAAGACATTGAATATGGTGGGTGGAGGGGGTATAAATAGCCCTCACCCACCAACTAGCCGTTACAGGCAATTCACTGCGCGAAGGCGCACCGGACAGTCCGGTGCGCCACCGGTGCGCCAACGGTGCGCCACCGGTGCGCCAACGGTCGTTTCCAACGGCTAGTTCTGACAGAGAGCCGTTGGACTCATGGCGCACCGGACAGTGAACAGTTCACTGTCCGGTGCACACCGGACAGTCCGGTGCGGTGTCCGGTGTGCCACTAAAATTCAACTCTGAAAGTTGCGCTCTCGGGTTTCTGCGAAGGGGAAAGACTCTGCTGTGGACCAGCCTGGCCCCACCTGGCAGAGGGTGCACCGGACAGTCCGGTGCACACCGGACAGTCCGGTGCCCCAAAGCCAGAAACACTAACTCTTGTTTTTCAGCTGATTTTCAAATCGGTTTTCGCTCTAACTTGTGTGTGAGTTGTAGAGTGACACCTAGCACTGTATATGAGTGTGATTGTGCACCAACACTACACTAGAACTCTCTTGGTCAAACTACTCATCGACAACCCCTCTTTATAGTACGGCTAAAAGAGAATAAAAGACCTAACTAAATCGCGAGTGTCCACATCTCCTTGACACTCGGACTCCGTAGACCTTCACCTTTTGTTACGTCGTTTTAGCTGTCGCTTCGAGTTCTTATCTCCGGGATTGTTTTCACCGTTGTAGTACTTCTACCTGTCATGCGACCTAACTTACCATTTGTCTCTGCAAAACACACGTTAGTCACATATAATATTACGTTGTCATTAATCACTAAAACCAACCAGGGGCCTAGATGCTTTCAGGGAGGAAGTCCAGATTCCGCCAAACACAAGTCCAATTTGTAGAGGCATTGAAGTCCATGGCCGAGTGGCGTCCAGCCAGGACCTCTATGTTCCGACTGACCGGGCTCCAGCTCATCGCCGATCGAATTAACTCCAGACCAAACAAGATATGGACAGACGTCGTCACCAAGCTACTTCGAAAGACTATTTTGAAAAAAATCACAAGATGAAGACCATTGAGTTGATTATTTCAAAATCTAATCAAAGCTTGGAGGCTACACCCATTGGGTGCACTGAAGGTGCACCCAACGGACTCACAAAACTTCAAAGTCGAATGCTGAATTCTAAAGAATAAGATGAAGACCTTTGAGTTGATTATTTCAAAATCAAATCAAAGCTCGGGGCTACACCCAACAGACTCCCAAAACTTCAAAGTCGAATGCTAAATTTTAAAGCATAAGATGAAGACCTTTGAGTTGATTATTTCAAAATCAAATCAAAGCTCAGAGGCTACACCCAATGGATGCACAACGGAATTATAAGTATCTCAAAGCCAGACGATGAGCTCATGAGCAAGTACCGGGGACATTTGAATCGATTATTTCAAAATCAATTTAAAGATTGGGGCTTGTGGGGGATAGATATCCCCGGGTCCACTAAAGGATGAAAACTTCGCTTAGGGCCACATGGCAGTTGCCCCTCTGAGGCATCCTGTCATGGGTCGGGCGAATGGAAACAATGGAACTAGGCCGACCCGGAGGCGCGAGAGGCCCACGTCCGATCTAGTCGCGGCATAGGCGTGAATATGTCAGGCCTGTTCGTTTTCTCGCGCCTGACATCCTAAAGCGTCGGGTATAGCTCGGCATGGAGGCGCCGAATTTTCCTCGAGATAGTGGAAGTTGTTTGCTACTAATTAGGAGATAAGTAGGAAGAGTGCGATCAATATGTGTGCGGGAAGCACCCCACGGTCGTGTATATAAACCCAAGGGGGATCCCCTCCATTTTCATCTCAATTAGCATTCTGCAGCTCCGTAGACACCACTTGTAATATCACCCACATACAAAACTACCCTAGGAAGTAGGGTACTACACTCCTCAAAATGGTCTGAACCTACTGAAATCCGCTTGTCTCTCTCTCTCTCATGCTCGAGCGTGAGCCATCGAGTTACGATCCGCGACACCGTCCTGCCTGAAAGCACCACGAGGGTAACCCCGGGTGTGCGGTCGGACACAGAACACCGACACAAGGACAATTCGAAGGTGATTCTCATGCTCCTGTTGACTCTTGGAGTAGATGAGAATGTTGTCAATGAAGACTACGACAAACTTATCTAACTCTTCCATGAGTACCTTATTCCTGAGGTTCATGAAGAAAGTAGGTGTGTTGGTTAGACCGAAAGGCATTACGGTGAACTCATACTGACCATACCAGGTGGCAAAGGCAGTTTTCTAGATATCTTCCTCTCTGATTCTCAGTTAATGGTAACCCGATCTTAGATCAATCTTTGAGAAGAATCATGCCCCTTGGAGTTGGTCAAACATGTCATCAATCCGTGATAATGGATACTTGTTCTTGATAGTGACTTTGTTCAAGGATCAGTAATCAATACACATCCTCATACTACCATCCTTCTTGGTGACAAACATGTTTTATGTCGCTAGACTAAACACCATTCTTTGCAATCGGTGCGGTCCCCGGAAGGAGGTCAATGTAGAATTACACCTCTCTTTTTGCGGGCATCCCTAGTAATTCTTCTAGGAATACGTCCATAAATTCTTCAACCGCAAACATGTTTTCTGCTGCTAGACTGGACACCATTGGGTCTTGAGCCGTTGGACGGGCCTGACATGAAACTACATTCCCTTGATGATCGGTGAGAAAGACAGTCTTATCTACACATCCAATGATGCCATTGTGCCGAGATAGCCAATCCATTCCTAGGATTACATTGATTCCCTAGGATGTCATTTACTACTAGATCTACTAGGAACACTACCCCACTTAAAAGGATCTTGACTTGGGAACACTGGAGGTGGCAGAGAAGGTCCGCCCATGGGGTACGAGTGATCAGGGGTGTATTTAACAGTGCAGTTGGAATTTTATGCTTTTCCACAAAACGGATGGCTATGAAAGAATGAGATGCTCCAGAATCAAAACGTACTATTGCAGGAGTAAACTCTACAAAGAACTCACCGAGTACTACTTTAGGTGTCTGTTGAGCTTCCTGGGCGTCGATGTGATTTACCCGAGCCCTATTGTGATAAATTTGGGATTAGTTGTGTTTGATTCAATATTGTAGTTGTTTGGTTGAGGGAGAGACGCTGACGCAGGCACCCGTCTTGCCGCCACCATCCTAGCAAACCACTCAGGACTTTCAGATGCTCATTATAAAGGTTTGAAACATATGTAAACAAATACCCATTAAACAACGTCTATCTATATGATATATTGAAGTTGTAGTAATGCATGTGCATCTAACTAGTCACTATGTATACAACAGTGACACCCTGCAGAAAAATCAACCAGCTCTTGCATTCCATTAAAGCACAGACACAATACCAGGGGCAGATCTTAAGGTGGGCTAGGGGCTCTAGGCCCCTACTTCTATGACACTCCATTGAGGAAGGGGTAGAGGAGAAAAGGGGAAGAAGAGAGAAAAATGAATTCCTATCAGGTTGTGTTGTCTTCACCACTGGTCAATAAAAAATAAATTTCCTTGTAAATTCATTTCTAGGTCTGCCATTGCACAGTACCGAAGCTCTCCCACATGAGTGGGTTGTAAGACCGTTTCCAGCAATTCACCCATATAGTTATCTAAAATATTGTTTTACTATTTTTTGTATTGTAGACTATATTGTTCGTAGAGTAAAGTTTAAATATGGGGATAGGGATGGATAAACTGCTAGAAATAGCCTAAGAAATCATTCCATTGCTCGAAAGATGGGCCTACTTGTTTCAGCTTTTTTGCTGATTTAGCCCACCGACCTTTTATGCCCACTTCTATGAGAATTATTTGGTAAAAATCGTTCAAAATCAACATAAACAGGCAATCAATCAAATTGTCGCAATAGAAGTAATTCGTCACTTCCTTGATTCTAAACCCTATAGATCCGTTTATATTCGTCTGCATATAATCCTCGTTATACTCAAATCCTCCTATGGTCAGATTCTCCATGCGTCCAGATTTCAAAAATATCTGGTCAGAAAAAAAAAACGAAACAAACACGCCCATATCGTGTGCGTCCGCCGCGCCGGCGGGAAACCTCCACGCAGCTACTTGCTACGCAAAGGCCGACAAAACAGCGAACAACATAGCAAAACGCAGAGATGGTTTCACAACATACAAGGATGCTGCTACAAGGATAAACTCAAGACCTGTTACTACTAGCGAGCAAGTACTACGCACGAGTACTGTCCGAAAGTGCACCCCAACGAACATTTTACACATGTCGAATAGTATCCCATGGCGCACATACAGTGACCGCAATCGACGCCTACAAAGTCAGCTGCAGATCAGCGTTTGACATCGCCAGAAATTAGAGCTCTTTCTATCTGTCGCGCATCAAGTATCTGATGAATTCCTAACAAGATGACAGTGTACACCAGTCACTCCATCGCTCTCCCAACACTGGAAAAAGTCAGCACTGGCTCCGAGCGATATTTGTGGTTTTTTCGTTATCGCCACAGCCGGCAGCAGCCTCATTCCTACGGCTGCCTTTGTCCGTCCTTCTGGCAAGCCCAAAAGAGCAACCTAAACTATCTGTCAACTCTTCAGGCTGAGGTTATTCCAGCGTAACGGCACTTCAGATAAACTTCATGAGCAGGAGCAAGTCATTTGTCAAAGGGTGGGTTCCTCTGGAACGCCCCAGGAGCAAATATTGGCGAGGAGCCAGAGCCAGTCCTCGCTTTCTCACACAGGGCATTAGGATCTCTGCTTCCCTCGGGGCGTGCTCTTGCGTCTGCCTCATTCCTATTGGCGCCCACGCCAGGGGTGCTCAGCATGGGGCCACCGAAGAATATTGACTGCCCAGAATATGTCAACCTCTCTGAAGGCTGCCCTGATGGCATTGCTGAGGACGAGGCATTGCCAGGCACCACGCTCCTCACATGGCTGCTTGGCTCGCCACTTGGGTTCGTCAAGAACCGTGGGTTTCTTGCTGGCAGATCGACTCCACTTCCCATTCTTGTCTGTGCAGGAACTGACACGTACCGACCAGCCTCTTGATCCCAGATGACAGAGGCCCTTCGGTTCTCTCGAACATAAGACGTGGCTGATTGGAACATCGGGTTGGTTATTTGTGTTGTGGGAACAGCTGGCCGCGGTATCCCTGGGTTGGTTATTTGTGTGGTAGGAACGGGTGGCCGTACCATAGCTGGCACAAATCTTTCAGGAGGCGCAGGGCGAGGCGCTGCACTGAACTGAGAGTGAGAGGCAAGCTTGTGGATGTAGACCGGACTGCTTAGACTGCTTGCGGTTGGTGTGCCGGTATCATATTCATCCTGGCTTGCAAGGCTTTGGGGGTATGAGTTCTGAAGTGGAGAAAGTTTCATCTCGATGTTTGATTCCTTTGTGCCGCTGTAGTCACCACTCATGCCGCTCCTGACACTGGCATTGTCGCTGGAGATGACATCAGCTTCATGACCACGACGGGCATCTATTGGTCGCAGAACCGAGGATGATGCCCGAGCTTTTGCAGCAGCTTTCATTACCTCATTTTTATCGAGCTTTGCGAGGCTGCGAGCACTGATTTTGACTGCCTTCTTAGCTCTGTTTGCTCTTTCAGCATATCCAGCAGCATCAGGGTCCACAGTTGAAGGCACCATTCCAGGCTCCAAATGTGGGATCATTTCATCCTAGTTAATGGTGCCGACATAAATAAAGTTAGTATGTTTCAAGGACTCATTTGAACATTACAATTGTGCTTCTTATTGCTTTGAGCTCTCATCAAGCTTTTAAAGTTGTAACATGCATGCATTTCATAGGCTACGCCTTTGGAAGCAACTAGTTGCCATATAGCTTACCTGATCGATAAATATCCTTGGAGGTGTACACCAAGCACCTTTGTGGTGAAGACCAAGTGAACTTCCTACACTGAACCCAGTTGTTGCTGAATTTGATGGGGAGTAAATGATATTTGCTCCTTCCTCATCCTCTGGAGCTGCCTCACTCATAGCTCTCATTGCAACGACATAATCATAAGTTGTAATTCCCTAAAAGAAAAAGGAGCATAGCTGAGCAACAGACCAAAATTTCCATGTGTAACAGTCCCAATGGAATTGCATGCAGACCTTTCTTATCAATATTATGTGGAAGAAGAAAAGTTCGCCCAAAGGTATGCATGCCACCAATGAAAGTAAGGTAAATATGCCCTGAATAAAAAGAGCTTTTGTCAAGCAACAGCTTAAAATACATTTTTACCTGAAAAAGGTTCACTCAGAATTGCACATTAGTTATCTAATGTCGTAGCATGTACTATAATAAGTGTACCAACATGTTCATGAAAACAAACAAGTGTGTAACCATGTTTGATCTTATAAAAAAGACATATTTCAGAAAAAAAAGTGTGTCAACATGATTGAGAAAAAAAGTGGGTGAACAATACTAAGAATAATTCCAGAGTCCTAAATAGGAAGGAATAAACTTCTTGTCTTCTTGAAGGCAATCATACTGGTAAAATGTTTGAATTGTTGTATTCTGACAAGACTGACTGCACAACTCTATTTCAAAACAAAACAACGAACGAAATGAAAGCATCATAACAAAGCATAAGAAAATAAAATCAAGCATGTTTGAATTTCTATTTTCGAAATTGAAACTTGTTACTTCAAACAACTTATAGTCAATGGGAGATTCTAATACGCTACAGGCTACAGCTGTTTAATACAGCAACTTACCACGATAACAGCAAACGGAGCACGAGTCAAGCCATTCCCCAACTTGTCTTGGATATTTCGTGATGCATTCTTATCGACAAAACAGAGTACAATAACAGCAATTCCCGCTCCAAATTCAATTGCAAGCTGTCATAAAGGAAATTCAAACATTTTGCCTTGCTACAAGGAAAAGGAATAAATCTATACAAACCCTATAACTAACTCAAGGAAAGGAGCATAGAGCAAACTGATATTGCCTAATGCATACCCAGATAAGACTGATTGCCATCAGAGCAAGGAATGTGAAATAATTCTTCCGCCCAACACAGTTATTTAGCCACTGCATAGATGTACCATATTAGCTATACATTAGAAACATTACAGGTACTATAATAGCATACCACAGGTAAATAAAGGTACCCGACAATGATGATCAAATCCATCCACACACTTGTCACAACTTCTGCAGTGTTTGCTGAATTTGCCAACCTGAGAAATTACTTTTTGTGAAGCAAAAATGAAACAACACTAGCTAGACAGTGAGATATGGTGAAAAGCTAAATTGACATACCTCAGCATTACATAATGTGCAAAACAGAGCCTCCTCACCATTTGCTTGCAACTCTGAGTCATCAGTTTTTCGGCAATCCTCCTTGACAAATATAGCACACAGAAGCCCACCTAGCAACCAACAGCTTGATCTTTTCTTTGGCAATTGTGATCCTAGATTCATGTTTGCCTCCCCTATGGATGAACCTCTTTGATTAGAATGTCCATCTAAAGAACTTCTGCAAGTAGACGTTGGGGAGTTTGTTCCTGTAGCATTGTTTGCTTTCTGGGGCAAATTCATGCCTTCTATTCCAGAGCCATTGGTTGGTATCTTAATAAGGCCATCCTCAAACTTTGACATGATCCCAGGATCCGCAGGGTTTATACTTGTGCATCGAATATAAAGGATGAAAACTGCAAGTGCCTGAATGTAATGTAGGGAGGAGAAACAACTCATGTTAGCAGATTTTTTTTAATAAGATGGAAATTGGAGAAAATTTTAATGTGAGGGAACTTACCACAGGAGTATAAACGCCAATGGCAATATACTCGAGTACTTGCTTTCCCAAAAACGGAGCAAAGAAGACATAAAACGCAACCAGCAGAAGGAAGAAAACTGTAATTGCAACGATCTGTCAAAATGAGATGATGAGTTAGTTGCCAATCTTTCCAAATCAAATGTTTCATTTCAACTAGTTTGGAGCTATTTAAGCCAGAGTATGGACTATGAACCAGAAAAGTACGTTGCAAAAAAACACAACATCTATCACACATGGGTGTAATTTTCAATTCCACAGATAACAAGGAATTAAAAGTAAGTATGCATATCTGATCATCTAGGCACTATGTAGAGAACATCATAAAAAAAGGGCAGACCCAATGCCAGAGGCTCCAACATGAGTGGGGTCTGGGGAAATCACAGGTAAATTAGAATCACACAAATTTAACTTCATAGTAAACTTCCCATGGAGAGCATGAAGCCCAGATGATTTTATGTACAGGCAGAAGATACAAGAAAACTGTAAACAAATATAACATTTGTCACATGAACAACAGTCATTTCTTTGAATTAGAAGTCATACTCTGTTGTCTGTTCATCGTTAAATTTATAATTGTGCAAGGGCATTTCACACTATTCTCGGTGTTAATCTATAGTACCAGTGGAGCTGCCTAGTGGAGTAGTGGTGAAGTTAGAGAAGAGGTTACATTTTCTGTGTGCGTTTCATGGACAAGTTAGCAGATGAAAAGCCATTGTGCATCAAGACATATGATCATGTTCTGTTGTTAGATAGAGAAAGAAAATAGTCCCAGTGGGCAGTGGTGAGCTACCATAGAATTGAAAATCCCGACATCACGACAGTTTTAGTACAATTTGCACGAATCGCCGCCACACTGCAAGAATCGCATACCAACCCAATTCGCGAAGTATTTACATCAGTCATTTCTTTCGACTAAGGAGCCACATTGAAAAATAGATTCAAAAAAGCCCAACTACTAGCCCGAGGCCTCTCAGCAGATCTTCAAAATAAGCACGGAGGACTTCGAATTTCTCGCGCCACGACGGCGCGGGGACGGAATTCTACAGCGGATTCTGCCAGTTACTAAACATGTCTGCGCTGATTACACCGAAGCAGAGCAGCGATCCAGAAACTGGAGAAGAGGTGGGGCGAAGAGGAAGCATCAGTGAGTGCACCTGCAGGGTGTGGGCTGGGAGCTGCCAGCCGTGCTTCCGCGCCATGGCTCCCCGCCTCCCCTCGGAGCCCCTCCAGACACCGAAGCCGCCGCGCAGATGAACACCTCCCTCCCTCCCTTCCTCCAGGCCGGCAGGCGGCAGCAAAAGGAGACAGAGGACAGGACGGCAGGCTTTCCTTTCCAGCGCCGCCGGGTTGGTACCCGCTAGCTGCGGTAGTTCAGAAGCAGCATTAATTATTATTATTATTATTATTACTAGGTGAATGCTCGTGCGTTGCAACGGAAACATTTAATAACACGATAACTTATGTATAAATGTGTGTTATAGCGTTATGAGAAAATGTTTTGTAATCCATTTGTGATCTTAACCATACATAATTTTTGTTATTTTAATCAATTGAAAGATTCATTACTTGAACGTATAAGGAACTGATAGAGATCGAATTTGTTTCAACAATTATGTCGAATTGAACCTTAATACCATCATACTTAATTAAGATATAGTTAAAATCAAGGGGATTCCAATCAACACAAGTAAAGTATCTCAGGTCAATTTGACAAAATAAATAGCTCCATGTGATTGCAATGGTCTCATTAAAAACCAACAGCCCATCACCTCTTTGAGTGAAGTTATATTATTACAAAAGAAGTCATATTGCATTCATGGACTCAATTTTGGTCAAAACATAGTTTATCCAATTAGATATAGAACAAGAGAACTATCACCTTAACAGGTGGGGCAATGCCAGTTCGAGCATCCCACAGAATAAGACAAGCATCATCACCCACATTACAAAACTCCTGCTCACTTCATCCCCAAATAAAAAACAATATAAGGTATTAATATAAATAAATAAAGCTAATCTCACTGCCATGAATAATCCCAATTGGAGGAAAAGCTCAGGCAGACACCACCACGGCGGCACTCGTTCAACATGTCAAGGTAGAACTGGCACTTGCTGATCTCACTGCCATAGTCGTTGAGACACTGCATCAACCAATAAAAACGGTGAGCACACATCATCGAATGAGTATACAAAATGCAGGTTAACAATTCTTAACATGACCTCAACAAAGCCAACAGTACGGTGCCCATAATATTAAAACTTGATTGATGGGCCTAGGTTTGATGATTAGGTAATTTGCAGGTTCAGTAAAGGAAAAAAAGACACAATAAAACTTCACTACTACATCATAGAAGTGAGTAACCAAATGTTTCATGCATCAAATTGAGGAAAAACAAGGCAGCATAAAGCTTGCCATACATCTTGGAAAGCATTAGAATGGATGTTGCAAGCATCACCGTCCATCACTGGAGCAGCAGGGGCAGCAGCTTCTGAGACAACAATCTCATGCTGAACAGTCTAGGGACGCATTACACCATTAACAACCCTGTGTGCCATGGCACTACCCGTACCAAATTCCATACCTAAAACAATGTGTTCATTCAAATCAATTCAAGGATTATGATAATGTTTGTTGCTGAAGTAATTCAAAAAAGAACAAGCTTAGAAAACTACCTTGAGCAATGGTGGACCCAATTCCTCCAAGAATGGAGCAACCACCACCATCACGACCAGGAGCTGGAGGAGGAGCCTAGCGCGCTGCCAAAAAGAAAAGTCGGAAGACACTTAGGAACAGAAATAGAACAGATTAAAACTCCTATATAAACACAATGAGCTGTAATACTAATACTAATATGAGCTAAACATAAACGATTCTGATTCCAAAGCAATCAAGATTCCAAAACAATGAGCTCTGTAATACTAATACTATACTTGTACCACAAACCCATGTGTAAGCATTAGGAACAGAACTGAAACAGGTTCCAGTTCTACCAAAAAACAAGGAACTGTAATTCTCTATATAAACCGAAATGCCATTGACTCTGCTTCAAACACAATCAACAGCTTCAGACTTGTACAACAAATTCCAATATAAACTTAACAGTATCTTTATGTCATCAACATTGTTATAGTAACAAACAAGCTTCAGAATTTTGGATCCGTAAGAGAGATTGCCGTGAGCCCCATAAAGTACTAAACTAACCTAAAAGAAACCTGTAAAAGCAATTCTCTGTCAACTGTATTTCAAATTCAACCTCTATATGAATCAGAAAATCGGTGCTTATAATAAAGCATCACCAAACTTCAGAACTTTATGTATAGCAAAAAGAAGTCATCCACATTTGGATCTCACAGAGAGAAAACATGTTTCCCGAAACTCTTCTCATCCATGCATAGAGAAGAGCAAGTGGGATTTGCTCAGCTACTGCTATCCTTGGCTGCACATGGCAGTATATGGTCAACTTAACAATGCAGTTATCTAATAACAGGTAGCACATGATTCTGCTTGCAAAATCTGACCATCTAGAAGAAATGCCAGATAGGATCTCAGCAAAGGAAGTGTCAAATTCTCCATCAAGCTAGCTTAGCTTTCAGTGTTACCATTTGCCCATATAAACCAATAAGCTTTGGTTTTCAGGGCTCAGGGATATCCACACAAACAGTGTTGTGGAAGTATCATAGAATAAATATTAATGAATTATACTTGGATTGAAATAGTTCATAGTTCTGACCTTAGTATACTAAGTGTAAACCATACACAAGCAGTGATAAAAAATGGGTGCTCTCAGGATCGAGATAAAATATGACACCCTTTTACCAGAATAGACAACTCAAATTCACCATAATCTATTGTGACGTTATTTGCATAAAACTAAGGGTTAGAAACCTTAGCACAAGAATCAAACTCAGTTTTAAAATTCCAGTGAGAAAATGTAGAAACAGAAACAAACTGTAGTAGAATTCCTAAATGTATCGGAACTTACTTTTATTCAATGGCTGTAGTAAACTATGTTGGTATTGTTCGTCACTTAGAAATGTTCTTGAGTAATCCAGACAAGGAACCACAGTGTGTTGATTTGTACTCACACTGCTCACAACATGTCTGAAGTAACTGAATATACTTCAGGCTCCATCCACGGAGACGCTTACCTGTGAAGTGATCAGACACAGTGATTAATATATGATACCCAACAGTACCATGGTAAGCATGGTGCCCTTAATATAGTGTGCACCACATTATTTTCTCAACTGGAGCTGAATCTGAAAATTTTGGCCATTGTTTTTAAAACTGTCCAAAGTAGGGTTCAAATGGTTGATATCTTGTGCATTGAAATAAACAAGCAGTGGTACACAGTAACTAATAGTAATCCCTCACCTCAACATGTCGTGGCAGGCGGGCCACAGCATATGGTTTATGTATAACAACAGAAGCTGGTGTGTCTAACCAAATAATTCTGCCGTCTTGAATAAGTTTACCATTTTGATCAACGAATACCCCAATGTTATCCTAAATAAACATACAATACTATAAAGAACTAACTGAAACTAAATAAGAAAACAAGAATCCTTCAAGAAGCTAGTTAAGTGTTGGGAATCTCAATGGCTTCAAAAGAGATTCATATAAAAACTATTTCATTCAATATCATAGTTTGCACTGATATATTGGAAAACATTATCAATATCACACAAATTAGTTACAGACAAATGTGTCGACAACTGTTCACTAATCAGCTAATCCTTTTTAGCGATATCGACAAGTCTTTGTTGTATGTTTGCAGGGATGGCATATCGGCACGAATTGTCCTCATAACTTAAAAGATCAATCACAAAGTTTCTTCGAAGAGTCTTTGCATCCTACAGACAAAGAGATAAGAGAACAAAATATATTATATTGTAGAACGAGATAGCTAGAATGTAAGTTTTGAACATAAAACAAACGTACTACACTCACCCCAACAAATTTCAGTCGTCTGTCATTCCCCCACATGGCCATAGCTTGTAGAACGAGGTAGCTGGTATTAAACCTATAGAATAATATTTGGGCAACTATGTTTTATACAATGATTATCATAGAAAAAATTTAAACTGCTGAGAAGGTGGTACGAAGAAAATATCCTCTTAAGTCAATTGGAACACCAGTCTGAATTGTATGTTCCCACTTAAAGATATCCTCCGCCCATCCAGAACGTTTCTTGCTGTAAGCAATCTTATATTTTTTTGAGGCCATGATAATTGCTTCCGCGAACCTCTTGTATGGCATGTGTTTACACCAATCTTGAGTCGGTGTAAAATCGATAAAAGTCACATGCTTTTTAACATGATCTATTACGAAAAGGGCGTGACATCCATTGAATTTCCATGGCATGAGAACCTGCAAAATATCAGTCATTAGGATCCTACAACAGAAGTGTCCTTTATAAATACATTCGAAATGAACACATACTTACATATCTACAACCCGTGATATAATAATTCATTGATGGCCAACAATCTAGTGTTTTAGCCAACTCTTCTGTTGTAGGATCCTGATGGTACTTTGGAAGTTTACCAAAACCAACCATTCTCTGGACAGTATATATACATGTACACATGATGATTAGATGTAGATACTATATATTAATACATTAATGATTGGAAACAAACTTACCCAAAAACGCATGTCCATATAATGCTTTCTATTATTTATGATTTCTTCTTTCGGTTTACGTGACTCTTTATTGGCAAGCAGCCGAACAGCCATATCAAAACATCTTAGAATCATATCTTGAGTTGTCGTTAATATGTTTTGCAGGTCTTTGACAGATATTTCTATCTTAAAAGGATTGAAACTTCGCACCCATGTTCTCCTATAATGTAGCATGACGAAACTCTATATCAAGAATCTAAGTAGTCGATATACATAAAATAAATAAATCAATGAGCACTTACTCTAGTGTCGCATCGTCTTCTATTGCCATGATATAATCACATAAAACATCTATTGAATCGGCTTTGGTCACTGGCATGTCCTTTGTGGAAAGACCAACCATTAAAAAGTCACTGGTGCAACCATCGTTAGAGACTTTTACAGGAGCTCTTTTATCCCAATCATCAACAAACCACCTTTGCAAGTCTGCTTGAGTAATAGGGCCTTCCTCATCTTCAAACACTACTTCGCTATCATCAAGCACGTGGAGTAGTTTCCTCTTATTAGAATCTGTTGGGTTTTCTAATATCTCAACATCAGATGGGCTTCCAGAGTCAACTTCTTTTTCATTTTTGTATAACAGACACCCCCTTCTCTTATTCAGGTCTGAAGATAGTAATATAGCAGCCATTTTTTTCCTAAAGTGTGACATGTCATCCTACAAATAAGAAACAATTATTTAGCATTATATATGTAACACCGACTGTAGATGTCCATATATGTCATAGTAGTAATAATATACCTGGGTAAAACTGTCAGACAGTTCATCCCCTGTCCAGTATTCGATATAGTTCAAAAGAAAGAGGCCACATGAAGAGCTACAATATACATTAATACCAACATAAACATTAGTATGAATGAAGAAATTGGTAAAGAAGATCTTAGGACGTACCTATCTGTCTGCTTTGCATATCCCATGTCTATTTCTCTGAGCGGCCAAGAAGCAACTTGGAGGTCTGGCCACCTGTGGTCTTTTAACTCCTTACGTTGAGATATCATATCTATTTGTCTTTGCAGTCCTTTAATCTTTATATATGGTAAAATAAAATTAGAGATTGGGATAAGTTAATATTGAATTCATAATTGTTTAGTTTGTGCATACTCACAAAGTCAGTGAGGTCTTTGCGGTCTTGTGAAGTACCAAGTGAATCGAGCACTTGTATCTCCATATTTCTTGCATGGATCACAGCAAGATACCAATGCGTCTCTCGGATGTTTATCGGAATAAACACCTACAAAACAATTATAAATACTTGCATAAGAATAAAATACATATAAACACTAACTGTTCAGATTGCAAACTCATATGTACCATGTCATGGTCTAGGTAAAGTAACACCCTTCGTTCAGCGCTACATATGTGTGTCATGTCTTTAATTGGATATAGCTCCTCTGTTTTAATTTCAAGATCACCATCTCGCTTCAGGAAATTGAATTGGAAAGCATTTTCTATGTGAACGCGACCTCCAGATCAGCACTTTAGATGCTTTTGAGCTTTTATCAAATTTATGTAACAGTCTATAACCTGCAAGTGTGTAAGTTGTGGTTAAAAATACCAGGATGAGTAAAAAAACTTATACATAACAACATCGCCAAATATAAAAACTAAGCATGCATTACCTCGTCACCTAAATATGCGCTCGGCTGAAATAAACACTCCATCCACTTCCTTTCAACAAAGGCATCATCAATAAGAACGACTTCTACCCTTGGTTCACAAGGGATTTCCTTGATAAAATCGATGAGAGCAAGATCACCTTGCGTGCAAATATAGTCTAGGAGCAACCAGTCATGAGATAAAACTAAAATTAGTTATTACAAAAAATACAAATTGATCCATACAGAACTATGAAAATTTTAATACCTTCTCGAACTATTGCGGTTGCCACCGATTTTTTTGGCTTGTTATGAGACAAGCCTACAAATAGAGATTCCATTCTCGCGGGACAAAAACCTACATTCATAACAAATTGTTAGATGCATAAAAATTATTATTGCTAATTTCACAAATGATCCAAAACTCAACAATACTTTAAGATAGTATGCATGCTCTAATAATACACAAACATGTGCGTCTCTAATAAAAACAATTGTAGCATGCAAACATGACTTGATAATACACCAGACCAATCAAACATAAGACAAACATCATCCTATTAGTTTGTTAGCTGAACATGCAACTCTTACCATGGGTCTAATTTGTTAGGACCTCTTTGTAGACGATGTTCTTGGTATATGTCCCACAATCTACGGTGGGGGTTTTCTTTACACCCTTCCTTGACTTTTTCCTCCCATCGACAGCTGGGATGACAAGAATCTTTATGTTCGATCGGGCTGTCGCTCTAGATAGAGCAACATATAGTTGGCCATGAGAGAACACTGGTTCAGGCAAGTATACACCAACATTGGGAATAGTCTGACCCTGTGCTTTGTTAACCGTCATTGCAAAGCTAAGCCGTACAGGAAACTGCTTTCTTTTGAACTGGAAAGGGAACATCTCTTCATCGGAGGGACACAACGGTATACGCGGTAGGAAAATCCGTTTTCCAACGTGTTGACCCAGTACAATCTCTGCGTCAATGCTATTTCTTTGGAAGCCACGAACGACCAACCTGGTGCCATTGCAAAGTCCATTTGCAGGGTCTATATTCCGGAGCAATATAACAGGACATCCAATCTTGAGCTTCAAAACATGAGGTGGTAGCCCATTAGGCGTCAATGTGTTTAGGAACTCGGGTGGGTAGTAGTTGTGGGGATCATCCATGGCGCTATCGAAACTATGATACACCATATGCTCCCCTTGAAAACGATCAATCATCTTAACATTTATCATATCAACCCAGTCGTTCCGTGTTGACAGTATCGCCCTTGAAGTGATGTAGGTGGAATCAGACATATTTTCGTTGAGATTTGGGAAAGCAAAGTCTATTAGGTTGTCAAGATCGTTGTCACTCCCACTGTAAGGCACACACACATCATCAGGAAGACGAATGTCGCCGTCACTATTTGTTTCCTCAGTTCCACCGCCTACGCGCAGCAAAAACTCCGCAAACCAAGGGTCGTTTTTTGCTCTCATGTTGCTAACAAGCTTTAAGTGGGACATGGACTCCCATAGGTAAGACATTCGTAGCGAAGACGCGACCACTTGAGCCCTTAACCCTTTACGAACAACAGGCAAGACCTGTCTGAAATCTCCACCGAAGACAATGGTTTTACCACCAAATGGTAGTGCGGGGCGACCCATTATATCGCGCATGCTATTGTCCAGTGCCTCCACGACTTGTCTCTTAGTCATAGAAGCCTCGTCCCAGATAATGAGAGATGCTTTCCGTAGCAACTCTGCTGTTCCACTCTGCTTCGTGAAGCTACATACAGCGCCATCGTCAATAGTGAGTGGTATCTTGAAGCGTGAATGGGCGGTTCTTCCTCCAGGCATTATGGAAGCCGCAACGCCAGATGTAGTTGTTGCCACTACAATCTTGCCCTGGTTGCGTAGCGTCGCGAGCAGCACTCTGTATAGATAAGTCTTCCCGGTGCCACCAGGTCCATCCACAAAGAATAATCCGCCCTGATCGGTGTCAACGGCAGACATAATCTTATCATAGGCGACCCTCTGTTCCTCGTTAAGAGAGTCTTTAAGAGCCACATCTTCCACTGTCGGTTGGATACTTTCCTCCTCGTAAACCTCCCGAGCAGTACCAATAGCATCGTCATACGCGTCGATCATAGGAGGTAGAGGGAATGTCTTTATGTCCTTTCCCATTGACTGCAGCATGTTCCTAATGTCAATCAATACCATCTGCTCAACATGAGTTTTGTTCTGACTCTTGTGTTGATAGTCCTCGGACATAGAATCTTTGTGTTTATGCCAGAGTACAGCCACATCGCTTGGCTCACAGTAAACCAGTATTGTGGCAAAAAGCCGTCGCAGCGACAATGGCATCTGGAAAACAGCACGTTCAGTGAGACACTCATCCAGTGTGTTGTCCGACTCAAGTAGTCCCCTTCTCTCTGCTGCCTCACGAAAAGTCGGTAGGGTGACACCATCAACTGTCCTTAGATCCACATAGGAGGCGGCGCCAGTCACGTGGTTTAGGAGAACACGAAGATAGTAGCGCTCCCCTCAGCCGGATGAGCAGAGACTATCCTACCGACTTGTCCACCTGTATCTCGTTTCCTCCGTTGCCATACTTTTCCCTTACCACTCTGCCAAGTGTACCACTCAGGGAAGTCACGATATAGAATGCCACGAGCCTCCTCGTGTAGCCTATTCGCCTCAAAATATGATGTGAGCATCGACCTATCAACACCTGGACGGTTGACGACTCGCTCGACCATTTGCCGCTCGTGAAACGCCACCATGTGCATGTTTGGAAGATGGAGTTGAAGCTGCATAACAGGTGGAGATATCTGACTAAGCTCAAAGCCGTATATCCTCCACAAGGCTTCCGGAGGAGTCACCCATCTTGCATCTCTATACTGCTTGATCTCATCAACATCATCATCTGCCTTGCTCGCATCTCTCATAACAACAGACGCACGATCATGGCCTTTGTATATGTATTTGAACAGGTATTTAACAGCCTTGATGCTCCCACATGCCTCGACATTGATGTGGCAGTTGAAGAGACGAAGGAGGTATGGGTTATAAGGGACAACCCATCTATTGTCCAGTTCGCACCCTCGGACCTTTTCTTTACGGTCATCGTCACGACGTCTATAAATAGGGTACGAATCCTTCCCTTGCAAGGTTGTGTCACTGAAAGGCCGAGGGTAATGATTCTTGCACAATTTACGACCCTTAGTGCATGGGCAGTTAGGGTTTAGCGACCCACACGGGCCATGCATCATATGCTTGATAACCATCTTTCGTAGTTCAGGGTACTTGTTGCTTGGGATCTCGGCTGAGATCAAAAGGTCGTACTGCTCAGGACATGTGAGCTTGTACTTCCTCTGCATTATGAGTAGAAAATGGGCATGCGGCAAACCCCGCTTCTGAAACTCCACGACATAGACGTAGGCTCGGACCTTACCAAGAATATCCTGTTTAGTCAGCCGATGCTTTAACTCTTGTAGCTTCGCATGAAAGACACGCACTACAAGATCCGGACGATCTTGCGGTGTCTGCCTAGGGAGAAGCTCCCTCCTTATCTCATCCCAGTTAGGGTTACATGTCATGGTAAGAAATATGTCTGGTTTACCAAACTTCCGCACCAGAGCCATAGCATCCATATACCGACGTCTCATGTCACGAGGACCGCCAATAAACGACGTCGACAGCACAGTTCGCTTGCCAACCTTCTCTCCTCTAATATCTCCATCTAGCATGCTATCCACCAAGCCCTGGTACAGGTCTGCCCTTAACCGATCCTGATTCTTGCGTATGTAATCTAAACGAGAGTTCTCAATCTTTATGTACGTGTCGTCCTGAAGCCGGATATGAACAAAAATGTATAAGAATTAAAAATGTATAAGAATTAAGACTGATCAATACTCAAAGAGGTCATGCTATAAATGAGAAGTATAAAAAGCCTAATTGAAGACCAGCATACATAATGATAGATAAAAGGACTGTCTTCAACTATTGATTCAGATCCAGCGAGGGAATAGAACAATTTGAAAATGTGAAAAATAAGGAAAATTCTACGATGTACTATAAACTTCTCTATTTCCCTCACCATACATGCAAATCGGCACATTGGTCGTCAAGAGCTCTCTGTTTTTTAATTAAAATCATGATCCTCGCTGTTTTAAATAAGAGCTCTCTGTTTTTTAATTAAAATCAAATTTCCGTGCAGCTGAGATGTCTTGATCTTGATCAAGCAAAAGACTTATATATCTACCTCACCTTACATGCAAATCGGCACATTTGTCGTCAAGTTGACCGACATATTAGCGCTACTATTAGTCACAAATACAAAGCACATTTTCTTTGTGACGGCACACAAATTAATTCAGATACAGAAACTGCACCTTGAACTCATAACAAAAATACATGAAAACTTCCACATTCACTAACCAACATTGTGATCACAGTACATGAACTTGTGACGCACCTCCGTGTCTTCTCTGCACCTCCGTGTCTTCTCTGCACCGCCGTGTCTTCTCTGCACCGTCGTGTCTTCTCTAGGGACGGCGGTGGCGAGGGCGAGGTGTGTGGAGGCAGACGCCTCCACCTTTGCTCGGATGTGGCGGCAACGTCTGAGCTGTTGATTGGGCGGCGAGCGAGGGGCAGGATCTGATGGCGAAAGGATTTAGGTCTAGCGAGTGCTGTCGGTTGACTGTTGAAAACAACCAGCGACCTCGCCATGGATGGAAGGGGATCGCGGGGGCAACCGATTGAAGCCATGGATGCGGTAGCGGTGATTGCGCGATGGAATGCGCGAGCGTTGATTGCGATGGATGGAAGGGGATCGCGATGGATGGAAGGGGATCGCGCTGATTGATGGAAGGTCGCTCGTCTGCCTTGCGGCCTCGGGATGGAAGATGGAAACCCTTGAGCGGTGATTGCGCGAGCGGTGATGCGACCGCGGGATGGAACCCTTGATCGATCGGCTCTGCGCGGAGGGAGTGATGCGCGGCGGGAATGGTGCGGCGGGCGGCGTGAATGGCGGCTGCGGGAGTGAAATGGCGTTGGTGGTGCGCGGCGGGCGGCGGAAATGGCGTTGGTGGCTTCGCGGAGCGTTTGGCCGCGGGCGTGGGGGAGCGGCAGAACGTGCACCGCGGGATGTGCACGCCTACACTGCTCACATAATAGTAGTAGAGATTATCTCTACTACTTATTAAGTAAGTAATAGTAGTTTGCCTCTGACTGTTCTGCCTTTGACCTGTTCTGCCACCGACCCGTTCTGCCATCGACGGACACTGTTCTGCCTTTGACCTGTTCTGCCACCGACCCGTTCTGCCATCGACGGACAGCCCCGCGCCACCAAAAAATCTGAATAACAGACAACACACTAACGCTTTTAGTCTGAGCAATAGACAACATACACTAACGCTTATAAGCCATGTTTCGATGCTCTCCGTGGCCGGTATGGCACTAATAAAAAAAACCCCATAGCAGCGTCGCGGTTTATACAGGCCAATGGTTCGTGCGGCCCAGTGGTTCGTGCGGCCCATTGTGCGGCCCAGCGCGCCTGCCATCCTCTTCGGTGTGGGCGGTGGCCTCCCGCCGCACTCCTTGACCTCCTCCCCACGAGCACAACCTCAACCGCTCCGTCAGCTCCACCACTTACGCACGCACGACCTGCACTACACCACGCGGCGAGGACGGATGGAAGAGCCATGGCCACCAGCACGATGAAGCTGTCGTCGTCGAAGAAGGCAAGAAGAAGAACAAGTCCTTGCTCCGAGCTCGAAACCCACATCGCGTCGGCGACAAGGTGCTGGCCGAGTTCATCACCGAGCTCGGCCGCGACTCCACAACCGTCCTCGAGTTCGACGCCAAGCTCATGGAGAAGGGCGACGACTTCCCTGACTACTTCGTCCATGCGCTCCTCACCATCCTCCAGCCTATTGCTTCCAACCCTAGCTCTGCCACCGTCGCCGAGGGCCCTGCTGGCGCGGAGTCGGCCAAATTCCCCGGGCTCGCCCGCCCCGACGACCCCGACCATGCCCGCAACCTCCGCCTCGAGCTCGAGCGGGATGCTTATGCGGACCCTCCTGCTCCAATGAGGGACGACCGCGACCGCCGCTGGGATGGGAGAGGCCGAGACCGGGACTACTTGCCTTTAGTTGCAGCTCACCCGTGTAATCCTGTTTGCTTCGAATGGTCAGGGCTCGTAACAGTTTGTTTGTGTTCTTATGTGAGCAGGTGTATGATGTACATGTATCGCACTGCTTCACATAGAGATTTTTAGTGGTTTAGAGGATAAGAAACAACTAGCAGTCAAGCACAGTATGTCGTAGCTAATCTTTGTGTAATGGGCTAATGGCTGCTTACTCATTGTCATAGTTAGTTTATCGGGCATGTTTTGCTACTGCAGGCCTCCAGCTCAGGTGTTTCTGAATGTTGTTACATGTAAAATCCAGTTTCTTTATCCTATTTATTTGGTAATTTCATTTACTTATCTAGGCCTGGGACATGCAATTATGTTGTTTTAAAAATGCATCTTAATGTTCAATTTATTACATAAAAGATATCTATTGAATTGATATTCATTAACTGAAAACATTCATCATGAAGGAGCGCAGATTGTACATTGACTTCCTTTACTTCCACTTAGTGCCTTTATCTTCATATTATTTTCTTTCATGCAAATGTGAAATTATCAATCTGTCTTTAGGCGTTGTATTGTGCGCTTTGTCTTCTAAATTCATATCAATTTCTAATATCGTTATTTTCCATAGGTTGGAAGAGATCCAGGTGATGGAAGCCATACTCGCTTCGGCCTCCTCCAGCAGCGCTGCGAAGACGAGGTGCTCGAGGTGGCCTATTGACTGTTGGTGTGCATCAGCACCGTCAACCTTCGTGCATCCCCCAGTTCGTGTACCGATACTTTGGCCACGGCAGAGTCGACATCTGGTGAGCCCCCATGCCCCACGGTGATTTAGTCGGCGCAGTTGTAATTCATATTACAATATGCTCTTTGGTGATGTTGAACAAAAAGATTAAATGTGATACCATGCCATGTTTAATAATTTTGACATGTCAATATCTGTTATTTGGTTTGGGATGGATTTTTTTGAGAAATCTCTGTTTGTGGTCCAAACACCTTTGCTTTTTGAATAGGTCACCTTTTTGCGATTGCCTCCAATTCTGTATGTTTGGCACATATGCACAAAATTTTGACATTTTTATCTTTAAATAATTGACCTCTCAGAGATATATGAGGCCTTGGAATTGAGGAATGGTGGATCTGATTATTTTGGCAAGGGTGTTCTTAAGGTTAGTTAACCAACCAATGTTTATATTTCAGTCTGAGGGTATATTGGTAGAATCACCATCCCCAATTTTGGATTAGCGAGCTCAAAGTTCCATGTATAGTTAAGAACATATGTTTGGGACGTCATGTCTGCCCCGATGGCAAGTCCATAGTGCTTGATATTTAGATGATCTTAAGAATGGGAAATGTTTACAGATAGAATTTTCTTGCTACATTGTATACATGCTTGAGCACATCTTGTTTGAAATATCATGTGTTTGGGACCTATCAGATAATTATCTGCCACACGCATGTCCGCCCTGTTAATGCACTAGGAGCTGCCATTACCATCCTTGGTTATGCTTTTCCTCGATATAATGAAACAATTACTTTCTTTAGAATCGAGTCAAGAGCGGCTGCTGCCGGGACAAATACTCTTCACTGCTCGTCGTGAGGCCGCACTGGCCTGGATCGCAACTGCCAACGAAGGCCTTTTCTATGCGCCAGAACGGTGGTGTCTGTTTTGATCTCCTCCTTCCTTACCCTTCAGCCATGAGTTTACCCCCGCTCTTGTGAATGACATTCTGGTTTTATCTATATATATTTTGTTGCTCAGTGGTTCTTTGACTTCGGCCTTACTGATCTTTCATTATATTGCTTGCAGCATTATATGTCGATTCTGAAGCCAAGTACCGTTTGATGACCTAGCAAAGGGTTATCAAACCATAGTAAAAGGATATGAAGATCAACAACAGCATGATGACCTATTTTGTTCAAGCAAAGCTAAATAGAAAGTATGCATATTTATTTCTTTTGAAAGCTCTATGAAAATTTATGATAGATGGGCTATAGAAAGCCACTAGAACTGTGACATCATATCATTTAAATTGATATTTCAGTCTGCAGCAATTAGTATTTAGTTCTCTCATTCATCAAGCTAATTTTTATTTTACAGAAGAGGAAAATTCTAGATTTAGAAGAGGAAAATTCAAGACAGTAGAGGAATCTTAATTGGACAGATTGTAAGTCCATGTGCCTGGTGTTTCATTCTGTGCCTATACCCATTCGTCTTCTCAAGTATAAGGCTATTGATTAGTTATAATCTATTTGACCGCTACTTATGTCTACAAATTTTAGCTAATTTAATTCCAACCAACTATTGTGAAACGAAATCCATGTAATGACCATTTACTGCTACTATGTCATGTTTTGAGGTTTTTTATTGGCAAAATGAATTCACCTCATCCCTGGTTAGAATTAGAAAGTTGAAGCAAACATCAAATTTGTGCTTGATTGACACAGTTCACAAGTTATGAACCTTTTTGCAATTTTTCTTTAATATTCTACTCCATGCGTCCCAATTTATAAATTGTTTTAGCTTGTTTATTTTCCCCTAAATGGTCAGCAAGTTTCAGTTTTGTTCACAAATTCAGCAGTATTTGATTTTAGCCACATCTGGAGAACCCCAAAATCTTGGATCTGTTTTTGCACTGTTTTCACTGATACAATCATGCTACCTTTTAGTTGCATAAATTACAATTTACAGAGGTTTATTTTCATAAATCCTGCTAACGAAACTTCTTTCTTTCGATAGGAGTAGGATCATATCCATTCTAGCATGGTTTATTAGACAAAGTGAATTAGCTATTTAGCATTTATTAGTTTCAAGAATTCAAGTGATGTAACTTAAAACTTCACTTGAAGCCAAAAGATGCAAGAGGCCAATAAAAAATGTTCTGATAACACTGACAGAACAATATGGTCTAAAATATAGAGATTTATAGACTACTGGTAATTTGTGTTCTTCTTAACTTTTAGCTTTATTATCTACTGTTCTTCTTTTAGTTCTTCCACCTAACTAATCGGTGTTGTTGTTCTCACCTATTGGGTAATTCTGTAACCTGTGGATTTATACATCCCTTTAATCACAAGTATATATTCATCACTTTCTGTCTTTCTAAATTGGTTATTCTGTAAGTTGACCATGTTTTATCTCAAAAGAAAAAGAAATACTCAGTATAGTACCTCATCATATTAGTACTATATTCATCACTTTTTGCCTCCCACTATGACTGTCTAGAGGTACCTAATGCTTATGTATTGAAGCAATGGTATTTCAAAAACCTATTGGGTTCCTTTTTTCCCTCTCCTTTAACAGTTCAATAATGTACATATTAGTGACCTGCAAGCAGTAAAAATCACAATATTAGAAGATAGCGGTAGGGATCCTGGCATCACATATTACAGCTACAGTTTATGTTTTTGCAACATTATAGCCACATCTACTAAAGACAAACAACTTTTATATTAATCACTTTTTGCCTCCCACTGACTGTCCAGAGGTACCTAATGCTTATGTATTGAAGAAATGGTATTTCAAAAACCTATATTGGGTTCCTTTTTCCCTCTCCTTTAACAGTTCAATGTACAGATTAGTGACCTGCAAGGAGTAAAAATCACAATATTAGAAGATAGCGGTAGGGATCCTGGCATCACATATTACTGCTACAATTTAGGTTTTTTGCAACATTATAGCCACATCTACCGAAGACAAGCAGCTCTTATTGTTTAATTACTTTTCTGGGATGTATCCACAATTCTGAACCTTCCAGCTTTTCGGTAGATGTCTACTTAGAATTTAAGTTTGAGGATCTTATTTACTAGATTAAACTTCAGCAATAGACATTAATTTAGAATACCCAATTTATTGCAGTCTAATTATCCGTCGCATAACTCTTTTTAAATGTCTACCTTATATACCTCTGCTCGCGCGGACAAGATATTGCTAAAGGAGGTGCTCGCAGGGAGGAGGACCTCAACGTGGTGGGCATACTTTGCAGGTTGAATTGTTTCTAACCTTATTATCTCATTCTTGTAACATGAAAGTCATATATAGTTTTCTGAATGGGACATATTTTAACTAAACAAAACAATGTTTAACACACAAATTACTTGTTTAGAGCCTCCTCTCGTTCATAAAGATTGTCCACGTTTCTAAGCAAACTACTGTAATTTCATATATTCTGTTACGCAATCTCAGTCGCCTGTTGTGCCATTATGCAATCTAAGTCGTTCGATTCGCCCACCATCAGAACGATCCCACGCGTCCAAACCAACGCTCGGACCCCCCTGCAAGGCTGCAACCCCTAGCCAAGATCCCCAACAACCCTAGCCCCGATCCCACCGCCGACGCCCTGGCCCCGATTTCGCCATCGCCAACGGCGCACCGGCCCAGGTGTCAGCACGGCCCGCCCCAAACGTCGCCCCCGCCCCGAGGCTCGCCGGAATAGATGACTGGATGCCACGGCCTCGACCCACCACCACGCTCCAAACAAACTACGTGCATCACTCATCTCCAAGTTCAACCCCCATGGCCGAGGACTTCATACCGCCCTTCCCCCAACTCCCCCATTTATGATTCTGGCACCCTCACGCTGCTATACCCTCGAGTGGAACTTCCTTTTTTCTAAGACCGCGATCTGAGGCGCCATGTTGCACCCACATAGACGCATGTATTTATTTTCATCCACAAAACTGTGTATGTTCAGAAAACTTTCTCCTTTTTGTCAATTGTCAAATACTCTTTCTGCCATCCAACCAAAAATAAACTATAGTTGGTTTGTTGATGTTTGCCCTTTTTGTCTGGTAGGATGAACAAGAGACAAAGAGCAAGCTTGCTGGAACTGATGCAATGAAGATACAAAATTTCTATTACCAATACTGTAGAAAATATCTTCACAAAGGTGATGAAAAAGGAAACTGTAAGAATGGTTATTGTTTAGTTGTATTAGCAATCTTACAAATTATCATACTATACTACATTGACTTACTTTTTGTTGAGTGACGAAGGGAGGAAATGGGTAGACACTTCCAGATTACATCTGTCCTACTTGATGTTCTGAAAATTGTTACACCTAACAAACTCTATCCATTTATTACTTCACCGTATAACATGATATTTCATATTAATCCCATTTTTAATATCATGAAATGGCATTGCTTTGATCTTTTGCTTATCAGTTGGTTGTTCAGTTCCCTAGATTAAAGACAAAAGGGTGTCTACTAGGTGGTGTTTATGTGGTAGGTTGTAGTACACAAGATGAATTGGTTGACTGTATCATATTAGAATCTGATGGATTTGCTCTTATTTTAAGTTTGACGTTTGCCATTAGTATTGAACATAGTTCTACTGTGCAAGTACTTCGCCTGCATTGCACTATTTTATGCCCATTTTCGGGAACATTGGGATGGCTAGAAACCAAGGATACTTCAATTTTGAATGTATGTGTGAATTACAAGTTCTGTATTATGATAGGCTACTGGCTATTGCTATATTTTGTGAATGGTATCGTGTTTTTAACAAATATTTTTTTCACCCATTGCAGGTTCAGTTTCTCAACTTTGTTCTTTGCCCACAATAAGTGAAATCCATCATGATTGATCTTGGGACAAGTGGGTGGATGGAGTTGGTCTTACTATGGAGGGTGCTGGCCGCGGGGGAGCGATGTTGCTTAGCTTTGACTTTGCAACGACACGCTGATATGTTTTTAGAGCTATGGATCAATTTGTTGGCTTTGAAGGACAAGATCAGATTATTGGCTGATAACTTGGCTTTGAATTTGGATGCCAGACTGCATGATCTTCATCCAGCATCTTGGTATGTTCTATGTTCCTTTTATTTGGTGATATTATAATTTAACATGTACATGTATCTAGATTTGCAAAACTTTATGGGGCGACTTGTGTTGAAAACAGATCTCTCTCTCTCTCTCTCTCTCTTCAAATCCAGGTACTGTGTTGCATGGTATCCTATTCCCTTGGGCACTAGATTCATTAGAGCAGCTGGGGCTGCTGTTTTACCAGTCATAAGCCTATAATATTACAATGCCAAAGTAAAGGACTGACATACCACATGATACATAGATGCCAACTAAAATGACTGGTGCAAATTGGTGGTACAACTTGAGGCCTAAAACAAGATATCCCTTCTTATTACATGATTTGAGGTTTACATGCTTCATTTTTCTGTTTTCTGGGATGAACATGCTTGATTTGTGTTTGCAAAGCATATAAATTACTAGATGGGATACTAAAAATGGTTGGAGTTTTTGAGAAACTAAATCATACCACCTACTTGGGTCATATCTGTTAGAGCAGCTCCAGTAGTTATGTAAATTTTAACTCTCTAAATCACAGATTTAAGGAGTTGCTAAATAACTTTGGTAGTAAAAAATTGAGTTCTCCAATAGCTCTCTAAATATATGTTGTAGTTTTGTTTTGAATCTATCCATATAAAAAAGTCACACATGTCAACAACCACCTTCATTACCTACATAATGTAAGCATTTTTTTGTTTAGGAAGTTAGTGAATGGTTGTCAAATGTGGATTTCTAAGTTCTTGGGGCCCAGGTGAATGTTCTGATAGTGAGTCCTTGTCATGTGGGTTGCTTATTAAGTGGCAGAGTAGTAGTAGGTTGCTCCATGTTTATTGATCACTATTAAATAGATGGTTCTCTAGATAAATGTGTTTTGAAACTATTGTACTTAACTCTTCTCTTGTAATGCAGGCAGAGTGGTGGTTTGCGATGAGCAAATCTGATTCTAAAGACAGCCAATTAGGAAGGCTACAATCCAGTGTGGCATCCTAGATTCTGAAGGAGAGGTTGCACACGCTGAATGCGGCTGTGATGGTGATGTCTAGGGCTAGCGTGCTGAAGAATGGGCAAATGAGTAAAAATAAGCATGGTAGAGAGGGAAGCTGTTTTGGAGGAGCTGAAGACTGTAGAGCTACACCATAAGAAACTCAAGGTGCCATTATATTAGTTAGTCTATCCTATGGTTACTTTAGTCCATTATATTCTTATTAATAAGTAACTGAGTAACTGAAATCTAGGTTGGGGTTCCGTCACACTCCAACCTTCCTTTGCCTCTCCATACTCGTCTCGTGCTGATACTAATCAATTAACAATTAACCAGTGCATACACACATATGTGCCTAAAAGTCAGGTGACTGCTATAGCTCCTTGTTAGCTAGGCCACTTGTACTCATCCAATGGATCAAAACCAACAACGGGCAATGCTTGGTTACAAGTTACTATAGCCTGAATGCATGTATGTACGTACGCACGTATAAATGTATGTGTTTAGATGCTTCATTCTCACCTGAATAACCATTGATTTGATTGCAGAGTCATAAAGAGGTGACCCAATTCATACTTGCACCAATGTGTGCATGTGTGTACCTGATGAGATAGTTAGGCTCAACAAACTTTGTATCTAGCCATGTTAAACACTATACTTGAAATTTTTATTTGACCATGTATAAAATACAATTATACAAGCACCAATCCGTCCTCCATCCCATGAGCAGTTGAGCACCTCATGTGAACCAGTGCAGTGTGCTGCTGCTGCTGACATATCACTAGCTAGCTAGCTGCTTTCAATTTGTGTGACTTTTTTCTTCTTTGCCTTTGTTTCATGTTTGCTTCTTTATTCATCTGCTCTCTTCTTTATTACTCCCTCCTGCCAAAATTAAAATTTGTTTTAGTTAATTAATAGGTTCATACAATACTTGAAAATGACACATGTGAGGCTTGTCATTTCCATTCTCCAATTTAGGGCTTGTTATATGTGAGGGCTTGTCATTTCATATTTTGACCACCCCATCCTCCAGCGTCCAAAACTTCTCACGTCGTCCCTCGCCCCTCATCACATTGTATAACTTTTTCAGTTTCTTCGCTTGTATGTTTCTCTCCTCTTTAGCCACTAAAACTTTGCAGCGATTTTTTTCTTGCAGTTGCAGAGAAGCGAGACAACAATGCTACAAGAGGAAGAGATGGTAGGCTATGACCTATGATGGAGGCAAGTCAGCGACATGCATGGAGGAAGAGGTAATTTGGGTTGTTACTTGGTTCACATACGTTGTATATGCATGCCTTGTTCATTTCCCTAGCTATCTGCCTACCTACTTTGATTAACATTGTCCTGCTTTGCTTAGTTTCTAAATTATTAGCCTCAAAGCGAAATTTTTTTGGGGAGTTTCCATTGGGACTTAAGTTATTATTACTTGGAACAGATAAGAGTTTTAGTTGCTTTTTACTTGAAGCTGGTCTACGATTTTCAAAGTGTATAACTTCGTTAATGCCAATTCTTGTTCAATTGTTGGCATCATTCTCAGCTACTAATGTCAATAATACCATCCTTTTCCTAATGAGATGCATACAATTTCATATCAAAGGATCAGAAACATCACCCAGGAAAATGTTAATGTTATCTCTGTTAATATCCCAAAACTGATTGGTTTTTGTGCCTGTTATGTATTTGTTAATGTTCCTTGGCCCTTTGGATTTTTAGGTGTTCTCTCATGATAAGTCAATATATGAGGCAGTGGAGTGTGCATTACAACAATCATTGTTAGAATGCATATATAATTCAGTCGAGATTAAAATCTGGCAACATGATTGCTCATATGCGTGATAAATTGACTGGCTTGCGTGCAAGAGCGAGTCATATTTAGTTTTACGGTTAATATGATTGTGTGTATGATCTCCGGGACAAAGGTTGGTCATCACGACCTCCTCAGAGGTAAACAGATGATCTCTATGCAACCCCGACCTGTAGAACCTCACGTCCATGTCTCTCTTTTGGCTCCTCTTGTCCTTGTCTGGCCGATGGTGCCCAGCAACAACGACAACCCGTCGTTGATCCCAACAAATAGCAAATGGTTCCACCTCATTGTAATCTACGCAATATTCGGGTGTCCTTTCATACATGCTTTGGTACAGACTGTTGTACCGTGCGATGAGGTTTCTCTTCAATCTATTATAAGTTTCGGTCATTATTGAACAACACTTTATGGATATGAAAATTTTGAACTTGGTTCTTTGATGCCCACATAACTGAAAGCATGGTAACCTTTGACCAGTTCTTCATCTTCTACTCGGTAATTTTATGTGTTTATTAAAGTTTCATGAATCTCAGTTGAAATATTGGAACATGCTAGAACAGTAAAATTTGTACTAATGTATTTCCATAGCTTGAATTTTCTAGCTCTTCATCTTATCACTAGGATAATGCCCGTGCGTTGCAACGGCACACGATCATATTTAATAAGTAACTTTAGTAATTCATTTAGACAAGGAGTTTACCTTATGTGTATTTCACTTGCATACATGGGAGTCCGTGAATTAGTACATGACATCACGATCACGATAGTGGCTTCGATCACTGTGCTCGCATTCTAGCTCTCTCACAATTTAATAGGCAAGTGTATTAGCATATAGTACACAGAAATTGTAAAGAGAGCACTACAACAAGTATCTGCCTATAACTATGTCATTGTCTCCACAGATGGTAATGAAGTAAGTGATTCCATACATGATATCTAACTTTTGGGCAAAATAACATGATATAAACATTCGCAAAGTTAACAGAACTTGTTAACAAGCATGATCAGAGAACACCAGTATCAGTGCTAAGACCAGAACTTGCTTTCCAAAATGCAGGCCACGGTTAAACATGAGTCATAGTAGTAGGTGACAATTTCAGCTGTCCAAGACCAGAACCAACTGATATCCAAATCCAGAACCAAGACTAACTTCTACAAACATTTAGAATAAAACTGGCTTGCTACAAACATTTAGACTAAAAAGGAGAACACACATTTGGAGTGAACCCAGTGGTATCCAAGTACAGAACCACACATTTTGAGTGAACCAACTGCTGTTGCATGGCACAGGATCACACATTTCAGATTTCAGGAACCAAATTGCAGTTGTACATGGCTTGGATCTTCTTCTTTGGAGTTATCTTTTTCACAGCTCTCCTTAATTTCCTAGGTGGGGACAGTGTTGAAACAACCTCTGCTGCACATTCCACCGGTGGCACAAGTTCATTCACAGGAGGCACTGGTACAATTTCAAGTGAGGAAGATGGAATGCTAACAAGCAGCTGTGAGGAAGAATCCACACTTACTTCGAGCTACTCAGCAAATGCCTCAGGCTCTTTTGGAAACCACTTTTTAGTCATGCATCTTGATGTACCAAAATGTTTGTAAGAAACTGCATCAAATCAGTGTTCATAAGAAACAGAATTTCTCTAGTGTAGGTCAAACATAAACTGCAAGGTATGATTTCATATCACTTGGGAAATGTTATAAATGCTCCCAATGGAACATCAACATGATCATGTTAAACTGCATCAAATACATGTTATCTGTTATTTTAGTGAAAATCTGAACAGCACACAGAAGAAACATGGGTGAACTTTTGCTAGCCAAGCTATACAGAAGCTTATTTGATCATGTCAAAAGAAAAGAGGAGAAAGATAAAGATAAGTTATATGTACCTACTGTGTACTATGCAGACAGTATATAAAAGTAGAAAAGATCGCTAACCAATCATTTTACCCCACAGCTAAGCTAACTGCTTGAAGTAGCGGCAGCGGTGGTCGAGCGCGGGCTGAGGCGGCAGCAATGGCTAGGAATCAGATAAATAATTAAGATTGATAATGTTATTGTGTAATTACTACACACCTCTAATTAAGAGAGTTTCGGTATTCTCACCTCGAGAAGTCTCTTAGACAGTTTCAGTATTCTCACCTCAAGATTGTGAACAGGTGCACCCCTGTCTCCCTCTTTGATACCAGGCACCAACAATAGATTGCAGCCCATCGGTTCTCAATCCTGCTAGCAGCAACAGCAGCCCATCACCAAGCAAATAATATTCAACAAAGAAAGCAATACAATAATTGTGCAAGGAATAAAATCTTTCAGTTAAATTTTGAATAATATCTTTTGAACAAACACAGTCTAGCGCAGATGAGCAGTCGGTGAGGTCGCGACCGGCCAGGTCAAGACGAAGGATGGCGTGGGGGAGGGCGTATCCCTCGTAGATGGGGACGGTGTGGCTCACACCATCTCCCGAGTCGAGCACGATACCTAAGAGAGGACACAGATTTTAGAGATTACGGACTGCAGGAGAAAATCGGATTTGGAAATTGTTAAGCAGAGAACAGAATCAACTCACCTGTGGTACGACCACTGGCATACAGAGAGAGCACGACCTAGATGGCGACGTACATAGCGGGGGTGTTGAAGGTCTCGAACATGATCTGGGTCATCTTCTCCTTGTTAGCCTTGGGGTTCAGGGGCACCTCGGTGAGGAGGATGGGGTGCTCCTCGGGAGCCACGCGGAGCTCGTTGTAGAAGGTGTGATGCCAGATCTTCTCCATGTCGTCCCAGTTGCTGACGATCCCGTGCTCGATGGGGTACTTGAGGGTTAGGATACCCCTCTTGGACTGCGCCTCGTCACCGACGTAGGCGTCCTTCTGCCCCATCCCGACCATGACACCAGTGTGGCGCGGGCGCCCCACGATGCTGGGGAAGACGGCCCTCGGGGCGTCGTCGCCAGCGAACCCAGCCTATCAAGGTTGGTGCTGTTGTTAGGGCCCCAGCAGCCACCGAGAACCTTGCATTCTCAAGAACAGATGTGACCAAACCGGTGGCTTACCTTGACCATGCCAGTTCTGTTGTCGCAGACGAGGGGCTGGATATCCTCGGCATCAGCCATTTTCTACCTACACCAGAGCTCGCCCGATGCCGCGTTTATTAAAACAAGCAGAAAGTATCCATGAGTTGCTCTACAGAATCCGTTCTAAAAGGCATCAATTGAAGCTATTCTTTGTTTCTATTTTGCTCCCAGCATAAGACAGTAATAAAAAAACATGGCATTGACCACCAAACCACAGATCGGGCCATTTCGTTACGAAAGCAAGTGAAAAATGCTTCCTGATCAAAGGCAAGTATTTGTTTTTGCATACTTATGGTCAGGTCAAATAATTAGCTTACCGCTTGTCTCAAGGTTCGAGGAAAGCCATCAAGGATGAACCCCAATTCACCCTTTTCTTCTCCCTCTTCTAGGCGTCTTGACAGCAGATTTATGATGATCTCATCAGACACCAGTTTTCCTTGATTGACAATATCAGCATGCTGGAAAGAAAGCATACAACAACACAATTAAAAAACTGACAGAAGATTTATGTTGATCTCATTAGATGCCAGTTTTCCATGATTGTCAATCTCAGCAAGCTGGAAAAGAAACACACAACTAACACAAAACCAAGCAAACAGAACTACAAAGTGGTAAAAGAGGAGGCACAGCAGGAGATTCTAATTTTCTATGTGAAATTGCATTGGCAAGGTTATGGTCTAACTACAACTAAACTACAGCCTACATTCAGAGGCCAAACGATTAAATTACATATTTACACTGTTTTATTTATTTAAACAACAAACAGCTAGTAGCCTATGTGGAGCTACTTATCGATTTTACAAGCTTCTGAAGGGTTTATGGATTTGCCCAAACATTTATTTAACCATATTACTCTACAGGTCAATTTTCCTTTTGATTCATTGAACTATGTGTGCAACCCTTCTCCATTTCAGTAACGGACATATTTCTTAACTGAAGGAAGGTTCTAAATTTTCAAGGACTGTTTTTTGTCGATGGCTGCTATGGAGATGATTAATGGGGCTGCGAAAGGATGTTTCTTGGTGCATAATCAGCATGCACCGACTTTTCGTAAAAAAAATAAAAAGTTATAGATAAATGAGAACAACCTCTGAAAAAAATTATACTACAATGAACAAAAATGAGAACAAAGATAAAAATCTCACCATCTAAATTTTTCTACAATGCATTTCTGACCAAACAAAGCTCAAATAGACATTGATTCCTAAAAGGAAAATCAGAATTCTTCTAGTTCCAGACTATGGGGTAGGACTCTACCTAGCAAGAAGAGACAGTGCAAGTGCAAAAGTACCAGTATCCTGTACAATGCTGCTTAGTTTAGCCTATTACATAGAGGCATGCAAGTGCAAGATCAACAATGTCTGTATTAGTATGTTTCTCAATAGCTCAAATGCTCAATATGACATAAGTCAAGAAGTATTCAAGGCAAGGCAAACCTTCTTCTCTGAGAGTATCTTTGGTTGCTTGCAAAAGTCTAGTGTATTTGGAAGGTCCATATACATCCCTTTGAAGAACATGCAAATATAGGATAGAAAGCTTGGTTAGAAACAATATTTATCCACGCTGAATAATCAGTTATCTTCTAACTCAGTTCAACTTGCCATTTCTGCTTGTAGCCTAGGATAGCCAATTCATTGAAAATACATCCAGGGACCAGGGGTGCATGGCGCACATCCGAGGATCAAAATAGGGATTGCAATTTCTAAAGTGGGGGTGATCATTTTACCTGTGCCCTACTGTTGTCGCTGGCTGCTTCTGCCCACCTGCACGGTGCCCCTGTTGGCCGTTGACGTGCAGCACCTGGTGGCCAGTGCTTCACGCCGGCAGCCTCCACCGAAACAGACAAAGACAGTTCGCAGAGAACAGGCATTAGAACAGACAACAGGCATCAGAACGGACAACAGGCAAGGCATTAGACAGAGCACTCCCAACAGGCAAGGCATCAGAACAGAAAAGGCATTAGAACAGACAAGGCATTAGAACCGTGCACCATCCTCGAATGTGGACGCCTACGATACAAACATAAGGAGGAGTAGAGATAGGATGACAACTAAGCGATTATGCTTCAATTTGCATAACAAATTTATGGCTCAAATATATTTCTCAGACACACAGTATACATGTATAATCTAGACAAAGGGACCTAGAAGTTACCTTGATCTAAAGGGAACCTTTGACATTATCCACAACTTCAGGACCATCAATGTGTCACAGTAGCGTACATGAGTTTTGAATCCAATGGCCTTCTTAAGTGACCTGCTAGATACCTGTCCCAGAAAGGAATAAGGTGAGGTAACTGGTAAATTTTAGAACAATTTGGTAAGTACAGGATTCGCCAACCTGTGGTACAGCATGCACAAAACGGGAGGTACGATGAACCACAAGCAAATGAAAAAAACTCTTGATGCCTCTAGTTCACAGTCTGGATAACTGGAAGCAACCTTGAGGATCACACAACCTTTCTTTAGATGGGATAATTTTGCTGATGGATGCAGCAGAATGTCGTTGTTGGTTTAAGGACATAGAAAGGGGTTAGGATCACACAACCTTGAGGATCACACAACCTTGATTGGATGGTGGATGAGTCTTGTGGGTCGCAACATAAGTGACTGGTGTGACATTCTGATGAGAAATGCAAACAGTGTGTCACCTAAACAAGTAGCAATTGTGCTTTATATCATTTGTGCACTTTAAATTTTAGATATTATACAATCTAATTAAATTAGTACCAAAGAATACTATATAATTTCTGTAACAAATTACATTCCTGGTATTTTAAGAAACTCCATGTGTAACTAAACATACCAAAATTAAACAGTCGATAAAACAAGAAAACAATTGTTTACACATGCTAACGAGGCTGGCAAAAGTATCCAGCTCTTTGGGTTTAAGGCTCCAGCATACAAAGTTCACTGTCCTTCGAAACTATGGGCTTC
Source organism: Zea mays (assembly GCF_902167145.1). Classification (NCBI taxonomy): domain Eukaryota; kingdom Viridiplantae; phylum Streptophyta; class Magnoliopsida; order Poales; family Poaceae; genus Zea; species Zea mays. The sequence continues at coordinate 46,978,039 of NC_050102.1, read as the reverse complement.
GAAACTATGATGATTAGTAATTACGTGGAGGCAGAGTGGATTCATGGGCCTCGATGAGCTTGACATGCTTGGTCTCGATGGCGAGGCGGAGTGGCTGCAGCACCAGGAACCAGCTCGGCCTACGACCCATTGAGCATGCGCCCAACTGACCCAAGCTCCATGATGACTGCGCCCTCTACTGTAGCCCCCTTGAAGCTATCTGGAACGACACAGACCACACAAAGACCATCACAACTCCATCATCAGCTGCCACGAGATCCCAATGCGAGGGAGGAGAGGGTAGAAAGGGGCCGCAGACACCAAGATATGACTGAATGGATTGCTGCAGCGTGGCGAACTTGCCACGGTTGGCAGCGCGCTCTTTGGGCAGGGCCTCAAAGGCCTCTGCGTGACGAACCCACCTACGCCGCCCGCCATGAACGAGGATATCAGCTCTAGCCACGGAGACATGAGGAGGGGTTAGATCCGAGGAAGGGGGTGGGCTTGGGATGGTGAGGGCACGAGATCTGCGACGGGATGCGAGGGAGCCGCTGCGGGCATATGCGGCAAGGAGTGCCGTTGGGCGAGGACGGGCGGTCTGAGGGGGAGGAGGCGTGTACGTTTGGTGCTGCGGCGCGCGAGCACCTTCGGAGCGACGTAGGAAGGTGTGCCACAGAAGGTGTGGAGGAGGGCGTCGGGGTGGAACTTGTCGGCGACCGCCGAGAGGCCGAAGTCGGAGACCTTGAGGTGTAAGTATATAGTTAAAACAACCAAAACTTGAATGATCTCCAAAGCTTGATGTTAAATAACTTATGCAAAACAGTGAAATCAAACGATAATAATTAGTGCAGATACCCAACCTCTATGAAGCCGAAGATTGCAGCAATATCTGAACCATTCGGCTCATTCAATTCCAAAAGAGCTTCCATGATCATGGCACCATACCTAGCAAACAAATTTGATGTTGTAATTCAAATATTAACGAGGGCAATAATTTTAAAACAAAATGGAATGGAAATCCATGCTACATCCATCAACTCTCACACCATATGGTCAGTTTAAAGGTTTGAATCTTGAGAATCATATTTATGGCATTTCTAGACATCAGTTGGCTTATCTACAAATATTCCTGCTAAACTAGGTCCACTTTTCAGTTTGCATTCCTGAAGCAGCAAGTGCTGCTTCAACTCAGATGTCCTTCAATCCAACGGATGTTGAAGTAATATATCATTCAAAAGCTTATCAGATCCTCTTAAAGATCAGACCAAGAATAAAGGAGGCAACTATCTGGAACAGGATGAATAGAGACAACCTTCATTTCACCCATAAGTATAAGCATAGTGTGGGTGTGACCATGCAATCACCCTTGAAACAACGTGCTTTTAATCAGAATTTATATCTAGGTTACAAACAACTATGCATTTAAAGTTAGAATTTCTGATTAAAGAGAAACCAACTTTGGCAGAGTTTTCCCATCCTGTGGCTTTTTCTCAGCATCTGCAGGCAGTGTAGCTTCAGTAAATTTGTTTGCCGCCGAGAGGCCGAAGTCGGAGACCTTGAGGTCGCCGCGCTCGTCAACGAGGAGATTCTCGGGCTTGAGGTTGCAGTGGAAGACGCCGTGGGCGTGGCAGAAGCCGATGGCGGAGATGAGCTACTGGAAGTACCTGCGCGCGGTGTCCTCCTTGAGGCGGCCCTTGGCGACGCACGCGAAGAGCTCCCCGCCGCGGACGAACTCCATGGCGAAGTAGATCTTGGACCTGGTGGCCATGACCTCGAAGAGGCGGATGATGTTGGGGCGGCGCACGCGGCGGAGGATGGCGATCTCGCGCTTGATGTGCAGGACGAGGCCGTTGCACAGGGCCTTCTCCTTGTCGAGCACCTTGATGGCGATGGTCTCGCCGGTGTCGTCGTCGTGGCGGGCGTGGTACACCTTGGCAAAGGTGCCGTGGGCGAGCAGGCGACCCAGCTCGTAGCGCCCCAGCAGGAGGCCTCCACGCTTGGTGGGCCCCGAGGAGGAGGCCGGCCGTCGGGACTGCAGCGACGCATCCCACAACAGCGTTGGGGTGGCGGCCATCAGGTAGAGGAGGAGGTCAGGCACGCGGAGAAACGGAGCGGAAGGCCGAATGGCCGATTAGGGTTTAGGTAGCGAGGGCACCGGGGCGCGCGAGAGGAAGGTGATGGGTGGCCGGCCGACATTGGAGGGGGGGAGAAAGGGCGGCGCGGTTGGATCGCGCGGGATGAGGACCGCGACGGCGGGGGTAGGAGAGGGCGGGAGGCGCGGTCGGGGGGAGTGGGACGCGATTTGTGGCTCGCTGATCTCGCGTCGCGCAAGGAAAGGGGAGCCGATCTCGCTGCCATGTATGGGAGCCGGCGATGCGGGGGAGCGGGACGCGGCTGCGGGAGCGAGGCAGAACCAAAAACTGTGGACGCCTACGCTACTAACTTAAGTAGTAGTAGAGAGAACAGACAAGGCATTAGAACCGTGCACCATCCTCGAATGTGGACGCCTACGATACAAACATAAGGAGGAGTAGAGATAGGATGACAACTAAGCGATTATGCTTCAATTTGCATAACAAATTTATGGCTCAAATATATTTCTCAGACACACAGTATACGTGTATAATCTAGACAAAGGGACCTAGAAGTTACCTTGATCTAAAGGGAACCTTTGACATTATCCACAACTTCAGGACCATCAATGTGTCACAGTAGCGTACATGAGTTTTGAATCCAATGGCCTTCTTAAGTGACCTGCTAGATACCTGTCCCAGAAAGGAATAAGGTGAGGTAACTGGTAAATTTTAGAACAATTTGGTAAGTACAGGATTCGCCAACCTGTGGTACAGCATGCACAAAACGGGAGGTACGATGAACCACAAGCAAATGAAAAAACTCTTGATGCCTCTAGTTCACAGTCTGGATAACTGGAAGCAACCTTGAGGATCACACAACCTTTCTTTAGATGGGATAATTTTGCTGATGGATGCAGCAGAATGTCGTTGTTGGTTTAAGGACATAGAAAGGGGTTAGGATCACACAACCTTGAGGATCACACAACCTTGATTGGATGGTGGATGAGTCTTGTGGGTCACAACATAAGTGACTGGTGTGACATTCTGATGAGAAATGCAAACAGTGTGTCACCTAAACAAGTAGCAATTGTGCTTTATATCATTTGTGCACTTTAAATTTTAGATACTATACAATCTAATTAAATTAGTACCAAAGAATACTATATAATTTCTGTAACAAATTACATTCCTGGTATTTTAAGAAACTCCATGTGTAACTAAACATACCAAAATTAAACAGTCGATAAAACAAGAAAACAATTGTTTACACATGCTAACGAGGCTGGCAAAAGTATCCAGCTCTTTGGGTTTAAGGCTCCAGCATACAAAGTTCACTGTCCTTCGAAACTATGGGCTTCAAAACTATGATGATTAGTAATTACGTGGAGGCAGAGTGGATTCATGGGCCTCGATGAGCTTGACGTGCTTGGTCTCGATGGCGAGGCGGAGTGGCTGCAGCACCAGGAACCAGCTCGGCCTACGACCCATTGAGCATGCGCCCAACTGACCCAAGCTCCATGATGACTGCGCCCTCTACTGTAGCCCCCTTGAAGCTATCTGGAACGACACAGACCACACAAAGACCATCACAACTCCATCATCAGCCGCCACGAGATCCCAATGCGAGGGAGGAGAGGGTAGAAAGGGGCCGCAGACACCAAGATATGACTGAATGGATTGCTGCAGCGTGGCGAACTTGCCACGGTTGGCAGCGCGCTCTTTGGGCAGGGCCTCAAAGGCCTCTGCGTGACGAACCCACCTACGCCGCCCGCCATGAACGAGGATATCAGCTCTAGCCACGGAGACATGAGGAGGGGTTAGATCCGAGGAAGGGGGTGGGCTTGGGATGGTGAGGGCACGAGATCTGCGACAGGATGCGAGGGAGCCGCTGCGGGCATATGCGGCAAGGAGTGTCGTTGGGCGAGGACGGGCGGTCTGAGGGGGAGGAGGCGTGTACGTTTGGTGCTGCGGCGCGCGAGCACCTTCGGAGCGACATAGGAAGGTGTGCCACAGAAGGTGTGGAGGAGGGCGTCGGGGTGGAACTTGTCGGCGACCGCCGAGAGGCCGAAGTCGGAGACCTTGAGGTGTAAGTATATAGTTAAAACAACCAAAACTTGAATGATCTCCAAAGCTTGATGTTAAATAACTTATGCAAAACAGTGAAATCAAACGATAATAATTAGTGCAGATACCCAACCTCTATGAAGCCGAAGATTGCAGCAATATCTGAACCATTCGGCTCATTCAATTCCAAAAGAGCTTCCATGATCATGGCACCATACCTAGCAAACAAATTTGATGTTGTAATTCAAATATTAACGAGGGCAATAATTTTAAAACAAAATGGAATGGAAATCCATGCTACATCCATCAACTCTCACACCATATGGTCAGTTTAAAGGTTTGAATCTTGAGAATCATATTTATGGCATTTCTAGACATCAGTTGGCTTATCTACAAATATTCCTGCTAAACTAGGTCCACTTTTCAATTTGCATTCCTGAAGCAGCAAGTGCTGCTTCAACTCAGATGTCCTTCAATCCAACGGAAGTTGAAGTAATATATCATTCAAAAGCTTATCAGATCCTCTTAAAGATCAGACCAAGAATAAAGGAGGCAACTATCTGGAACAGGATGAATAGAGACAACCTTCATTTCACCCATAAGTATAAGCATAGTGTGGGTGTGACCATGCAATCACCCTTGAAACAACGTGCTTTTAATCAGAATTTATATCTAGGTTACAAACAACTATGCATTTAAAGTTAGAATTTCTGATTAAAGAGAAACCAACTTTGGCAGAGTTTTCCCATCCTGTGGCTTTTTCTCAGCATCTGCAGGCAGTGTAGCTTCAGTAAATTTGTTTGCCGCCGAGAGGCCGAAGTCGGAGACCTTGAGGTCGCCGCGCTCGTCAACGAGGAGATTCTCGGGCTTGAGGTTGCAGTGGAAGACGCCGTGGGCGTGGCAGAAGCCGATGGCGGAGATGAGCTACTGGAAGTACCTGCGCGCGGTGTCCTCCTTGAGGCGGCCCTTGGCGACGCACGCGAAGAGCTCCCCGCCGCGGACGAACTCCATGGCGAAGTAGATCTTGGACCTGGTGGCCATGACCTCGAAGAGGCGGATGATGTTGGGGCGGCGCACGCGGCGGAGGATGGCGATCTCGCGCTTGATGTGCAGGACGAGGCCGTTGCGCAGGGCCTTCTCCTTGTCGAGCACCTTGATGGCGATGGTCTCGCCGGTGTCGTCGTCGTGGCGGGCGTGGTACACCTTGGCAAAGGTGTCGTGGGCGAGCAGGCGACCCAGCTCGTAGCGCCCCAGCAGGAGGCCTCCGCGCTTGGTGGGCCCCGAGGAGGAGGCCGGCCGTCGGGACTGCAGCGACGCATCCCACAACGGCGTTGGGGTGGCGGCCATCAGGTAGAGGAGGAGGTCAGGCACGCGGAGAAACGGAGCGGAAGGCCGAATGGCCGATTAGGGTTTAGGTAGCGAGGGCACCGGGGCGCGCGAGAGGAAGGTGATGGGTGGCCGGCCGACATTGGAGGGGGGGAGAAAGGGCGGCGCGGTTGGATCGCGCGGGATGAGGACCGCGACGGCGGGGGTAGGAGAGGGCGGGAGGCGCGGTCGGGGGGAGTGGGACGCGATTTGTGGCTCGCTGATCTCGCGTCGCGCAAGGAAAGGGGAGCCGATCTCGCTGCCATGTATGGGAGCCGGCGATGCGGGGGAGCGGGACGCGGCTGCGGGAGCGAGGCAGAACCAAAAACTGTGGACGCCTACGCTACTAACTTAAGTAGTAGTAGAGACTAGGATCACCGTTGTAACATTTTCTCTTAACGGTATAAAACATATTTGTACATAAGTTATCGTAGTAGTATATGTTCCCGTTGCAACGCACGGGCACTCACCTAGTTATTATGTAAGTGCCTGTGCGTTGTAACGGGAACATATTATAACACGGTAACCTATATACAAAATATGTGTTATATTGTTATGAGAAAATGTTTCATAATCCATTTGTGATTCTGGCCATATATAAATTTTGTTTTTTAATCTAGCTGTTTCACCACTACATTGCATCCATCAGTATCATACAGACTTCGATATATGACACGATTTCCATGGTCTCATCATTAGAGGGCATGTCTCACGCCTGCCGGAAGAAGTTCCCTCGTACATCGTCAGTCGTCAGACACACACCACCATACACGCTTGCTCAAACAAAAAAGCAAGTATGTGTGTTTGCGAAGAGAATTAAAGGCATGACATCACAAAAGCTACCCCGACGGTGGCGAGGATGACGAACTGATCATTGCTGTCGACACTCCTCTGCGTCACATCTGGCGCCGAGATGACGCCACAGTCCATGATATATTTGTCGTCGAACGCGCGCGACAAGACGAGTACCCATGATATATCAGCAATGTAGTACACCTAGCCGTTGCACCACCAGATGCGCTACTCCTCTACATACATCATGTTCGATGACACTCACACAACGTCAGCAACGACCGTCGTCCCAGCACACAAGAATTCATGGCCGGTCAGTAGCGACTTATATGGCAGGCCGGTTGGGCTTCAGATGGACGATGAGCTGGACGGCGTGATGGCACTGTCGTTGGATGCGGTGCCCAGAACACCCGAGAGTTACCGGCGTTGGCAACTACCATGAGGTCTCACTGCTTGACGATAGACAATGTGGTGCAGCCGCTCTGGACCGCGTCCAAGCGGTGGATGCGGCGAAGCTTGTCATACATAGAGGCTCATGCGGCCACGTAGGACTGCTTCCAGAGGTCGAACTGACAGTCGTCAAGCTTCTTCTCGTCGTCGATGAGCGACGCCAACGCGAGCGCCTCCTGCTAGTGGTGTTTGTTCGGGGTTTCCGAGCAAGAAACATGGATTCATCATTAGCGATAGTTTATGAAAATGACTCACAAGTCAGATCCATGAAAAAATATTATGGAGCGCATGCAAAAAAAGAATTTAAGTTGAAAACATTATTCAAACAAAAGAAATTGCATGCAAGGCTCTTCTTTAAGTACTACTCCCTCCATCCAAAAATATAATTCAAGAATCTCGGTGATACTTATCTACTACTACGCATTGTGCAAGGGTAGTAGGTGGGCTTGGGTAGAGATGTAGTAGATGTTTTTCCTGTTATAGTTGTAGACATAAACACACATGTGGTGTAGTGGTAGCTACTTTTGGCATTTGCCTGAGAGGTCGCGGGTTCAAATCCCCTTGGGGTTATTTGTATTTTTTTAATTTTAGCTAGACGCGGGTTATACGTGGGAATGAGAATGGAAATGAGCTTTGCGGGGAGGGGGGAATGGAAAAGGCGAGAATCGAAATGAGCTTTGTAGGGAGGAGGAATGGAAAAGGCAGAACAGGGAATGGGAATGGAAAAACATAGGAATGAGCTGTGCGGAGAAGAGGGAATGAGATGGCAGAACACGGAATGGCAGACTACCTTGCAGCCTTAATAAGTAGTAGAGATTATTATTATTATTATTATTATTATTATTATTATTATCTCTACTATCTATTAATTTAATAGTGTGTACTACAGCACTAACATAACTCCACCTTCCCCACGGCCCCACCCCGCCCGCGACGCGTGCCCACCCGGCCATCAGGCCATGCCCCCCTCCCCATGCGCGCCCGAGCACCTCTCACATCCCTTAAAACGTCCTCCGCCCTGAGAGCACCTAGGGGGTGAATAGGTGATCCTGTGAAATCAAATACTAAATAGTCCAAACTTGGTTATGAAATGTTAGTTAGATCAAAACCAAGATGCTATAGGGAGAACTCTTCACTTGATTGTTCCTTTAGAATGAGTATTAAACTTACGAACAATAGCACAAGTGATTTAGCGAGAACTCGAGAGAAGAAACCAATCACACAAAAGAGCGACACAAGAGATACGGTGATTGTCCCGTGGTTCGGCCAAGTATAACACTTGCCTACTTCCATGTTGTGGCGTCCCAATGGATGAGGGTTGCACTCAACCCCTTTAAAGTGATCCAATGATCCACTTGAATACCACGGTTTCTTCCTTATAGTAGTTTTTCCCGTTTGTGAGGAATCTCCACAAGTTGGAGCCACTCACCCTTACAAAGTTGATCACAACACAAAGCACAAGAGTAAGGGAGGGAAAGAAACACACACAGGACTAGAATCGCAGCAACAATACGCACACAAGTCAAGAAGAGAGCACACAAGAACAATGCCACAAGTTCACAACACACTTAGTGCTCAAATTTCAGTCACGATGATCCAAATGCGTATTTGTGGAGTCTAGGTGTCTTAGGATGTTTAGTGAATGCTTGGTTATGTGCTCCATGCGCCTAGGGGTCCCTTTTATAGCCCTAAGGCAGCTAGGAGTCATTGGAGTTCCATTTGGAAGGCAATTCTTGCCTTCTGTCGGGTGGCGCACCAGACAGTCCGGTGCGCCACCGGACATGAACAGTGCTTGTCCGGTGCCCGATCTCCTTCCTTTTCTAGCGAAGCCGACCGTTGCGTCCTCGGTCTTGTTGGCGCACCGGACAGTCCAGTGCGACCAACTGACCGTTGGCTCAGTCCACGCGTCGCCCACTGATTGCGCCGCCGATCGTTGGCGCGGGCGCCATTGGCTCACCGGACAATCCGGTGAATTTTAGCCGCAGCGCCCTCGGTGAATTCCCGAGAGCAAAGAGTTCGTCGTCGGGGCTAGCCTGGGCACCGAACAGTCCGGTGCACCCCAGACTGGTGCATATTTGGCTGAACTCATGCCAAACTTCTCCAATCCAATTTCTTTTGATTTGGCTAGATTCCTAGTACTTAGAGAAATATGTTAGTATCCAAAAACAATTTACTATGGTCGGAGACATACCTTGATTCTTTGATTTGCATCTTTCAACCACTTAGCACTTATGAACCAAAGTAATTTGTGTTGGTCATCTAATCACCAAAACATTTATAGAAATGGCCCAAAGGCACATTTTCCTTTCAATCTCCCCCTTTTTTGGTGATTTATGCCAACACATCAAAAAGCAACTAAAAGTGCAACATCATTCTCAAAGAGTGCAAATTAAAGACCAAAATTTCTCACTTAGAATTTGACATATTTGGATCACTTTTGCCACCACTTGGTTTATTTTCATAAAACAAATTATTTTTCCTATCTCTAAGTCAAACACACTTGTTTGGGCAAATAGAGAGATATTTTTATCTGGTGGTTTACATCATAAGTAATTGGGTAAAAATTTGTTTGACCACTATTGCACATTTTTAGGCTTTCTCATGATTTATTTAAAGCTTGGGCTAATTTCAAATTTTAATTGTTCAACTCACTTATTGTGATGGGTTGGGGTGTTTATCATTTTTGTAGTGGTGTTTAGTAGTTAGAGGCCTACTGTAATTTTCTTGCCATTTTTGTAATTGTCCTTATATTTTTAATCATGGCTTTTCTTGATTTCTTAGTGCCTAATAAAATTTATAACCTTGGACTAGCTCTGGACTAGGGTCCCCTGAATTTTTCTTATGTTCTTTATCACTTAGGTATACTAGGAAAAATATGTTCATCCTATGGTTATTATTTTCCATTACCTTTCTTATTTTTCTAAGGTTTGGGCAGAAATAGTTTTTAATGGACATTCTTGGGTTATTCTTGTATACTGGGGTGTTAGTATTTTTAAACAGTGTGTATGTTGGGTATGTATCTCTACAAATTTTCTTCAGCCTAGTATAGAAGTATTCCTATTTTTCTCTAGATTAATAAGGTTTGGGTATTTTCCTAATTTAAATCAAAACTCTAGAAAGTATTGCAGGAACCGTGGGGTTTACTATTTTTGCGTAATAGTTTATAATATGTAGGTCCTACCAAAATTTGATTGACCAAATTTGGTTGAACATAACTCAAGTTATGAATTTTTTCAATTTCCCTGCTCATTTGAAAAGAATAAACATAAAGGTTTAAAGGAAAACGACTTTGCATGGGGTCCCTGGACTTATTCTTATCCGAGTCGTTTAAACCGTGCCCCTGAATAACTATTCATATGTGTCACTGACTTAACACTTAACCCCCTGGCCTTTTACCCCCTCTAACCCGCACTCCTCCCTCGCGTGAACAGTAACCGAGGAGGAAAAAGCGGTGGCGCGGCTTATCGGCACAGTAGAGGGCCGACAAAGGGTCGAGTGAGGTCTGGGAGTCTCTGGCGATCACGTCGAGGTGCGAGTCATCGTCGGTGGTGACCAAAGGTGGGCTGGCCGCGTGCGCAGGCGGTCAGGCTCGTCGGCGGTGCGTGCTCCGGCCTGCTCACGGTGGTAGAGTCAAATCAAAGTGCTCGGGGAGCTTCATGGGAGGTCAATGATGCTGTGGGTGCAAGGAATTTGAGAATGGCTAACCAAGTGATCCGGTTCACGCGTGGCGGCGGGCGGTCGAAGTTCGGCGAGGTTGCGCTCGCTTCTCCGGTGAGGCAATGTCTCGGCTCAAGCTTGGGAAAGCTTCACAGCCTCTCGGGGAAGCCGTCCATGGGCTAGGGCGAGGCTGGGGGTCGACGGGAAGGGCTGGTGTAAGGCCCAAAATCTGTATAAAAATAATAATAATAAAATAAATATATGAAGAAAATAAAATATCAAATTCAGACATCTCAAATTATACTGGAGTATTGAAAATTGAGTACTGAATTATGAAAACCAAGGATTATTTCAGAAAAGAGGTAATAGAAAAGTTTTCTATTCAACTAAATGATTATGCATATCATTAAGTGATGCACCATAAACATCTATTTACATGAATATTTAATTTTGAAGTAATTTTTCGTTCTTACCCCACACTCAAAATACTAATATGAGTGTTTTTCATATTTCAAACATCTACCAAATAAATAAAGCAATTAAAATATATATATATATATATATATTGCTTCATAATTAATTTTGAGTATGTATTAAAAATTTGAATTCCTAAACTTGATCTTGGATTTGAAATTGAAATTTGTAAATCAAAAGAGAATAGAAAATATAGAAAAGAACTTGAGAAAGGTAATTATGATAATCATTTATTCCTTTTAGAATTAAATGGAGACAAGGAAAATATACAAAGAAAAATATATACGAATACTTATAATTCTTCATACTAGAACTTTATTTGCGCATTGGACCTGTGTGTGCAACTCACCAACAAATTTAAATTCAGATAGTAGATTTTGAAATAGAGAAAGAAAAGCAGAACATAAAATGAGAAGGCAAAATATTAATAAAATCATTTATTCCTTCCATAATGGAATAAAACTTGTAAACAGTAGAATTTATATATATTTCCATTAGAACTTTTGGAAACCTAAAAATTTAAAATAGGAGTTTAAATTTAAGTTGAATACATGAGTTTGGAATTTGAAAAGAGAATAAAAAGGAAGAAAAGAAAAAGATAACAGAAGACCTGCGCTTGGGCCGACTCCTCTCCCCTACGGCCCACTTCCTTTTTCCACACTCACTAGCCTAGTCCATTCACCCCGGTACCAGTCGTGCGGGGGTCTCTGTGGTAGAACCTCCCAAGTTATTTGGTCCACATGCACCTGTCCTTGTTTCAAAGACCTCAGACGACTATGCATGTGCACCAGATAACTTAACAGGATCCGTCCGAGTGTCCCAAGGATCCCGGATAAACCACTTACAACCAGGACCGCAAGATTAAGTAACACAAATCACACACCAACATTTTTGCAGCGGAAATCTTACAAGTTACATAATTTTTACATTATATTTATCGGAGTGATTACAAAAGTGATTCAAAGAAATAACTTTGAACTGTTATAAATGATTTGTAGTTTTGAAATATATGCTAGCTCAAGGGACCATCCTCAATAAGAAGTATAGAAGGGTTACTTAGAATTGTAAGAAGGCCGAGCCCACCGGCACTTAACACCATCATCAGCAGCACAAAACTATAACTTGAAAACAACAGGGAATAAAACCCTGAGTATGGAATTACTCAGCAAGACTTACCCGACTAAAGAAAAGACTCTCAATGGTATGCTGGCTAGAGGGATTCAAGGTATGGCTTATCAAGAATCAAAGACTCTGTTTTGCAGAAAAGCTTACTATGAGTGGATCCTTAAAAATCCATTTTTACTTGTCAGGTTAAGTAAAGTTACCTGCATCTAGAATTCTTTCTACCCTAGTTCAATCACTAGACCTGCAATAGCCGTCTTTTATCAACCCTTTAAGTTCACTGGAATGCTACGTGTAAGTCAGTGACCAAGTCTTCATGTTTGAGAAGTAACGACGGTCCGAATCGATTAATACCCAGCTGGGGATCTCCGATCACATGACATATGTAGCACTTAACCCTTGCATATGTCAACTCGCCACCGGGGTTCTTAAGACCAGATCAGGTTCACGCCAACCAAGAGCACAGATACACCACCGTCCAGCCTCTTGCCACGGAGGGTACACGCTACTCTCGCCATCTCTCCACTCCCATTGCGTGTTATCTTATTCTGGTATTAGTCTGCCCGAGGCAAAGCTTACCCATGATGAGGCATGTGACCAGTTAAAAGGTCCTCGATCATAAAGCCTACATCGAGACGGTCCTTAATCGACTCAGACGGAGACACTACACCGAGACTCCCTTCTCGTGCAAGTCAACCGCCCAGTCTCAGCTTTATTAATTTCAACCCAAAGTGTGGTACCTGGCAGAGGTACATCTTTTCCGATGTTGAACCCAACAAGACCTTTGACAGATCCACCATCAAGTTTTATTTTTGAAAACATTCCCACCCACTGAAGCATCACCTTTGTTTTAAAACAAAACATTTTTGTATGCTAAAGCAAGGCTAAGCATCATAAAATTCTTTTCAAAATGGATATCAAGGAAGGGAAATCAATTTTCAAGGAAGGAAATGCATCAACGGTTTAGCACACAACTCCTATCACCTAATGCATCAAACAAGGTGATAAAGATTTTAAAACATCAAGGAGGTGGCGAATGCACCGAGGCTTGCCTGAATAACACTAGGTTAGTGTTTGTTAGACGACGTCCGCTTGACGATCAGCTTTTATCCCAACACTCGTTCAGTCTGCCCTTCTTCAGGTGTGTCCATCCGCACCACCATGCGGAGTAGCCCGCGCTTGGGGTCGATTTGGGATCGTCCTCCGCATCGCGTGATTAATTAATGTACCTGAATGATATGCATAATGCACATGTATGCATATAAGGAGGAATATCGCAAACCTAAATAATACTTATACGACAGCGAATTAAACACCAAACCTAGAATAAGCTGACTAATTAAGCAGGGCATCGACTTCATCCATTAACCAAATTAACATAATACACTAGAAAATCTATTTTTATTCCTAGCTTTTTATTAACTCTTTAAACTGTGTAACTTAATTACTTGATTTACCGATTTATCTAAATCGATCATCACAATATACGTATGCTAAATTAATAACATTTATTGCGACCAACAATTCTATTTATAGATCTAGTTGACTGGAATACGAATTAACTTACCCTTATGACATCCGACTTGAAACCACGAAATCGACGACGCCTTTCAATTCAGCATTTCACTGAAAATAGGGTGAGTGTTGCGTCGAATCGCGCTTCTTCTTTGTCCACATCAAGAATTCTCCGACCGCGTACTGATTTATTTTTCTCTCCGCCTAATCTTCTCAGAGCTTAGCGTAGATGAGGATGACGATCGACGACTTGTTCGAGCTTTTGTCGCGTATTTGGTGAACACCACGCTACTGGCTTCGTCTTCACCCGACGCTTTGTATTTCTTGATGATGCACGGAACGACGATGAGTTGGAGACTTGCAGGGTCAAGCACGACAAAGAGCTTTGGATCCCAATGCCAGTAGCGTGCAATTGAAAGATAAACCGTCGGGGTCGACAAGCATGTCGCAGACGCGACGGGTATTGACGACAAGGAGCAAGGGGGTTGCTGTTGCGATGGCGAAAGATGAAGGGCACTATGGAGCAGGAAGACACGCCTGGGAGCCGAGTATTGAGAGGTCCTGGCCGACGACCAGACCGAGGCGATGGCGCGACAGCACGACGACATCGACGAAGCATCGACGGTGAGCTGAAGCAGAGCAGGCGTGGCCAGAGCATCTAGGCGAGGTGAGCGTATGGCGGGGCGGGTTGAGAACGATAGGCGAGGTAAGGTCGACGGCTGAAGACGATGACAGAGCTGCATCGACAGGGACACGCCGGTTTGGAGGGGAGGGTGCCACTACGGCGTCGTTCAGTCCACGACGATCAGGACCAAGGCCGAACGCAGCCAGCACGTAGAGGGAGGTAGGCCGGTCTAACGTGCGACGAGGTCGAGGTCGAGGTCGAGGAGAGTTTGACCAGCACAGGCGACGAATAGCGTGGAGGTCTGGGCGAGCAGGGCGCGATGGAGATGGCCGAGAAGGAGGAATCTGAGCGTCGTCCATGGAGCAGGCGCTGGGGTAGGGAGGAGCGCGGACGGGCGGAACTCCGGCTGGGCGCGCGCATCAGGAAGCTCGACGACGGCGCGAGCAGGGAGCCTGGGCGCGACGACTGGAGAAACGAAGCTCCACGGCGAGCTGGAGCAGACGCGAGAGAGAGAGAGAGAGAGAGAGAGAGAGAGAGAGAGAGAGAGAGAGAGAGAGAGAGAGAGAGAGAGAGAGAGAGAGAGAGAGAGAGAGAGAGAGAGAGAGAGAGAGAGAGAGAGAGAGAGAGAGAGAGAGAGAGAGAGAGAGAGAGAGAGTGGAGTGGCTGGGCGTTGGGGAGAGGGCAGAGGGAGCTGCGCGCGTAGAACTCCACGGCTGGGCGCAGAGAACGGCGATGGAGAGCTCAGTAGAGGGATCTCCGAGCAGGGCGAGTGTCATGGCAGTAGGCCCGGGCGGGAGGCATGTGCCACCAGTGCACAAGAACAGGGCCCCCTCCCTCCAAGGGCCCCTAAAATAATAGTTAGTGATAATTTAATCAATACAAATTTTAGTAATGATTAGAAAGTCTAGCTAAAGTCAGCTCGATAAAAATAAAACATAGTGTTTGTCGTAACAAGCGAGTATCAATCTCTCATAAAACTTATTTTGGCTATATGACGAAGTGTAGCTAGCACATGCTGGCATAATATCCAAACGTTAAGATCATTCATTACCGTTATTAAGCCATTTTCTACATTAATAATTCAATCACTGTTAATAAATGAGATTAATTTGTATCATCTATTCTTAACAAAGAAAAAAAGAAAAAAAATCGGTACAGGGCCTTCAATTATGAAGGCCCGGCGCTGCATGGCAGGCGGCCGATCAGAGAACCGGCAGGGGCGCGCAGGCACATGGGCACGCGGCGCTGGGAGGAGGGAGCTCCGCGAGCGGGATCCAAGCAGGGAGCCGGCAGCGCGTAGGAGCTACAGAGACCGGCACCGAGGGAGAAGACAGGAGCAGGGAAGGCACAGATGCGTGTGCAGAGAGCTCGACGATGGCCGTCAGAGGGAGCTGGGGGCCGCCATGGATGCAGGGCGCGGTGAAATCGAAGCTGCGCGCCATGGAGAGAGAGAGGGAGAGAAAAGCAGGGAGGGAGCCGACCGTGGGAGATGGGAGAGACGCAGGGAACTCCACGGCGCACTGAAGCTCCAGAAGATGAGCGCGCCGGCTTGAGGAGAGCCGCAGGGCACGAGCAGGAAGAAGAAGCTGGGCGCAGTGGAGAAGAAGACTACGCGCGCGTTAAAAAGGAACATGGGGCGGCGGAATTTTTCTGCAGACCTGAGCGGCTGAAGATAGGACTGTAGGATATTTCTGAAATGCAAATCAACGGTGGATGAGGCTAAAGAAAAATATCTGTGACAACAAAAATCATGTGCTCGGCAAGAAACAGAGGGAGTCCGTGGTGAGGAAATAGAAACGAGTGAACAATGGTGGGAGGATGATTAAGATATATTTTCTTCTCACGTTCCTTTTTTGAAACCAACTATATTTCTTGATTCTGTTATTTATATCTAGAGATTCAGATCGAGACGAGAAACACACGGACCAAACTACACGGATTTCGGCTTCGGTATTTCAATTTACGACTGATTTCGTTGAAGTCAAATCGATTAGAAATTATTCGAGTCTGGCTCTAATTACCTTTATCTGTTTTAATCGATTTACTACCAAATACTCCTGATTATTAATCTCGCGCAAGATTTCTCTCGGACAACGCGTAATCCAGATTATTTTGCACTGGATATTTTAGTCGTCGAGTTCAAATAAATTTAGTCACGATAGGAATCATCAGAGTGGGTCGGGCTTCTGAATTCGTATTCGCGCGAGCGATGAATTTTAAATAATCACCGGACGCACCGATTTTCGGAACAACGATGTTCCGAACATCACGAAAATTTAGGAAGAACCCGGATAGATACAAACGATGTCGAACTCACGACCGATGGAACAAATGCGATATTAAAATCGCAATAGGCGAAGATGATTAAATTTTAGCATCTGTTTCATTCATTGATATTACGTGCTTAAATCCGTACTCGTTGTCGAGCAGAATATAAATACCAGGGGTGTTACAGCCCTCCCCCCTTAAAAGGATCTCGTCCTGAGATTCGGAACGAAAGACTTCTAAGAGTAGAGAAGCATGTAACCCATGTCCATATCAGCGATAATCGTGAGACATTTCCAAATAAAGGCGAGTGTCTCAGGGTGTGGTTTCTCTAGTGGACATATCATGTATCGCCGTAGGCTAATTTTATAGATGTCCACCAATAGAGACGATGTCTGCCAGAAGAACACATAAGGTTTCATGTGTGCAGTTTGCTTTTTCTGATGACACTGTACTATCTGAGTCTGCTGGGCGAGCGGTAGATATGCAATTTGGTCCAAACAGAATCAGATGCAACCTCTTGGGTAAAACACACAGAAAGAGGTTTACCAACAAGTGGTTACTGTAAGTTCATACCACACGAGACGAGTGTGAATGTCGAATATCATCACAATTAACTCGTGTTAGCCAGAGATTCCAAGTCCCTAAAAATGATAGAGACTCGAAAAAATCACCAGTAAAGGGATCTATAGATGCGAACTTTGTAACCAGTCCATTTTATCCAGCACTAGACATGACTCGACTTGATCACTCATGCTGGAAAAGCATACGTGAGGCGATCGAGGCACGACTAGAGCGATGATTAGGTGGTTACTAGCCGACTTAATCTCGATTCTTGCAAGTACTTTCTTTAGGGTGGGGTGAACCAAAATGAGTTTAGATAACTCGACAAATCGATCTCTAAACTCAACCTTTGTTCACAATGCAGTTACAAGTTAGTAAAACCAACTTGTTGAACTACTTTTGACATTGAGCAAGTTCTCTCAGTACCATCGGTAAGCCAACGACCGAGAGCTCTCTTTGTTAACAAGAGATTATGTATGTGGGTAAAAATCTATTTGGTCAAATTGTTCATCCGTTTCCTCATGCGAGATGAATTATCCACTTGGTTAGGGAATACATGGATTAAATAAGAGAGCGAATGAACAAACTCCTGCATTTCAGCAGCAGGGGAAGTTAATCTCCATTTAAGAGCTATTTAGCTGTTTTCCAACACTAAAAAGCTCCAAGGCTTCACCTTTACACAAAGGACGTAAAGGGAACTTGTATGCGTGCAGTCACTACAAAAGTCAAGGGAAAAGAGACCACACATAGGAAGTGGTATGCGCCTTTTGATCCAACAGAGATGATAGATGTTGCTTGATCACTCGACAAACAACATAGAAATTGTTTCAAGGGAAGGTCTACGGAAGATAACATATTGATATAATCTCATGATGGATTATGACTACTAACTGTGATACTAGCGTGTGCCGAGTAGCGCAACCATGTGCGCACACACATAAGGCCCTCGGTTTCGTCACAGCACCACTGGTTTTAGTCATAACAGCATTATCAGACATAACTAATAAGAAATCTCACGTGACACAAATGAATTGGGAAAGGGTGACAATGTACAAAGAGATACTCCACCTGTAAGGATGGTTACAAGTAGAGAGCCAAATAGATCATGGCCCGATGAAATGAACAAGGCATGGCCATAACCTAAATTTGATGAAAGGAGTATGATGGGAGACTGTTACTTTAGCCTAAGCATATTTCTATGCCCATCGCAGAACTTACAAGGTCAAGGATCAGTATCTGACTAGATACAGGGGAAAACAATCATAAGCTTAAATTGGTATTCCTTCGATAAATATGAAGAAACCAAAGGCATCAAACTTCAAGAAAATGGTCGGACATGCTTTTCCTAGGTTAGGTTGATAAAACAACCTGGCGATCCTTAAAAACAGGCAAACTGGATAAGGTACATCAGCTTGCACCAACTAAACAAAGGCATGATTTGGTTGGAAGTAGGACCATAAAAGAGTTACAACTAATTGTCAAGAATACAGATTCGAGATTCTTAGTCTAAGTTCATGTGCATCTTATGTCCAACAAAAAGTTTGTCTAAGCGGTCATGGTTCACTAACTAAGAACATGGCCTAATTTTCGGTTTAAGCAAACAAACTACCCACCTTCTATCAACTCATCAAGCACAAGAGCAAACACATATAGCACCTAAACATATTACCTAAAGAATGGAGGACACCTATTTCATTGGGGTTCATAACACAACATTATATCACATTATTTACAATCACCGGTTATGAGAATAAAGGTGAGAGAAGCATTTTGGGTGTATAGGTGACAAACATGATGCAACAATCAGGATGCATGCTCGTCTTATTCGTCCTCATGAGTTTTGCCAACATACTGTGGCAATAGCGTTCTATCTCAGTGGCATACTTACGACTCTCATGGTATTTTACTAGTCGTCAGCTACACATACGATTTCGAGGTTAGTGTACCTGCAGAAAATCCATTGCAGCCCAATTTCCCAATGATGCAGTTCACACATGACAGTTTATCACAGTTTATACTCCATATATGGCTATATGGAGGTCAGCTCATCATTAAGCGCCGAGCCACGCATAGGCGCTGTTGCCACACTTTAACCATAGGGCAATTCATTATGGTAACTCACCTTCTTACCTGAGCGTAGGTGCGTCGTTACAAGTACAATACACTTCTCAGTATTCCTATGTCTGTATACCCATACACATCCATGGGGTACTGAATTCCCAAAAAAGTAAATACTCCACATCGCAGCCTTCATATATACATATGTATAACATGTATATAATCAAACGCTTTTTATACTCTTCCCTAGACCGACGTTTGTTCGGTCATGCTCTCACATCTCACCTTACCTTGAGTGTCGATCCATTCAAAACTGAATGGCCTCAAAATAACAATACACATGTATGCAATACCCCCGGTTGTGGGTTAGTGGTTTTCAACTAAGCCACCTGATAGTCCTTAGTTTAGGGCTTAACAGAGGATGTCGCTAGCATTATAGTTTTTCAAAACTGTTTTTCAAAGCCAAACAATGTGTTTAGTTGAAAATAGGTTTTGTAAAACCAAAAGTTTGTTTTTAAAATACGTATGTGACCGTATTATACTTAATCCAGCTCTGATACCAGTTGTGGCAGAACCTCCAAGTTATTGGGCCCACATGCACCTGTCCTTGTCTCAAAGACCTCAGACGGCTATGCATGTGCACCAGATAACTTATCAGGATCAGTCGGAGTGTCCCAAGGACCCCGGATAAACCACTTACAACCAGGACCGCAAGATTAAGTAACACAAATCACACACTAACATTTTTGCAGCGGAAATCTTATTACCAAATTTTAAAAGTTACATAATTTTTACATTATATTTATCGAAGTGATTACAAAAGTGATTCAAAGAAATAACTTTGAACTGTTATAAATGATTTGTAGTTTTGAAATATATGCTAGATCAAGGGACCATCCTCAATAAGAAGTATAGAAGGGTTACTTAGACTTATAAGAAGGCCGAGCCCACCGGCACTTAACACCATCATCAGCAACACAAAACTATAACATGAAAACAACAGGGAATAAAACCCTGAGTATGGAATTACTCAGCAAGACTTACCCGACTAAAGAAAAGACTCTCAAGGGTATGCTGGCTAGAGGGATTCAAGGTATGGCTTATCAAGAATCAAAGACTCTGTTTTGCAGAAAAGCTTACTATGAGTGGATCCTTAAAAATCCATTTTTACTTGTCAGGTTAAGTAAAGTTACATGCATCTAGAGTTCTTTCTACCCTAGTTCAATCACTTGACCTGCACTAGCCGTCTTTTATCAACCCTTTAAGTTCACTGGAATGCTACGTGTAAGTCAGTGACCAAGTCTTCATGTCCGAGAAGTAACGGCAGACCAAATCGATTAATACTGAAAGTCACCTAGAGGGGGGGGGGGGGTGAATAGGCAAATCTGAAATTTACAAACTTAAGCACACACTACAAGCTGAGGTTAGCGTTAGAATTAAATTCGAGTCCGAAAGAGAGGGTGAAAACAAATCACAAGCGAATAAGAGTAGATGACACGGTGATTTGTTTTACCGAGGTTCGGTTCTTGCAAACCTACTCCCCGTTGAGGTGGTCACAAAGACCGGGTCTCTTTCAACCCTTTCCCTCTCTCAAACGGTCACCTAGACCGAGTGAGCTTCTCTTCTCAATCAATCGGGACACTAAGTCCCTACAAGGACCACCACACAATTGGTGTCTCTTGCCTTGATTACAATTGAGTTGGAAACAAGAAAGAAGGAAGAAGAAAAGCGATCCAAGCGCAAGAACTCAAATGAACACAAATATCTCTCTCTCTAGTCACTATTTGATTGGAATGATCTTTGGACTTGGGAGAGGATTTGATCTCTTGTTTGTGTCTTTGAATGAAGTCTAGAGCTCTTGTATGAGGTTTGAAGGCTGAAAACTTGGATACATTGAAGTGTGGTGGTTGGGGGGTATTTATAGCCCCAACCACCAAAAGAACCGTTGGTGAGTGCTTCTGTCGTATGGCGCACCGGACAGTCCGATGCGCCACCGGACACTGTCCGGTGCGCCAGCCACGTCACCAGGCCGTTGGGTTCTGATCGTTGGAGCTTCTGACAACTGGGCCACCGGACAGTCCGGTGGTGCACCGGACAGTCCGGTGGTGCACCGGACAGTCCGGTGGTGCACCGGACAGTCACTATTCACTGTCCGGTGCACCTTCTGGCGCTGCTCTGACTTCTACGTGCGCAGGCGCGCACTGTAGCGTTTTTACTGTAGCGTTACAGTCGACCATTGGCGCTGTGTAGCCGTTACTCCGCTGGCACACCGGACAGTCTGGCGCTGCACCGGACAGTCCGGTGAATTATAGCGGAGCGGCTCCCAGAATTCCCGAAGGTGGCAAGTTCGGAGTTGGGTTCCCTGGTGCACCAGACACTGTCCGGTGGCACACTGGACAGTACGGTGCGCCAGACCAGGGCTGCCTTTGGGTTGTCTTTTGCTCTTTTTATTTGAACCCTTTCTTGGACTTTTATTGGTTTGTGTTGAATCTTTGGCACCTGTAGAACTCATAATTTAGAGCAAACTAGTTAGTCCAATTAATTTGTGTTGGGCAATTCAACCACCAAAATTCATATAGGAAAAGGTGTAAGCCTATTTCCCTTTCAATCTCCCCCTTGTTGGTGATTGATGCCAACACAAACCAAAGAAAATATAAAAGTGCAGAATTGAACTAATTTGCATAATATAAGTGCAAAGGTTGCTTGGAATGAAACCAATAATTATTTCTACTAGATATGCATGGATGGCTTTCTTCTTATTTAAAATTTTGGACCACTCTTGCACCACTTGTTTTGTTTTGCAAATGTTTTGGAAATTCTTTTCAAAGTCTTTTGCAAATAGTCAAAGGTATATGAATAAGATTTGGAGAAGCATTTTCAAGATATGAAATTTTCTCCCCCTGTTTCAAATGCTTTTCCTTTGACTAAACAAAACTCCCCCTCAAGGAAATTATCCTCTTAGTGTTCAAGAGGGTTTTAGATATTAATTTTGAAGAGGGTATTCCAATTTGAAATTATATCAAAATAAGATACTAGTTGAAAGATCTTCTCTTTAACACAAATTTGAAAGACACATTTTTGAAATTGGTGGTGGTGCGGTCCTTTTGCTTTGGGCTCATACTTTCTCCCCCTTTGGCATGAATCGCCAAAAACAGATTCTTGTGAGTGAAATACAAGCCCCTTTTCAAACTTTCTCCCCCTTTGGTAAATAATATAGGAGTGAATATTATACTTAATTTGGAGAGCGTTGCGGAGCGACGACGAAGGATGAATAATTCGATAGAGTGGAGTGGAAGCCTTTTGTCTTCGCCGAGAACTCCATTTCCCTTTCAATCTATGACTTGAGCATAATATTCACTTGAAAACACATTAGTCATAGCACATGAAAGAGATGATCAATGGTATATAAATGAGATATGTGTGCAAAATATCAATTAAAATTCCTAGAATCAAGAATATTTAGCTCATGCCTAAGTTTGGTAAATGTTTTCTCATCTAGTGGCTTGGTAAAGATATCGACTAATTGTTCTTTGGTGTTAATATAAGCAATCTCGATATCTCCCCGTTGTTGGTGATCCCTTAAAAAGTGATACCGAATGGCTATGTGTTTAGTGCGGCTATGCTCAATGGGATTATCCGCCATGCGGATTGCACTCTCATTATCACATAGAAGAGGAACTTTGGTTAATTTGTAACCATAGTCCCTAAGGGTTTGCCTCATCCAAAGCAATTGCGCGCAACAATGGCCTGCAGCAATATACTCGGCTTCGGCGGTAGAAAGAGCTATAGAATTTTGTTTCTTAGAAGCCCAAGACACCAGGGATCTTCCCAAGAACTAACAAGTCCCTGATGTGCTATGTCTATCAATCTTACACCCTACCCTATCAGCATCGGAATAACCAATTAAATCAAAGGTGGATCCCCTGGGGTACCAAAGGCCAAACTTAGGAGTATAAACTAAATATCTCAAGATTCGTTTCACGGCCTAAGGTGAACTTCCTTAGGATCGGCTTGGAATCTTGCACACATGCATACGGAAAGCATAATGTCCGGTCGAGATGCACATAAATAGAGTAAAGAACCTATCATCGACCGGTATACCTTTTGATCTACGGATTTACCTCCCGTGTCGAGGTCGAGATGCCCATTAGTTCCCATGGGTGTCTTGATGGGCTTGACATCCTTCATCCCAAACTTTGCAAGAATGTCTTGAATATACTTTGTTTGGATAATGAAGGTGCCCTCTTGGAGTTGCTTGACTTGAAAGCCTAGAAAATACTTCAACTCCCCCATCATTGACATCTCGAATTTTTGAATCATAATCCTACTAAACTCATCACATGTAGATTTGTTAGTAGACCCAAATATAATATCATCAACATAAATTTGGCATACAAACAAATCATTGGCAATTGTTTTAGTAAAGAGAGTAGGATCGACTTTTCCGACTTTGAAGCTATTAGCGATAATAAAATCTCTTAGGCATTCATACCATGCTCTTGGGGCTTGCTTGAGCCCATAAAGCGCCTTAGAGAGTTTGTAGACATGGTTAGGATACTCACTATCTTCAAAGCCGGGAGGTTGCTCAACATAGACCTCCTCCTTGATTGGTCCATTGAGGAAGGCACTTTTCACGTCCATTTGGTAAAGCTTAAAGCCATGGTAAGTAGCATAGGCAAGTAATATACGAATTGACTCAAGCCTAGCTATGGGTGCATAGGTTTCACCAAAATCCAAACCTTCGACTTGTGAATATCCCTTGGCCACAAGTCGGGCTTTGTTCCTTGTCACCACACCATGCTCATCTTGTTTGTGCGGAAGACCCACTTGGTTCCTACAACATTTTGGTTAGGTCGTGGAACTAAATGCCATACCTCATTCCTCGTAAAGTTGTTGAGCTCCTCTTGCATCGCCAACACCCAATCCGAATCTTGAAGTGCTTCCTCTACCCTATGTGGCTCAATAGAGGAAACAAAAGAGTAATGTTCACAAAAATGAGCAACACGAGATCGAGTGGTTACCCCCTTATGAATATCGCCGAGGATGGTGTTCACGGGGTGATCTCGTTGTATTGCTTGGTGGATTCTTGGGTGTGGTGGTCTTGGACCCTCATCATCTTCCTTGTCTTCATTAGCTTCTCCCCTTGATTATTGTCCTCCTCTTGAGGTGGCTCCTCTTGATCTTCATCTTCATCATATTGAGCTTGATCCTCATCTTGAGTTGGTGGAGATGCTTGCATGGAGGAAGATGATTGATCTTGTGCTTGTGGAGGCTCTTCGGATTCCTTAGGACACACATCCCCAATGGACATGTTCCTTAGCGCGACACATGGAGCCTCTTCATCATCTAGATCATCAAGATCAACTTGCTCTACTTGAGAGCCGTTAGTCTCATCAAACACAATGTCAC
The DNA here is from genome assembly GCF_902167145.1 of Zea mays. Classification (NCBI taxonomy): domain Eukaryota; kingdom Viridiplantae; phylum Streptophyta; class Magnoliopsida; order Poales; family Poaceae; genus Zea; species Zea mays. The sequence goes on along the minus strand of NC_050102.1, from coordinate 46,953,625 downwards.
AAGAAACTTCAACTAGTCAAGTGGACTTGTTAAAGACTCTATATGCCCTTGTGTTTGAATCATAACCAAGTAAAAAGCCTTTTACAGCCTTAGGAGTAAATTTAGATTTTCTACCTCTTTTAACAAGAATAAAGCATTTGCTACCAAAGACTCTAAAATATGATACATGGGCTTTTTACCGGTGAGGAGTTCATAAGATGTCTTCTTGAGGATTCGGTGAAGATATAACCGGTTGATGGCGTAGCAAGCGGTGTTGACCGCCTCGGCCCAAAATCGATCCGAAGTCTTGTATTCATCAAGCATGGTTCTTGTCATGTCCAATAGAGTTCTATTCTTCCTCTCCACTACACCATTTTGTTGTGGCGTGTAGGGAGAAGAGAACTCATGCTTGATGCCTCATCCTCAAGAAAGCCTTCAATTTGTGAGTTCTTGAACTCCGTCCCGTTGTCGCTTCTTATCTTTTTTATCCTTAAGCCGAACTCATTTTGAGTCCGTCTCAAGAATCCCTTCAATGTTTCTTGGGTTTGTGATTTTTCCTGCAAAAAGAACACCCAAGTGAAGCGAGAATAATCATCCACAATAACTAGACAGTACTTACTCCCGCCGATGCTTATGTAAGCAATCGGGCCGAATAGATCCATGTGAAGTAGCTCAAGCAGCATGTCAGTCGTCATGATGTTCTTGTGTGGATGATGAACACCAACTTGCTTCCCTGCTTGACATGCGCTACAAACCCTGTCTTTCTCAAAATGAACATTGGTTAGTCCCAAAATATGTTCTCCCTTTAGAAGCTTATGAAGATTCTTCATCCCAACATGGGCTAGTCGGCGATGCCAGAGCCAACCCATGTTAGTCTTAGCAATTAAGCAAGTGTTGAGTTCAGCTCTATTAAAATCAACTAAGTACAGCTGACCCTCTAACACTCCCTTAAATGCTACTGAATCATCACTTCTTCTAAAGACAGTAACACCTATATCCGTAAAAAGACAGTTGTAACCCATTTTACATAATTGAGAAACAGAAAGCAAGTTGTAGTCTAAAGAATCTACAAGAAAAACATTGGAAATAGAATGGTCAGGTGATATTGCAATTTGACCAAGTCCTTTGACCAAACCTTGATTTCCATCCCCGAATGTGATAGCTCATTGGGGATCTTGGTTTTTCTCATAGGAGGAGAGCATCCTTTTCTCCCCTGTCATGTGGTTTGTGCAACCGCTATCGATGATCCAACTTGAGCCCCCAGATGCATAAACCTACAAAACAAATTTAGGTCTTGTTCTTAGGTACCCAAATGGTCTTGGGTCCTTTCACCTTAGAAACAAGCACCTTGGGTACCCAAACACAAGTCTTTGATCCCTTGTGTTTAGCCCCAACATATTTGGCAACTACTTTGCCTGATTTGTTAATTAAAACATAAGATGCATCAAAAGTCTTAAATGAAACAATAGGCTCATTTGATGCAATTGGAGTTTTCTTCTTAGGCAATTTAGCATGAGTGGATTGCCTAGAACTAGATGCCTCACTCTTATACATAAAAGCATGATGAGAGCCAGAGTGAGACTTCCTAGAGTGAATTCTCCTAATTTTGTGCCCGGGATAACCGACAGGGTATAAAATGTAACCCTTGTTATCCTGAGCCATGGGAGCCTTGCCCTTAACAAAGTTAAATAATCTTTTAGGAGGGGCATTGAGTTTGACATTGCCTCCCTGTTGGAAGCCAATGCCATCCTTAATGCCAGGGTGTCTCCCACTATAGAGCATGCTTCTAGCAAATTTAAAATTTTCATTTTCTAAGTCATGCTCATTAATTTTGGTACTAAGTTGAGCTATGTGATCATTTTGTTGTTTAATTAAAGCTAGGTGATCATGAATAGCGTCAACATTAATGTCTCTACATCTAGTGCAAATAGTAACATGCTCAACGGTAGATGTAGAGGGTTTGCAAGTATTTAATTCAACAATCTTAGCATGTAAAATAGCATTCTCATCTCTAAGATTGGAAACAGAAGCATTGCAAACATTTAAATCTTTAGCCTTAGCAATTAATTTTTCATTCTCAATTTTAAGGCTAGAGAGGGATGCATTCAATTTGTCAATCTTAGCAATCAAATTAGCATTATCATTTCTAAGATTAACAGTTGAATCATCACAAACATTTGATTTCTCAACCTTAGCAATTAATTTGGCATTTTCATTTCTAAGGCTAGAAATAGTGTCATGGCAAGTGCTTAGCTCACTAGTTAATTTTTCACATTTTTCTACCTCTAGAGCATAAGCATTTTTAGTCTTAACATGCTTTTTGTTTTCTTTAATAAGGAAGTCCTCTTGGCTATCCAAGAGTTCATCCTTCTCATGAATAACACTAATTAATTCATTTAATTTCTCCTTTTGTTGCATGTTAAGATTGGCAAAAAGAGTGAGCAAGTTATCCTCATCATCACTAGAGGTTGCATACTTAGTGGAGGATCTTGATTTTACCTTCTTCTTCTTGCCGTCCTTTGCCATGAGGCATTTGTGGCCGACGTTGGGGAAGAGAAGGCCTTTGTTGACGGCGATGTTTGTGGCGTCCTCGTCGGAGGAGGAGTCGGTGGAGCTCTCGTCGGAGTCCCACTCCCGGCAAACATGGGCATCGCCGCCCTTCTTCTTGTAATACCTCTTCTTTTCTCTTCTCTTTCCCTTCTTGTCGTCGCCCCTGTCACTATCACTAGACAAAGGACATTTAGCGATAAAATGACCGGGCTTACCACATTTGTAGCAAACCTTCTTGGAGCGGGGTTTGTAATCTTTCCCCTCCTTTGCTTGAGGATTTGGCGGAAGCTCTTGATGATGAGCGCCATTTCCTCGTTGTCGAGCTTGGAGGCGTCGATGGGAATCCTACTTGATGTAGAATCCTTCTTTTCTTCTTCCGTCACCTTGAATGCGACGGATTGCACCTCGGGTGTTGCGGTGGCGCCTTGCTCGATGATTTTCTTGGAGCCTTTGATCATCAATTCAAAGCTCACAAATTTTCCTATTACTTCCTCGGGAGACATTAGTTTATATCTTGGATCACCACGAATTAATTGAACTTGAGTAGGGTTAAGAAATACGAGTGATCTAAGAATAACCTTGACCATCTCATGGTCATCCCATTTGGTGCTCCAGAGGTTGCGCACTTGGTTCACCAATGTCTTGAGCCGGTTGTACATTGCTTGTGGCTCCTCCCCTTGGTGAAGCATGAAGCAACCAAGCTCCCCCTCGTTCGTTTCCCTCTTGGTGATCTTGGTCACCTCGTCTCCTTCATGCGCGGTTTTGAGCATGTCCCAAATCTCTTTAGCGCTCTTCAACCCTTGCACCTTATTATACTCCTCTCGACTTAGAGAGGCGAGGAGTATAGTGGTGGCTTGGGAGTTGAAGTGTTGAATTTGTTCGACCTCCTCCGAATCATAATCCTTGTCCCCTTCCTTTGGTACCTGCGCTCCATACTCAACAATATCCCATATGCTTTTGTGGAGTGAGGTTAGGTGATGCCTCATTTTATCACTCCACATAGAATAATCTTCACCATCAAACATAGGTGGTTTGCCTAATGGAGCGGAAAGTAACGGAGTGCATTTTGAAATACGAGGATAGCGAAGGGGCATCTTACTATACTTCTTGCGCTCATGGTGCTTAGAAGTGGTGGATGCCGATTCCGAGCCAGAGGTGGAGGGTGACGAAGAGTCGGTTTCGTAGTAGACCAAGTTGGGACTTGATGGAGGAAGAGGATTCCTCCTTGTGCTTGTGGGCGGACTCCCTTGAGTGTGTTCTTCCCGAGCTTGCGGACTTGTCGTCGGTCCCGATCTCCCTCATGGCGGATGCTCTCGACATCACTTCGAGCGGTTAGGCTCTAATGAAGTACCGGGTTCTGATACCAATTGAAAGTCGACTAGAGGGGGGTGAATAGGCAAATCTGAAATTTACAAACTTAAGCACACATTACAAGCCGGGGTTAGCGTTAGAATTAAATTCGAGTCTGAAAGAGAGGGCGAAAACAAATCACAAGCGAATAAGAGTAGATGACACGGTGATTTGTTTTACCGAGGTTCGGTTCTTGCAAACCTACTCCCCATTGAGGTGGTCACAAAGACCGGGTCTCTTTCAACCCTTTCCCTCTCTCAAACGGTCACCTAGACCGGGTGAGCTTCTCTTCTCAATCAATCGGGACACTAAGTCCCTACAAGGACCACCACACAATTGGTGTCTCTTGCCTTGATTTTAATTGAGTTGGAAACAAGAAAGAAGGAAGAAGAAAAGCGATCCAAGCGCAAGAACTCAAATGAACACAAATGTCTCTCTCTAGTCACTATTTGATTGGAATGATCTTTGGACTTGGGAGAGGATTTGATCTCTTGTTTGTGTCTTTGAATGAAGTCTAGAGCTCTTGTATGAGGTTTGAAGGCTGAAAACTTGGATACATTGAAGTGTGGTGGTTGGGGGGTATTTATAGCCCCAACCACCAAAAGAACCGTTGGTGAGGGCTTCTGTCGTATGGCGCACTGGACAGTCCGGTGCGCCAGCCACGTCACCAGGCCGTTGGGTTCTGACCGTTGGAGCTTCTGAAAACTGGGCCACTGGACAGTCCGGCGGTGCACCGGGCAGTCACTATTCACTGTCCGGTGCGCCTTCTAGCGCTGCTCTGACTTCTATGTGCGCAGGCGCGCACTGTAGCGTTTTTACTGTAGTGTTGCAGTCGACCGTTGGCGCTGTGTAGCCATTAATCCGCTGGCACACCGGACAGTCCGGTGCTGCACCGGACAGTCCGGTGAATTATAGCGGAGCGGCTCCCAAAATTCCCGAAGGTGGCAAGTTCAGAGTTGGGTTCCCTGGTGCACCGGACACTGTCCGGTGCGCCAGACCAGGGCTGCCTTTGGGTTGTCTTTTGCTCTTTTTTATTTGAACCCTTTCTTGGACTTTTATTGGTTTGTGTTGAACCTTTGGCACCTGTAGAACTCATAATCTAGAGCAAACTAGTTAGTCCAATTAATTTGTGTTGGGCAATTCAACCACCAAAATTCATATAGGAAAAAGGTGTAAGCCTATTTCCCTTTCAAATACCAAGCTGGGGATCTCCGATCACACGACATATGTAGCACTTAACCCTTGCATATGTCAACTCGCCACCGGGGTTCTTAAGACCAGATCAGGTTCACGCCAACCGAGAGCACAGATACACCACCGTCCAGCCTCTTGCCACAGAGGGTACAAGCTACTCTCGCCATCTCTCCACTCCCATTGCGTGTTATCTTATTCTGGTATTAGTCTACCCAAGGCAAAGCTTACCCATGTTGAGGCATGTGACCAGTTAAAAGGTCCTCGATCATCAAGCCTACATCGAGACGGTCCTTAATCGACTGAGACGGAGACACTACACCGAGACTCCCTTCTCGTGCAAGTCAACCGCCCGGTCTCAGCTTTATTAATTTCATCCCGAAGTCTGGTACCTGACAGAGGTACATTTTTTCCGATGTTGAACCCATCAAGGCCTTTGACAGATCCACCATCAAGTTTTATGTTAGAAAACATTCCCACCCACTGAAGCATCACCTTTGTTTTAAAACAAAACATTTTTGTATGCTAAAGCAAGGCTAAGCATCATAAAATTCTTTTCAAAACAGATATCAAGGAAGGGAAATCAATTTTCAAGGAAGGAAATGCATCAACGGTTTAGCACACAACTCCTATCACCTAATGCATCAAACAAGGTGATAAAGATTTTAAAACATCAAGGAGGTGGCGAATGCACCGGGGCTTGCCTGAATAACACTAGGTTAGTGTTTGTTAGACGACGTCCGCTTGATGATCAGCTTTTATCCCAACACTCGTTCAGTCTGCCCTTCTTCAGGTGTGTCCATCCGCACCACCATGCAGAGTAGCCTGCGCTTGGGATCAACTTGGGATCGTCCTCCGCATCGCGTGATTAATTAACGTACCTGAATGATATGCATAATGCACATGTATGCATATAAGGAGGAATATCGCAAACCTAAATAATACTTATACGACAACGAATTAAACACCAAACCTAGTGTTGGGGCCTACTTCGTAGCCGAAGGTCCTGTAAGAAGAAACACCTTCGGAAGATCAGCACGGAAACAACGCTGAAGCTACCTTACAGGGAACTTTGCCATAACGACATGCCTAAGACGAAGGATTGCACCAACTTAAAGATGAAAATACAGATTAACCCATGATAGTTTGTGTCATGAATGTAATTAATTGTAAAGGGTATAAATGTAATTTCACACAGGCTGTGCCCTATGCCTATAAATAGATGAACAGTACCCCTGTACTATTCACGCTGATTTGTATTCGCTCGTGCATTACACTTGTACTATCTTCTTCTGTCAAGCCGAAGGTACAAATATAATTTTGTATAACTTCTGTTTATTCATGATAATATAATAGAAAATGGTTTAATAATGTTATATAATCATTCATGTTGTTTCCTATGTTTTACATGCTTCTTCTTTCATTAATGTATACTGCGATCGTGAAGGTATGTCCTTCATGACCTTCGTCTGAAGATCATTATATCCTAAGGGGAATAATGCTTCGAAGGACGAAGGGTCTTAACCTTTAACATTTTATGTTGCCTTGTTCTTAATTCATAGCATTTGAGAACAAGTCTCTAACATTGGTGCCCACCTCCGGTGAACTCACTTCCACTCTTGAGTTGATGGCTTCGTTCAGCAACCAAGCCGAAGCATCTTCGGCTACGAAGCTGGTGCTTCTGATAACAGGCGGCTCAGGTTCAGAGCCGGCTAACAAGAAGCAGAAGAAGGAAGCACAGAGAAGGGTGCAGCATGTTGGGGTGCAGGGACCCTTCATCAAGTCAAAATGGTCCCATATCCCAATCACCTTCTCCCAGGAGGACCTTCAGCTCAAAGATTACCCTCATAATGATGCTATGGTCATATCTTGTGTCATTAAGGGATTTCTGGTCCACAATGTTCTGGTTGATACAGGCATTGCAACGGATATTATATTTGCTAAGGCCTTTAGAAAGATGCAAGAGCCAGAAGATAAGATTCATGATGCTACACATCCTCTATGTGGCTTCGGAGGAAGGCAGATTGTAGCACTCGGCAAAATCACAATGCCGGTGACCTTCGGCTTTGTTCATAACACAAGGACTGAACAGGTTGTCTTTGACATTGTTGACATGGAGTATCCCTATAATGCAATCATTGGTCGTGGAACACTTAATGCTTTCGATGCGATACTTCATCCAGCATATCTATGCATGAAGGTACCTTCGGAACAAGGGCCCATTGCTGTTCATGGCAGTCAAGAAGCTGCCAGGAAGGCCGAAGGAAACTGGACAGATTCAAAGGCAATCCTTAACATAGATAGAGCCGAAGCCTGTGAGCAGTATCGATACAAAAGAGAGAAGGCTGCTTCGGCGGATCAGCCGAAGCCTATGCTTCTATGTGAAGATATAGCAGAACAAAAGATACTGCTAGGGTCTCAGTTATCTGAAGAGCAGGAAAAGAATTTGCTAAGATTTCTATTCAACAACAAAGATGTTTTTGCTTGGTCAGCCAATGATCTTTGTGGTGTCAACAAAGATGTCATTGAGCATTCACTCAATGTGGACCCATCTTTCAGGCCAAGAAAACAAAGGCTTCGGAAAATGTCTAATGACAAAGCTGAAGGTGCTCAGAATGAAGTAAAGAGGCTTCTTAGCGCTAGAGTTATCAGAGAAGTCAAATATCCAGAGTGGCTAGCTAATACTATTATGGTGAAGAAGGCCAATGGTAAATGGAGAATGTGGATTGATTTTACAGATCTTAACAAAGCTTGTCCAAAAGATGAGTTCCCATTGCCAAGGATAGATTCTCTAGTAGATGCAGTAGCTTCGTCAGAGCTCATGAGTCTACTAGATTGTTACTCAGGCTATCACCAAATCTGGATGAAGAAGGAAGATGAGCCAAAGACTAGCTTCATAACCCCCAGTGGCACGTATTGCTATCTTCGGATGCCTGAGGGGCTTAAAAATGCTAGAGGAAGCTTCAACAGAATGACAGCCAAAGTCCTTCATTCTCAAATAGGTAGGAATGTGCTGACTTATGTTGATGATATCATAGTTAAAAGCACGAAGCAAGAAAATCACATTGCTGATCTGCAAGAGACATTTGCCAACTTCAGGCAAGCTGGTTTGAAGTTGAATCCAGAAAAATGTGTTTTGGGGGTAAAGAAGGGAAAGTTCCTTGGCTGTCTAGTATCAACGAAGGGAATTGAAGCTAACCCAAGCAAGATTGAAGATATCCTTCGTATGGAACCGCCAAGCACAAAGAAAGGAGCTCAACGGCTGGCAGGTAGGTTAGCATCACTGAACAGATTTATATCCAGATTAGCAGAAAGAAATCTGCCATTCTTTGAAATACTAAAGTCAGCCAAAGTTTTTCAATGGGGTCCAACTCAACAAAAGGCCTTCGAAGACCTAAAGCAATATTTAATTGATTTAACAACGTTAACTCCACCTTCGCCAGGGGCTCCATTGCTCTTGTATGTCGCAGCTTCACATTCTGCAGTAAGTGCGACACTTGTACAGGAGAAGCTAGATGGCCAAGTAAAAAAGCAAGCTCCAGTGTACTTCATCTCCGAAGTTTTGAGTTCGTCAAAGAAAAATTACACAGAATTGAAAAAGGTGCTATATGCTGTGTTAATGGCCTCCACAAAGCTTCGGCATTATTTTAAGGCATATCACATAATTGTTCCTTCATCATGAGGAACAGAGAAGCTACTGGAAGGATTGGGAAATGGGTTGCAGAACTTAATGAATTCACCATTGATTATGTGCATAGATCCTCAATCCAGTCCCAAGCGTTAGCAGATTTCATCGCTGATTGGATGCCAGGGGCTCACGAAGAAGAGGTGAACAAAGATACTGAAGCTTGGACAATGTTGTGCGATGGTTCTTAGGGAACCTTCGATGCAGGAGCGGCTGCGGTCCTAGTGGCACCTTCAAAAGTCAAAACATGTTATGCACCCAAGCTTGATTTCAGTTGCACAAATAATATTGCTGAGTACGAAGCACTTCTGTTGGGGCTTTAGAAGTTAAGAGCAATGGGAATAAGAAGGGCCATTCTAAAAACTGATTCTCAAGTTATTTCCGGCCATGTAGACAAAAGTAGCAAGGCAAGAGATCCAAAGCTTGAAAGATATCTGGATACAGTTCGAAGGTTGGAGGTTTCTTTCGAAGGTTTTTCTGTTAAGAATATTCCAAGAGGTGAAAATGAGCACGCAGATTTACTAGCCAAATCGGTGGCCCAGGGGCTCCCTCTACCTTCGGAAGTATTTTTTGAAACAATAAAGGCACCTTCAGTTGAACTCATGGAGAGAGCAGTGCTTACTATTTCTCCGGTACATAGTGAAGACTGGAGGACTAAAATTATATCTTTTCTCCAAGGTAATTGTCTCTCAGATGACAAAGCTTATAATAAGAGAATGGAAGCAAGAACAAGACCATATCTGATAATAGAAGGGGAGTTATATAAACATGGAGTCTGCTCTCCACTTCTCAAGTGTTTATCCAGAACTGAAGGTATAGAGCTGATGAAGGAAGTACATGCAGGTTTATGTGGATCTCACATTGGGTCTAGGCCTTTGCTGGGGAAGGTTTTCATACAAGGATTTTATTGGCCGAAGACAGCTTCGGATGCAGCAGATCTGGTTCAAAAGTGCGAAAATTGTCAAAAATGTGCAAAAGACCAGAAACAACCTTCGTCGCTAACCCAGTTAATACAGCCAACCTGGCCATTGCAAAGATGGGGCCTGGATTTGTTAGGTCCACTTCCACCAGCACAAGGCAATTTAAGATATGTTGTGGTGGCTGTAGAATATTTTCCAAGTGGATTGAAGCAAAGCCTTTGGCCACAATAACTTCGACCATAGTCCAGAAATTCTTCTGGCAAAACATTGTTTGTCGCTTCGGCGTGCCGAAGGCTATAACTGTGGACAACAGAACATAGTTTGATGCCGAAGCTTTCAGGGAATTCTGTGATCAAATTGGCACAAAGATTCATTTTGCGTCGGTCAGGCATCTAGAGTCAAATGGACTTGTCGAAAGAGCAAATGGTATTACAATGACAGGAATAATGAAGCTAATCTTTAATCAACCCAGAGGAAAGTGGCCAGATGAGTTGATTAAAGTGGTATGGAGCCACAATACGACCGTATCAAGATCAACAGGTTTTACACCATTCAAGTTATTATTTGGTGATGAAGCTATAACCCCAGACGAAGCTAAAGCGGGGTCAATAAGAGCAACAGCTTCGGCAAAAGACGAAGCTGATTATCATGTGGCAAAAGACACTATAGAAGGGACCAGACTTCAGGTTGTGGAAAATATCAATAAATATCAAGCCGAACAATAAAATGGCGTGACAGAAAAGTCTGACTGAAAAATATAAAGCCAGGGCATGTGGTGCTTCAGAGAGTGGCTAATCCAGACATAGTAGGCAAACTACAGCTGAAGTGGGAAGGACCTTTTCTCGTGGTATCGTCAAGGCCCGGTTCTTACAGGTTGAAGGATATGGACGGCAACGACATTCCTAGATCTTGGAATGCGGATGAGCTTCGACGATATTATGTGTAATTTGATGTAATCTTTTTTATTTTTTTTCCTATGGCACCCTTTTCCTTTCCAAAGGGGGAGAAAGGTTTTTAATGGGGCCATAGTTTGTAATTTTTCTTTTCTTATTCAGCTCCATGAGAGCAAAATCCCCCAAAAGAATGTAAAATGTAACGTCTGAGCGGGCACCATTGAGTGCAGAGAGAAAAAAACCAGAGAGAAGCTCAAAAGTTGTCCCTAAGGGGATGCAGAGCACGACGAAGCTACAAAAAGTCGTTCCTAAGGGAGCGCAACGTAAGTTTTCTGCTCAAAAGTCGTTCCTAAGGGAATGCAGAGCCAAATACCGCTGAAATAGAAGGCGAAGAAGTTCAAAAGACGTTCCTAAGGGAATGCAGAACTTACACCGAAAAGTCAATGGTGATACCGCCGAAATAGAAGGCGAAGAAGTTCAAAAGACGTTCCTAAGGGGATGTAGAACTTACACCGAAAAATAAGCGGTGCAGCCGAAAAATAATCGGCAAAGAGATTTTAGCCATTGCTAAGGGAATGCAGAGTTTTGATGTGGCTTCGTAGGCGTGTGTCTGGACATTCATTTGCACAATACATCACATCATTCATTGCATTCATATACATTCATTTAGACATTCGTAGGATCATTATCATCATACCATAGAAGTACAGACAGTTGCTTTGACTTCAATGATAAGGCTTCGGCAAAAAAAAGAGAAAAAGCAAATTTATGCTTTGTTGTGTACGAAAAGAAGGGAAGGTGTTTTTCGCCTTCGGCTCAAAAAATACAAGTTTCGTCCACATCAAAGCAATTCACACATGGACGGAAAAGGTAAAAATATATTACAAGGTATGCACAAATTTACAGAGTAGTATCTGATTCTTAAATTACAATATTTTTTACAACAATAATTCAAGAATTTCTCTAGAGTTTTTTCATAGATTGCTCTTCGGCTTCAAGGAGAAGGTAAGCTTCAGATCATTGCTCTTCGGCTTTGTCATCCTGTACATAACAAAGTGTTATAAGGTAAACTCGAGTTTCAAGGAGAAGGTAAGCATCAGGTATGAATTTGTTACCGGCTTGAGGTGGCTTCGAGCTTCGTCACCAGCTAAGCTTCGCCCGCCCTTTGTCCAGATTTGTGTTATGAATCTATTTCCTATGCTTCGAGCTAGGCTAGGGATATCAATCAGATCTACTGGTGATAAGCTGAAGTTTGGTCTATTAACTATTTTCCCATGCGTGCAGCTAGTTTTCATAAAGGCAACAACTGTGCCCCGAGAAGCTAGCAAAGCACAGAAATCATCGTGCCCAGCTATAACTTTGTCAAGAGCATCAACTTCACCCTCAATGTGTTCGAAGGTCCCTGACAGGTTTTCAACTGAAGGTTCAAACTTCTCGGAACTGGCCCCAACTGAGTTAAAAACCTGCTTCAGTCACTACACACATCGGTTGCCGAAGTCTACACATTTATCTTGAAGCTCTTTCAATGATTTTTGTAAATTTGAACTTTTTTCAACTTCAGCCTCAAACTTTGCATCCAATTTCTGCTTCTCTTGCGTGAAGCTTTCTGTCTTTGCAAGGAGTTCACTATTCAATCTGGCAATTTTAGCTTGGGCTTCTGCTAGTAAGCCTTCCATCGATTGAAGTTCAAAATCCTTCTTCTCAAGAGCAGCTTCGTGATCTTTTATTTTGCTCTCTAAGCCTTCAATTATAACCTCATGTTTTTTTATCTTCAAGGTCTTGTTGCATTCTCAAGGCTTTACTCAATAGCATGCTCTGCGCATAAACAACCTTCGTTAGAAAACACCTTCGTCGTTAAAACAATGAAAAGCCGAAGTAAAAGTTTTTACGTTGAAATTAGAATAAAATAAACTACCGACAATATGTTGTCGTTGGTAGCGGCTGATGTCGGCCTCAAGCTTCCGGAAACCAATACTATTCGACAGAGTACTGATAACCTTCGCTCCAATTCGGTCTCGAAGGCTTCCTAAGCTCTCGTCGTCAACACCGCCGAAGAGCAATGCTCCTAGTTGATAGCCGCATGATATTGCATAATCTCTCAGCTCTTCTTTCTCAGCCTTAGACAGTTTTTGACCAATTATGTTTTGAAAATTAAAATCCTTTTCCTCCGAAGCATCTTCAGCGATCTCCTTCTCTTTCCCGGACACTATGGTCAGGGTCTCTTCAGCAGCTATAGCAGCTTATTCCACGGCCATATTCAAAAGCATTTTATCAATATTAGAAAAAGTGCCCTCCAGATTTGTATCTTCGGCCGTTTCAGCTTCGACAGTTGCAGCTTCGACGGGGGCAGCTTCGGTAGCTGTAGCGTCTTCGGCAACTGGTGTTTTTGACGCCGAGGCTGACGGTGGTGTTTCTTCAATGACTTCAATAACAGTAATAATCCTCCATCTTTTCGACACAGCAGACTTCTTGGCTGCCGAGGAATCCTCCTTCTTCTGTAAAACCTTCGTCAGATGCGGTCCCAGTGGACTCAGCTTGATAGGCAAGGATTCAGTCATTACCTTTAGAATTTCTTCCACGTCGGCAGCAGAAGGTGTTGAAGGAGCCTCTTCTTCTAGTTCAGTTGATTTTGGACTTGGAGCCGCAGTCTTCCTCTTCTTTGGAGCAGCTACCTTCTGCTCAGGGCTCGACTTTTTCTCTTCTGAATTTCTTCATCTTCTTTTACCATTCTAGCAGCTTGTCTGCTCAGAACACTAACAATCCTCTTTCTTTTATGCCCTTCGGCGCCCTTGTTCAATCGTTCGTAATCAGTATATTCGAAGTTTAGGGCATCCATCACCCGATTCAACCTTCGCTTCGGCCGGGTGCTGAAGGTTGCAGTCATCAGCTGATCTTCTTTTTAGTGTAATTTCCCAAAATTTTGTTGCACATTGTCTCTATCATTTCTAACCATTCTTGGCATGGTCCTTTGAAATGTTTCTCAAATTTGAATTTATAAGGTAGCCGCACAAGTTCTTCCTTATCCTTTGTCCCTTTAAGCTTCGGCATGTTCCATTCACTCAGTGTAGGGAACACCCTATAGGCCAGATATTCTTGGACTAGATCTCTTGTGCCGATCTGCTCGACCACCACCCGGAATTCTGCCACAGCTTGTTGGCATGGTGACCCCGGCTCTATACGGCACAACAGCCTAGTCAGCCCGAAGCTTAAGCTCAGATGGCTCAGTACTAGCGTCTTGAGCTTCTCCCTCTTCTTTTCATCGGCCTTCACATAAAACCACTCATTTTTCCAACCAGTTGGCCACTTGGTGCAGTAGCTAACTACCGGAGTCTTCAAGTCTTTACGGTAGGCGAAATTGTAACAACCAAAGTTCTCATGAAGACCATCTTCTCTGGCCTTCGTCTGATAATGAAGTTCGTGTACTCGGCAGAAGGCTTCGGCATTCGGGTCTGTACCTTGGCTTCGGAGAGCCCAAATGAAGACGCTGAGCCTAACGATAGCGTTAGGAGTCAGCTGATGAAGATAGATCTCGAAGTTTTCCAAAACTTCTTAAATCATTTCGTTCAGAGGAAACCTCAATCCTGCTCTAAAGAAGCTCCTGAAAACTACCACCTCATCTTTTTCCGGTGTCGCAGTGGTTTCTTCTCCGCCAAAACGAATCAGCTTCTTCTCAGCTTCTCCGAAGTAGCCTAGCTTTATCATCATAGGCATATCAGCCTCAGAAACGATAGATTTCCCAAAATCCAAATGGCTGGGTTTGGCTGGCATGAGAGTATTATAATCTTCTTCTTCATCAGCAACATCTTCTTCAATCTCAGCAAATTCAGCTTTGGCAGCAGGTGCAGCTTCCTCAGTAGCTACCTCTGTCACAACCATTCCCGATTATTTCATCACTTCGCAGATCAGAGCAGTCTCTGTAGTTTCGGCCTCTTCTCCATCGCGGGTCACCCTAGCGGTTGAGCGTACTCTAGCCATCAGGTGTTGATTTCCTTGTAGTTTTTACGAATGTTGATGGTTTTATGGTTGTGACGAAGCTCTCTCTTATGACAAAGCTAGTTTAAAACGATGCTTTGCTTGAGAATGTGATGGGAAAGCTTCGGCTATGGTTAAATTTTTTTAGCAGCACAACAGTGCAATGGTAATGAATGTTGTGGTAACTTCACACCTACCCGTCTGTTTATATAGTGCTGCAGGTGTGAAGGTGAATCGTCAAGTCGCCCGTACCCGCTGAACAGTCACCCGCACTCACTGAACGGTGGACCACGGTGCGTGCAACATAAATCGGTCGATCGTGCATACCCGTTGCATGGTGGGACCACCCCGTGCTCAGATTATTTTAATCGTTTCTCGACAACGAGCATAGGGAAGGTGCTTTTCGGACCTTCGGCATTCCGAAGCCTAGTACAATTTTCACAGATCAAGCTCATTATGAAAAACGACCTAGCACCGCGAAGGGGCTACTGTTGGGGGCCTGCTTCGTAGCCGAAGGTCCTGTAAGAAGAAACACCTTCGGAAGATCAGCCCGGAAAGAACGCCGAAGCTACCTTACAGGGAACTTCGGCATAACGACATGCCTAAGACAAAGGATTGCACCGACTTAAAGATGAAAAGACAGATTGATCCATGATAGTTTGTGTCATGAATGTAATTAATTGTAAAGGGTATAAATGTAATTTCACACAGGTTGTGCCCTGTGCCTATAAATAGATGAACAGTACCCCTGTACTGTTCACACTGATTTGTACTCGCTAGTGCATTACACTTGTACTATCTTCTTCTGTCAAGCCGAAGGTACAAATATAATTATGTATAACTTCTGTTTATTCATGATAATATAATAGAAAATGAGTTAATAATGTTATATAATCATTCATGTTGTTTCCTATGTTTTACATGCTTCTTCTTTCATTAATGTATACTCTGATCATGAAGGTATGTCCTTCATGACCTTCGTCTGAAGATCATTATATCCTAAGGGGAATAATGCTTCGAAGGACAAAGGGTCTTAACCTTTAACATTTTATGTTGCCTTGTTCTTAATTCATAGCATCAGAGAATTTGATTTATAAAATGAATTTCTTATATAAAAACAATTACAAAATCTTGTTAAATCCATAGAAAATTCATATTAAGTCCAAATGAGTCCATTCCAGTTCTTATAATTTTGTAAGATTATTGTTTATCAATTAGTGCCACTGTTTTGACATGATAGTCACATTAAAAATTTATATCCTATTTGTTGGGGACTTGTTCTCAAATGTTATGAATTAAGAACAAGACATCACAAAATGTTAATGGTTAAAGACCTTAGTCCTTCGAAGCATTATCTCCCTTAGGATATAATGATCTTCAGACGAAGGTTATGAAGGACATACCTTCATCATCTCAGTATATAATAATGAAAGTAGGAGCATACAAAACATGAGAAGCATCATGAATAATCATATGATATCATTAATATATCGTCATGGATGAATATAAACAATATTAAATTACATTTATACCTTCGGCTTGACAGAAGGCAAAGATCCAAGTGTGACGTGCAAGTGAATACAAGTCAGTGTGAATAGTACAAGGTTACTGTTCATCTATTTATAGGCACGGGACGCAGCCTGGTCGAAATTACATTCATGCCCTCGACAAGTGACTACAAACATGACACAAACTATCATGGACCGATCAGTCTTTTCCTCTTTAGGTCGGTGCAGCTCTTCGTCTCAAGGCATGTCACTATGCTAAAGCTCCTTGGATCGTAGCTTCGGCTCGTACCTTCATGCTATGTCTGCTTGTGCCAACTTACTTAGAGGACCTTCGGCGACGAAGCAGGCCCCCAACACTATTTAATCTTGTACAAAACACATAGAATCTTCAGAAAATCATAACTCCTTTGTTTTAATTCCGAATTGACTCGTTCCAGTTGCGTTAGTCTCGTATAAATATTTACTATGCAATAATAACATTTATTGTACCATGTTTCATTCTTTTATAACTAGACTTTTATTTAACTTATGTTGGTTAGTCTTGTTAATCTGCTTATCATTATAAACTACTAGAATATGATCTATGGTCAATTTATAACTTAGATTAAAGTTGAGATAATTATTTATAGAATAACCTCGTATATGATATATATTAACCAATTTATAATATAGTTTAATATTTTAATCACATAAATCCTCTATAAAATCATAACTCCTTAATCGTAACTCCGATTTTAGTGATTCTCGAGCCCGCGATCTCGTAGCTTCGTGTAGATCATTATTATTCAGTTTATACTTATGTTTGGTGTGATGTTAATTTTATCTATACCATGTTTGTTTGTATTGCTACGACTAGCAGTGAGGTCACGAGGATCTGAAGAATCATACTGGTACCTGGAATCTCAAGGGTCAGGCAAGTTGTGCCCTTGACCACTTCTATTACCCAATAATGTTCTTTATTATTACTACTCAATGCATAGGTTTAATTTTGATGGGACCCAATAGGTCACCCTAATCTGATATTCTTTTACCTTGTTTACCCCTGAATCACTTGGGTAGTTTTGCTATTGCTTTATATGGTTTTGGGTTAATATTTCATTATATCCATGTTCCAATTATTCTGTTATGTTATTTATATTCATGTCAAGATCATCATTATCTTTAATTGGAACATGGAGCTTAATTAGGAAAGCTAGTGGAAGACTACCTTACCCGAAAGGGGCAAGGGCAGTAGGCGAGTTGCATGCAGGGAGGTTCTCGGGTTGATTTTGCTGCGATGGCGGTTAGACGAGGGATTCTTGCAAGTGCTCTTCCCATAAACTGTAGCGGGTTTTCGGAAGCTAGTGGAACTTTGTAAAGGCCTCGTAGTGGATCCCTAGCCATTCACCTCGGTAGTGTCTAAGGGTCTAGCTAACCCTGGCGACATGGGATACACGACTTGTGGGTACAGGGTACAACCTCTGCAGAGTGTAAAACTGGTATACTAGATGAGCTCACGGTCAAGAGCAACTCAGGACTCTCGCATGCTTAATTTATGGAGCTTAAATTCAATTTGTGATTTGCATTTCATGGGTTTATTTATTAATTTTGTTCTATTATTTATTATGGTTTGGTATTTACATACATCTAGTAATTGCTAATAAAATTTGACCAACGTATTAAAAACAATGCTCAACTTTAACCCCTATTGTCACATGAACTCCCACCTTTGGTGAGTTCATACACATTATTCCCCACAACTTGTTGAGCGATGAACATGTGTGAGCTTACCCTTGCTGTCTCACACCCCCCACAAGAGAAGAACAGGTGGTTCAAGAGGAGCCACAACGAGGAGTTCGATTCGATCTAGGTGGCGTCTCCCAGTTGACTTTATGGCGCCATGGATGGATTTTAGTTTGATCTATATTTATATTTTATTTTGTAAGACTTCTGCTATATAATAAGTACTCTGATTATATTGTGACATTTATCTCTATACACTCTGTTATTATATATGTTGTCTTCTTTGGTGCATATATGAAATGCACCCGACTTTGTCCTTTAAAACCGGGTGTGACAGAAGTGGTATCAGAATAATGTTGACTGTAGGACGAAACCTAGATAGAAATGGACAAACCCTTACCTACTTACCTTACTCTGATTCTTTTCTAAAACTTGTCTTAATCTTTTCTCATCTATTTCCGTTTTACTCTAATTATTCTTACCTTTTCCTTTTAAAGACAAATGTGGATTTCATACTTTGAAATCATGTGCCTAAAGTGACTTTAGGAATAGGAGACCTACTCTTAGGAACAAAAACAAAACTATTTTGATAGGGATCTATACGCTTGAGTGCTTGTTCTTATGATACTTGTTTGATTTGGATCTTTGATTGAGTGTGATGAGTTGTGGAGTAATGTCCACAATTACATATGCATATACTTATGGACATAAATAGAATTCATATGATAACTAAACAACCTAGATTATCCTCCATTAAAGTGTATCTATTTCAGATAGATTCCTTAAAGTTGAAATATATATATATATAAATATATATATAATCTATCTTATCCTAATAGACCCATTTACCTTAAAGGACTCTCTCTTATCTTGATAGATCCATCTCATCTTAAAAGATTCTTTCTTACCTTAATAGATTCATCTTATAAAAAAGATTCTATCCTACCCTAATAGATCTAATTAATCTCAAAAGGTTCTATCTTATTCTTAGAGACTCATCTTGTCCTAATCCCCACCACTTTGCTTATCTCATAATAGTGTAACAAACATGATCTGTTCCAAAATAAAATAAGTAGATCTTATCTAGTCTAATCTGATTACACCAATTTAATTTTGATCCCATCTAATCTGATCAGATCTAACCTAACAGACAAACATGTTAGATAATACTGGTAAAATAAGATTGGATCCTACTCTTATAAATATGTTATAAATCTAAATTGGTGTCTTAGACCAACTTGTCCGAGAAACCACGACCTCGCCTATGTTATAGGTTGCCCAACCCATTTATCTTACTAGCAAAGTAAAACTCTGTTCAATCTACCTACCCCATGTAACCGCAATTGTTATCTCAAATCAGATAATGGCATCCAACACCACAACCGATGGTCCCTAATTCAGACCCCCAAAGGAAGCTCGATTATGCCATAGTACACTCATTTTATGCCATAGTACACTCATTCTATGTCAACACTCACCAAATATCTAAAACATGATGTACCCTTCCTTTCTATGCCACACCTGCTAATGGCATGAAAATTTTAGGTGTATAAAAATATATACTACAATTTCATAAAGATAAAATCAGCTTGTTATGCTTAACTAAATGATATTTTAATGTGATCTAATCTAATGTGGTCCACTTAAACTGATTAGTGATACTGGTAGAAGAGATTAGACCCTACTAACCAAGTGTTAACTAAACTTAGCACATTAGACCAACTCAACCATGAACAGAAGATCTAACTCAACCAGTAGAGTCTTGTTGAATTGCATAATCTGACAATCCCCACCTAACATCAAATGAGATTTTAATCTACATCATGCAGTCTATGTCACCCATATCTATCTCATTTTGACAGATTCTATCTTACCTTTGGATAATCACTTTATATGACTAGTTACCCCAATTTGGACATAAAACAAAGATTAAGCCCTGCTAAAGAATATTTAGATTATAGCCAGCTACTAACCTATTCAATCTGCTTACCAAATACTTTCCATTGCAAAACTATCCTACCATATGCTTCTAACTCTCATGGTCAATACCAGGAAGGGAAGATTATCAAGCAACAGCAAACAGAAACGAATCCTCCACCGGTTGGAATAGATCAAGTGGTTGCCACCCAAATGATGGTAATACAACAAATGGCAAACATGGTTACTGTGGGGGACAGATATCCCCTGGGTCCACTAGAAGGCTAAAAGACCCCGCGAAAGACCTTGGGCCTAATATTTCGCAAGGTCATCCCTTCGTGAGCTTGGGGCGGGATGTCTAGTGAAGTGGATTGACACAAGGTTGGATCAACGCAAGCCCAGACGACTCGATGAATTTGAGCAGTGATCGCAGCAGTGATCCGACCTTCCCGTACAGTGTCCTCATACATCGGAACTGAATGGAGATAGGTCGGCAAAATCATAGGAAGATAGGCTCAATCGGTTCACTATTACTTAGGTTCACGTTGTTATCATATCCGCATGTAACACCCCACGGTCAAGTATATAAGGCCTAGGGGGCAACCCCTCAGACGACATCTCACTCTTTAGCCATTTACTCAACCCTCTAGTATCCTCCATACTAGAGAACCCTCTTGTAACCAACCACACCAAAGATCCACACCAGGACGTAGGGTATTATACATCTCAAAGCGGCCCGAACCTGTACAAGATCGTCTACTGTTTATCGTGCATCTGGCACGAACCATCGAGCTACAGTCAGTAACCACTACAAAAAATGGTTTTGTATGACAAAAGTAAAGTGTCATGTTTAGTACAAAATTGGTCATAAAAAGCATCTTATGACGAAAATGCTGCGTCATAAGGGTCGTCATATAACGACCGTCACATTATGTACCTTGTGACGACTGTTTAGAGTACCGTCACATAATGTCATCACCTTTTGTGACAGCTGCGTTCGTCCGTCACATATTGTTGCTATATATGACGGTGTTATCTGTCACATTTTTTCCAGTCAATGCGTCACCTAATGTTGGGATAATGTGACAGCTTGGTTTTGTTTAGTTTAATATGGCACCCACATACAGTGACCATACAGTGACGACACACTGAGCTCTCATGATAGCTCACAGAATCATAATACATAGAAAAGCCATCATACACAACATTCTCATCACAAGTCATACACAATTCCAGCACACTAGTTCTTCCAAAACAGAGGTTCAAACATACAAAGGTTCCACCACAAAGGTTCGAAGCATTCAAACAGATTGCACGTAGTTCTGACAAAGTTCTAACCACAGATATGTTCTAGCAAGGTAGAAAACCTTAAGCAAAGGCATCATCCTCAGACTTTGTATGCATCCCTACCTCAATCTTTCTGAAGTTTCAGGACAGCTCGTAGCAGTGCATTGGTCTCTTCAAACTTGGTATGCATCCCCTTCACTTCCTCTTGGGTCTGGCGCAGCAAACTTTGGTTTTCTTCAAGTGTGGCCTGTTGAGCTTGGAGGGTGACTTGTGTGCTTCTCTTTCTTCTAGCTCTCTTTCCTTCTCTGCAACCATTTGCTCCTACATAAAATGAAGTATTTTGTCATATTATGTGACATTATATGACGATAACTGACCTTGTCATTAAGTATTTTGTCATAAAAGGACAAATTTCTTGTAGTGAACACCGCCCTACTCCAAAAAGCACCTTGAGGGGCAACCCCGGGTGCGCGGTCGGACCCAAAACACCGACAGATGGTGCGCCAAGTAGGGGGTGTGTCACTGATCCAAGCTAGCTCAATGGCCATCACTTTCCAGCACAAGATCGTCTTTCGCCCCGGGTCCATGTTCTGCTTCGGAACCATTTCATCCGTAGCAGACGAAGAAGGAACTCTACATCGCATCGCGGATCCGCCGGAGAGAAAGCCTTCCTCAACAATCTCCAGAAAAACCGGAGCGAAGCAGGAAAAAGCGCAACCTCCAGCGCTCCGAGCAAAGACTACCTCCTGCAAGCCAAGAGCAGAGGGCCCGTCTACCTAGAAAACTCCGTTGTCCACCTCTTCCACAGAGAAATGGACACAGATCACTAGGAGAAAGGAGGCGAACAAGGTCAAGGATCGTCAAACTGCTCTTCTAGTAATTCCGCACTCAAAGGAGAACAGGAAGAAGCTCGTCACAACGACGGTTCCATTCTACCCCGATGTCCTCTTCATCGGGGGAAGAGTGGAATCAACTCCCATCTCCGATGATGAACCAACCGCGCCGGGGGGAAGAACCTCTTCAGCGGGAATCTCGCTGACGAAGGAACCGACGCCGAAATATTCGGCGACATCACGAAGCCAGAGAGCGGGACCCAGCGTAGCCCGTGTCACGAGATGATCTCGGAGATGTGAGAAACTCCAGAAGAATGGGTCTTCAGGGAAAGAAGGAACTCCCGACGACGTGATCGTCGGCAAGCTCAAGAGCAGGCTGAGCAGGAAGCAAGGCAGCGCTGAGAGAATCCTCTTTTCAGACGGAACCTGAATCCCGACTTCGCTCGAGCCATGAACACACCGAGCGACGTCGGTGGAGTATTGGCTCGGATAGCTGATGGCCTCCCCTGGACTCCGGACGCCGAGGGCTATCAGCGGCTGCTCACGCGGGCAGCTAATCATCTTCTACCTCTCGCTCATCCACCGAGTGATCTACGACACGCCATTAACAGTCAGCGGGACGCACGGAGCTCCATCAACGCTTCGCGTGAACGATGACACGAGAACGAGATCCAGCACCGAGAAGAATATGATCGGGACCACGGTGTCCCTGCGCGGAGTCAGGCCACCAGAGTTGAGTCGGCGACGGCTTCAACCCACACAACCTAGGGACGGTCGAGGCACCACGACAACAACTCCCCTCCCCGAGATAGACATCATCATCGCCGATAGGAGGACACGTGTGGAGTATCGGTGCTCACTCCACATCTTAGGGCCATTCAATGGCCCCCTAACTTCAAAGTCTCCAACGTTGACAAGTACGAGCCTAAGCAGGATCCGGGAGGCTGGTTGGCTGTCTACACCGCCGCCGCTTGAGCCGCCGGGGTAACTGAAGATGTCATGACCGCATACCTGCCCGTCGTCCTCGGGCAGGATGCTCTGCAATGGCTACGACACCTACCTCGACACTACATCGACGACAGGAGCGACTTCAGTCGGCGTTTCACCGCCAACTTTCAATCTCTCTCCGACAAACCGGCGCAGCCATGGGACCTCAAATCCATCAAGCGCCGAGGGGATGAGACTCTCCGGTCATACCTCAAAAGATTTCAGACCATGAGAAATCGTATCCCCGAGGTTGCGGAAGCGGCAGTGATCGAGGACTTCTACCGTGGATCTAATGACTCGGCCTTCGTCCGAGCCATACTGCAAAAGGCGCCGACTACCTCCGAGCAGCTGTTCCGGGAAGCCGACCTCTACATTACCGCCGACGAACGAGCTCAGGACCTCATCGGAGGAGCAAAGCCTGCACCGGCGGCACCACAACGTGATACGAACCAACAACCCGACAAGCGTTGGGAGAAGAGGCCTCGCGAAGAAGTCCACGCTGCTGGACCACCCGCCTCTCGCGCCCGAGGAGGACCTCACGGAGGCGAACGTACACTGGACGACATCCTCGACGCCCAGTGCCCGTACCACAAAGACATGTGCCACACCCTCCGGAACTGCAGAGACTTCAAGCACTCCGTTGGGAACGGCCGACCCTTCCAACCTCTACCACCTCCCCCACAACGAGGAGGACCTGGAGAACCTTGACAACCTCAACAGCAGGAGGGGGAAGGAGGCGGAGCGTTCCCGCGCGTCGACGGAGAAGTCAACGTCATCTTCGGCGGACATGGATCATAGGAAAGTAAGAGGCAACAGAAGCTCAACGACCGTCAGATACTGGTGGCGGCCACCGGCCCTCCCGCCCCGTATCGATGGTCCGAGCACCCGATTACCTTCACTCGGGCAGATCAGTGGCTCAACTTCGATCATCCCGGCAAGTACCCGCTCCTCGTTGATCCGGTGATCTGAGAGAGCCGGGTAAAGAAGGTGTTAGTGGACGGGGGAAGCAGCATCAACGTCACCTTTCCCCGGACACTTCAAGGCATGGGAATCGCACTCAAAGAACTCCACGAGTCAGACACTCCCTTTTTCGGCATCGTGCCGACCAAAGGAGAGTATCCACTCGGACACATCTACATGCCAGTCACCTTTGGAACTCCAGAAAACTACAGAACCGAGTTCCTGAGGTTCGAGGTGGCGAGCTTCGACTGCGGATACAACGCCATCATCGGCAGACCTGGATTGGCGAAGTTCATGGCTATTCCGCATTACATGTACATGATATTGAAGATGTCGGGACCACAAGGAATCATCACTGTGTGCGCTGACTTCCAAGGCGCCGCGGAGTGCTTCCGAGTGGCTATTCAGGCGGCCCTCACCACCAAGCCATCGACGACCTCTCACTACTAGAAATATGCTTATTTAAGACATACATCTTAAGACAAATATCAATGCGTTTTATAGAAGCGTCTTTTATCATGTGATGCTGAGTAAGGTAAGACGGTTTATTGGACATCCGTCTTTAATGAAGAAGGTTTTTGAGACAGATATATGGTTGGAAATGTCTTATATTGATTTAATACAGTTTGATTTTGAAAACCGTCTCAAATAAATATACCTTTTGAGACATTAAGTTTACAAGAAGTGTCTTTTATTTTGGTTAGTATAATAGACACTTCTGTATATGAAACCATCTCAAATAAAGATATTATTAGAGTCATCTAGACTATACAAAATTGTCTTAGATGTTAGTGAGTATACTAAAAACTTGTAAACATAAAACTGTCTCGTATGATATTTCTGATAAGACATATTGTGAAAAAACGTGTAAACATAAAACCGTCTTATATTGTGCAATTATATCATTTATAATGTCTGTTCGTTCAGTTAGTCGTTGTGAACTCTTTTCTAATCGCTCAATTTATTGGCCGTGTTGTGCCAAGACATATTGCATGGAGTAAACAATAACATCAGTTAGCCAAATCAAAAAAATATTATACGGAGAGCGGAGACAATCAATAAAAAATATTGAATTTTTTTGGTGGATAGTTTACGTGGGTATTGTTGGGCCTGTTTGTTTCGGCTTCTGGCAGCTTCTGGCCACCAAAAGCTGCTGCGGACTGCCAAACGCTCAGCTTTTCAGCCAGCTTCTATAAAATTCGTTGGGGCAAAAACCATCCAAAATCAACATAAACACATAATCGGTTGAGTCATTGTAATAGTAGGAATCCATCACTTTCTAGATCATGAGCCCTATGAACAACTTTATCTTCCTCCACACGTAATCGTAATGATACTCAGATTCTCCCCACAGCCAGATTCTCCCCGCAGCCAGATTTTCAGAAAAGCTGGTCAGAAAAAAGCTAAACCAAACAGGCCCGTTGTAAGCCGTCGCAACGCACAGGTAACCAACTAGTATTTTTACGAGGGAAACCGGAGTTCAGTTCCCACGGGACCTGACGTCCCGGTAGTAGATGTGACAATGAGCTCTAAATTTTACACTATAAGATTTAAGGATCGAATCAGACCTTATTTATATTTATTTTTAAACTAAAATTTATTTATGACTTTACCCTTTTGTGAAGAATCATTTAGATCGCGTACCACCCTACCCGGTAGTCCAATTCAAGGAGTTACATGGGCCGTAAAGTGTTTAACGAGCCACTAGTGGTTGTTCACCAAAGAGTTGGGCTGACCTTATAGCTCATCTCCAAGCCCACACCTGCTGGCACCGCGAAACTCTCGAGGGGGCATGCTTCCAATTTTCTGCAAGTCGAGAGTCGAGACCGCCATCGAAGCACCGATGCCAATGAAGACTTGAAGAGGTCTAAAATGAAAAAGATGCCAAGATGACAAAATTTCCCAGTCCACTCGAATTAAAACCCTAGCGGCAAAACCTTTGCTCTGCGCCGCCGTCGCCTAGGGATGAAAATGGGACGGGTACCCGGAACGGGTACCGAATACGGGTACGAAAACGGAACGAAATTTCGGATGCGAATACGGGTATTTTTTTGTCGGGACGGGTACGGGTACTACACAAATATTGAACCTCGGATACGGGTAGGATACGGAATCACTAATATCCGGTCAGTACCCGAAAATCCCGGGTAGGATACGGGTACCACTCGGGCGGGTACCCGGATTGGGTCTACTTCTGCTAATCTGTATGATAGGCGGGCCACAGGCCCACCCACATTCCTCACGCGGTAGTGCGGCACGCCCCGCCCAGGCGTCCAGCGCTGCCAGGCAGGCAGCCACGGCCCACGGAGGCACGGACAGCCCCAGCCCCCAGCTCGAGCAAGGCTGCAACCTGCAAGCCTGCAAGGGAAAGCTGGCACCAGCCACAGCCAGGAGCCAGCCGCCACTCCGCCGCCAGGAGCACCACGCCCGCTGCCAGGAGCACCGCCCCCTCCGCCCGCCCGCCAGGAGCACCTACACCGCGCCCGCCACCCGCGCAGCCTCCCAGTCCCAGGCCCCAGCTCGAGCAAGGGCAAGCAGCCAAGCACCAGCCGCCAGCGCTCCGGTGAGGTGATCCGGTCCCGGGCCCCTTCGTGCTTCGCGGTCCGGTGCGGTGATCCGGTCTCAGTCGCCGCACGCCCGCACTTCTGCTGAATCTGCAGTTCGCCTTTGCCAGTCCCAGTGCAGTTCGCCCGTCAGGCCGTCAGCGACCAGGCCGGCCAGCCATGGCCACTCGACGTCTACGTCCACAGCCTACAGGTAGTCAGACAGTCAGGTACAGCCTCCACCGTTCGACCCCGCAGACGGTCGACCAGTCCTGCGAGAGCGAGGCAGCGAGCAGATCTTGCCTCATTTGTGATTATGCAGTTAGTAGTACTGACTGAATTTGTGTACTCATTTAGTCATGGTGTTGACTTGGAGGAAGGAGGTGGTGGGTGTCTCCTTTCCGACCCTCCCCTTCATCATTCCCGGTCGGTTTCGCCGGCAGATTCAGAATCGATGGGACTTCACGGGTCAAGAGGCTCACCCGAGTCGTGGCAGAGGAAGATGAAGGTCACCCTTCGCTTCCTTCGTCGGTTAGAACAATTTGAATTAGGTCGTGTTAGAGTCTGGAGTCCAAACAAACGCCTCAATTTGTCCATATACAAAATTTGGCTCGGCTTCCATCAATGTCCATAAATTAGATTTGCTCTATTTTTTATATTGACATGGAGAATTGCATAAAGCTGCTGTCAGTTAGGGACTTATGGTGTTTTAATCAGCAATAGAAAGTAGGTAATGTTAGTCTTAGTCTAACTTGAGATCAACAAAATTGTGTATTGGTTTCATCCAACCTAAGTTTCCTCTACAAAACACAGTAGTTGAGCATCATTCTATTTTTACTGCTTCCTTCAGTATGTGGTTAAATTCAGCGAGATTATATTCCCTACCAATTTCATTGTTGGTGCTGCTGATCTAAGTTGGATCTTGAAATACTGGCGCATATTTAATACTACTAGGAGGTTACTTGTGTTTATAATGCTTATCATCATTTTTTGTGATTATTGCAAGTCATAGCGTTAGCCCAAGATATTTTGACAATTGCAAAGCAAACGGAGAATGCCCAGAATGTTGTAGGTCTATCACCACTAGGTTATTCAGCTAGAGTCCAGTCTGAGGTAGCTTTATTCTTCGGTACTCGTTAGATGGGTTCTTTTCTTAGCTGGAATTCTGAATAAGCGATATATACATGGCAATTGTTCCATTGATAAAAGGGATTGTCCTGACTAATTACAATTTACATTGCTTATATTAAGACATAATGGCTTGCTTTCCTACTCTACTCTGACAGTCTTGTGGCAGGGAGTGGATGATCTTTCACATTCCCATAGGTTTGTCGTTGTACTAGAGTTCAAGCTGGGTGGAGTGAAGATGGAGAATGTGTGAGCTTCTCTTTGATATACCTATCGTCGTTTGTGTCTAGGTAATCTTATCTTTAATACTTTTCACTTCATTTCATTACAACATACTCTGTGGTTTTTCAGGGTTAGTTATCGGTGGATATCGCAGCTTATTGCACTCCTTATTTATGCAGTTCTACTCATGCCTGGTTTCATAAAAGGTGTGTGATAAGAGATTTAGTTTTATCTTGGAATATAGTGGTTACATATTCTTTACCTCTTTCCTGGGTATTTTTCTCCAAACCTTTTCCTGGTAAACAGTTTGCTTCCGTATAGGCTTCTGATAGATGGTGTTCAAATATGATCGGCATAACATGTTCTAACAACTAACATTTATACCCCCTTTTTTGTTTGTTTCTAGTTGGGTACTACTATTTCTTTTCAAGACATGTTATTAGAAGTGTAATCTATGGAGAACAACCAAGAAATAGGTAAGTAAAGATTAAATAAAGTCATGTCTACATAGCGTCCTGGAGCATTTGTAACAGTAGATCTAGAGATATTATGTAGGTTGGATTTGTACATACCTAAAGATAATAGCAAATCAAGTTCAGTAGTGGCATTCGTAACCGGTGGAGCTTGGATCATTGGGTAAGTGACAGTTTCCACGAATCATAATACGTTACAGCGTTAATTCATGACGACTTTCCTTGTTACTGATGTGGCTTATATTTAGTTACAAGGCTTGGGGTGCTCTCCTTGGAAGGCAGTTAGCAGAGAGAGGAATTATAGTAGCTTGTATTGATTACAGGTGCTGATGCCTTAAAGAATTTTGTGATGTATACACCACATATGTGTAGTTCACCATTATGTTTTCAACCTGTACCTTTTTAATTAATTTTGAGTATTGACTGAATGATTTATTTTTGCTTCATCAGCAAAATTTAAATATGGATGGCAGAAATTTCCCTCAAGGAACAATAAGCGACATGGTCAGTGATGCTTCTGAGGCGATATCATTCATTTGTAACAATGTTGTTAGCTTTGGAGGGGATCCTAATAAGTAAGTGATACTTTGACATTTGTTTGCAAGTAGTAGTACTTACAGTTGTTCTTTGAGCATCTCTACTTTAGATCTTGTATTTTGATTGTTAACTTTTAATAAATGAATTTATGATGAATCCGTAGAATCTACTTGATGGGTCAATCAGCAGGAGCACATATCGCGGCCTGCGCTCTCTTAGAGCAAGCAATTAAGGAATCTAAGGGAGAGAATACCTATTGGAATGTGGCTCAAATAAAAGCATATTTTGGTCTATCTGGAGGGTGAGAACTTGAAAGCCTCGGTATATGTTTTAATGTCTGTAAATTTACATTTTTAATCATATATCATATTATTAATCATTTCTCAATAGTGCCAGTACATAAGATAATTTTATCTGATAAAGCACTAAACATACTTGCACCATGCTTGAATAATGAAATCTGATATATGAAACTGGGTCTAGCCCTTCACTTCTAGAAAAGGCTAGACTTCTTCGATTTCATCAGACTGAATTTTGCATTTTGGCAAATAGGAATATAAAATGATCTGTCAAACAAAACATACTATTGCCACCCTATTTCTGCTGTTCCAAACTGAGATACTAAGGTTGTGTTGTCAATCCTACATGACATATATACTTATTTTGTGTGCTCTGCAGTCTGACGATGAACGTGAAATGTGTGCAAGGACTATCTACCGCACAAACATTGACAAGAAGGTTTGGTACCTGCATTCATGCTACTACCCCTAGTTATTCATTCTGTCATGGTTATGTTTTAATACACGCAGGTCACTCAAGCAGATCTAAAGTTATTCTTTGAGTCCATATGTGGTGAGGTTGGTCGTTCTTTACTCCAAACACAATCTCCCTTCTGTACAGCTAAAAGTTTGCAGAAATGGCACCATCAAGATCGATCTGGAGACCAACAAGATCATGGACTTCATCAAGTTTGACGTCGGCAACGTGGTCATGGTGACCGGCGGGAGGAACACCGGGCGTGTAGGAGTGATCAAGAACAGGGAGAAGCACAAGGGCAGCTTCGAGACCATCCACGTGCTGTTTGGAGCTTTTTGCTATGTCTAGTTTTCTCCTATTTGTTGTACAGGAAAACATAGATTGGAATTCAAATTTGGTGGCCGCAAAAGTGTGGAGACTTGAATTCATATAAAGTTAGGCTTAACATTAGTGCAAACAGTTGTATTTTAGTTTAGATTTAGAGTACACTTATGTATGCGTTGTTTGACAATGCTTATTTACGATATATTGAATGATACTTATTTATATTATATTAATTATAATGTTGTTCAATATATGTGTATGTATATTTCTCTTTCAAATTATTATAACGTGATATCTGAAAAATGATTATAAATTGAAGAATGTACTGCCGTGTAAGTCATTTCGTTTAAATCTTAATAAGACGGTCACCAAAATGTCTAATATCAGTCTCCTAAATAAGACGGTTTCTAAAACGTCCATTATTAGTCACCTAAATAAGATGGTTTTCCTATTGTAATCGTCTATTATTGTAGGATATTTGAGACAATTTGATAAATACTTTATGACTTATAATGTTTGTATTCTCTACAATTCTTTAGAAGCAGTGTCTTAAACAAAAACCTAATTCAAGACGGTTTATCGGACAAAATGACTTAAACAAATACCTTTTTCAGACGGTTATAAATTAAAAATTGTCTTATATAATATCTTTTAAGATGGTTTATAACCATCTTAAATTTGGGACATCTTTTACGACTCCATCAAATTTGGACACTTCATAAGCGTCTTATGAACTAAAAATTAACCGTCTCATATAACATGTTTTGTAGTAGTGTCTTCTGCACAGGCGAACTCAAAGCCTGAGGAGGACTTCACAGTACCCGCGAATGAAGCTCAAGCCATGACCTCTATGCGTCCGACTGAGGAAACCAAGAGGATCAACCTCGAGTTCGCTGATGAACGCAAGACCGCCGTCATCAGCTCCAGCCTGGATGACAAATAGGAAGGCGCGCTCGTCTAGTTTCTGCAAGATAACCGAGACGTATTCGCATGGCAACCTGCGGATATGTTGGGAGTCCCAAGAGAACTGGTCGAGCACAAACTGAAGGTCTATCCCCAGGCGAGGCCGATCCGACAAAAATTACGTCGTTTCACGCCCGACAAGAGAGAAGCCATCCATGCAGAGCTAGCTCGCTTGGTCGTGATAGGATTCATTAGAGAAGTACTACATCTCGAGTGGTTAGCAAATCCTGTTCTTGTACTCAAAAAGAATAAAGTGGATTGGCGCCTGTGCGTCGACTATACAGATCTCAACAAACACTGTCCGAAGGATCCCTTCAGACTTCCTAGGATAGACCAGGTGGTAGACTCGACCGCCGGATGTTCTGTGTTGTCTTTCTTGGATTGCTACTCTGGGTATCATCAGATCAGCCTGGCAAAGGAAGACGAGGAGAAAACAGCATTCATCACCCCGTTCGGAGCTTTCTGTTATACCTCCATGCCGTTTGGCCTCAAAAACGCTGGAGCGACTTACCAGAGAGCCATTTAGACATGCTTAGCTGACCACTGGGGCAAGCGTGTGGAAGCTTATGTGGATGACGTGGTGATCAAGACAGAAAACTCAGAAAATTTCATTGAAGATTTACAGCTGGTCTTCAATAGTCTGCGGCGATATCGATGGAAGCTTAATCCTGAAAAGTGTGTCTTTGGAGTACCAGCAGGAAAATTGCTCGGATTTATTGTCAGCCACCGGGGAATTGAGGCTAACCCAGAAAAGATCGAGGTATCATGAGAATAGAGGCACCGCGGTCACAGAAGAAAGTACAAAGACTTACTGGATGCATGGCAGCTCTAAGCAGGTTCATATCAAGGTTGGGAGAAAAAGGCCTACCGTTCTACAAGTTGCTCAAGAAGGTAGACAAGTTTCAGTGAACTTTAGAGGCTCAGGAAGCTCTAGATGCACTGAAGAAATTCCTGACAACACCACCAGTGCTAAAGCCGCCGCGCCGAGCCACACTGAGTCAGCCGGTCGAAGATCTGCTGTTATACATCTCTTGCACGACTCATGTGGTGAGCACCACGTTGGTAGTCGAGCGAGCAGAAGAAGGACATGCAATCCAGTACATCATCCCGTCTATTTCATCAGTGAAGTTCTGGGACCCTCGAAGAAGAAATATCCTCAAGTTCAAAAACTATTGTATGCAGTACTTATAACTGCACGCAAGCTCCATCACTACTTTGACGACCACAAAGTCATAGTAGTCACTGAATTTCCAATAGGGGATATTCTCCATAACAAAGAAGCCATCGGAAGAATAGTCAAGTGGGCCTGTGAGCTGGGAGCTCACGACATTGAGTTTTGACCTCGTACTGCAATCAAGACTCAAGCACTAGTTGACTTCGTATCAGAATGGACCGAGCAACAAGTGCCAGATAACCCGGAGACTACAGAAGTATGGCGGATGTATTTCGATGGCTCGTTAAAGCTGCAGGGGGCAGGCGCAGGAATCCTCTTCATTGCACCTGGAGGTGAACAACTCAAATATGCTCTTCAGTTACTATTCTCAGCGTCCAATAATGCAGCAGAATATGAAGCTTTGATTCATGGACTGAACATTGTCATATCATTGGGCATCAAGAGACTGATGGTATATGGAGATTCACTGGTGGTCATAAGTCAGATAAACAAAGAGTGGGATTGCTCGAATGATTCCATGGGAAAGTACTGCACGGCCGTCCGAAAGCTAGAGGACAAATTTGAAGGGCTGGAATTCCATCATGTGGAGAGAGATCGCAACGCGGCAGCAGACGCATTGTCAAAATTAGGATCCAGTCGGACTCAGGTCCCACCTGGAGTTTTCATCCAAGAGGTACCACACCCGAGCATTTCCTTAGATCGGGCAGAAGAGTGCAATGTTCTGAACCAACCAGAGTCAGATTTTGATGACTGGAGAGAGCCAATCATCAGATATATAAAGAATGAAGAGGAGCCGGATGACAAAAATGCAACAGAACGCATCACAAGGCAATCCGCTCACTATACTCTCATTGGGGGAGCATTGTACAGAAGGGGCGCGACAGGAGTCCTCATGAAGTGCATTCTTTCGGCTACAGGGAAGCAACTGCTAGATGAAATCCACACTGGACAGTGCAGGATACACGCAGCATCCAGGACTCTGGTTGGGAAGGTCTTCAGGTCTGGTTTCTACTGGCCAACAGCAAAGAGTGACGCAGCCGAGTTAGTCCAGAGGTGTGAAGCTTGCCAATACTTATCAACACAGCAGCATTTACCAGCACAACAATTGCAAACCATACCCGTAACATGGCCGTTTGCGTGCTGGGGACTGGACATGATTGGACTCTTCAAGAAAGCTCAAGGAGGATACACTCATGTACTGGTTGCTATTGATAAATTCACTAAATGGATAGAGTACAAACCTATTGCTTCTTTGACTTTGGCTAAGGCAGTGGAATTCATACAAGACATAATATTCAGGTTCGGAATACCAAATAGCATCATAACTGACCTGGGATCCAATTTCACTAGTTCGGAGTTCTTTGATTTCTGCGAACAAAGAAGCATTGAGATCAAATATGCATCAGTAGCACACCCAAGAGCCAACGGGCAGGTAGAAAGAACTAATGGAATGATATTAGAAGCACTCAGAAAGAAAGTCTTCGATAAGAATGAAAAGTTTGCAGGAAAGTGGATTAGAGAGTTGTCGTATGTGGTCTGGAGCCTAAGAACTCAACCTAGCAGAGCTTTGCATGGAAACACTCCCTTCTTTATGATCTATGGTTCGGAAGCAGTGCTACCTGCTGATCTCAAGTTTGGGGCACCAAGACGCATCTTTGAAAACATAGCTGAAACCGAGGCCACTAGACTGGAGGATGTTGATATACTGGAAGAAGAACGATTGAATACAGTGATTCAGTCAGCCAGGTACCAGCAAACTCTAAGGCGCTATCATGATAAGGCTATACGGCATCGATCCTTCCCAGTGGGAGATCTTGTCCTCCGCCGAATTCTAACGGGGGGAGGACGGCACAAATTGTCACCACTATGGGAAGGACCATTCATAGTAGCAGAAATCACTCGGCCTGGATCATATCGTCTTACTCAAATGGATGGCACAGAAATAGGGAACTCATGAAATATAGAGCATCTCAAGAAGTTTTACACCTAGCTAGATTTCAAAAGCTATCGGGGCAGCATTGTATTCTGTAATTGGAAAATACACCATCAATAAAAAGACTTCATTCTCAAAGGCACTCAAACTATTGTCAATCTGCACGCCTACTTAACTCAGGGTGACCACTATACCCTACTAACGTAGCAATCGGCTTAAGTTGGCGGCGACTTAAGGCGGTGTGACATGCTCACGCTTACTTAACTCAGGGTGACCACTATACGCTACTAACGGAGGAATCGGCTTAAGTCGGCGGTGACTTAAGGCGGTGTGACATGCTCACGCTTACTTAACTCAGGGTGACCACTATACCCTACTAACGGAGCAATTGGCTTAAGTCGGCGGCGACTTAAGGCGGTGTGACATGCTCATGCTTACTTAACTCAGGGTGACCACTTGAAAGGGAATTAGGCTTACACCTTTTTCCTAATTGATTTTGGTGGTTGAATTGCTCAACACAATTAATTGGACTAACTAGTTTGCTCTAGATTATGAGTTCTACAGGTGCCAAAGGTTCACAACAAACCAATAAAAAGACCAAAAAAGGATTCAAAGATAGAGAGCTAAAGTCAGCCGAAGTGTGCCCTAGTCTGGCGCACCGGACTGTCCGGTGTGCCACCGGACTGTCCGGTGCACCAGGGACTCCAACTCCGAACTGCTCACCTTCGGGAATTCTAGAGGCCGCTCCGCTATAATTCACCGGACTGTCCGATGAAGCACCGGACAGTGTCCGGTGTGCCAGCGGAGCAACGACTACCTCCGCGCCAACGGTCGCCTGCAACAGCATTCAATGCGCTATAGTGCACGCAGATGTCAGGCTCGCGCCAAAAGGCGCATCGGACAGTCTACAGAACCTGTCCGGTGCACCACCGGACTGTCCGGTGGCCCAGAAGACAGAAGCTCCAATGGTTGAACCCTAACGGTCGGGTGACATGGCTGGCGCACCGAACGGTGTCCGGTGGCGCACCAGACTGTCCGATGCGCCATGCGACAGACAGCCTCCCAACGACCACTTTTGGTGGTTGGGGCTATAAATACCCCAACCACCCCACATTCATTGCATCCAAGTTTTCTGACTTCCCACACCTTACAAGAGCTATAGCATTCAATACAAGACACACCAAAGAGATCAAATCCTCTCCCAAGTCCTTAGCTCATTCCAAATCAATTAGTGACTTGTGAGAGAGTGACTTGTGTTCATTTGAGCTCTTGCGCTTGGATTGCTTCTTTTTCTCATTCTTTCTTGTGATCAACTCAATTGTAACCGAGGCAAGAGACACCAATTGTGTGGTGGTCCTTGCGGGGACTTTGTGTCCTGTTTGATTGAGAAGAGAAGCTCACTCGGTCTAAGTGACCGTTTGAGAGAGGGAAAGGGTTGAAAGAGACCCGGTCTTTGTGACCACCTCAACGGGGAGTAGGTTTGCAAGAACCGAACCTCGGTAAAACAAATCATCATGTCTCACTCTTTATTTGCCCACGATTTGTTTTTCACCCTCTCTCTCGGACTCGTTCATATTTCTAACGCTAACCCGGCTTGTAGTTGTGCTTAATTTTATAAATTTTAGATTCGCCCTATTCACCCCCCCCCCCCTCTAGGCGACTTTCAATTGGTATCAGAGGAGGTGCTTCATTAGAGCCTAACAGCTTGAAGTGATGTCGGGAGCATCCGCCAAGAGGGAGACCGGGACCAGCGAGAAGCCCGCTACAAGCCATGGGAAGGCTCCATCCGGGGAGTTGAAAGGGAAATGTGCCCTTGGGCCATTTCTAAGTATTTTGGTGATTAAGTGCAAACACAGGTGCCAAAATGTGAAAATATGCCCATGGATGGACAAGTTGCAAATCACAAGTAAAGGTATGTTTCTAAGCCTTAGTACATTGGTTTTGTGTACTAATATATTTGTCTAAGTGTTAGAAACAGAAAGAAGAAGAAGAAGAGAAGACTTGGCTGTGTGCAGCCAAGGGGCTGTTTCGGTCTGGGGCACCGGACTGTCCGGTGGTGCACCGGACAGTGTCCGGTGGTGCACCGGACAGTGTCCGGTGCGCCAGGCTGCCTCGGTCGAAGAGGCCGCTCTCGGGTTTTTTCTCCGGCGACTTCGGCTAAAATTCACCGGACTGTCCGGTGTGCACCGGACTGTCCGGTGAGCCAACGGTCGGCCGGGCCAACGGTCGGCCGCGCGATCGGCGCGCGACACGTGGCCGAGCCAACGGTCGGAAGGAAGCACCGGACTGTCCGGTGTGCACCGGACATGTCCGGTGCGCCAACTGTGCGCAGATCTGACTCTGACAGCAACGGTCGGATGCGCTGTTTAAGGAAACAAATCGGGCACCGGACAGTGTCCGGTGTGCACCAGACTGTCCGGTGCGCCCGACGACAGAAGGCAAGGATAGCCTTCCAGATGTGTTCTCAACGGCTCCTAGCTGCCTTGGGGCTATAAAAGGGACCCCTAGGCGCATGGAGGAGTACACCAAGCATTCCTACAACTCTTCTAAGCACCAAGACATCAATCTCACGCATTCGTTTCATTGTGATAGCATATAGAGCTCTTGTGGAGTTGTGAACTCTTTGTGTTGCGTTGCGAGCTCTTGTTGCGACTTGTGTGCGTGTTGTTGCTCTGATTTTCGAGTCTTGTGTGCGTTGCTCATTCCCACCTTACTCCGTATTTCTTTGTGAACTCAATTGTAAGGGCGAGAGACTCCAAGTTGTGGAGATTCCTCGCAAACGGGAAAAGATCAAAGGAAAGAAAAACACCGTGGTATTCAAGTTGATCATTGGATCACTTGAGAGGAGTTGAGTGCAACTCTCGTCCGTTGGGACGCCACAACGTGGAGTAGGCAAGTTTTGTACTTGGCCGAACCACGGGATAACCACCGTGTCAACTCTGTGATTGCTTTCTTGTGGTTATCGTGTTTTGAGTTCTCTCTAGCCACTTGGCCATACTTGTGCTAACCCTTAACAAGTTTTTGTGGCTTAAGTTTTGAACTTTTACAGGATCACCTATTCACCCCCCCCCCCTCTAGGTGCTCTCAATTGGTATCAGAGCCGTTCTCTTCAAGAAAGGGACTAACCGCCCGAAGAGATGGATCCTAAGGGGAAGGGAATTGTGATCAACGACAAGGAGAAGGAGTCCTTCATCAACGAGCCAAGGGATGACAAGTCCAATGACTCGGGCTCGGGCCACAAGCGAAGAGATGGGAAGAAGAAGAAGACAAGACGCATCAAGGAGATCGTCTACTACGACAGCGATGAGTCCTCTTCTTCCCAAAAGGACGACGACCACGACAAACAAAGGAAACCGGTTAATTCTAACTTTTCTTTTGACTACTCTCGTATTCCGCAAAGTTCAAATTCACATTTGCTTTCCATTCCACTCGGCAAGCCCCCACACTTTGATGGGGAGGACTACGGATTTTGGAGCCACAAAATGCGTAGTCACCTATTCTCTCTCCATCCTAGCATATGGGAGATTGTAGATAGTGGAATGCACTTTAATAGTTCGGATAGTCCCATATTCATTAATGAGCAAATCCATAAGAATGCACAAGCTACTACTGTTCTTCTAGCCTCATTGTGCAGGGATGAATATAATAAAGTGAGTGGCTTGGATAACGCCAAGCAAATCTGGGATACCCTCAAGATCTCTCATGAGGGAAATGACGCTACCTTGCTCACCAAAATGGAGTTGGTGGAGGGCGAGCTTGGACGGTTCGCGATGATAAGGGGCGAGGAGCCAACTCAGACATACAACCAGCTCAAGACCCTTATCAACAAAATAAGGAGCTACGGAAGCACGCGATGGACGGACCACGACGTCGTCCGACTAATGCTCAGGTCCTTTACCGTTCTTGATCCTCATTTGGTGAATAATATTCGTGAGAATCCCAGGTACACCAAAATGTCGCCCGAAGAAGTCCTAGGAAAATTCGTCAGCGGGCGAATGATGATCAAGGAGGCAAGGTATGTGGACGACGCCTTGAATGGACCGATCAACGAGCCGCAACCTTTTGCTCTCAAAGCCACAGGGAACAAGGAGGCGCTACCCAGCAAGGTGGCGCAAATTGAGGCGGCCGGACTTAATGAAGAAGAAATGGCCCTCATTATCAAGAGATTCAAGACGGTGCTAAAGGGTCGCAATGGACAGCCGAGCAAGACTAAGACCAAGGGGAAGCGATCATGCTTCAAATGCGGTAAGCTTGGTCATTTTATTGCTAACTGTCCCGATAATGATAGTGACCAGAAAAAGGGAAACAAGAGGGAAAAGAAGAAGCATTACAAGAAGGCAAAGGGCGAGGCGCATCTAGGCAAGGAGTGGGACTCGGATTGCTCCTCGTCCGACTCCGACAATGAAGGACTCGCCGCCACCGCCTTCAACAAATCAATCCTCTTCCCCAACGAGCGTCACACATGCCTTATGGCAAGGGAGAAGAAGGTATGTACTCGCAACTCTACCTATGCTTCTTCAAGTGAGGACGAATCTAGTGATGAGGATGAAGTAGATTATTCATGTTTGTTCAAGGGCTTAGATAGATCTAAGATAGACAAAATTAATGAATTAATTGATGCCTTGAATGAAAAGAATATACTTTTAGAAAAGCAAGAGGATTTGTTGTATGAAGAGCATGATAAATTTGTTGAGGCACAAAAATCCTATGCTTTAGAAGTTAAAAGAAATGAAATGCTTTCTTTTGAACTATCTACTTGTCATGAAACCATTTCTACTTTGAAAGGTGTCAACAATGATTTAAATGCTAAATTAGAAGTAGCAAATAAATCCAATTCTTGTGTAGAACATGTTGAAATTTGTACTAGGTGTAAAGATTTTGACATTGATGCTTGTAGTGAACACCTAGTTTCAATTTCCAAGCTTAATGATGAACTAGCTAGTCTTAATGCTCAACTTAAGACTAGCAAGAATGATTTCGATAAGCTAAAATTTGCAAGGGATGCCTACACAATTGGTAGACACCCCTCAATTAAGGATGGACTTGGCTTCAAGAGAGAAGCTAAGAACTTAACAAGCCATAAGGCTCCCATTCCCGCCAAGGAGAAAGGGAAGGCCCCTATGGCTAGTAATGTGCAAAAGAACCATGCCTTTATGTATTATGATAGGAGACAAACTAGAAATGCTTATAGGAGTTATAATGCTTTTGATGATTTTGACTCTCATGCCATGTTTGCTTCTAGTTCTTCCTATATGCATGGTAGAAATATGTCTAGGAGAAATGCTATTCATCATGTGTCTAGAAAGAATGTTATTCATGCTCCTAGGAAAGTAGTGAATGAACCTTCTACAATTTATTGTGCTTTGAATACTTCATTTGCAATTTGTAGAAAGGGTAGAAAAATAATTGCTAGGAAGTTAGGGGCAAAATGCAAGGGAGACAAAACTTGCATTTGGGTCCCTAAAGATATTTGTGCTAACCTTGTAGGACCCAACATGAGTTGGGTACCTAAAACCCAAGCCTAAATTTGCCTTGCAGGTTTATGCATCCGGGGGTTCAAGCTGGATTATCGACAGCGGATGCACAAACCATATGACGGGGGAGAAGAAGATGTTCACCTCCTACGTCAGAAATAAGGATTCCCAAGATTCAATTGTATTCGGTGATGGGAATCAAGGCAAGGTAAAAGGGTTAGGTAAAATTGCAATTTCTAATGAGCACTCTATCTCTAATGTGTTTTTAGTAGAGTCACTAGGATATAATTTACTATCTGTTAGTCAATTGTGCAATATGGGATATAACTGTCTGTTTACAAATGTAGATGTGTCTGTTTTTAGAAGAAGTGATGGTTCACTAGCTTTTAAGGGTGTATTAGACGGCAAACTTTATTTAGTTGATTTTGCAAAAGAAGAGGCCGGTCTAGATGCATGCTTAATGGCTAAGACTTGCATGGGCTGGCTGTGGCATCGCCGCTTAGCACATGTGGGGATTAAGAACCTTCACAAGCTTCTAAAGGGAGAACACGTGATAGGTTTGACTAACGTGCATTTCGAAAAA
This sequence comes from Zea mays, assembly GCF_902167145.1. Classification (NCBI taxonomy): domain Eukaryota; kingdom Viridiplantae; phylum Streptophyta; class Magnoliopsida; order Poales; family Poaceae; genus Zea; species Zea mays. The sequence goes on along the minus strand of NC_050102.1, from coordinate 46,913,761 downwards.
GATAGACCTTGTGCAGCTTGTCAAGCAGGTAAACAAGTGGGAGGAGCACATCACAGCAAGAACGTGATGACCACTTCAAGACCCCTAGAGCTGCTGCATATGGACCTCTTCGGACCTGTCGCCTATCTGAGCATAGGAGGGAGTAAGTATGGTCTAGTTATTGTAGATGATTTTTCTCGCTTCACTTGGGTGTTCTTTTTGCAGGACAAGTCTGAAACCCAAGGGACCCTCAAGCGCTTTCTCAGGAGAGCTCAAAATGAGTTTGAGCTCAAGGTGAAGAAGATAAGGAGCGACAACGGATCCGAGTTCAAGAACCTTCAAGTGGAGGAGTTCCTTGAAGATGAAGGGATCAAGCACGAGTTCTCCGCTCCCTACACACCACAGCAAAATGGTGTGGTAGAGAGGAAGAACAGGACGCTCATCGACATGGCGAGGACGATGCTAGGAGAGTTCAAGACCCCCGAGTGCTTTTGGACGGAAGCCGTTAACACTGCTTGCCACGCCATCAACAGGGTCTACCTTCATCGCCTCCTCAAGAAGACGTCGTATGAGCTACTAACCGGTAACAAACCCAATGTATCGTACTTTCGTGTATTTGGGAGTAAATGCTACATTCTAGTGAAGAAGGGTAGAAATTCTAAGTTTGCTCCCAAAGCTGTAGAAGGGTTTTTATTAGGTTATGGCTCAAATACAAAGGCGTATAGAGTCTTCAACAAATCATCGGGTTTGGTTGAAGTCTCTAGCGACGTTGTATTTGATGAGACTAATGGCTCTCCAAGAGAGCAAGTTGTTGATTGTGATGATGTAGATGAAGAAGATGTTCCGACGGCCGCTATACGGACCATGGCGATTGGAGTAGTATGGCCACAGGAACAAGATGAACGAGATCAACCTTCTTCCTCAACTATGGTGCATCCCTCGACTCAAGATGATGAACAGGTTCATCAAAAGGAGGCGTGTGATCAAGGGGGAGCACTAGATGATCACGTGATGGAGGAAGAAGCGCAACCGGTACCTCCAACCCAAGTTCGAGCGACGATCCAAAGGGATCATCCCGTCGACCAAATGCTGGGTGACATTAGCAAGGGAGTAACTACTCGGTCTCGATTAGTTAATTTTTGTGAACATTACTCTTTTGTCTCTTCTATTGAGCCTTTCAGGGTAGAAGAGGCCTTGCTAGATCCGGACTGGGTGTTGGCCATGCAAGAGGAGCTAAACAACTTCAAGCGCAATGAAGTTTGGACACTGGTGCCTCGTCCCAAGCAAAATGTTGTGGGAACCAAGTGGGTGTTCCGCAACAAACAGGACGAGCACGGGGTGGTGACGAGGAACAAGGCTCGACTTGTGGCAAAAGGTTATGCCCAAGTCGCAGGTTTGGACTTTGAGGAGACTTTTGCTCCTGTGGCTAGGCTAGAGTCCATTCGTATTTTGCTAGCATATGCCGCTCACCATTCTTTCAGGTTGTACCAAATGGATGTGAAGAGCGCTTTCCTTAATGGGCCAATCAAGGAGGAGGTGTACGTAGAGCAACCCCCTGGCTTTGAGGATGAACGGTACCCCGACCATGTGTGTAAGCTCTCTAAGGCGCTCTATGGACTTAAGCAAGCCCCAAGAGCATGGTATGAATGCCTTAGAGACTTTTTAATTGCTAATGCTTTCAAGGTTGGGAAAGCCGATCCAACTCTTTTTACAAAGACATGCGATGGTGATTTGTTTGTGTGCCAAATTTATGTCGATGACATAATATTTGGTTCTACTAACCAAAAGTCTTGTGAAGAGTTTAGCAGGGTGATGACGCAGAAATTCGAGATGTCGATGATGGGCGAGTTGAACTACTTCCTTGGGTTCCAAGTGAAGCAACTCAAGGACGGCACCTTCATCTCCCAAACGAAGTACACGCAAGATCTGCTAAAGCGGTTTGGGATGAAGGACGCCAAGCCCGCCAAGACTCCGATGGGGACCGACGGACACACCGACCTCAACAAAGGAGGTAAGTCCGTTGATCAAAAAGCATACCGGTCAATGATAGGTTCTTTGCTTTACTTATGTGCTAGTAGACCGGATATTATGCTTAGCGTATGCATGTATGCTAGATTTCAATCCGATCCTAAGGAGTGTCACTTAGTGGCGGTGAAGCGAATTCTTAGATATTTGGTTGCTACGCCTTGCTTCGGGCTCTGGTATCCAAAGGGGTCTACCTTTGACTTAGTTGGATACTCAGACTCCGACTATGCTGGATGTAAGGTCGATAGGAAGAGTACATCGGGGACGTGCCAATTCTTAGGAAGGTCCCTGGTGTCATGGAACTCTAAGAAACAAACATCCGTTGCCCTATCCACCGCTGAGGCCGAGTACGTTGCCGCAGGTCAGTGTTGCGCGCAACTACTTTGGATGAGGCAAACCCTCCGGGACTTTGGCTACAATCTGAGCAAAGTCCCACTCCTATGTGACAATGAGAGTGCTATCCGCATGGCGGAAAATCCTGTTGAGCACAGCCGCACAAAGCACATAGACATCCGGCATCACTTTTTGAGAGACCACCAGCAAAAGGGAGATATCGAAGTGTTTCATGTTAGCACCGAGAACCAGCTAGCCGATATCTTTACCAAGCCTCTAGATGAGAAGACCTTTTGCAGGCTGCGTAGTGAGCTAAATGTCTTAGATTCGCGGAACTTGGATTGAATTGTAGCATACATGTGTTTATGCATTTGATCAGGTTCATTCTGCATTTTGTTGCTTATTATGGTGCTCCAGTTGTACCAACACTCCCTGGACCTCACAAGTCCGTTGCAAAGTGATGCACATGTTTAGGGGGAGATGTGTCACAACTTGACCCTTCGAGACTAACCATTTGCTTGAGTTTGCTTGATTGAGTCTCGAAGGAGGATTGAAAGGGAAAAGGTGGACTTGGACCATGAACGACTTCCACTGCACTCCGATGAGAGGGTAACTAATTCCAAGTTCATCTCATGAAATCTTATTGCCATTTGCTCTTAATTAAAGACTTTGGTGAGGCAATGGGGTTAAAGGGCCAAGATTGATCCCGTTTTGGTGCTTGATGCCAAAGGGGGAGAAAATAAAGGCCAAAGCGATAAATGGATCAGCTACCACTTGAGAGATTTTGAAAATAGTAGAATAGAGTTTTTGTTTTGTCAAAAGCTTTTATTGTCTCTTATTGTCTCTTTTGTCAAAAGTTGACTTCTTGTGGGGAGAAGTATTGATTATGGGAAATAGGGGGAGTTTTTGAAATCTTTGATCAATCTCTTTTGGAATGACTCTCTTTATACTTCAACATGTGTGTTTGACTTAGAGATAGAGATTTGAATTTGATTTGCAAAAACAAACCAAGTGGTGGCAAAGGATGATCCATATATGCCAAAATTGAATCAAAACCAATTTGAGTTTTTATTTGAAGTGATTTTGCACTTGTTCTAGTTGCTTTATGTTGTGTTGGCATAAATCACCAAAAAGGGGGAGATTGAAAGGGAAATGTGCCCTTGGGCCATTTCTAAGTATTTTGGTGATTAAGTGCAAACACAGGTGCCAAAATGTGAAAATATGCCCATGGATGGACAAGTTGCAAATCACAAGTAAAGGTATGTTTCTAAGCCTTAGTACATTGGTTTTGTGTACTAATATATTTGTCTAAGTGTTAGAAACAAAAAGAAGAAGAAGAAGAGAAGACTTGGCTGTGTGCAGCCAAGGGGCTGTTTCGGTCTGGGGCACCGGACTGTCCGGTGGTGCACCGGACAGTGTCCGGTGGTGCACCGGACAGTGTCCGGTGCGCCAGGCTGCCTCGGTCGAAGAGGCCGCTCTCGGGTTTTTTCTCCGGCGACTTCGGCTAAAATTCACCGGACTGTCCGGTGTGCACCGGACTGTCCGGTGAGCCAACGGTCGGCCGGGCCAACGGTCGGCCGCGCGATCGGCGCGCGACACGTGGCCGAGCCAACGGTCGGAAGGAAGCACCGGACTGTCCGGTGTGCACCGGACATGTCCGGTGCGCCAACTGTGCGCAGATCTGACTCTGACAGCAACGGTCGGATGCGCTGTTTAAGGAAACAAATCGGGCACCGGACAGTGTCCGGTGTGCACCGGACTGTCCGGTGCGCCCGACGACAGAAGGCAAGGATAGCCTTCCAGATGTGTTCTCAATGGCTCCTAGCTGCCTTGGGGCTATAAAAGGGACCCCTAGGCGCATGGAGGAGTACACCAAGCATTCCTACAACTCTTCTAAGCACCAAGACATCAATCTCACGCATTCGTTTCATTGTGATAGCATATAGAGCTCTTGTGGAGTTGTGAACTCTTTGTGTTGCGTTGCGAGCTCTTGTTGCGACTTGTGTGCGTGTTGTTGCTCTGATTTTCGAGTCTTGTGTGCGTTGCTCATTCCCACCTTACTCCGTATTTCTTTGTGAACTCAATTGTAAGGGCGAGAGACTCCAAGTTGTGGAGATTCCTCGCAAACGGGAAAAGATCAAAGGAAAGAAAAACACCGTGGTATTCAAGTTGATCATTGGATCACTTGAGAGGAGTTGAGTGCAACTCTCGTCCGTTGGGACGCCACAACGTGGAGTAGGCAAGTTTTGTACTTGGCCGAACCACGGGATAACCACCGTGTCAACTCTGTGATTGCTTTCTTGTGGTTATCGTGTTTTGAGTTCTCTCTAGCCACTTGGCCATACTTGTGCTAACCCTTAACAAGTTTTTGTGGCTTAAGTTTTGAACTTTTACAGGATCACCTATTCACCCCCCCCCTCTAGGTGCTCTCAGGAGTCCGCCAACAAGGTGAAGGGATCCCCTTCACACAACAAGTCGCGTCGGAGCGGTGGCAAGAAGAAGATGATGAAGAAGGTGGTCTACTACGAGACCGACTCTTTGTTGCCATCCACCTCTGGCTCCGACACGCCGTCCGTAACTTCCAAGCGCCATGAGCGCAAGAAGTTTAGTAAGATCCCCCTATGCTACCCTCGCATTTCAAAACGTACTCCATTACTTTCCGTCCCATTAGGCAAACCACCTATGTTTGATGGTGAATATTATAATATGTGGAGTGATAAAATGAGGCATCATCTAACCTCACTCCACACTAGCATTTGGGATGTTGTTGAGATTGATTCGGACAAGGTCGCCCAAATCCGACACTTCAACTCCCAAGCCACCACTATACTCCTCGCCTCTCTAAGTCGAGAGGAGTATAACAAGGTGCAAGGGTTAAAGAGCGCCAAGGAGATTTGGGACGTACTTAAGACCGCGCACGAAGGAGATGAGGTGACCAAAATCACCAAGCGGGAGACGATCGAGGGGGAGCTCGGTCGGTTCCGACTCAACCAAGGCAAGGACCCTCAAGCCATGTACAACCGGCTAAAGACCTTGGTCAATCAAGTGCGCAACCTCGGGAGCAAAAAATGGGATGACCATGAAATGATCAAGGTTATTCTTAGATCACTCGTTTTTCTTAACCCTACGCAAGTTCAATTAATACGTGGTGATCCTAGATACACACTAATGTCTCCCGAGGAAGTAATAGGAAAATTTGTGAGCTTTGAGTTGATGATCAAAGGCTCAAAGAAAATCATCGAGCAAGATGGCCCCTCCACGCCCGAAGCACAACCGGTCGCATTCAAAGCGACAGAGGAGAAGAAGGAAGAGTCTACATCAAGTAGACTCCCCATTGACGCCTCCAAGCTCGACAATGAGGAGATGGCGCTCATCATCAAGAGCTTCCACCAAATCCTCAAGCAAAGGAGGGGGAAGGACTACAAATCCTGCTCCAAGAAAGTGTGCTACAAGTGTGGTAAGCCCGGTCACTTTATTGCAAAATGTCCATTATCAAGTGATAGTGACAGGGATAACGACAAGAAGGGCAAGAGGAAAGAAAAGAAGAGATACTACAAGAAGAAGGGCGGCGATGCCCACGTGTGCCGCGAGTGGAACTCCGACGAGAGCTCCACCGACTCCTACTCCGACGAGGACGCCGCAAACATCGCCGTCACCAAAGGGCTCCTCTTCCCAAACGTCGGCCACAAGTGCCTCATGGCAAAGGACGGCAAAAGGAAGAAGGTAAAATCAAGATCCTCCACTAAATATGCATCCTCTAGTGATGAAGATAATTCTAGTGATGAGGAGGATAATTTGCGCACCCTTTTTGCCAACCTAAACATGCAATAAAAGGAAAAATTAAATGAATTAATTAGTGCTATTCATGGAAGGATGAACTCTTGGATTCCCAAGAGGACTTCCTAATTAAGGAAAATAAGAAGCATGTTAAGGTTAAAAATGCTTATGCTCTAGAAGTAGAAAAATGTGAAAAATTATCTAGTGAGCTAAGCACTTGCCATGATATTATTGCCAACCTTAAAAATGACAATGCTAGATTAATTCCTAAGGTTGATTCAAATGTTTGTGATGATTCAATTTCCAATCTTAGAGATGATAATGTTAGTTTACTTGCTAAGATTGAAGAATTGAATGTTTCTCTTGCTAGCCTTAGAAACAAAAATGAAAATTTAACTGCAAAGGCTAAGGACTTAGATGTTTGCAATATTACCATATCCAATCTTAGAAGTCAAAATGACATTTTACATGCTAAGATTGTTGAACTAAAAACTTGCAAACCCTCTACATCTACCGTTGAGCATGTTTCCCTTTGTACTAGATGTAGAGATGTTAATGTTGATGCTATTCATGATCACCTATCCTTAATTAAGAAACAAAATGATCACATAGCTCAACTTAATGCTAAGATTAATGAGCATGACTTAGAAAATGAAAAATTTAAATTTGCTGGAAGCATGTTTTATAGTGGGAGACGCCCTAGCATCAAGGATGGCATTGGCTTCCAAAAGGGAGACAATGTCAAACTTAATGCCCCTCCTAAAAGATTGTCTAACTTTGTTAAGGGCAAGGCTTCCATGCCTCAGGATAACGAGGGTTACATTTTCTACCCTGCCGGTTATCCCGAGCACAAAATTAGGAGAATTCACTCTAGGAAGTCTAACTCTAGCCCTAATCATGCTTTTATGTATAAGGGTGAGACATCTAGCTCTAGGCAATCAACCCGTGCTAAATTGCCTAAGAAGAAAACTCCTATTGCATCAAATGATTCTAACATTTCATTTAAAACTTTTGATGCATTTTATGTTTTAACTAACAAATCCGGCAAGGTAGTTGCCAAGTATGTTGGGGCAAACACAACGGATCAAAGACTTGTGTTTGGGTACCCAAAGTTCTTGTATCTAATGTCAAAGGACCCAAAACCGTTTGGGTACCTAAAATCAAGAACTAAAATTGTTTTGTAGGTTTATGCATCCGGGGGCTCAAGTTGGATCATCGACAGCGGGTGCACAAACCATATGACAGGGGAGAAGAAGATGTTCTCCTCCTACGAGAAAACCAAGATCCCCAAAGAGCGATCACATTCGGGGATGGAAATCAAGGTTTGGTCAAAGGATTGGGTAAAATTGCTATATCACCTGACCATTCCATTTCCAATGTTTTTCTTGTAGATTCTTTAGATTATAACTTGCTTTCAGTTTCACAATTATGTAAAATGGATTACAACTGTCTTTTTACGGATATAGGTGTTACTGTCTTTAGAAGATGTGATGATTCAATAGCATTTAAGGGAGTGTTAGAGGGTCAGCTATACTTAGTAGATTTTGATAGAACTGAACTCGACACTTGCTTAATTGCTAAGACTAACATGGGCTGGCTCTGGCATCGCCGACTAGCACATGTTGGAATGAAGAATCTTCACAAGCTTCTAAAGGGAGAACACATTTTGGGACTAACAAATGTTCATTTTGAGAAAGACAGGGTTTGTAGCGCATGTCAGGCAGGGAAGCAAGTTGGTGTTCATCATCCACACAAGAACATCATGACGACTGACAGGCCACTCGAGCTCCTACACATGGATCTATTCGGCCCGATAGCTTACATAAGCATCGGCGGGGGTAAGTATTGTCTAGTTATTGTGGACGACTATTCTCGCTTCACTTGGGTGTTCTTTTTGCAGGAAAAATCTCATACCCAAGAGACCTTAAAGGGATTCTTGAGACGGGCTCAAAATGAGTTCGGCTTAAGGATCAAGAAAATAAGAAGCGACAACGGGACAGAGTTCAAGAACTCTCAAATCAAAGGCTTCCTTGAGGAGGAGGGCATCAAGCATGAGTTCTCTTCTCCCTACACGCCACAACAAAATGGTGTAGTGGAGAGGAAGAATAGAACTCTATTGGACATGGCAAGGACCATGCTTGATGAATACAAGACTTCGGATCGGTTTTGGGCCGAGGCGGTCAACACCGCCTGCTACGCCATCAACCGGTTATATCTACATCGAATCCTCAAGAAGACATCATACGAACTCCTAACCGATAAAAAGCCCAATGTTTCATATTTTAGAGTCTTTGGCAGCAAATGCTTTATTCTTGTTAAAAGAGGTAGAAAATCTAAATTTGCTCCTAAGGCTGTAGAAGGCTTTTTACTAGGATATGATTCAAACACAAGGGCATATAGAGTCTTTAACAGGTCCACTGGGCTAGTTGAAGTTTCTTGTGACATTGTTTTTGATGAGACTAATGGCTCTCAAGTAGAGCAAGTTGATCTTGATGAGCTAGATGATAAAGAGGCCCCGTGCGTCGCGCTAAGGAACATGTCCATTGGGGATGTGTGTCCTAAGGAATCCGAAGAGCCTCCACAAGTACAAGATCAACCATCTTCCTCCATGCAAGCATCTCCACCAACTCAAGTTGAGGATGAGGCTCAAGATGATGAAAGCAAAGATCAAGAAAATGAGCCACCTCAAGAGGAGAGCAACGATCAAGGGGGAGATGCCCATGATCAAGATAAGGAAGATGAACAAGTTCCAAGACCGCCACACCCAAGAGTCCACTAAGCAATCCAACGAGATCACCCCGTGAACACCATCCTCGACGATATTCAAAAGGGGGTAACTACTAGATCTCGTGTTGCTCATTTTTGTGAACATTACTCTTTTGTTTCCTCTATTGAGCCACACAAGGTAGAGGAAGCACTTCAAGATTCGGATTGGGTGGTGGCGATGCAAGAGGAGCTCAACAACTTCACTAGGAATGAGGTATGGCATTTAGTTCCACGTCCTAACCAAAATGTTGTAGGAACCAAGTGGGTCTTCCGCAACAAGCAAGATATGCATGGTGTGGTGACAAGGAACAAAGCCCGACTTGTGGCCAAGGGATACTCACAAGTCGAAGGTTTGGATTTTGGTTAAACCTATGCACCCGTAGCTAGGCTTGAGTCAATTCGTATATTACTTGCCTATGCTACTTACCATGGCTTCAAGCTTTACCAAATGGACGTGAAAAGTTCCTTCCTCAATGGACCAATCAAGGAGGAGGTCTATGTTGAGCAACCTCCCGGCTTTGAAGATAGTGAGTACCCTAACCGTGTTTACAAACTCTCTAAGACGCTTTATGGGCTCAAGCAAGCCCCAAGAGCATGGTATGAATGCCTAAGAGATTTTCTTATCACTAATGGCTTCAAAGTCGGAAAGGCCGATCCTACTTTATTTACTAAAACTCTTGCAAATGATTTGTTTGTATGTCAAATTTATGTTGATGATATTATATTTGGGTCTACTAATGAATCTACATGTGAGGAATTTAGTAGGATCATGACACAGAAATTCGAGATGTCTATGATGGGGGAGTTGAAGTACTTCTTAGGATTTCAAGTAAAGCAACTCCAAGAGGGCACCTTCATTAGCCAAATGAAGTATATTCAAGACATTCTAAACAAGTTTGGGATGGAGGATGCTAAGCCCATCAAGACACCCATGGGAACCAATGGGCATCTCGACCTCGACACGGGAGGTAAATCCGTAGATCAAAAGGTATACCGGTCGATGATAGGTTCTTTACTCTATTTATGCGCATCTCGATCGGATATTATGCTTTCTGTATGCATGTGTGCAAGATTCCAAGCCGATCCTAAGGAAGCTCACCTTAGGGCCGTAAAACGAATCTTGAGATATTTAGTTTATACTCCTAAGTTTGGGCTTTGGTACCCTCGGGGATCCACATTTGATTTAATTAGTTATTCGTATGCCGATTGGGCGAGGTGTAAAATTAATAGAAAGAGCACATCGGGAACTTGCCAGTTCTTGAGAAGGTCTCTGGTGTCTTGGGCTTCAAAGAAGCAAAATTCTGTAGCTCTTTCTGCCGCCGAAGCCGAGTATATTGCCGCAGGCCATTGTTGCGCGCAATTACTTTGGATGAGGCAAACCCTTAGGGACTATGGTTACAAATTAACCAAAGTTCCTCTTCTATGTGATAATGAGAGTGCAATCCGCATGGCGGATAATCCCGTTGAGCATAGCTGCACTAAACACATAGCCATTCGGTATCATTTTCTAAGGGATCACCAACAAAAGGGGGATATCGAGATTGCATATATTAACACCAAAGAACAATTAGCCGATATCTTTACCAAGCCACTAGATGAACAAACATTTAACAAACTTAGGCATGAGCTAAATATTCTTGATTCTCGGAATTTCTTTTGATGTCTTGCACACATAGCTCATTAATATACCTTTGATCATGTCTCTTTTATATGCTATGACTAATGTGTTTTCAAGTGTATTTCAAACCAAGTCATAGATTGAAAGGGAATTGGAGTATTCGGCGAAGACAAAGGCTTCCACTCCACTCCATCAAATTACTCATCCTTCGCCGTCGCTCCGAGCCACTCTCCAACTTTGGTATAATCTTCACTCATATTTTGTTCGCCAAAGGGGGAGAAAGTAGTTATAAGGGCTTATATTTCACTCAAGTACCCGTTTTTGGCGATTCATGCCAAAGGGGGAGAAAGTATTAGCCCAAAGCAAAAGAACCGCACCACCACCAATTTCAAAAATTTTGAGTTAAGAAAAGATTTTTCAATTGATGATTTTTCAATCGGTATTCTATTTAGAATTTCAAATTGGTACAACCTCTTCAAAACTAATATCGAAAACCCTCTTGAACACTAAGAGGAGGATTTAATTGAGGGGGAGTTTTGTTTAGTCAAAGGAAAAGCATTTGAAACAGGGGGAGAAAATTTCAAATCTTGAAAATGCTTCTCAAAATCTTATTCATCTACCTTTGACTATTTGCAAAAAGGACTTTCAAAAGAATTTGCAAAAACAAAACATGTGGTGCAAGCATGGTCCAAAATGTTAAAAATAAAGAAATCAATCCATGCGCATCTTATGAGAATTTATTGGTTCAATTCTTAGTATCCTTTGCACTTACATTATGCAAACTAGTTCAATTATGCACTTCTATATTTGCTTTGGTTTGTGTTGGCATCAATCACCAAAAAGGGGGAGATTGAAAGGGAATTAGGCTTACACCTTTTTCCTAATTGATTTTGGTGGTTGAATTGCCCAACACAATTAATTGGACTAACTAGTTTGCTCTAGATTATGAGTTCTACAGGTGCCAAAGGTTCACAACAAACCAATAAAAAGACCAAAAAAGGATTCAAAGATAGAGAGCTAAAGTCAGCCGAAGTGTGCCCTGGTCTGGCGCCCCGGACTGTCCGGTGTGCCACCGGACAGTGTCCGGTGCACCAGGGACTCCAACTCTGAACTGCTCACCTTCGGGAATTCTGGAGGCCGCTCCGCTATAATTCACCGGACTATCCGGTGTGCCAGCGGAGCAACGGCTACCTCCGCGCCAACGGTCGCCTGCAACAGCATTCAATGCGCTACAGTGCACGCAGATGTCAGGCTCGCGCCAGAAGGCGCACCGGACAGTCTATAGAACCTGTTCGGTGCACCACCGGACTGTCCGGTGGCCCAGAAGACAGAAGCTCCAATGGTCGGGTGACGTGGCTGGCGCACCGGACAGTGTCCGGTGGCGCACCGGACTGTCCGGTGCGCCATGCGACAGACAGCCTCCCAACGGCCACTTTTGGTGGTTGGGGCTATAAATACCCCAACCACCCCACATTCATTGCATCCAAGTTTTCTGACTTCCCACACCTTACAAGAGCTATAGCATTCAATACAAGACACACCAAAGAGATCAAATCCTCTCCCAAGTCCTTAGCTCATTCCAAATCAATTAGTGACTTGTGAGAGAGTGACTTGTGTTCATTTGAGCTCTTGCACTTGGATTGCTTCTTTTTCTCATTCTTTCTTGTGATCAACTCAATTGTAACCGAGGCAAGAGACACCAATTGTGTGGTGGTCCTTGCGGGGACTTTGTGTCCCGTTTGATTGAGAAGAGAAGCTCACTCGGTCTAAGTGACCGTTTGAGAGAGGGAAAGGGTTGAAAGAGACCTAGTCTTTGTGACCACCTCAATGGGGAGTAGGTTTGCAAGAACCGAACCTCGGTAAAACAAATCATCGTGTCTCACTCTTTATTTGCCCGCGATTTGTTTTTCACCCTCTCTCTCGGACTCGTTCATATTTCTAACGCTAACCCGGCTTGTAGTTGTGCTTAAGTTTATAAATTTCAGATTCGCCCTATTCACCCCCCCCTCTAGGCGACTTTCACCACTATACCCTACTAACAGAGCAATCGACTTAAGTCGGCAGTGACTTAAGGCGGTGCGACATGCTCACGTCTACTCGATCCAGCATAAGCATGTTTACGATTACTCATCTTAGGGCGATTTCTATGCCTGACGAAATAAAAAGAAGTTTCAAAATCATCACACTGCACTTACTTCAGCAATCGTAATAACTGTTGAATTCAAACAACAGAAGAATAAAAATAGCATTCAGTACCAAGGGCACTTTCTGACAGAATATTCGAGCACATTAACCACATACACAAACAATTCATAAATGCATTCAGTGTTTCTACTTGGTAAGGTTTTTCTCAGGAGCAACTGATGAAGAAGGGTGACTCGAAGAGTCAGGAGCAGCGTTGACATCAGCAACTATGTCATCAGGAACGATCACGCCTGGCCTTCTCATCAAGATCCGCCCCGCGCGAATGGCTTTATCCATAGCCTTGTCACGCTGAGCCTTCAAAGTAGTAGAAGTGTCTTCAGCAACCTTGGTGGCCAGTTGAGCAGCTTCTAGCTCCTGGACGACTGATCTTTTGGAGGCACGTAGATCCTTGATGACAGAATCTTTGCTCGACACCAATTGCCTAAGACGAAGGATTTCATCCTGGGATTCTTGCAGCTTGTGACGGTGATTATCCAAATCTGCCATGGTAAAACGATGGCTCCTCTCCAAGATAGTCAAAGAATTGTTGGAGTCGCGATACAACCTATCAAGGTTATTGCGAGAAGCTGCAAGTGCACGTTTTTCTTCCTACAGATAAGAATCAGCTCTCAAACACCCAGCAGACAGTTAAAACACAGCAGAGAAAGTCAAGTAAACTTACTTCATTAGCCACCCTTTCAGAGTCAAGCTGAGCACTGAGAGAGGAATTCAATGAGTTGGCATCATCTAAAGAAGCAGAAATTTGAGCCAGGTCCGTCTGACCTTGAGAATACTTCTCCTCGAGCTCAGAGTACCGTCGGACCATATCTAGGAAGAAACGGTTGAAGAAGGATATTCAGTAAAAAGCAGATTAATCAAGTAACCAAAGAGGAAACAAAGGCACTAACCAGCATTTGTCATTTCCAAATCAGATATCCGCCTCTGAAGCAGCATCAGATTCCAATGCGTCAGAGACAGAGCTCTTTCTGGGATAGAGGCACCTTGTGATCTCAGCTGACCAGCCATCTCGTTGACCAAAGCCTGATATTGAAAACAAATGAGTGCAAAGACAATATTTTGCCTGGAGTATAGCCAGATCGGGAAAAGCCAAATTACCTGAAGGTTGGAGAAGAACGAAGGAAACCCCAAATCATGAGAAGCCAGGCGGTGGCTCGACGAAGGAATATCAACCGGGGCAATCTGAAGAGCATCGTTAGGGATCAACTCAACATCACCAGTAGGAATCAGAACTCTAGCGTTAGGTGTGCCGGCCTCTAAGGCGACTTTCTCGTTTAAAGCATGTGTTGTTGCCAGGCCGTCAGAATGTGGAGGAGAAGATCCAACATGGACATCCATGGAGGTATGAGAAGGGGAACCCGCCTGGACACCCTCGAGGGCTGGGTCGCAGCCCGCACTGCCCATCGGAGCCGGATCACCATCGGCAACACCCTCGGGGGCTGGGTTGCAGCTCGCGCTACCCACTTGAGCCGGATCATTACCGGCAACACCCTCGGGGCTGGGTAACCGTTTGCACCATCCTTGAGGACCGAGCTCTCTGCAGCAGCCACCTCTAAGGCTGGAGGATTCTCAGTCACCTCCATGGGAATTAAGCAACCTTGACCAACTTCTTGGCTCCAAAGACCGCACTCCAAGGTCAACGAGGCATGAGACGCTGCTCGGGATAACTCCAATCCCGCATCTGGAATGTCAGAGCAAACGTCCATCATACCACCATCTGTTGGCTCGACAGCGGATCTTCAGGAACCACATCCTCGAGAGCCTGATCAAAATTCGCTATGGACAACTCCTGCAGACCATCGAGAGCAGACAAAGCTGGAGAAGGAATTAACTACTCTCCCCACTAACTATGTAGCGCCGACTATTCTTCCGAATTAAGGGGATTTTCTCCTCTTCTTCTTCGTCCTCGTCAACAACACGAACAATACCCCCATTGGGGTCAGCATTGGTAGGACCACACCCATTGGGTTCAGCATCGTCAAGGTTACACCCATTGGGATCAGCATCGTCAAGGTTACACCCATTGGGGTCAGCATCAGCAGGGTCACACCCATTGGGGTCAGCTCCAGTAAAAAGTTCCATTGGTACTTCTTCAGCAGCAGGAGCAGAAGGGCCAGCATCCTGGTCCAAACGTGACACTCGCCGAAGCTGCCTCTTTTTCTTCTTCTTCCCCTCGGCAGGAGCAGTTGGATGACTGGCCGGGCGAAGGCGCTTTGGGCGAGTACTATCAGATTTTTGAGCATTCAAGGTTTTTCCAGGCTCTGGGATAGTTGCAACAGCTATGGTTTCAGTAGGGGCCGAGTCAGAAGAATCCTCAGCCAACATGTCCAGCATAGCACTTATCTCTGCATCACTTGGGTTTATAGGCATCTCAAAGTGAACTTGCCTCTCATTATTGGGAAGATCACCAAGTGAAGCAACCAGAGACTCAACTTCTTCAGGAGAGGGTCGCACTCTAAGACCCAAACCACTACCGCTAGCAGAAGGATTGGACACAAAATCGAAAAAAGACTTGGAAGGTGGCAGATTCTAGGCAGAATATGCAACAGGAGCACCAATATTTGACAGTTTGCCTCTAAGAATCATCTCCAGTCGTCTTACCAAATCCACAGCAGGAATCCTCTTGTTGGTAACCCGGGTTGAATCAGTGACACCACTATACAAATAAGTCAGGTACGCTCTGTCCTTCAGTGGCTGAATATTCTTAAAAACAAAGTCTGCAACTACAGCTTCAGCAATCAGACCTCTCTCCTTCAACAAACCAATTTCAGCAAGCAGAACCCTGGCCTCTGTTATCTCCATGTCTGTGGTGGATTCAATCCAACTTGGAGCACAAACATCGGGTTGTCTCCCTGACCGAGGGGGAGGGACTTGCCATGATTTTCTACAATAAACCACTCCAAGCGCCAACCTTTGATGCTATCCTTGAGTGGGATGTCAAGGTATTCTGTCTTCCTCCCACGATGCATTTCCAAACTCGCACCACCCACAAGCTGGTGCTGCCCTCCGGCCATCCCAGGACGACAATGATATAAGTATTTCCACAAACCAAAGTGAGGAAGAATTCCAAGGTAGGCTTCACACAAATGAACAAAGACAGAAACTTGCAGAATAGAGTTGGGATTCAGATGAGTCAGATTTAGATGGTAAAAATCAAGGAGGCCACGAAAGAAAGGATAAACAGGAAGAGCAAGGCCGCGGATAAGAAAAGGAATGTAAACAACGGACTCGTGGGTATCCTCTGTTGGGACAGTAACCCCACGACAGATCCGCCAAGAGCAAAGCTCCTTCGGAGGAAGAACTCCGATGGAGACAAGATGGAGAAGGTCCGACTCGGAAACAATAGACATATGATTACCTGCGAAAGGCAATTGGCTGTTGGGATCGATGGGAGGAATAATCGAAGCGGTGGAATTCTGACTCTTCCGCTTGGGCACCATCTCAATCTCGTCGGTGAACGAAGCAGAAGCGAGATCAAAGGGAAACAGAGGAGGTCTGGAAGCAGAAAGTAAGGCTAGGGCTCACAATGCAGAGGCGTGCGACGGCGCGGTACAAATGGGGTTTTCCCGGGTCAGGCACCATTTCTAAAAAAGTGCACAGTCATAACTCGGCTGTTATTTCTAAAACGCCGACGTGGCTCGATGTAACTCAGCGGTTATTTCTAAAACGCTGACGTCACCAGTCATCACTCGGCTGTTATTTCTAAAACGCCGACGTAGCTCGATGTAACTCAGCGGTTATTTCTAAAACGATGTCGTCACCAGTCCTTACTCGATCGTTATTTCTAAAACGCTGATGTGGCTCAAAAGGACTCGGTTGTTTCCTCTAAAACGCTGGCGTCACCAAAAACCATTCGGATGTTACCTCTGAAGATACTGACAGTAAATTAGCCGTTTTTTCTCTACGAATATGCAGGCAGAATTAAAATGCGGCACAACAAATTGCAAGTCATTACTCGAGCGTTACCTCTGAGAACAACGACTACATTAAGCACAAATACAATCGGTCGACCGACTGCAAAAGGAATGGCGGAAAAGCAAGAAATGCACATAGAACAAGCTGAAGTTTTCTTCATTATATAAGGAGGGGAAGTATTTCCACAAACTTAAGAACCAACTCATTATGAGTTGGTCTTCTTCCCACTGTTCGATACATTACACTACTACATTACATTTCACTACACTATACTACTAACTACTAGTACATTATTCTACTAATACTACTTCTACTACTATTTATCTATACTAACATCTAAGCTAGTGGCGCCTATCCACTGACCTTGCCGCTGACACTGCCGCCCTTGCCGCTGTCGCCCTTGTCGTCGCCCCAGTCGTCGCCGTCGCCCTCACCGTCGTCGTCACCGTCGCTCCCCTCCTCGGACGAGTCAGAGGAGTTCTCCCCGTCCGAGGAGACCTCCGACCCTTCCGAGCCCTCGAGCCCGGAGCGCTCAACGGCCCGGATGTATGTCCACACCTCGACGGCGATCCCCTGGGAATCGTCCAAGTCATCGGACGATACCGGGGGAGAGGCATGGACTGGCAATCCCTCGGACTCGGAGGAGAACTCCTCCTCTGAGTACTCGGAATCACCGAAGTCCTCCGAGGGAGGAGTCGGCTCGCGCTTCCGCTTGTCGCCGGAATGGTGCGAGGAGCTTCCGCCTTTCTTGTTCTTGCCCATGGTGGAGTAGAAGAGAAGAGAAGAGAGTAAGCAACAAGCGGTAGAGAGATGTGTGAAGACACCAGTGAAACAAGCGCTCTATTTATAGAAGAAGAAGGCAACCGCTCATCTCCTACCACGGTCACTGAACAGTCGCAAATATTCAATAAGCAATTCAAATCATCTGGAAACACGTCAGGAGGCTGGCGCCGTTCCACGTAACACGACACCCATTGGGACTCAAGTCAACTGCTTGGACGATATGATTACACCCGCGGTCACGTCAAGTTACTACTCAGGGGCAATTTTCTAAACGCTCAGCGCACCAAGCCGTCCCTTGCCCACACCCATTGGGGGGGACGTCCAGGAATTTTCAATAGATTTTCTCAAGCAGTCACATCCACATAGTATACGCAATGAATGTATCAAGATAGAAGAAAGATATCGATGGAGATCGGAGGAAAGCCAAAAATAGATGATGAACTACAAGTCTAATCAACAGGAGCATTGAAGCACAAAGCGAAATAAAGACCAGCCAAGAGCCATCTACCGGATGTCCAGTCTGTCATAGATCAAATAAATTTCAAACCTAACAGGACATGGACATATCGCATGCGTGATCTCAAAGGCAAAACTATATGCTGACCTCTAAAGCATAAAGACAACAATATAATGCTGATTTCTAAGGCATTCGACGAAGATGAAAAAGATGATTTCTAAAACAGCATGAGATGAAGACCTTTGAGTGGATTATTTTAAATAATCCACTCAAAGCTCGGGGGCTACACCCATTGGGTGCACCTCCGGTGCACCCAATGGATCATCAAACCCAAAAGACAGAATGCTGATTTCTAAAGCATGAGATGAAAATAAAACAATGCTGACTTCTAAAGCATGAGTTGAAGATAAAAATGATTTCTGAAAAGACTTGAGATGAAGACCTTCGAGTGGATTATTTTCAGTAATCCACTCGAAGCTCGGGGGCTACACCCATTGGGTGCACCTGCGGTGCACCCAATGAATCCTGAATTCCAGAGAGCAGAATGCTGATCTCCAAAGCATAAACCCGAGATAGAGCACCGATTTCTAAGGAATAAAGCGAAGACCGATGAATAATAGCAGAAGAAAAAGAAGATCGTTTTTACCGAGTCACTTAGAGTTCAGAAGCAACGGCTCGACAGACCTATTTTCAAGGCATTCCTTATCAAAATCAAAAACCGCAAGCTGGACCTAGAATCTTTGGGCTGGTTATTCCAAAATCAACCCAAAGATTGGGGGCTTGTGGGGGACAGATATCCCCCGGGTCCACTAGAAGGCTAAAAGACCCCGCGAAAGACCTTGGGCGTAATATTTCGCAAGGTCATCCCTTCGTGGGCCTGGGGAGGGACGCCTAGTGAAGTGGATTGACACAAAATTGGATCAACGCAAGCCCAGACGGCCCGATGAATTTGAGCAACGGCCGCAGCAGTGATCCGACCTTCCCGTACAGTGTCCTCATACATCAGAACTAAATGGAGATAGGTCGGCGAAATCATAGGAAGATAGGCTCAGTTGGTTCACTATTATTTAGGTTCACGTTGTTATCATATCCGCATGTAACGCTCCATGGTCAAGTATATAAGGCCTAGGGGGCACCCCCTCAGATGACATCTCACTCTTTAGCCATTTACTCAACCCTCTAGTATCCTCCATACTAGAGAACCCTCTTGTAACCAACCACACTAAAGATCCACACCAAGACGTAGGGTATTACACATCTCAAAGCGGCCCGAACCTGTACAAGATCGTCCATTGTTTCTCGTGCATCTGGCACGAACCCTCGAGCTACAGTCAGTAACACCGTCCTACTCCAAAAAGCACCTTGAGGGGAACCCCGGGTGCGCGGTCGGACCCAAAACACCGACAGTTACCGAACTGCAAAATCAGATAAGACAAGAACGTGAGGAAATACGTCAAGAAATAAGGCAAGCACGGTTGGAAAGACAACAACAACAACGCCCACTACCTCCACCACCACCAGCTCCACCAAGCTACATATATATATATACATATATATTATTACTATTTGTAAGATCTAAGTGTTACTTTAGTTAGTAGTCGGTGTGATACTATTTTAGGAGGAATAATAAGGTCTAATTGACCCAATGTGTGCTAGTCAATTATGCATCATGCTGGAATTTTTTTGTTTGTGTATATGTGTTGAGAAAACATGAGTATACACCATTTTCTTACAAATCTCGAGGACGAGATTTCTATTAAGGTGGGTAGGATTTGTAAGGCCCAAAATCTATATAAAAAATAAATATATGAAGAAAATAAAATAGCAAATTCAGACATTTCAAATTATATTGGAGTATTGAAAATTGAGGACTGAATTATGAAAACCAAGGATTATTTCAGAAAAGAGGTAATAGAAAAGTTTTCTATTCAACTAAAGATTATGCATATCATTAAGTGATGCTCCATAAACATCTATTTACATGAATATTTAATTTTGAAGTAATGTTTACTTCTTACCCCACATTCAAAATACTATTTTTCTAAAAAGAAAGAAAACAATATGAGTGTTTTTCATATTTCAAACATCTACCAACCAAATAAATCAATTAAAATAAATATATATCTATTGCTTCGTAATTAATTTTGAGTATGTATTAAAATTTTGAATTCCTAAACTTGATCTTGGATTTGAAACTGAAATTTGTAAATCAAAAGGGAATAGAAAATATAGAAAAGAACGTGAGAAAGGTAATTATGATAATCATTTATTCCTTTTAGAATTAAATGGAGAAAGAGGAATAAGAAGGGAGAACAAAATAGAAATGGAAAGGAATATACAAAGAAAAATATATATGAATACTTATAATCCTTCATACTAGAACTTTATTTGGGCATTGGACCTGTGTGTGCAACTCACCAACAAATTTAAATTCAGATAGTAGATTTTGAAATAGAGAAAGAAAAGCAGAACATAAAATGAGAAGGCAAAATATTAATAAAATCATTTATTCCTTCCATAATGGAATAAAATTTGTAAACAATAGAATTTATATATATTTCCATTAGAACATTTGAAAACCTAAAAAATTAAAATAGGAGTTTAAATTTAAGTTGAATACATGAGTTTGGAATTTGAAAAGAGAGTAAAAAGGAAGAAAAGAAAAAGATAAGGGAAGACCTGCGCTTGGGCCGACTCCTCTCCCCTGCGGCCCACTTCCTTTTTCCACACTCGCCAGCCCAGTCCATTCACCTCGGTACCAGTCGTGCGGGGGTCTCTCTGCCAGGTGGGCCCATGCGTCAGTCGGCGTTACCCAGGTGTTGGTGCGACGACCTCGCTGCCAGTGGGCCCACCACCCGAGGCTTTCCGCTCTAGCTGCTCAGTGGGGCCTGCTGGTCAGCCCAGCGTCGTCAACCACCGCTGCCTAAAACTTCGCGGGCGCCGTGGCTTGCGGGACCTCAACCACCAGGGAACGGCGCTACCGATTTTACCGGGGAAAAAAACTCTCCACCAATAAGTAGCCGTCTGACCTAGCTCCTTCCTTCGCCTCCCATTACGCTCTGCTAGCGTCGACCACAGATCGGGATTGGCCAGGAAGCAGTCGGTGGAAACATTAGGGTGGACCATTGTCGAGGAGGTACGAGTGTGCGATCTTGGTGCACCAGGGTGGAGTGCGTCTGGGTTCATAACACGCGTGGCGGGCGGCGTTCTCAGCGACATCAAGCTAGAGCACCGGCACCTCGCCTCGAAGAAACGATGTCGCGCGGTCGCCTCCAATCGCGGTGAGGGCATCTCTGCAGTTCGCCATTGTTTGTGTGATGCGTAAGAATTATCCCCGCTCCAATCCATAGCCTTCTCTGTTGGTCGCCTGCTCGCCAGGGAGGCGGATCCTTGACTGCCGTCGAGGGCGTCGCGGCCAGGGCTCACTAGGCGTGTTCTCAGCGGAAGGTAGGTGACGAGGCCTGGATCGTTGGATCCTGTTTGGACGATCGGGATTAGAGTTGGCCGGCGAGCGGATTTCTTTGAATCGGGACCGTCCGTTGGGAACAAACGGTTGGATCCGGTCGTGCGATCCAACCCGCGGATCGGCCGTGAACCGTAATATCCAGATCTAAGGGCGCGTATAGAATAACGGTTCGGATTTAATTGAAGATAATCTAACGCGTCTATTAGGGATCGGACGGATGGGGATTCTCCATACCCCTTCGGCTAGCACATTTGCTAAAGAGGCCCCGCGCAAAACGGGAACCAACCCGCAGTCCAGGGATTCTATTCACTGAGTCTTAGATGTTTTGCATCCTAGACCCTGTATTCTCTGATATTTGAGGCGCGGTCTAGGGAAATGGAAAATCAGAGAAATTGATTTATAAAATGAATTTCTTCTATAAAAACGATTCCAAAATCTTGTTAAATCTATAGAAAATTCATATTAAATCCAAATGAGTCTATTTCAGTTCCTATAATTTTGTAAGATTATTGTTTATCAATTAGTGCCACTGATTTGACATGATAGTCACATTAAAAATTTATGTCCTATTTAATCTTGTACAAAACACATAGAATCTTCAGAAAATCATAACTCCTTCGTTTTAATTCCGAATTGACTCGTTCCAGTTGCGTTAGTCTCGTATAAATATTTACTATGCAATAATAACATTTATTGTACCATGTTTCATTCTTTTATAACTAGACTTTTATTTAACCTATGTTGGTTAGTCTTGTTAATCTGCTTATCATTATAAACTACTAGAATATGATCTATGGTCAATTTATAACTTAGATTAAAGTAGGGATAATTATTTATAGAATAACCTCATATATGATATATATTAACCAATTTATAATAAAGTTTAATATTTTAATCACATAAATCCTCTATAAAATCATAACGACTTAACCGTAACTCCGATTTTAGTGATTCTCGAGCCCGCATAGGTTTAATTTTGATGGGACCCAATAGGTCACCCTAGTCTGATATTCTTTTACCTTGTTTACCCCTGAATCACTTGAGTAGTTTTGCTATTGCTTTTATATAGTTTTGGGTTAATATTTCATTATATCCATGTTCCAATTATTCTGTTATGTTATTTATGTTCATGTCAAGATCATCATTATCTTTAATTGGAACATGGAGCTTAACTTGAGAAATACGTGCCACCACAAGGGTGGAATGGGATGCCCTTGGCTGACTAATTAGGAAAGCTAGTGGAAGACTACCTTACCCGAAAGGGGCAAGGGTAGTAGGGGAGTTGCATGCAGGGAGGTTCTCAGGTTGATTTTGTTGCGATGGCGGTCAGACGAGGGATTCTTGCAAGTGCTCTTCCCATAAACTGTAGCGGGTTTTCAGAAG
Source organism: Zea mays (assembly GCF_902167145.1). Classification (NCBI taxonomy): domain Eukaryota; kingdom Viridiplantae; phylum Streptophyta; class Magnoliopsida; order Poales; family Poaceae; genus Zea; species Zea mays. The sequence goes on along the minus strand of NC_050102.1, from coordinate 46,891,057 downwards.
CTAGTGGAACTTTGTAAAGGCCTCGTAGTGGATCCCTAGCCATTCACCTTGGTAGTGTCTAAGGGTCTAGCTAACCCTGGTGACATGGGATACACGACTTGTGGTTACAGGGTACAACCTCTGCAGAGTGTAAAACTGGTATACTAGCTGAGCTCACGGTCAAGAGCAGCTCAGGACTCTCGCATGATTAATTTATGGAACTTAAATTCAATTTATCATTTGCATTGCATGGGTATATTCATTAATTTTGTTCTATTATTTATTATGGATTGATATTTACATACATCTAGTAATTGCTAATAAAATTTGACCAACGTATTAAAAGCAATGCTCATCTTTAACCCCTATTGTTGATCAACTTTACACATCACATGAACTCCCACCTTTGGTGACTTCATACACATTATTCCCCACAACTTGTTGAGCGATGAACATTTGTGAGCTCACCCTTGCTGTCTCACACCCCCATAGGAGAAGAACATGTGGTTCAAGAGGAGCCACAATGAGAAGTTCGATTCGATCTAGGTGGCGTCTCCTAATTGACTTTATGGCGCCAAGGATGGATTTTAGTTTGATCTATATTTATATTTTATTTTGTAAGTCTTCCGCTATGTAATAAGTACTCTGATTATATTATGACATTTATCTCTATACACTCTGTTATTATATATGTTGTCTTCTTTGGTGCATGTATGAAATGCACCCGACTTTGTCCTTTAAAACCGGGTGTGACAGCTGGCCACTACAGCCGTGCTCGGGCAGTGATGGCGGGCTGCGCAGAGCTCGCCGGAGTTGGAGTTTCTGCTCGAGGAGTGAGGCGGAGTGAGGGGTGGACTGCTGCGCACCAGGGGCACTTATAGGCGCCCTCGGGCATGGCTGGGCGTAGGCGCGGGGGACAGGAGCCGACCGTGCGCGGCGCGTGCACTGAGAGTGGACAGTGCGCGGCCGAGCGCTTGAGCATGCGATCGAACACGTGGAGGTTTGTTTCTACCCTTGTTCAAACGCCTGTTGGTCGACCTAAATGTGCATACCTTGCCAACGATCCTGTGTATCGTCTCTTCACCATGTCAAGGGCTCTCTGTCTTGTGTGAGTCCCGAGTGGAGATATGGTCTGGGTGGGAAGATATGGTGGTGTGAAGTCAGCTCTGTCTGCATTGTTCAGCCCGAAACAAAACCAATGCCAAATCGTGTCAAACGATTTTGGTTTGATTTCAAACTTCACCAGAGTGTGCCTAGGGTATTTTGGCGCCACTTTGATATTTGGACTTTGTGGATTTGAGTTTTGAAAAATAGAGAACACAACTGATCTTTGGGAAGAGGTTGAAATTCAGGTTCTGAATTATCTGAATTTTCCCTAGAGGCTTTACTTCATGGGCTGTTTTGGGAATTTTGAAAAATCCAAATGATCAATCTTTCTTACCACATTTTGTAGTTTATTTAATGCACTATAACTTTGTTAATTGGTCCATATTAATATTTTGTATTTTTCCCAAGTGTTTTCTCTAATTCCCTTTTTGTGCTTAAATGGCCAATTTGAATGGTGTTAGGGTTTTGGATGCTTTTCTCACTTGAGGTGCATGATGTGCTTAGAATCATGATTCTTGAGCTGAAAAAGACTTAACTAACTCTTTGCTCCTAAATTTTGGTGTCTTTTGCTCAATTGGATTCACATGTGATAATGGTCTTGAGGTTAGTACTAAGAAGAACCCTAGGTAACATTGGGGTGTTATAGCCTCCCCCCTTAAACGAATCTCGTCCCGAGATTCGGGTCGGAATCCTCCAGGGGTGAAGAGAAGTTTATGACTTGATCTCGTGGTGTGGGTTTGTTTATTAAGGTTCTTTGGAAACCTCGTCTTTGAATGGTTGCTCCATTGGATCTTATACATTTTGATCGACTTCGCACGAGTTGATCTTTCCTTGCAATCCAGAACCTTGGAAGGATACTCTTGATATGGTAGATCTAGCTCTATCTCCACTTCTAGTTCTGCTATGACCTCGGTTGGCAAACGGACACACTTCTTCAATTGGGATACATGGAACACATTGTGGATGGCAGACATTTTCGAAGGTAGCTTCAATTTGTATGCCACGGGTCCACATGCTTCTATGATCTCATAAGGTCCAATGTAGCGAGGGGCTAACTTGCCTTTGATCCCAAACCTTTGCTCTCCTTTCGTGGGTGATACTTTTAGATACACGAAATCTCCCACTTCAAACTGGAGGGGTTTCCTCCTCTTGTCATGGTAGCTCTTCTGCCTGGCCTGAGCAGCTTCTAGATTCTTTCTGATCAATTTGACTTTCCTTTCGGCTTCTGTCACTAGGTCAGGTCCAAAGATTTCTCTTTCTTCAGGCTGAGACCAGTTGAGGGGTGTTCGACACCTTCTTCCACATAGGGCTTCAAAGGGTGCCATATTTAGGCTGGATTGATAACTGTTGTTATGAGCAAACTCTGCCAGAGAGAGGTACTTATCCCAGTTCTTGCTGTAAATGATCGCACAAGCCCTTAGCATATCTTCAAGAATTTGATTTACCCTTTCGGTCTGACCATCAGTCAGGGGGTGGTAAGCTAAACTTCTTATTAGCTTGGTTCCCAAAGACTCTTGCAATTGCTCCCAAAATCTGGCAAAGAATTGGGCTCCTCGGTCAGAGACAATTGTCTAGGGTAACCCGTGCAAACACACGATTCGGTCAATATACAATTCTGCATACTTCTGAGCCTTATCGGTGGTGTGCACTGGAAGAAAATGTGCCACTTTTGTCAATCGGTCCACAATGACCCAAATTGAATCATGATGCCGAGAGGTGTTGGGCAGACCCACAATGAAATCCATGCTGATGTCATCCCATTTCCATGAAGGTATCGATAGGGGTTGCAAGGCACCAGCTGATTTTAAGTGTCTTGCCTTTATCCTCTGACACGTGTCACATTCTGATACATATTGGGCTATTTCCCTCTTCATTCTGGTCCACCAATATAGGGGCTTCAGATCATGGTACATCTTGGTGCTTCCCGGGTGCATGGAGAATTTAGAGAGATGAGCCTCATCCATGATTTTCTTGTTGAGGTCTCTATTTTTAGGAACCACCAATCGGTCTTCAAACCATAGTATACCCTTGCTATCTTGGCGAAAACACTTATACTTCTCCGCTTTCTGATGAAGATTCTCCTTAATGATTTGCATTCCCTTGTCACTGAGTTGGGCCATAATTATTTGGTCTTACAAAGTTGGCTCAATGGACATGTGAGACAAGGTACCAGAAGGAATTACTTCGATCTTCATCTTGCTCAACTCATCACACAGGGTATTGATGCGAGAATCCATCATCATACAATTGCATTGTGACTTCCGACTCAAAGCATCAGCTACCACATTAGCTTTCCTCGGGTGGTAGTGTACTTCCAAGTCGTAGTCCTTGATCAATTCTAGCCATCTTCTCTGTCTCATGTTGAGATCATCCTGAGTAAAGATGTACTTGAGGCTCTTGTGATCTGTATAGATGTTGCAGTCGGTTCCCATCAAGTAGTGCCTCCACATTTTTAATGCATGAACCTCGACTACCAACTTTAAATCATGAGTGGGGTAATTTTGCTCATGAGGCCTGAGTGCTCTTGACGCGTAGGCAATGACTCAGTTGTCTTGCATTAAAACACAACCTAGTCCAGTGCCAAAGGCATCACAATACACATCAAATGGCTTGTTGTTGTCAGGCTGCGCTAACATGGGGGTTGTGATCAGATGCTGCCTCAAGGTGTGGAAAGCATCTTCACACTTCTGACCTGTAACACCCCAGCGTTACATAGGGTTTGCCCCAGTGCCCCAACTTGTGACCATTATCATATGTGCTTTTAATTAAGCAAGAGACATCATATAAGGAACTAAAACCTAAATTAAGTCTCTTTCATCTCATAAACCACACTCTAAACATATCATACACCTCAGGAGAGAAAAACATCTAAAACCCTAACACCTTCCAAATGGGCCATTTAAGCACATAGAGAGAATTTGAGAAAAGACTTGGGAAACATGCAAAATTTTGATATGAACCAATTAACAAAGTTTTGGTGCACTAAATAACCTACAAGATGTAGTAAGGAAGATTGGTCATTTGAATTCTCCAAAATCCCCAAATCAGCCCATGAACTAATGCGCTATGGGAAAATTCAGAAATTCAGAAATCTAAATTTTAGCCCCTTACCAAAGATCTTCTGTGTTCTCTGTTTTTCAAAACTTGAATCAAATAAGTCCAAATATAAAGTTAGAGCCAAACTACCTTGAACACACCCTGGAAAAATTTGGGAGCAAGACTCGGCCGTTTGACATGATCTTGGCAGGGATTTGCCTTGGAACTCGACCTTGTGACACTGCCACATTGACGAGGCGACAACTCTCTGCCCTTGCCCTGAAATCGCTCGGCTCCACGCGCAAACGGCAGAGCGTAGTCGGGAGAACAAATCTTACACAACAATCTTGCCCAAATTCGCAAAGATCTGTGCCCTATTGGCGTTAGAACTCGGACAGAAACAATGGCACCACGTGTTCGATCGCGGCTGACACGCTCGGTTCACGCCAGTTCGCGCGCCCGCGTCCAGCTGTGCACGCCCGAGCGCCCGCGCTGGTCCATGCCCGCCCGTGCACCGCGCCGCGTCTATAAGAGCAGGGAAGCCTCTGTCGTACTCCCTCTGCGACTCACTTGACTTCTCAAGCCCAGCACTTAGCTCCGGCGAGCTCTACGCCACCCGCCATGCAGCCCGAGCGCTCGGTCGCCGTGGCCAGACCACTCCCGGCAATCCCCACTCAATCTCGTGCCTTAGTTAGCTTCCCTAGAGCCCTGTAGAGCTCCCCGAAGCAAGAAACCGGGCACTACTTCACCGAAAAAGCTGTTCCACCCCGCCGGAGTTGTTCTCCCCGCCGGCGCGCGTGGCCACGACTAACTGGTAAGCCATAGTTCAATTACTCGTGCCTACGTCTTCCCTAGCACCTAGTGAAGCTCACTGACCAGTTTGATTGAACTCTACCGCCCTGGATAGGCCGGAGTCCTCGTCGTCGACGAGCTCGCCCGCCTGCGCACGTGAACCGGCCTACTCCGACCATCCCTGGAGACGATCCGCACATCGGCGTGACCGTCAAGACCTCCCCTACACACTCAACCACTTCACCAGAGCAATCCCTCCGCCGGTAAGCCCCTCCGCCCTTTTCCTCCGCCGCGGTTACTGTTTCATTAAGAGAAGGACCGCAGGTTTAATTTAGAGTCATTCTAGGGGGTTTTCTGCGTAGTTAGAGACTCCCGTGAATAGTGCTTCAAGGGCACGGTTTAAATGACTTAGTTAGAAACAAGCCTAGGGACCACGATGCAAGTTAGTTTTCCATTTAATCATTTCTGAATATTCTTTTTAATGAACAGAAAACTTAGGAAATTCATAACTCGAGGAATATTTAACCAAATTTAGTCGAACCAATTTTGCTGGATTCAGAATATTATAAACTATCAAATAAAAATGTTGAACCCTATGGTTTCTGTATTGATTTTTAGAGTTTGGAATTAAATAAGGAAACTGCTCAAACCTTATTAAAATAAGGAAAAATAGTTATGTTTCTGTGCTAGACTTAAGAAAATTTGTAGAAATGCAAACCCAACTTATGCACTGTTTAAAAATACTAAGCACCCCAGTATACAAGATTAACTCAGGATTATCTATTAAACACTACATCTGCCCAAAACTTAGGAAATTAAGAAAGGAAATAAAAATTAGTGAACAGAGGATGAGAATATTTTTCCTAGTTCACTTAGGTAATGAGGAACCTAGGAAAAATATAGAGAACCCTAGTCCAAGACTAATCCAAAGTTAAATAAATTATTAGGCAGCAAGGAACCAAGGAAAACCATAATTAAAAATATATGAATCATTTCAAAATTGGTAAGAAAAATTCAGGGACTCCTAACTAATAGAATACCACTGCAAAAATAATCAACACCCCAATCTCTCACAATAAGTGGGCAAAACAATTCAAATATGGCTTTGGCCCATATTCTAATTAAATCATAAGAAAGTCTAAAATTGTACAACAGTAGGCAAATTAATTTTTATCCAACTATTAGTAAAATAGAACCCCATAGGAAAATACAAAACCTATTAAAAAATATGAGGTAACACCCATTACCTCTACCCCATGAAAAAGGTCACATAAATCAAGAAATTCTACCCCCTTTCCCTTAAACAAAAAGTTGCCAAATTCTATAATGATTGCTCTTGCACAAAGAAGAAGATATGAAAATTTAGAAATCTATTGTTTGATATTTTTCAAGTATAGTGGTAGTAGAAAGCACCCCATTGGCCAAAAACTTTAGAAAATCATAGTAAATTAACTAATGAATGTTAGTGGCTGAAATTTGGTACAAAGTCATGTTATTACACCTAAATGCCAGCACAAATAAGCCTTAGAGAATAACCTACTGTTAAAGGAGAGTTGTAGTTCAAAGCACCCCCTCTGCCCAAAAACTTTATAATTTTGTATAGAGGGAACCCTTCACTTTTTAAGCCCCAATTTTTGAGATAGAGAGTTATACACCAGTGAGGAGCCACTGTAATTTTTGCAGAAGTTTTGGAAATTTATAACACTGGCTTGTAGTTCAAACCTGTGGCAGAACTGTCCGAATTATTCCAACTTAAGTGCCCAAGTCCCGCCTTAGAGGCTAGACCACACTTAAATGGGAATAACCCGTCAATCCCTCGGATCTAGTCCGGCGAGGCCACTGACAGGATCAAGTACCACAATCTCACTCGATGGTGAGTCACAGAGCAAATACAATAAAGCATAAAACCATACATTAAGGAGTATTAAATTTATTACATCATCATCAGAGTTTTTGCAAAAGTAGTCATCATTGTTCGAAGTGCAGCGGAATAAAACTAACGGTAAATAAACAGAGAGATGGGGAAGCCTGTCCCATCACTCATGCTCCTCCTCAATTGAGGCATGATCCCACTCGACTGTCCAACCCGGTGGCAAGATGGACGGCCAAGTCACTCCAGCAACCATGTCCTCTAAAGAACCTGTAAAATTATGCCACAAGCAAGGCTGAGTATACTAATACTCAGCTAGACTTACCCGGTGTGAGGAGTCTACTCCTCTACCTCTAGACATGCAGCTGTTTGGCTGTGGGGTTTGGTTGCCAAAAGCACTAGCTGAGTTTATAAATCAAGTTTTAGCTTTGTCAAGTTTTAGTGTGACTCTCTTAAGACTAAATGTGTACTATCTATTCATTCATGGTATCAAGCATATTTAGCAATCAACACCTTTTTTTACCTCATCACATTTTCACTTGTTACTCAATGTAGCAGCATGGATCAAGCAGTCTCATTAGCTGCGAGAAGCAGACGATTCAAATCGAGTTTTTATCCTTGCAAGGTAAACCTAAACACACGACGTGGCGAGGCACTCCGTCCCCACACACGTCAACCGTCCCCATCGATTCCCTGTCAGCAGAGAGGGGCTCACCGCCTTAGCGTACAATGCCTCACTGACCCCGACTGCCGTCGTGCAGTCACCGCACTTGTACCCACCATAACCGGAATGGGAGACTACGTCTCAGGTCGCGTGAGGAGGGCAATCTGCTGCCAGGTTCAATCAGGTACTAGGCTCACCGATTTACCATATTTCTCGGCATATGTTTAGTACGTTCAAACGCTTGACACACGGTACCACACCTTAATCCTTATTCCAATTTCCGTCTCGTAGACAACGCATCCCCATGGACCGTTGTCCACAGACCACCATCATTATGATATCAAAATGGATACAACCAATTCCTGACCTCATGCGAGTGCTAGAAAAATCATTCGACTTCTACCGAGATCCCTAAATTAGTAAAGCAGCTACTCGACCTAGCATACTAGTATCCATCACAAAAGGATTCCTGAGATCATGCAACTAGGGTTTCAAACAACTCCTACACTTAAGTGCACATTCAATCCTACAATCAGTAAGTGTTATAAAATAGCATAATAAATAGGTTATGCATAAAACCGGGGCTTGCCTTCCAAAGCTGGTGCAGGCTCTGGTGCTGGATCCGGGGCTACTTCCTGAGCAGCTCCTTGCTCCGGCACGAGGACGTACTCTCCGTCAGCGAGGTTGCAATCTATCGAATGCAATGAATAAGAATATGTATGCCATGATTATGCAGGATTTAGTGAACATTATTCTAAGTGAAAGAAAAACTAAGTTAGTTAGTAACTTAGGGTTTCTTGGTCATACGTGGCTCTTAGTGGTGTATGCTTATCTATTCTAGGTTTGGGTTTTGCCCAGGGATAAGCATAGTGAAATGAACTTGGATTTTCCCTTATGGCCCGTTTGTTTTATTGGAATTGGGTTGAATTGGAATTTAATTCTTGGGCGGGCCTGTTTGGCAAGTTATAGAATTAGAAACTAACTTTCCATCCATTTCTTGGGCTGGAATGAGAAGCCTGCAAAACTTTCCTACCCTAAAACGAGGAAACAAATTCCTCTCCTCGACCCGTCGTCTAGCGCTGCGCTACACGCCCGCACCGCCTCCTCCTCGGACTATCTCGTCCCCGAGCTGCATCGGCTGCATCCTGCATCTATGATTCCTGCGGTGGACGGAAGAGCTGCATCGGCTGTTCGTCGAGGCCTTCTTCTCCGATCCAGAAATAGGTACGAGCATGTTCACCGTTCGTCCCATCCGTGTCCATGCTGCGCGACGCGACACGAGCGACCCAAAGCCTGCGGCCGTACGCGCGCGGCGTCGCCTGACTGGTGAACGAATCAAGAGCGGCACCGGGGGGCGGCGAGTGGTGCCGGGATCAGCCGCGGCAGCGGGACAGGGCATCAGTTCCTCCTGTCCCCTGCTCATGTGCCCTTTGCATCTGTGTGTCGTCTCTTCCGCACGCGCGTCAACGGGCCGCCGGCAGGGTACCACCCGGCCACCACCACCCCGATCCCTTACTCCCCATGCGTGCGGCTTGTTCTTCCCTGTAGGACTTCTGCTGTAGTTAAGAAAGTACCGCAACAGCACTCCACAACTGCAGACACATGTGACTCGCATCCCACAACAGCAAGCTTCTACGGAGCTTATTTCATTCTTAATTATTGTTTGCAGCCCAAGCATTTATTTTTCCTACTGCTGAATTTATCAATAGCACTGCACATGTTCACGTAACACTTTGAAGATAATAATAAGAGTAAGAAAGGCAGTAATAGTGAATGATAGAACTCCAGATCTAGTTTGCACAACAGTTCATGTTGTAATAGAGATTATATTGATCTTGTCTTTTCAATACCAAGACGACATGAATCAGGTTCATTATAACTGTATAACATCAGGCTTACCAGCAAAGTGTGGCCACAACTATCCCAGAAAACAAGAAATGGAGAAACACAACCGAAGTGATTGTTAGAGCAGCATGTGAGGCACTCCCTCCACATTTCTTTCAAACAATTGTGTCATATTCCACATTTCTTTGCCAGTACATTATTGAGCCTTGAGTTTCTCCACATTTCTTTCAAACAATTGTGCATTCAATCTTACAAACTGTATATACATGTTTGTTCAAGTGTGCTTATGATGTATGGTTTATCTATTGTAGATGCCTCACAACAACTTAGAATTGGTTAGAACAAATTTGGGGGAAACGAGAACCAAGTTGTGGTTGGGTTAATTGAACTGTTGTTGGGTGTGTTGATGTTGCTGTTTTAGTTTATGTTGGATGAATTGAACATCACATTGAGTAGCAAGTAATGTGTTCCAATGATATGTAGACATTTGAGACAAATCTGTATTATTATTACTATTCTCGTGATGCATGCTGCTTGATAAATTGTAGGGTGAAAACTTGTCTCTAATCTATTGCACATGTATATGACTCATCAAGACTCATGTGCACACAAGAAACATGTGTATTTTGTCGTGTACAAGTTGATGTGGTTACTTCCCTCCAAATATGTAAATTCCATATATAACTATCCAAACAGGATATTGAATTTGATTCATGGAAAAGAATTCCATTAGCATCCAAACAAAAAAATTGAATTGAATCAAATTCTAAGGAATTACTTTCTTTAGGAATCTAATATCTAGAATGTTATTCATAGAATGAGTTTCATTTCCAAGGAAACAAACAGGTCCTTAGATGTTTTGGTAGACAATTGAGGGATTTGCTGGTTGGGTTAAAATGACATTACTCTCCATTATTACTTTCCTTTTTTTTCATTTTCTATTTATGAATTTCTAGGGTGGGGTTGAACTACAACAGTGGTTCAACCTATTCCAAAAATTCTGAAAATTTTACAGTGGGTTACTATTTGTCATTGTAGTTTGTTCTATAAATTTGAGGTGGATACTGATTTAATTACTACTTGGGCAAAATTCTCAAGGATAGGTCTTAAAAGGGCACTTTACACTATAACTGTGATTTACTTGAGGTTTATGTACCAAATTGTATTTTGCCCAAATACATAGGTGATATTAGGCCTCTGTGTTAAAAATCACAGAAAAAGGTCTACTATATATTTAGTTGTGGATTTCTAAAGTTTTATGTCAAAAAGGCACTTACTACTATCTTGTTATTTGAAAAATGTCAAACAACAGATTTCATATTTTTCCTATGTTCTGAATAACAAAACAATTGTTATCCCAAGGGTTGGGGTGTTTTCTTCTTGGGGTTATTTTTCTAGGGTTTTTCTAATTTTTCCTTGTTTTCCTAAAATAAAAGGTATCCCATTTATTTTGTACTAAACAGGGGTATAATAAAATTTTCTAGTGAACTATACTAAATAAGTAAACTAACAAAAATGTGGGTGCTCTCTGGTTCTTTATTTAAACCTCCATTAATATTTTCTCTAACTTTAGGCTAAAAAGAATTCAAATGAGAAACTCTATCTTAACTTGGTGTACAGAGGGGTTTATTATTTTTAAACAGGTTAGGAAGTGATTAAGTACTTCTCTAAATTTTCCTAACCTCAGCCTAACAGTGTAACTATTTTTCCTTATATTATTTAGCTTTTGGACAAATTAATATTTAAATCATAACTTTAATGTTTTCAGTAGCACTTAGAGGTTTTATATTTTCCTAAGTGGTTTACATTATATAGGACCTGGCAAAATTGGTTTGACTCGATTTGGTTGAATAAAACTGAAGTTATGAATTTTACAAGCTCTGTTTGCATTTAAATTAGAAATATTAAAAGGTTTCCTGGAAAACCAGTTTACACCGAGGACCTTGGATTTAATCCAAATCAACCCACTCAAATCTACCCCTGCGCCACTATTCCCCTGAGTCACTGACAGTTCAAAAATCCCCCGACCTTTCCTTCTTCTTCCCCGAGGTCCTTCCCCTAATGCAAACAGTACCCGGGGGAAAGAAAAGGGCGGCGCGGCTTACCGGCGGTGAGAGAGGTCCGGCGAGGGGCGGGGTTGGCTTCTGGAGGTCCTGGCAGTCACAGCGATGTACGGCTCAACGGCGGTGGTGGCCGGAATCGGCCGGTCCACGTGCGCAGGCGGGTGATCTCGTCGGCGACGGGTGTTCCGGCTGAACCACGGCGATCTGGTTCAATCAAATGGCACGATGAGCTCCACGGGGTTACGTAGAGGCTATGTGCACAAGGAATCAAAGAATGGGGCAGAGATTTACCCGGTCTACGTTCACCGGCGGTCGGGCGAAGTCCGGCGACCGTGGACTGGCTTCTCCGGCGAAGCAAAGTCCGATTCCTTGCTCGGGGAGCTTCACCGAGGCATGCACGGTCTCTTCCAAGGGTCGGGCGTGGCTGGGAAGGGCTCTGTTGGCCGGTCTACGGTGGCAGGGGCTCGGGTGGCCGCGGGCACGCCGTGCGCGGGGCAAACGCCAGTGGTTTCGGGCTCCGGTGAGGTCGAGCGTGCGCGGAGGAGTACGGTCGACGCCTGAGGGGGCTTTATAGGCGCGGGGCACGCGGGGTCGAGCGTGGGCGTGCTCTGGCGCGCTCAGAGTGCGTCGAACACGTGGAAGTGTTCATCTGCCCGTGTTCAACAGATCGCCGAGATCGCTAGCGTGCGAATCTTGGCAAAAATCCGGCGCAGGTCTCTTCCTGGCACCTAGGGCTACCTCTTATGTGTGAGTCCCCATGGCAGATATGCCCTAGGTAGGGAGATATGCGGACGCCAAATCTGGCTTGTCCCTCTGCCCACCTCGCGACAAAAGCCATGCCAACTCATGTCAAATGTCTAGGGCTCGGTCTCAGCTTTTTCTAGTGGGTGCCTTAGGTGGTATGCCACATTTTTGGTATACAACTTAGGTGGTTTTGGTGCCATCTACTAAGTGAACACGGTGGATCTTTAGATTATGTGTAGAATTTGACTTAGAGAGAATTAGAGAGCTCTAGCTCTCTCTCTACTTAAGGAATGGATTTGGGGTTCCTTAAGGGGTCTTTTGGCAATGTTTCCTTTCTATACATGTAGATTAATATGTTACTTAAACTTTGGCCAAAGGTTAAATCATGACTTGCACATTTGCTTAACCTTTCCCCCCTTCAACCAAGGTTTTAGGAGTTAGGGGCTTAAGAGGGGTCTAGGGTTAAATCCTCTTTTGCCCAAGGTGATATTTGCACAAAGGCTTGGGTAATGCTTTTGGTCATTCACATTCTTGGTTAATACATGGTCTCCAAGGTTTTATGCTCTTCTTCTCAAGTTTCTTCCACATGTGATCACAATCACTAGTGCATAGAGATGCCATGACCATGGTAACACCTGGGGTGTTACAAAACCCACCTTAAGGACATAAAAGAAAAAGGAAAGGAAAAGATAGATTAGAAAGATTAATAAATCTCATCCCAATAAATGCAGCTAGGAATCTTGTTAAAATTTCACTAAAACATAAAATGGTAAATCAAAGGAACACTAAAAATAATCTGACCTTGCAGTAATCAAACTTGACCCTAATTTACTAAGTATACCACAGAAATCTCTAGTAGCAAGATTTAGCTCTACCTTATCTATTTAATCTTTCACCATACAATTTTAATTGCTAAAATTGCATATCATGCCATACATATATCTTATTCGTTGCATTCATTAGATTGCAACCTCGCTGACGGAGAGTAGGTGCTCATCCCCGAGCAAGGAGTTGTCCACGAGGAAGATCAGGAGCCAGCTACCGAGCCTGCCATCGAGGATCTCCCCGTAGCCCCAGCAATTGAAGGCAAGCCCCGGTTTTATGCATAACCAATTTATATATGCTACTTTACTACACTTAATGTTTGTAGGCTTGTAATGTGCACTTAAGTGTAGGAGTTGCTTGAAACCCTTAGTTGCATGAACTCAGGATTCCCTTTTTGAAATGGATACTAGTATGCTAGGTCGAGTAGCTGCTTTGCTAATTAGGATCTTGGTAGAAGTCTAGTGATTTTTCTAGCACTCGCGCGAGATTAGGAATTGATTGTATTCATCTGATAACGGGATCTATGATGGTATATGGACTTGGATCCAGGGTGGATGCCTTGCCCATGAGACGGGAAAAGGAACTAAGGATTTATGTGTGGATACCTGAGTCAAACGTTTGAACGTACTAAACACATGTCGGGAAATATGGTAACCGGTAAACCTAGTACCTGAGTGAAGCCGGGCGCGGACTTTACCCCTCACTCGTCCTGAGGCTGGGTCTCCCATGCTAGCTATGGTGGGTACAAGTGCGGTCACTGCACGGCGGTGGCCAGGGTCAGTGGAGCATTGTATGCCAAGGCGGTGAGTCCTGGCCGCGAACGGGGGATCGATGGGGACGATTGACGTGTGTGGGGACGGAGTGCCGTGACATGTCGTGTGTTTAGTTTTACCTTGCAAGGTTAAAACTCGATTCGAATCGTTTGCTTCTCGCAGCTAATGAGACTGCTTGACCCCTTGTACTACATCGAGTAAGAAGTAAAATGAGGATTTACATGAGATAACATGTTGATTGTATTAAATGATTGTTACCATGTATGCTTAGAAGGAGCCAAGTTAGCTAAAAGTAATGATATTAGAATTGGGAAAGCTAAAATTTATCTTAGACTTAGCTAGTGCTTTGGCAAACCAAACCCCTCAGCCAAACAGCTGCATGGTCTAGAGGTCGAGGAGTAGATTCCTCACACTAGATAAGTCTAGCTGAGTATTAGTATAATCAACCTTGCTTGTGGCACAATTTTTGTAGGTACACTTCAGGATATGGTTGATGGTGTGACTTGGCCTACCACCCTGCCACCACGTTGGACGGTCGAGTGGGATGCTGCTCCAGCAGGAGAGGAGCAGGAGGAGTAGTGGGCTAGGCCTTGCCCTATTCCTCACCTTTCGACGATATCGATTATCCACTGCAATTTATCTTATGAACTTATTTCAGTTGACTCGAAAAACTCCGATTTATGTACTAACTTCAGTACTTTAATTTGAGGTTTCCTGTTTTATTGTGTTTCCTCTGTGACTCACCTTCGAGTGAGCTTGTGGTATTTGATCCTGGATGAGTGGCTTTATCAGACTAGATCTGAGGGACTGACAGGTTATTCCGATTTAAGTGTGTTGCGGCCCTCTGAGGCGTGACTTGGGCACTTAAACTGGAATCATTCGGGCAGTTCCGCCACATGACCCCATTCAAATTTTGCTCCCTTCTTCAACAATTCAGTCATGGGATTTGCAATTCGAGAGAAGTCTGGAATGAATCATCGATAATACCCGGCCAATCCCAGAAAACTTTGAATCTGACAGATAGTTGTGGGCAGCTTCCAATTCATTACTTCTTGCACCTTATCTGGATCAACAACTATGCCATCTTGAGAGATAGTGTGACCCAAGAATTTAATCTCTTTTAGCCAGAAATCACATTTTGACAATTTGGCATAAAGGCAGTGTTCTCTCAGATGTTGGACCACTATATGCAAATGACCGACATGCTCTTCTTCATTCCTTTAGTACACCAAGATATCGTCGATGAAAACCACAACGAATTTATCCAGCTCAAGCATGAAGACTGAATTCATCAGATACATAAAGTATGTTGGCACATTAGTTAACCTAAATGACATCACCAAATACTCATACAACCCATATCTGGTTGAGAAGGCAGTCTTTGGAATATCGCTTGCTCGTATCTTGATCTGATGATAGCCGGAGCGAAGGTCTATCTTGGAAAACACTTTGGCTCCGACCAATTGATCAAAAAGAACATCAGTACGAGGCAAAGGATACTTTTTTTGATAGTCACTGCATTAAGTGGGCGGTAATCTATACATAATCTCAAGCTTTCATCCTTCTTCTTCATGGACAAGGCTGGACATCCCCAAGGTGAAGTACTTGGACGGATAAAACCCTTGTCCAACAACTCTTGCAGTTGTTTCTTCAATTCTGCTAATTTAGCGGGTGGCATCCGGTAGGGCCTCTTGGAAATAGGTGCCATTCCCGGTTGCAACTCGATAACAAATTCAATATCCCGATCTGGCGGCATTCTTAGCAACTCATCAGGAAAAACATCTGCATACTCACAGACCACTGGAATTTTCTTCAAGGGTAACTCTATCATAGCAAAAGCACATGACCGAGTGGTTTCTAGGCTGGGCAGAAATAAGGTGAATTTCCCACAGATTGGGGATTGGATTTCAACGATGCGGTTAGCTACATCTAGCACCACTTGGTGTCGGGTCATCCAATTGGCTCCCAAAATAATATCCACATTATCCAGCTCTAGAATAAGGAGGGTGGTTTTGACAATGTTGCTTCCCAGCCAAATAGGCACACTTTGATTTAATTGATTTGTTGCAACCTTGCTTCCTGGCGTTGCGATCATAAAAGACCCTCGGGTATGATAGAAAGGCAATTGACATTTTGCACTGAACTTCTGGCTAATGAAGCTATATGATGCACCAGAATCAAACAGAATTAATGCAGGTTGATTAAAAACTGAAAAGGTACCAGTCATGATGGGTGCTCCTTCAGGTAGCTCCTCCAGAGTAGTGAAATTGAGCTTTCCTTGTCTGACTTGCACCTTCTACTTTCTTCCTCTGTCTTGGTTTGGTGCTGGCATCTGCTTCGGCTGATTCCTCAGGAAATTCTTGGCATAATGGCCCACATTGCCACATGTGAAGCATTTGTTTTCCATTTCCCTGGCGGAACCGCTGCTGTTGCTGGTGAGGTTGATGGTTCCTTGGGGCGGGAGATAGAAAACGGTTGGGTGCTTGCTACTGTTGAGGCGGCCTGATAACCCATCTTCCTGCCTACTGCTGAAATCCTCTACTCTGATTGTTGGAGACAATCTGGAACCTCTAGGGTGGAGCTGAGGGTCCTGACATTGGTGCTTTTCGCTTCTTCTCTGCCTGGTGAGCTACAATACAGTCTTCCTGTGATATGGTCAGGTTGACCAATTCATTGAAGCTGCCAGCTCGAATAGTGTTGAGACGCTCATGCAACTTGGTGTTGAGACCTCTGCGGAAACAGTCTCTCTTCTTTTCATCAGAATCTGCATGATACCACATACTGGCACAGGTCATTGAAGGCCTAGGCATACTGCAACACAGTGTGGGTTCCCTGAGTTAATGCCAGAAACTCATTCAGCTTGCGATCCAGAATCCCTGCTGAAATGTGGTGTCCCCTGAAAGCAGTCTTGAATTCCTCCCATGTCACTTCATGATCAGCAGGTAACATGGCGCAGAAATGGTCTCACCATGTCCTAGCAGGTCCACGAAGCTGTTGCGCGGCAAAGCGAGTCTTGGTGTCATCAGGGCAAGCTCCCGTGAGGAGGGGAAACTTGGACTCCACAACCCTTAGCCACACGTCGGCGTCTAGCGGATCCTCTGCCTTGGTGAACATGGGCGGCTGCGTGCTCAGGAACTCTTGATAGGTCGCCGTGGCCGGAGGATGCTGTGGCTGGCCTCCACCATACTGCTGAGGGTGGGGCTAGAGCTGCAATAGCTGCCGCAGAATCTCATTCAGCTGGGCCATCAGCTGCCCGCGATGCTGCCTAGCTGCCATATGAAAACAGAAATTGTCGCCATTGTTATCTCAATCCATGATTCCAAACAATATTCTTTATATCATACAGAAAAACGTCATAACATAATATTGAATCGGGCGAGGATAACATGATTGCATTCATCTCCTTGCTCACAAAAGTTGTCCCTGGGTTACAACAATTTAGGGGAAAGTACCCATAAGCCTAGTCCAAAATCAGGTGCCAAACTAAGCTCGCGTGGGTTTCTATCCTCCTAATGTGTCAAACTAACCCATCAACCCTGAGTGGTAGAGGCAACACTGGATGCGGGTGAAGGGGGCATCCCGGAGGGATTCGCATTGGGACCTGGGGCTGGTTCTAATTCTTTGGGAGCCTCCTCTCCCTCGCTTCCGGCCTCGTTTGCCTCCATATCCTGGTGGTGCATCTCCAGGTGGTCGTTAGCTTCCTCGAGCTCCTCCTGCACATCACGAAGCTAGTTCTCCAGGACATCAATGGTGTTATCCCAGATCTCCACCTGCTGCTCCAGGGTTGCGATGCGCTGGCTCAACTGTTCCACCTGTAGGTCTTTTTCCACCAATTCTGAAGACAAGTCGACCATGAAGTCCTCTCGACTGTCGAGGGTGAGCTTAGTGGTCTAAGCAAGGTTAGTGAGGTGCTTTTAAGTCATCCTTGCAATTCTAAAACTGGCCCATATGGCCTACTTAATTAGCCACCTGTTTTCCCACTATTCCTAAGGCCTTTCGTCTTAGGTCTAGCGTTCTAGTCTTGACGATTCCAATACTGGTTTCTAAGCAGTTTTTATTTTTTTGAAAGTTGGTATTCATGACTTATTAATTTCTCTGTGGTGGTATTCGCTCCGATACCAGCTGTGGCGGAACCGCCCAGATTATTCCAGCTTAAGTGCCCACGTCACGCCTTAGAGGCAGCAACACACTTAAATCAGAATAACCCGTCAGTCCCTCAGATCTAGTCTAATAAAGCCATTTCCCATGGATCAAATACCACTAGCTCACTCGAAGGTGAGTCATAGAGAGAATACAATAAACATGAAACACAAGTTAAGGTATTGGAGTTATTAAAATAATCGGAGTTTTAACAACCGAAAACAAGTTCATAACTAAAGTGCAGCGGATAATCGATAACAACTACAAGGAGGACTAGGGCAAGGCCCAGCCCACTACTCCTCCTGATCCTCTCCTGCCGGAGCAGCATCCCACTCGACCGTCCAACCCGGTGGCAGGGTGGAAGGCCAAGTCACACCATCAACCATGTCCTGTAGCGTACCTACAAAATTTGTGCCACAAGCAAGACTGAATATACTAATACTCAGCTAGACTTACCCGGTGTGAGGAGTCTACTCCTCTACCTCTAGACCATGCAGCTATTTGGTTGAGGGGTTTGGTTTGCCAAAAACACTAGTTGAGTCTAAAATCAATTTTTAGCTTTTCCAGTTCTAGCATAATTAAATTTAGCTAGGTTTGCTCCTTTCTAAGCATACATGGTACCAATCATTTAGTACAACCAACATGTTATCTCAAGTAAAACCTCATTTCACTTTTTACTCAATGTAGTACAAGGGGTCAAGCAGTCTCATTAGCTGCGAGGAACAGACAATTCGAATCGAGTTTATAAACCTTGCAAGGTAAACCTAAACACACGACATGTAGGGGCACTCCATCCCCACACATGTCAACCGTCCCCATCGATTCCCCATTCACGACCAGGACTCACCGCCTTGGCATACAATGCTCCACTGACCCCGGTTGCCGCCGTGCAGTGACCGCACTTGTACCCACCATAGCTAGCATGGGAGACCCAGTCTCAGGACGAGTGAGGGGTAAAGTCCGCGCCCGGCTTCACTCAGGTACTAGGCTTATCAGTTACCATATTTCCCGATATGTGCTTAGTACATTCAAACGCTTGACTCAGGTATCCACACATTAATCCTTAATTCCATTTCCGTCTCATAGACAAGGCATCCATCTTGGATCCAAGTCCATACACCATCATAGATCCTGTTATCAAGATGAATACAATCAATGCCTGACCTCGCGCGAGTGCTAGAAAAATCACTCGACTTGTACCGAGATCCTGATTAGCAAAGCAGCTACTTGACCTAGCATACTAGTATCCATCTCAAAAAGGAATCCTGAGTTCATGCAACTAAGGGTTTCAAACAATTCCTACACTTAAGTGCACATTACAAGGCTACAAACATTAAGTGTAGTAAAGTAGCATATATAAACGGTTATCCATAAAACCGGGGCTTGCCTTCAAATGCTGGGGCTGCGGGAAGATCCTCGGTGGTAGGCTCGGAAGCTGGCTCCTGGACTTCCTCTTGGACAACTCCTTGCTCGGGAATGAGCACGTACTCTCCGTCAGCGAGGTTGCAATATAATGAATGCAATGAGTGAGATATATCACTACAGGAATTCACTTAATTCCCGTCGGTTTCAGGCTGACAGGCGTCCCTTGTCGGGGATAAGGTTATCCCCGTCGGCGGCTGACGGGAATAATTAATTACCGTCGGCTAGATAGTGGCCGACGGGAATTAAGGCTAACTCCCGTCGGTTTTGCTGGCCGACGGGAGTTATTAATTAATTCCCGTCGGTTCCCCAGGCCGACGGGAGTTATTAATTAATTCTCGTCGGCCTTACGTGGCCGACGGGAATTAACTGGGCCGACGGGAGTTAGTAATTAATTCCCGTCGGTTCGACCATAGCCGACGGGAATTAACTGGGCCGACGGGAATTACCCTATACTGCTACAAAAACAACACTAAATTATGTCACTATTTCTGCACACATAACATATATCAAACATAATATAAATCACATATAACAGCCACATTACAAACACATGTAGAGATACGACATCCACAAACACATGCATTTAGACATAAACACTTGCATTTATAATTAAAACATCCACCAACGTGTACGACATAGTATTGAAACATAACATCCACCAACATCCAACAACGAGTACGACATAGTATTGAAACATAACATCCACATTTCAAACATAAGTTTAAGTGTTTAGAGATAACCACCACTTGGGTGGTTAGAGCTTTGACCGCTGCCGCCACCACCACCAGGAGGAGGGAACGCGAAGAGCGAGTCAACAAATCCAGTCCCTACTGCTGGATCAGACCCACTACCACCCGCTTCAGGCGTAACCTATGCAAGTTAGCAAATATCAACACGTTAAATGCAAATATCAAAAAGTATACAAGTGTATAAATTAATCGAGAGTTATCAAACGTACCCTATCTCCAGGTGCAGGTATATGTGTCGGAGGGGTGGTGAACTGTGGTGGTGGAACTGGTGTGTTTGCAAATTGGCTCCATTGTGGTGGCAGTGGAAAATTTGTTGCCATGCCCTGTTGCTGCATTAACTGTTAAACACATATGTGTTACTACTGAAGATGTTGTATTGAAATATAATAATTTAGAGTTCGGATTATGTGTACTCACTTGATACATCGCTTGGTTGGGTGCATTGCAAGCCTCCATAAATTCACGTTGTTGTCTCATCTCTTCACGCATCCTCATAATCTCCAACTCCTGCTCGTTCGGTCGACGACAACATGAGCTACGGGAAGATGAACCCGTCCTCTGAGATCTCACCGACGACGAGTCAATGAATCCGTCGAAGAGTGCGTATCTATAAGTGATTCAAAAAATGTGATTACTGCATAATCAATTTAGTGTCAAACATATAATTTCATAAGTTAGAGCTTACCGTCCATGCGCTTTGCCACCACCACTTGCGTACACCACCGAGGGATCCACCGGTTCATGGCGCCAGTCGAAGTTAGGGCCATGGCGACGAACCATCTCCTCCCCATATGCCGCCTATACATCATTCACAACCTTACAAATGCAGGAATTTATATACTTTGAACGTTTGAACTTTTGAGCCAAAACTCACCAAGCGATCCGTGGCTGTCTGGCTGCAGAGCTGGTCAGGGTTGTTCGGGTCTGGTCCTTTGTGGCCCTCCTGGTAGACCTCAATGTCACTAGGCTTTTGGCCACTCGTAGCTTCCTGTATAAACAAAAAACATTCATAAGCAATCGTATTATTTGTTGATCGACATAGAAAGATCAAACTTACCATTCTTTTAGCTTTTCGTATCATGTCGTCACCGCCAAACTTGTGGTTAGGATTGGTTCCTCGACATTGTATGTGATGCGCTGACGCTTTCTGGAAGCCTTCGGAAGCCCAATATCGACACCAAGCATAGTACGCATCAGGCACGGGCGCCATCCATGGAACCATCACCTGCACACACACAATGTTACATATTATATCAATCACAACAATAAATATAAAGGGTAAAACAAATTGAATACTAACCTCACGATATTGATCCTCAGTCAAAAATATCTTTGAGGACCCTTCCTTTTTATTCAAGGGGCCTGCTTCTTCCGGATGCTTTTGAAAATACAGGTTTGTAGCCTGAATTCTCGCATAGTATATGACATCCTTCACCAGCTTCTTTGCATTGTTTTGCAAGACACGTTCAACGTGCCCCATGTAATCCTCTCCGTCAGGCAACCGATATCGAAGCTACAACATAAAGAATACAAATACAATGGTATAGGTCATAGATTTACAATATTAAGAAACATAACAAAAATAATAAAGAATTCATACCCAAAAGTCATTACGCACAAGTCCCTGTCTGTCGGTGTGGTTTCGTTCCTTTTTAAACTTGTACTCATCCCAGGTACTGACGAGCACCTCATCCTCGGTATCATCGTTTGACACCTTCACTATACCAGGGTAGTGAAGGCGGCAAAGAGAACCCAACGTAAGGTTAACCTGAGTGTGGTGTCCCTTGCCGTCAAAGGACAGGTCCTCCCAATTCCTGCATTACACAAAAACATTAACAATACACATAATAGTTATATTAGATAAGTTAATATATTACACTCACCGATCTCCATGTGGCATGATTAAAGTCCTATTAGCCTCTCGCTCTATCGCGTGACGAGGCTTTACTGAGTGGCTTTTTCTTGAGCGACGTGTGCATGTCGCTGAAGAGCCTCCCGAGGCATCATCCATCGGGTTGTCAGCCGGTTCGCCCTGTTGGCCCCAATGGTCCCACGCCTGTTGCTGCTCTCTCTGGTGGTCCCACTGGTCCCATGGCTGGTGATGCTGTGCGGCCTGGTCCCATGTCACGTGCTCCACCTCCTCATTGTGCTCCTCAGCCTCATTGTGCCGCTCCTCCTCAATGTGCTGCTCCTCAGTGTGCTGCTCATCCTGGTACATACAACTCAAGATTTATTTGTAAATATGTAAACAAATTTATTTGTACAAGATATGTTACCTCATCTCCATGTACCGCGCTCAACAGCTCTCGACGTCTGCTGCTGCTCGAAGAACTGCCCTGAAAAAGGCCCAGGCCCTTGAACAACCCCTTCACTGACTTCTTTGATTTTGGCGGCATCCTGCATAAAAAATAAGAATTTATTCATTAGCGCATCAAAAATGACATAATACTTAAAATATAAACAAATGAAATAACAAAACAACTTTACTTGTTAAATATCATCAAAATCAGGATCTATTTGTTCTCTTCTATGCAGAGGTCGCCATGTAACTTTTCTCCTAACAGGTTGTCTTCTCCGTCTCTCGGGAAAAGTTAAGTCGTTAACGTCTGCAACTAGTGAATCTAATGCCGGTGCAGGATCAATATGAAAACTAGTTGGCAACTCTTCTTCTTGAAACACCTCATCAACCTGCTCAAGGTGACCAATTTGATATTCGTCCTCACCAGGAGTGTATAGGCGTTCACGGGGATTTACATTGTACACAACCCTCCATTTAGACAACTTTTTGCATGGATATGTCGAGAAATAAACTTGGTCTGCTTGATGGGCAAGGATATACGTGTCGTGTCCTTGAAGCAATTTCTCAGGTTGGATCTGTGTCATCCCAAATTCGGTCCTATAATACTTCTGGTCATACCATTTACACTCAAAGAAAACTAGCGCTAAAGGCTTATTTCCAGCAAATGTAATCTCGATTATATTTTTGATTTTCCCGTAATAGCAGGCTTCGTGTCCTTCCATGTCGGTTGCCCTAGTAATGACTCCACTATTTTGAGTGGCGGCCATAGGATGACTTGATTCAAAAATGCTTGAACGAAAGCGATATCCATTGACGTCGTAACGTCCATAGCTTTTGGCAATTACGCTTCCAATAGATAACTGACGTAAGTCATCATTCAAATTCATTTCCTCCCCAAACTGTCAATCATGCCACAAAGCATTAGCAAATTTTGTAATATTAGTTAAATGAAATTAGCTCTCGGAGCCACATAATTAAGACTTACACGGTCCCGAAGCCACATAATGAAATTAGGTCGCCCATGCATACAATCGCGTCGCAATTTGTCTATGTCTCTCGCTGTTGGCCTACCGAGACACCTCATGTTTTGTTCATCAAACTCGCTGTCAAATATTATTGTATGACATGAGATATTTGATAACATAAACTAATTCACATATGAACAGTTTAAGAAAACAAGTCTTACACAAAGTATTTCTCCACCTCAGGCATATTCGTGAACATGTACAGTAAAGCAGACTTCCGTTCTTCCATACTGAGGTGATATGCCTTGGGTGGACCAACGGCTTTGCCGTTTGTCTGAAAAATCGAAAGATCACTACACGGAGGCATCTCTCGTTCATCATCATGGTACCTTTTCTTTCGAGCAAATACATTATGTTCTTTTGCAAAGTAACAACTTGTGAAGTGTGCTACCTCCTTTAGTTTAAATTATTCCGCAATACATCCTTCAACTCTTGCCTTATTGCCCACCATTGCTCTAAGCTTCTTTAATGCTCTTTCTATATGAAACATCCACCTATACTGAACAGGACCACCGACCTTAGCCTCATATGGAAGATGTATAAAGAGATGCTGCATAGGATTGAAGAAACCCGGTGGAAATATTTTTTCCAATTTGCACAAAAGCACCGGTGCCTCTTTCTCCAGCTGTTCCATCACATCTCTTCTGATTTCTTTAGCACACAACTGTCTGTAGAAATAGCTAACTTCAGCTAACATTTTCCACACAGCTTCGGAAATGTACCCACGAAACATTACAGGCATGAGCCTCTCCATAATTATGTGGAAGTCATGGCTCTTCAGTCCATTCATCTTCATTGTCTTCAAGTTCACAGATCTTCTAAAACCAGCGGCATAACCATCGGGGAATTTAATATCCTTCATCCACTTCATCACTTCTTTCCGTTGCTTAGATTTCAGACAATAGTCAGCTTTTGGTTTGCCTCCGTTTTCTCTAAGCACTTGGGTTGGACGATCACATATCACTACTAAGTCCATGCGTGCCTTGTCATTGTCTTTCGTTTTATCAGGGAAATCCATGCATGTATTTATGAGGGCTTGGCAAAAGTTACTTTCTTGATGCATGACATCGATGTTGTGCATCAAAATCAATGACTTAGCATAAGGAAGCTCCCACAAGCCACATATGTGAGTCCAGTTATGCTCCTCACCAAAACCTTGATACCTTTTCCCACTCTCGTCTAGGACAAGTTTCATATGCTCTTCTGTAATTTCTATCCCACTACGTCGCTTGGGCGGTCCCTTCATGACAATGGTGCCCTTCCTAAATTCATTTCTCTGCCTTCTGAAGGGGTGATTGAAGGGTAGAAAACATCTATGGCAATCAAAGTAACATATCTTGCCACCAGCACTAAGACGAAAACAATCTGTATCTTTAGCACAATAAGGACACGTCAATCTACCATGCACGCTCCATCCAGAGAAAATACCATACGCCATAAAATCATGAACCGAGAACAGATATGCAACACGAAGATTGAATTTCTGCTTCTTGAAGCAGTCATAGGCTTCCACACCTTGCCATAGCTTCTTTAACTCTTCAATCAGTGGTTGAAGCATCACATTGAGGCATACGCCAGGATGCTCAGGCCCAGGTATAACAAGACATAGGAACATAAACTCATATTTCATGCAAAGAGCAGGTGTAAGGTTGTACGGTATGGCAATGACAGGCCAACATGAATACGACGCAGCGGTCATATTGAACGGCGTGAAACCATCAGTTGCCAAGCCGATACGAACGTTTCTTGCATCGCTGGCAAAATCTGGATCAAATTTGTCAAGAGCCTTCCATGCATCACCATCTGAAGGGTGCACCATTAACCCATCTTGTCTGTCCGTACAATCTTTATGCCACCTCATGTGCATAGCGGTCTTCCTCGAGAGAAACAAACGTTTCACTCTAGGAGTGAGAGGCATGTACCGAAGCTGTTTATGTGCAACCTTTGTCACCACCTTCTCCCCATCTTCATTTACAAGCTCTACGTACCTCGACTTCCCACATTTTAAGCATTTCTGTTCTCTGTCATGTTCCTTCCAAAAAAGCATACAGTTGTCTTGGCAAACATCAATCTTCTCATACTCCATACCAAGACCTTCAAGCAATTTTTTGGACTGGTACATGTCTTTGGGCATCTTGTGACCCGTAGGAAGAACCTCACTAATCAAATCCACAAGCTCCTTGTAACAATTAATTGAAAATGCAAACTTGGACTTGATTGACATCAGCCGGGTCACGAACTCGAGCACAGTCACGTTAGTGTGCCCGTGAAGAGGCTCTTCTGACGCTTTAAGTAGGTCGAAGAACTTCTGAACCTCCGGTGTAGGTGAATCATGATGATCTGGTGCCAGTTCAGGCTGCAGATCCTCAAGCATCTGGTCCATCCTATCAACATCATCTTCACTGTCATCAACTTCTACTTCTGCTGCTCGTTCAGCATCTTCACCATGGAGATACCAGACCTTATAGCCTGGCACGAAACCATGCGAGCACAGGTGTAGTGTGACCTACCTCTTGGTGTGGCTCGTCATATTTCTACATTTATTGCATGGACACCTAATATTATCTATTTGTGACAAAGCAGCTGCATGGTCCAGAAACATCCGCGTCTTGGCAAACCATTCACTTGTGTGACACCCACCCTTCTTGAAACCTTCATACATCCAATCACGTCTATCACCCATTATTGCGGCTGTGTGTACGAGTAAAGAGTGTGTGAGACAATATCACGTTTCTAAACGTAACACATACATCTATAGGTAAGTAGTAAAACTATATATATACACACATAAATAACTATATATATACATAAAAACTATATATATACATAAATATATAGTTATATACATAAATAATATTAAATTTATCAATAGCGAAACCTTCATACAACCTAATATGATAAGTTAAATCTATTCAACAAATAACATCAAATTCAACAATTTAATAGAATAAGTTAAATTTATTATAATAATAGAATTAATACTTATACGTAACATCAAGGCACACATGTGATATTAAACTAACTCTATGCACACTCTTATCACATGTTATATTAAACTAACTCTAATTACACTCTAATCACACCCTAAACTAACTCTAATCACATGAAAGTTAACTCCCATCGGCCATAAAAAACCGACGAAAATAAACATTTATACACACATTTAACAATAACACTCGCATTTACATTAAATAATTCAAACAATAATATACCTTAACGGTCCGGGGCGGCTGCGGCGCTCCGCGGTGGCGGCGTTGGTGGCGGCGAGCAGCGGGCGACGCTTCGGGGGCGGGCGGCGCAACGGGGACGGGCTGCAGACGGCGCTCCAGGGCCGGCGGCGCGGCGGACGGCGCTCCGGAGGCGGGGCGGGCGACGGTCGTTGCTCCGGGAGCGGGCGGCACTCCGGGGGCGTGGGTGGGCGGCGCTCCGGAGGCGTGGGCGGGCGGCGCTACGGGGGCGGAGGCGGCGCGGCGGACGGCGCTCCGGGGCGGTGGCGTTTGCGGGCGGCGCTCCCGGGGCGGTGGCGGGCGCGCTCCTAGGCCGCGGGGCGGCTGGCCGGGGCGGTGGTGGGCGGCGGCCGGCGTCGTGGGCGGCGTTTCTCCGGCGGCGGCGTATGAGGCTTGGAAACCGAGAGAAGAGAGGAAATGAGCCGCGCGGGATGACCGCCGGCACATAAAGCATTAATTCCCGTCGGTTGGCGTCAGGGCCGACGGGAGTTAACTAATTCCCGTCGGCTGGCGGCTGGGCCAACGGGAGTTAAGATAAAGCCCGTCGGCTGGCGGCTGGGCCGACGGGAGTTAAAATAAAGTCCGTGGGCTAGCTTTAAGCCGACGGGAGTTAGCTAATTCCCGTTGGCCCGAGCAAAGGCCGACGGGAATTAAAATGGCCGACGGGAATCTTCCTGATTCCTGTAGTGTATGTATGCCATGATATGCAATGTAGTAGTAAGAGAAATGATCAAATTGATAAGGTAAAGTTTTAATCTTACTATTGGAAGTTCTAGTGGTATACTTAGCCATTTAAGGTTAATTGTCGTCAAGTTTAAGTGGTCAGATTATTTTAGTGTCCCACTGATTTTCTTTTAGTGTCTTAGTGAAAAGTTTGTCATGATCCTTGCTGAAATTATCATGGGTGAGATTTATTATCCTTACCAATTCTCTCTTTTCCCTTTTTCTATTATGCTTTTTAAAGTAGGTTTGAACTACAACATAGCCTTATAAATTTTCAAAAAATTTGTAAAAATTACAGTAGTTTCTCACTGGTGTATAATGCTCAATCTCAAAAGTTGGGGTTTAAAATGTTAAGGGTTCACTCTGTACAAAAATATTAAGTTTTAGGATAGAGGGGGTGCTTTGAACTACAACTCTCTTTTAACAATGGATTATTTCTTAAGGCTTATTTTTGCTGGCATTTGGGTGCAATAATATGACTTAGTATCAAGTTTTAGACAATGATACCTACTGGTCATTTTATTGTGATTTTCTAAAGTTTTTGGGCCTAGTGGTGCTTTCTACTACCACTATACTTGAAAAATGCCAAACAACATATTTCCTAATTTTCTATTTTCTTCTTTGCGCAAGAGCAATTATTCTAGAGTTTGGCAAATTTTTTCTTAAGGGAAAGGGTGGTGGAATTTCTTGGAATATATGGCCTTTTTCATGGGGTAGGGGGTAATGTGTGTTACCTTACATTTTTAATTAAATTTTATATTTTTACTGGTGGTTTACATCATAAGTAATTGGGTAAAAATTTGTTTCCCCACTGTTGCACAATGTTAGGCTTTCTCATGATTTATTTAAAGCTTGGGCTAATTTCAAGTTTTAATTGTTCAACTCACTTAATGTGATGGGTTGGGGTATTTATCATTTTTGTAGTGGTGTTCTAGTAGTTAGAGACCTACTGAATGTTTTTTTGCTATTTTTGTAATTGTCCTTATATTTTTAATCATGGTTTTTCTTGATTTCTTAGTGCCTAATAAAATTTATAACCTTGGACTAGCTCTGGACTAGGGTTCCATGTATTTTTTCTATGTTTTTTATCACTTAGGTATACTAGGAAAAATATGTTCATCCTCTAGTTATTATTTTTCATTACCTTTATTATTTTTCTAAGGTTTGGGCAGAAATAGTTTTTAATGGATATTCTTGGGTTATTCTTGTATACTGGGGTGCTTAGTATTTTTAAACAGTGTGTATGTTGGGTATGTATCTCTACAAATTTTCTTCAGCCTAGTATAGAAGTATTCCTATTTTTCTCTGGATTAATAAGGTTTTGGTTTTTTCCTAATTTAAATCAAAACTCTAGAAAGTATAGCAGGAACCATGGGGTTTACTATTTTTGCTTAATAGTTTATAATATGTAGGTCCTAGCAAAATTTGTTTAACCAAATTTGGTTGAACATAACTCAAGTTATGATTTTTTCAAGTTCCCTGCTCATTTGAAAAGAATAAACATAAAGGTTTAAAGGAAAACAACTTTGCATCGGGGTCCCTGGACTTATTCTTATTCGAGTCATTTAAACCGTGTCCCTGAAGAACTATTCATATGTCTCACTGACTTAACACTTAACCCCCTGGCCTTTTACCCCCTCTAACCCGCGCTCCTCCCTCGCCTGAATAGTAGCCGAGGAGGAAAAAGTGGTGGCGTGGCTTACCGGCGACGTTAGAGGTCCGGCGAAGGGTCGGGTGAGGTTCGGGGGTCTCTGGCAATCACGTCGAGGTGCGAGTCATCGACGGTGGTGTCCGGAGGTGGGCTGGCCACGTGCGCAGGCGGTCGGGCTCGTCGGTGGTGCGTGCTCCAGCCTGCTCACGGCGGTAGAGTCAAATCAAAGTGCTCGAGGAGCTTCATGGGAGGTCAGTGATGCCGTGGGTGCAATGAATTTGGGAATGGCTCACCGTGTGATCCGGTCCACGCGTGGCTGTGGTCTGCCAAAGTCCGGGGAGGTTGCGCTCGCTTCTCTGGTGAGGCAATGTCTCGGCTCAAGCTTGGGAAAGCTTCATAGCCTCTCGGAGAAGCCATCCAGAGGCTAGGGTGAGGCTGGGGGTCGACGGGAAGGGCTGGCCACGACGGCCGTGCTTGGGCAGTGATGGAGGGTGGCGCAGAGCTCGCCAGAGTTGGAGTTTTTGCTCAGGGAGTGAGGTAGAGTGAGGGGTGGACGACTGCGCACCAGGGGCACTTATAGGCGCCCTCGGGCATGGCCGGGCGCAGGCGCGGGGGACAGGAGCCGACCGTGCGCGGCGCGCACACAGAGAGCGGCCAGTGCGCAGCCGAGCACTTGAGCACGCGATCGAACATGTGGAGGTTTGTTTCTGCCCTTGTTCAAACGCCTGTTGGTCGACCTAAACGTGCATATCTTGCCAACAATCCTATGTGTCGTCTCTTCACCGTGCCAAGGGCTCTCTGTCTTGTGTGAGTTCTGAGTGGAGATATGGTCTGGGTGGGAAGATATGGTGGTATGAAGTCAGCTCTGTCTGCACTGTTCAGCCCGAGACAAAACCCATGCCAAATCGTGTCAAACGATTTTGGTTTGATTTCAAACTTCACCAGAGTGTGCCTACGGTATTTTGGTGCCACTTTGATATTTGTACTTTATGGATTCGAGTTTTGAAAAATAGAGAACACAACTGATCTTTGGGAAGAGGTTGAAATTCAGGTTCTGAATTATCTGAATTTTCCCTAGAGGCTTTACTTCATGGGCTGTTTTGGGAATTTTGAAAAATCCAAATGATCAATCTTCCTTACCACATTTTGTAGTTTATTTAATGCACTATAACTTTGCTAATTAGTCCATATTAATATTTTGTAGTTTTCCTAAGTCTTTTCTCTAATTCCCTTTTTGTGCTCAAATGGCCAATTTGAATGGTGTTAGGGTTTTGGATGCTTTTCTCACTTGAGGTGCATGATGTGCTTAGAATCATGATTCTTGAGCTGAAAAAGACTTAACTAAATCTTTGCTCATAAATTTTGGTGTCTTTTTCTCAATTGGATTCACATGTGATAATGGTCTTGAGGTTAGTACCGAGAAGAATCCTAGGTAACACTAGGGTGTTACAGTGATGTCGAATGTCTATGTGCTTAGTGCGGCTGTGTTCAACAGGATTATCCGCCAAGAGGATTGCACTCTCATTGTCACATAGGAGTGGGACTTTGCTCAGATTGTAGCCAAAGTCCTGGAGGGTTTGCCTCATCCAAAGTAGTTGCGTGCAACACTGTCCTGCGGCAACATACTCGGCCTCAACGGTGGATAGGGCAATGGATGTGTGTTTCTTAGAGCTCCAGGACACCATGGACTTTCCTAGAAATTGACAAGTCCCTGATGTGGTCTTCCTATCAACCTTGCACCCGGCATAGTCGGAGTCTGAGTATCAGATTAAGTAAAAGGAAGACCCCTTGGATACTAGATACCGAAGCAAGGCGTAGAAACTAAATATCTAAGAATTCGCTTTACGGCCACAAGGTGACACTCCTTTGGGTCGGATTGAAATCTAGCACACATGCATACACTTAGCATTATATCTGGTCTACTAGCACAACGATAAAATAACGAACTTACCTCCTTTGTTGAGGTCCAGATGTCCATACGTTCCCATCGGTGTCTTTGCGGGCTTTGCATCCTTCATTCCAAATCTCCTGAGAAGATCTTGAGTGTACTTCGTTTGGGAGATGAAGGTGCCTTCCTTGAGTTGCTTCACTTGAAATCCAAGGAAGTAGTTCAACTCGCCCATCATCGACATCTCAAACTTTTGCATCATCACCCTGCTAAACTCCTCACAAGAATTTTGATTAGTAGAACCAAATATAATGTCATCGACATATATTTGGCAGACAAAAAGATCACCATTACAAGTCTTTGTGAATAGAGTAGGATCAGCTTTCCCAACCTTGAAAGCATTAGCAATAAGAAAATCTCTAAAGCATTCATACCATGCTCTTGGGGCTTGCTTAAGTCCATGGAGCGCCTTAGAGAGCTTGTAGACGTGGTCAGGATACCTGTCATCCTTAAAGCCAGGGGGTTGTTCCACGTATACCTCCTCCTTGATTGGTCCATTGAGGAAGGCGCTCTTCACGTCCATTTGGAACAGCTTAAAGGAATGGTGAGCAGCATAGGCCAATAAAATCCGAATTGATTCTAACCTAGCCACAGGAGCAAAAGTCTCCTCAAAATCCAAACCTGTGACTTGGGCATAACCTTTTGCCACAAGTCGAGCCTTGTTTCTTGTCACCACTCTGTGTTCATCTTGCTTGTTGCGGAACACCCACTTGGTTCCCACAACATTTTTCTTTGGATGTGGCACTAGGCTCCAAACTTCATTTCTTTTGAAGTTGTTGAGCTCTTCCTGCATGGCCAACACCCAGTCCGGATCCTGCAACGCTTCTTCTACCATGAAAGGCTCAATAGAAGAAACAAACGAGTAATGCTCACAAAAGATAGCTAATCACGAGCGAGTTGTTACTCTCTTGTTGATGTCACCCAGTATCTGATCCACTGGATGGTTTCTTTGGATCATCGTTTGTACTTGAGTTGGAGGGGCTCGTGATGCTTCTTCCTCCTTATCATGTTCTTCATGTGCTCCCCCTTGATCCCGCCCTTCTTCTTAAGGTACCTGTTCATCATCTTGAGTTGGGGGATGCACCATCGTAGAGGAAGAAGGTTGATCTTGTTCTTGTAGTTCCTGTGGTCGCACATCACCTATCGCCATTGTTCGCATTGAGGCCGTCGGAACCTCATCTTCATCTACATCATCAACTTGCTCTCTTGGAGATCCATTAGTCTCATCAAATACAATGCCGCTAGAGACTTCAACTAATCCCGATGATTTGTTGAAGACCCTATACATCTTTGTATTTGAGTCATAACCTAGAAAAAACCCTTCTACAGCTTTGGGAGCAAACTTTGGATGCCTACCTTTCTTTACCAGAATGTAGCATTTGCTCCCAAATACACGAATGTAGGAAACATTAGGTTTGTTACCAGTTAAGAGTTCATACGACGTCTTCTTGAGGAGGCGGTGCAGATAGAGCCGGTTTATGGCATGGCAGGCTGTATTCACAGCTTCCGACCAAAACTGCTTAGGCGTCTTGTATTCTCTGAGCATCGTCCTTGCCATATCAATTAACGTCTTGTTCTTCCTCTCTACCACACCATTTTTTTGTGGTGTGTAGGGAGCAGAGAACTCGTGCTTGATGCCTTTCTCCTCAAGATATTCTTCAACTTGTAGATTCTTGAACTCAGACCCATTATCGCTTCTTATCTTCTTCACCTTTAGCTCAAACTCATTTTGAGCTATCCTTAAGAAGCGCTTTAGGGTTCCTTGGGTTTCAGATTTAACCTGCAAAAAGAACACCCAAGTGAAGCGAGAAAAATCATCAAGTATAACAAGACCATACTTACTTCTCCCGATGCTGAGATAGGCAACGGGGCCGAAGAGATCCATATGGAGGAGTTCCAATGGTCTTGTTGTTGTCATCACGTTCTTGCTTTGATGAGTACTTCCCACTTGTTTCCCTGCTTAGCACGCTGCACAAGGTCTGTCTTTCTCAAAACAGACATCAGTTAGTCCTAACACATGATCTCCCTTTAGAAGTTTGTGAAGGTTCTTCATCCCAACATGTGCTAGACGGCGGTGCCAAAGCCAGCCCATATTAGTCTTAGCGATTAAGCATGCATCTAGATCGGCATTCTCCTTTGAGAAATCTACTAAATAGAGCTTGTCGTCTAATACACCCTTGAAGGCTAATGAACCATCACTCCTTCTAAAGACAGATACATCAATATTTGTAAATAAACAATTGTAGCCCATATGACACAATTGACTTACAGACAATAAATTATACCCGAGCGATTCTACTAAAAACACATTTGATATTGAATGCTCGGTCGTGATGGCTATCTTGCCTAAGCCTTTAATCTTGCCTTGATTCCCATCTCCAAAGATGATGGCGTCTTGGGAATCCCTGTTTTTGACGTAGGAGGTGAACATTTTCTTCTCCCCCCGTCATGTGGTTTGTGCATCCGCTATCAATTATCCAGCTTGAGCCCCGGGATGCATAGACCTGTAAGGTAATTAAGCTTGGGTTTTAGGTACCCAACTCTTGTTGGGTCCTACAAGGTTAGTTACAACAGATTTTGGAACCCAAATGCAAGCTATGTCTCCCTTGCATTTAGATCCCAATTTTCTAGCAACTACTTTGGCATTTTTCCATGATAATACAAAAGAAGCATTACATGTTTGATACATAGTAGTTGGAGCAGTGTAAACTTTCCTAGGTGTATGAGAAATAGTATGATTACACCTAAGCCTACTTCTACTATGAACGTATGTGGAGCTAGATGCAAACATAGCATGTGAATCATGATAAGTAGGTAAAGTAGCATGGTTATAACATTTATCATGATGAGCAACATTAGAAACTTTCTTGACATGAGCATAAAGATAAGCATGGTTCTTTTGATCATGTGAAGAATACGAGCTACTAGCCATAGGAGCCTTTCCTTTCTCCTTGTTGAGACTGGAAGTCCTTTGGCTTGTTAAGTTCTTGGTTTCTTTTCGGAAATCAAGTCCATCCTTAATTGAGGGGTGTCTACCAATGGTGTAGGCATCCCTAGCAAATTTGAGTTTCTCATAATTATCCTTGCAAGTCTTAAGTTGAGCATTAAGACTTGCAACATCATTGTTTAACTTAATAATGGTAGATGCATGTTCTTTACAAGCATCAACATTAAAATCTTTGCACCTATTGCAAATAACAACATGCTCTATGGATGAACTAGCAGAATTTGCTTCTTCTAACTTAGCATTTAAATCAACATTTAAATTCTTAAGCTTAGAGATGGAGTCATTGCAAAAAGATAATTCAGAAGTCAATAGTTCATTCTTCTTAGTTTCTAGAGCAAGGGCTTTTTGAACATTAATGAATTTATCATGTTCTTCATAAAGAATATCTTCTTGCTTTTCTAGAAGCCTATCCTTTTCATTAAGAGAATCAATTAATTCATTTATTTATCTACCTTAGATCTATCTAATCCTTTAAATAAATCACTATAGTCTATTTCATCGTCAAAAGATTCCTCATCACTAGAAGAAGAATACTTAGGGGTATCTCGAATAGATACCTTTTTATCCTTAGCCATGAGGCACATGTGTTGTTCATTAGGTAAGAGAGAAGACTTGTTGAAGGCCGAGGCAGCTAGTCCTTCGTCCTCGGAGTCGGATGAAGAACAATCAGAGTCCCATTCCTTTCCAATGTGTGCCTCACCCTTTGCCTTCTTGTAGTTCTTCTTTCTTTCTTTCTTTCTTTCCTCCCTTTCTTCTCTTGTGCCTGGTCATTGTCATTATTGGGGCATTGTGCAATAAAATGACCGGACTTACTGCACTTGAAGCAGGAGCGCTTTCCCCTTGATTTATTCTTGTTGGGAAGCTCCTTGCATTCCTTCAGGGCAGTCTTGAAGCGCTTGATGATGAGCGCCATTTCATCCTCGTTGAGCCCAGCAGCCTCCACTTGTGCTAACTTGCTAGGTAGTGCCTCTTTGCTGCTAGTTGCCTTGAGAGCAACGGGTTGCGGCTCATAAAGAGGAGGCGGTCCATTTAACGCATCGTCCATGCACCATCATATGCTTCCTTCACCATCATACGCCCGCTTACGAATTTTTCGAGGATTTCCTTGGGCGTCATCTTGGTGTACCTGGGGTTCTCACGAATAAGGTTTACAAGATGAGGATCAATAACAGTAAATGACCTGAGCATGAGTTAGACGACGTCATGATCTGTCTATCTTGTACTCCCATAGCTTTGGATTTTGTTGACAAGGGTCTTGAGCCTGTTGTACGTCTATGTTGGCTTCTCTCCCCTTATCATAGCGAACCTCCCCAGTTCGCCTTCCACCAGTTCCATCTTGGTAATCATGGTGGCATCATTACCCTCGTGAGAGATCTTGAGGGTATCCCAGATTTGCTTGGCATTGTCCAAGCCGCTCACTTTGTTGTATTCATCCCTGCATAGAGATGCTAGCAAAACAGTAGTGGCTTGGGCATTTTTATGTATTTGTTCATTGATAAACACAGGGTTATCAGTACTATCAAAATGCATTCCATTTTCTAAATTTCCCAAATGCTAGGATGGAGAGAAAATAAGTGACTACGCATTTTATGACTCCAAAATGAGTAATCCTCTCCATCAAAGTGTGGGGGTTTTCCAAGTGGAATAGAGAGTAAATGGGCATTCGAATTGTAAGGGAAGCGAGAATAATCAAATGAGTAATTTTGATTAACTGTTTTCCTTTTCGACGAAGAGTCTTCGTCATCGTCATTCCTTGGTGAAGAAGAAGAGGCATCGCTGTCATAGTAGATGATCTTCTTAATGCGGCTTTTCTTCTTTCCATCCCTCTTCTTGTGACTGAAGCCTGAGTCAGTGGGCTTGTCGTCTCTTGGCTCGTTGAAGAGAGACTCCTTCTCCTTGTCGTTGATCACCATCCCCTTGTCTTAGGATCCATCTCTTCAGGCGGTTAGTCCCTTTAATGAAGAGTACGACTCTGATACCAGTTGAAAGCACCTAGGGGGGGTGGTGAATAGGTGATCCTGTGAAATCAAATACTAAATAGTCCAAACTTGGTTATGAAATGTTAGTTAGATCAAAACCAAGATGCTATCGTGATAACTCTTCACTTGATAGTTCCTTTAGAATGAGTATTAAACTTAGGAACAATAGCACAAGTGATTAAGAGAGAACTCGAGAGAAGAAACCAATCACACAAAAGAGCGAGACAAGAGACACGGTGATTTTATCCCGTGGTTCGGCCAAGTATAACACTTGCCTACTTCCATGTTGTGGCGTCCTAATGGACGAGGGTTGCACTCAACCCCTTTCAAGTGATCCAATGATCCACTTGAACACCACGTTTCTTCCTATAGTAGTTTTCCCGTTTGTGAGGAATCTCCACAAGTTGGAGCCTCTCACCCTTACAAAGTTGATCACAACACAAAGCACAAGTGTAAGGGAGGGAAATAAACACAAACAAGACTAGAATCGCAGCAACAATACACACACAAGTCAAGAAGAGACCACACAAGAACAATGCCACAAGTTCACAACACACTTAGTGCTCAAATTTCAGTCACGATGATCCAAATGCGTATTTGCGGAGTCTAGGCGTCTTAGGATGTTTAGTGAATGCTTGGTTGTGTGCTCCATGCGCCTAGGGGTCCCTTTTATAGCCCCAAGCCAGCTAGGAGACGTTGGAGTTCCATTTGGAAGGCAATTCTTGCCTTCTGTCGGGTGGCGCACCGGACAATCCGATGCGCCACCGGAACAATGCTTGTCCGATGCTCGATCTCCTTCCTTTTATGGCAAAGTCGACCGTTGCGTCCTTGGTCTTGTTAGCGCACCGGACACTGTCCGGTGCACACCGGACAGTCTAGTGCGACCAACTAACCGTTGGCTCAGGCCACATGTCGCCCACTGATTGCGCTGCCGATCATTGGCGCGGGCGCCGTTGGTTCATCGGACAGTCCGGTGAATTTTAGCCACGGTGCCCTCGGCAAATTCCCGAGAGCAAAGAGTTCGTCGTCGGGGCCAGCCTGGGCACTGGACAGTCCGGTGCACCCCAGACTGGTGCATATTTGGCTGAACTCATACCAAACTTCTCCAATCCAATTTCTTTTGATTTGGCTAGATTCCTAGCACTTAGAGAAATATGTTAGTATCCAAAAACAATTTACCATGGCAGGAGACATACCTTGATTCTTTATCTTTCAACCACTTAGCACTTATGAACCAAAGTAATTTGTGTTGGTCATCTAATCACCAAAACATTTATAGAAATGGCCCAAAGGCACATTTCCCTTTCACGCTCGCCGCACGACAAGCTTGAGCCACGCCATGCTCCCGTCTCTCACACCACCAAACGCAGATATCTTGGCTTCCTCTTAAAAACCGAGTACTCGTTTCTCACCCGCTCAAGCGTGCACACACATCCCACGCCTGCCAGACCTAGCCGCGCTCTGGATGGCGGTGAGAGGGTGACCACGGGCACGGGCACGGGCACAAACTCCTCGGTCTTCATGAGTATGAGCCACAGACGCGTGCCGTGTCAACACGCCGAAAGCTGCCCATCTTCGCGCAATTCCACGGCGGCAGCTTCGTCACAAGGATAAAGCAACATCCCTCGTCCGTCTCACCACACAAATCTCTCGCACGGGCTCGAGGGCGCCTACTTGATCTAGGACCGAAACCCTAGGTACGAGTGGGACAAACCCTCTCCTCCGCTGCCACCGCCTCCTTCTCCACCTTGCTCGAACCGCGCCTCCCCATTCGCTGAGGAAGGACAGGTGCTTCCTGACATAGGGCCGGCGGGAGAAGCTCTAGATCGCAGTGCAGAACGCGGAGACGCACTCACCCTAGGCGGGCACCACCTGCGCGTTGTTGCAACTGTAGGAGCAATAGATGCTGGAGCACAAGCGACAATCTCTCCAAAATTCTCCTCCCCACTTGCTCGCGTCAGATGCTAGAGCACAAGCGACAATCTAGAGACAATCTCTCCCAAATTCTCCTCCCCACTTGCTTGCTTCCAAATGTCCTTTATTCATGATGCTTCTTATGTAGTTGAGGCTCATGTTCTCAATTTTGTATCTTATGGTGAAAGACCAGATGTTTTCTTGCAGTTTTTGAAAAAGTCTTCTAGAGACAATTTAATTTTGATTAACAACACAACACATGGCCATACATAATATTGTTACATTATTTTTCCCCGTTGCAACGCATAGGTATTTACCTAGTACTCTATTAAGATGGTAACGAAGGTGTCCAGACCCTGCTGCCAACGCCCCCACCACAAGTTCCCATAGTGCCACCGCTCCCGAACTACCATTGTGCAACTCCTGTCGTACCCCCACCCTCGGCTCCCGTATCTCGCGATTCCAGCAGTCCAAAGATGCACAGTGTCTTCTAACCACAAGGCCTCCTTTCATCAACAACATCGAGCTTCCATAGTAGGCGGCCCCCTCCATAGTAGGCAGCCACAGGGTGGCACGATGCCCCTGCCCGTGACCCCGCCCCTATTCGATATCGACGACGTTGCTCTCGACCGTCGTTCTTGTGTGGCTCCGCCTAGCCTGCACCCCCTCCACTGTCCCTCGCATGAGCCGCTTGCGATTTCCATGTGGCTCGCGCTCACTGCCCCCTGCGCATGTGGCGGAACTGCCTAGATTGTTCCAACTTAAGTGCTCAAGTATCGTCTTAGGGAGGACAACCACTTAAATAGAAATAAGTCATCAGCCCATCGGATCTAGTCCGATAAAACCACTTAGCAAAGACCGAGTACCACTTACTCACTCGAAGGTGAGACACAGAGAAATACAACAAAGCATCAAAACCACATATTAAAGGAGTACGTGAGTTATTACATAAATCAGAGTTCAAAAGTAAGAAACATTATTTTTAGTGCAATGGATATCAACTAACAATGATAAATGGGGAGTAGGGCTAAGCCTAGCCCACTACTCCTCCTGATCCTCTCCTGCTAAGGCAGCATCCCACTCAACTATCCAACCCAGTGGTAGGGTGGCTGGTTAAGTCACACCATCAACCATATCTTACAACAAACCTGTAAAAATTATGCCACAATCAAGGCTGAGTATATTAATACACAGCTAGACTTACTCAGTGTGAGGAGTCTACTCCTCTACCTCTAGACCATGAAGTTGTTTGGCTGGGGGTTTGGTTTACCAAAAGCACTAGTTGAGTCTAAGTCAAGTTTTAGCTTTTTAAGTTCTATAATATTCCTTAAGCTAGGTTAGCATCCTTCAAAGCATACATGGACAATCATTTAATGCAATCAACTATTTATATCATGAAACCTTATTTCACTTCTTACTCGATGTAGTAGCATGGATCAAGCAGCCTCATTAGCTGTGAGAAGTCGATGATTCGAATCGATTTTTAACCTTGCAAGGTAAACCTAAACACACGACATGTCAGGGCACTCCGTTTCCACACACGTCATCTGTCTCGATTGATTTTCTGGCAACAGAACATGGCTCACGGCCTTGGCATACAATGCTCCACTGACCCCGGCTACCGTCGTGCAATGACCGCACTTGTACCCACCATAGCTAACATGGGAGACTCCATCTAAGGACCAATGAGGAGGAAAGTCTGCGGGCAGCTTTGCTCATGTACTAGGCTTATCGGTTACCATATTTTCCGACATGTGTTTAGTACATTCAAACGCTTGACTCATGATACCACACATTAATCCTTAATTCCATTTCCATCTCATAGACAGGGCATCCTCTCAGGACCCATGTCCATAGACAATCATAATTCCCTTTATCAAGATGAATACAACCAATTCATGACCTTGTGTGAGTGCTAGAAAAATCACTCGACTTCTACCGAGATATTAAATTAGCAAAACTGCTACTCGACCTAGCATACTAGTATCCATCTCAAAAAGGAACCTAAGTTCATACAACTAGGATTTCAAACAATTCCTATACTTAAGTGCGTAGTACAAGCCTAGAAAGAGTAGTTGCAGCCATATTAAAGGTTGTGCATAAAACCAAGGCTTGCTTCAGTTGGGGGTGCAGAGGGGAGTTCCTCAATGGCAGGTTCGGAAGCTGGCTCCTGAACTTCTTGTTTAATTCTTTGCTCCGAAATCAACACGTACTCTTCGTCTGCAAGGTTGCAATCTAACAAATGCAATGGATAAGATATATGTATGCTATGATATGTAAAATCTTATTGAAGGTGTATGGTAAGTAATACTAAGTTACTTAGCGAAAGTGATAGTCTACTTTCATTTAGTTAAATTTTAGGAAGTGGTATCTAGTGGCATAACTAGGTTTCAATTAAAGGTGGATTTAACACCTAGATTATTTCCTAATGGTGTTGTTGTGACTTTAGGGAGGTTGCTGATATCTTTTAACTCAATTTGGTTAACCCTCATCTTCTCTATTTTTTTCCTTTTTCGTATTTGACCTTTTAATGGTGGTTGAGCTACACTTGGGTTTTAGAATTTTTCAAAATTTCCATAAAAATGAAGTAGCTTCCTACCGATTAAATTAAGTTGTCCTAGAAATTTGGGGTCCAAAAGGATTAGGGTCTGGTTTGGACAAAAATAACAAAACTAGGGCAGAAAGGGCACATTACACTACACCTCCTATTTAGAAGTGGCAACTGCCCTTATGGGTATTTTTCTTGGTATTTAGATGTGATAACATAGCCTTGTTCCAAATTTTACCAAGGGACACTTAGTGGATGATTAGCTGTGAATTTCTAAAGTTCTAGGATAGAAGGTGCTCTTAACTAACTTTCTTTTTGAAAAATGTCAAACAATAGATTTGGAAATTTTTCTAAACTTTTATTTGCACAAGAGCAATCATTTCTAAGTTTGGGAATTTTTCTATACAGGGAAAGGTTTCTATAATTTTCTAAAGTGTTCTCTATTTCTTTCATGGGGCAGGTGGCACTATATTTCCTTACTAAACTAGGACTTTTTATATTTTTCTCTGGAGCTACACTACTTAAGTATTCTAAGAAAAATATGGTTGCTTGTTGTTTCACATTTTTATGTCCTTTTCCATTTTCTAAATGAATGGACAGAAACATAAATCAATGGTCAATCTCCACTTAATTTGGTGAACTAGGGTGTTCAACATTTTTATATGGGTCCACTATTCATTAGGCATCTACAAATTTTTTAATCATAGCATAAAAGTTAAACTAATTTTCCCTTCATTTCCATACTTTAAACAATATCCTAAATTAAACCAAAACTTCTAGAAACAATACTGGACTAGGTTGGTTCTCTATTTTTCTCTAAAGTTTACACGATGTCTAACAATATCCTGAATAGTATAGAGCCTAACAAAATTGGTTTGGCCAAATTTGGATACTTATTTCACAAGTTATGATTTTTTGAAGTTATCTATAGAATTAGTAAATGATTTAATTGGAAAAAGGGAAATCTAGTTTGTATTGGGGTCCCTGACTAACTCTTCCCTTTTCTCTCACACATAAGCCCTCGGTGTACTATTCAACTGAGTCGCTGACTTTGCGAGTAACCCCCTAGCTTTATAACTTATCTAATCATTCGTCCTTGCCTTCACCAGAATAATAGTAGAGGGGGAAACATGATGGTGTGGCTTACCAGTGGCGGTAGCACTTCGGTGAAGTTGCCGACAAGGTCGAGGAGGCTCTGGTGGTCACGTCGAGGTGTCGCTCGCCATCAATGGTGACTAGAATCGCTCTAGCCACAAGCGCAAGCGGCGGTGGTCAGCGGCGGCGCCTGCTCTAGCCTATCCACGGTGGTAGCGTTCAATTAAATAGCTCGGGGAGCTTCACTAGGTGTTGTAGAGGCTGTGTGCAAAGTTAATTAAACAATGGTTCACCTGATGGGTCTTGGCCACGTGCGCCGGTAGGCGGGTGAAGTCCGGCGAGGGTGAACTAGTCGCTCCGACGAAGTAGAGCTCGAGTTAGGGCATCAGGGAGTTTCACTGGCCTCTAGGGAAGCCAATGGTGGAGCTTGATTGGGTGGAGAGGGGCTGGAGTGGCCGGACCATGGTGGCCAGTGCTCGGGGACAATGGTGTGTAGTGGAGCTCGCTGTGCTCGGGCAATCACCAATGGTCAAGGCTCGGGCACAGCTCGGGAGAGTGCGGGGAGTGAGACCAAGGGTTCAGGTCGGCTTTATAGGCACGGGGCGCGAGCAGGGCACTGTGATAGCCGACTGCTGGCGCTAGTTGGGCGCTCGCTTGCATGCCACCTGAAAGGGAAATGGCCTCAACATTTCCTATATTCGATTTTGGTGTTTGACGTCCATCACAAACCATGTGGACTAACTAGTTTAACAAGTGGATGTTTTTCTTAGGTGCATAAAGTTCACATAAACATACAAAGAAAATGACTTAGGGGAATTCTACATGGTTGGAGCAAAATTCAATTGGCGCAGCCTGTGGCGCACTGGACACTGTCCGGTGCCCTGGCTGGAGCCCTCCGCAAACTGGTCGCTCTCGGGTTTTCTTGGCGCTCGTACACTAAAATTCATCTGACTATCTGGTGTGCCATCGGACTGTCCGGTGAGACAACAAAGCAATGGACAACTTCGCCCAACGGTCGACTACACGACTGTGCGCAGTCTGCAGTACTAGAAGTCAGAAGATAGTCTGCGACGACAGGTCGCACCAGACTGTCCGGTGTGCCACCAGACTGTCCAGTTCCACAAAAGAACAAAAGACTTCAATGGTCAACCGCTCCAAACCTCAACGGTCGGATGACGTAGCACTCACCGGACAATGAACAGTGCAGTGTCTGGTGCACCACCGGACTGTCCGGTGTGCCCATCGACAGCAACGACTGGAATAGTGGTTGGGGCTATAAATACCCCCAACCACCACCGTTCAAGCCATCCATGCTTTCCAACCTACTCATTCAATACTAGAGCAAAAGCATACAATCCAAACACAAAATCAAAGCATCAAATCCTCTCCAAGCTCCAAAATCAAGTCAAGTGATCAAAAGTGTTTAGTGACTTGAGAGAGGGTGATTTGTGTTTCTTTTGTTGCTATTGTTTCTTGATTGCTTTCTTCTTCTCATTCTAATCTTTCCAAGTGCTTTGTAAAGCTAGCAAGAGACATCTAATTGTGTGGTGGTCTGTAACACCCTAAATTTGGGGGTATAAAATTTCTTTCTTATTATCATCCAAATTCAGGTGTTACTCTTCTCTCTCTCTAGTTTCTCTCTCTCTTTCCCTTTTGAGTAGACTTAGCTTAATTAGGGAGGGAATTAATTATTTATTTTTTTCCAAAACATTATGAGTCATGGAATGTTGCATCATGTTGAGCTTAAATATTCTTTGAATTGTTGCGTATGTTTGAATTAGTTTGAATTTGAAACTTGGTTTGAATTTGAATTGAAAACCCTAAAGAAAATAAAATAGAAAAGCAATTAGAAATTCCAGGAAAAAGGAAAACTCTAATTCGGCCTAGGTAAGCCCAAGCCGGCCCAGTAGCGTGCGCGCCCGCCCGCGCTGTCAGGCGGCCCCCGCCTGTCAGCAGTGGATCTCGCGCCCGCTTTTCCCCTTCCCCGCTCTCACCGCCATGTGGACACATCCTATTGGTGCCGCGCCCAGCTAGCTCGTTGTCCTTCTCCCTCTCTGCCCAGTGGGGTCGCCTTGTCGGCGCCCTGGCTCGTCGTGTGCTCGCGCGTCTGTGTCGCTGTTCCACGGGCCTCGCTTGCCAGTCCCTTTCCCCTCCTTCAACCGCTCGCCTGCGCGGACCGCACGCATGCATGCCGAGATCACCACGCCCACGTCGCCACCCAGCGCCAAACCGGCATTCCAACCCTGAGAGCACCTAGAGGGGGGGGTGAATAGGTGATCCTGTAAAAGTTCAAAACTTAAGCCACAAAAACTTGTTAAGGGTTAGCACAAGTATGGCCAAGTGGCTAGAGAGAACTCAAAACACGATAACCACAAGAAAGCAATCACAGAGTTGACACGGTGGTTATCCCGTGGTTCGGCCAAGTACAAAACTTGCCTACTCCACGTTGTGGCGTCCCAACGGACGAGAGTTGCACTCAACTCCTCTCAAGTGATCCAATGATCAACTTGAATACCACGGTGTTTTTCTTTCCTTTGATCTTTTCCCGTTTGCGAGGAATCTCCACAACTTGGAGTCTCTCGCCCTTACAATTGAGTTCACAAAGAAATACGGAGTAAGGTGGGAATGAGCAACGCACACAAGACTCGAAAATCAGAGCAACAACACGCACACAAGTCGCAACAAGAGCTCGCAACGCAACACAAAGAGTTCACAACTCCACAAGAGCTCTATATGCTATCACAGTGAAACGAATGCGTGAGATTGATGTCTTGGTGCTTAGAAGAGTTGTAGGAATGCTTGGTATACTCCTCCATGCGCCTAGGGGTCCCTTTTATAGCCCCAAGGCAGCTAGGAGCCGTTGGGAACAAATCTGGAAGGCCATCTTTGCCTTCTGTCTCGTGGCGCACCGGACAGTCCGGTGCACACCGGACACTGTCCGGTGCCCGATTTGTTTCCTTAAA
The DNA here is from genome assembly GCF_902167145.1 of Zea mays. Taxonomy (NCBI): domain Eukaryota; kingdom Viridiplantae; phylum Streptophyta; class Magnoliopsida; order Poales; family Poaceae; genus Zea; species Zea mays. Next base: position 46,846,666 of record NC_050102.1, on the reverse strand, counting down.
TGGCGAAGCCGACCGTTGCCGACCGTTGCAGATCTGGCGCACCGGACAGTCCGGTGCACACCGGACAGTCCGGTGCCTCCTTCCGACCGTTGGCTCGGCCATGTGTCACGCGCCGATCGCGCGGCCGACCGTTGGCCCGGCCGACCGTTGGCTCACCGGACAGTCTGGTGCACACCGGACAGGCCGGTGAATTTTAGCCGAAGTCGCCGGAGAAAAACCCGAGAGCGGGCTCTTCGGCCGAGGGAGCCTGGCGCACCGGACACTGTCCGGTGCACCACCGGACAGTCCGGTGCCCCAGACCGAAACAGCCCCTTGGCTGTACATAGCCAAGTCTTCTCTTCTCTTCTACTATCTGTTTCTAACACTTAGACAAATATATTAGTACACAAAACCAATGTACTACGACTTAGAAACATACCTTTGTTGAAGATTTGCACTTTGTTCATCCATGGGCATTGATTCACATTGAAGCACTTGTGTTGACACTCAATCACCAAAATACTTAGAAATGGCCCAAGGGCACATTTCCCTTTCAATCTCCCCCTTTTTGGTGATTTATGCCAACACAACATAAAGTAGATAGAACAAGTGCAAAATCACTTCAAATAAAAACTCAAATTGGTTTTGATTCAATTTTGGCATATATGGATCATCCTTTGCCACCACTTGGTTTGTTTTTGCAAATCAAACTCAAATCTCTATTTCTATGTCAAACACACATGTTGAGGCATAAAGAGAGTCATTCCAAAAGAGATTGATCAAGGATTTCAAAAACTCCCCCTATTTCCCATAATCACCACTTCTCCCCACAAGAAGTCAACTTTTGACAATAGAGACAATAAGAGACAATAAAAGCTTTTGACAAAACAAAAACTCACAAAAACTCTATTCTACTATTTTCAAAATCTCTCAAGTGGTAGCTGATCCATTTATCACTTTGGCCTTTATTTTCTCCCCCTTTGGCATCAAGCACCAAAACGGGATCAATCTTGGCCTGTTAACCCCATTGCCTCACCAAAGTCTTCAATTAAGAGCAAATGGCAATAAGATTTCATGAGATGAACTTGGAATTAGTTACCCTCTCATCGGAGTGCAGTGGAAGTCTTTCATGGTCCAAGTCCACCTTTTCCCTTTCAATCCTTCTTCGAGACTAAATCATCAAACTCAAGCACATGGTTAGTCTCAAAGGGTCAAGTTGTAACACATCTCCCCCTACACATGTGCATCACTTTGCAACGGACTTGTGAGGTCCAGGGAGTGTTTGTACAACTTGAGCACCATAATAAGCAACATAATGCAAAAAGGAACATGATCAAAAGCATAACTACATGTATGCTACAATTCAATCCAGGTTCCGCGAATCTAAGACATTTAGCTCACTACGCAACCTGCAAAAGGTCTTCTCATCTAGAGGCTTAGTGAAGATATCGGCTAGCTGGTTCTCGGTGCTAACATGAAACACTTCGATATCTCCCTTTTGCTGGTGGTCTCTCAAAAAGTGATGCCGGATGTCTATGTGCTTTGTGCGGCTGTGCTCAACAGGATTCTCCGCCATGCGGATAGCACTCTCATTGTCACATAGGAGTGGGACTTTGCTCAGATTGTAGCCAAAGTCCCGGAGGGTTTGCCTCATCCAAAGTAGTTGCGCGCAACACTGTCCTGCGGCAACATACTCGGCCTCAGCGGTGGATAGGGCAACGGATGTTTGTTTCTTAGAGTTCCATGACACCAGGGACCTTCCTAAGAATTGGCACGTCCCCGATGTACTCTTCCTATCGACCTTACATCCAGCACAGTCGGAGTCTGAGTATCAAACTAAGTCAAAGGTAGACCCCTTTGGATACCAGAGCCCGAAGCAAGGCGTAGCAACCAAATATCTAAGAATTCGCTTCACCGCCACTAAGTGACACTCCTTAGGATCGGATTGAAATCTAGCACACATGCATACGCTAAGCATAATATCCGGTCTACTAGCACATAAGTAAAGCAAAGAACCTATCATTGACCGGTATGCTTTTTGATCAACGGACTTACCTCCTTTGTTGAGGTCGGTGTGTCCGTCGGTCCCCATCGGAGTCTTTGCGGGCTTGGCGTCCTTCATCCCAAACCGCTTTAGCAGATCTTGCGTGTACTTCGTTTGGGAGATGAAGGTGCCGTCCTTGAGTTGCTTCACTTGGAACCCAAGGAAGTAGTTCAACTCGCCCATCATCGACATCTCGAATTTCTGCGTCATCACCCTGCTAAACTCTTCACAAGACTTTTGGTTAGTAGAACCAAATATTATGTCATCGACATAAATTTGGCACACAAACAAATCACCATCACATGTCTTTGTAAAAAGAGTTGGATCGGCCTTCCCAACCTTGAAAGCATTAGTAAGTAAAAAGTCTCTAAGGCATTCATACCATGCTCTTGGGGCTTGCTTAAGTCCATAGAGCGCCTTAGAGAGCTTACACACATGGTCGGGGTACCGTTCATCCTCGAAGCCAGGGGGTTGCTCCACGTACACCTCCTCCTTGATTGGCCCGTTGAGGAAAGCGCTCTTCACATCCATTTGGTACAACCTGAAAGAATGGTGAGTGGCATATGCTAGCAAGATTCGAATTGACTCTAGCCTAGCCACAGGAGCAAAGGTCTCCTCGAAATCCAAACCTGCGACTTGGACATAACCTTTTGCCACAAGTCGAGCCTTGTTCCTCGTCACCACCCCGTGCTCGTCCTGTTTGTTGCGGAACACCCACTTGGTTCCCACAACATTTTGCTTCGGACGAGGCACCAGTGTCCAAACTTCATTGCGCTTGAAGTTGTTTAACTCCTCTTGCATGGCCAACACCCAGTCCGGATCTAGCAAGGCCTCTTCTACCCTGAAAGGCTCAATAGAAGAGACAAAGGAGTAATGCTCACAAAAATTAACTAATCAAGATCGAGTAGTTACTCCCTTGCTAATGTCACCCAGAATTTGGTCGACGGGATGATCCCGTTGAATCATCGCTCGAACTTGGGTTGGAGGTGCCGGTTGCACTTCTTCCTCCATCACATGATTATCTTGTGCTCCCCCTTGATCACATGCCTCCTGTTGATGAACCTGTTCATCGTCTTGAGTTGGGGGTAGCACCATGGTCGAGGAAGAAGGTTGATCTCGTTTATCTTGTTCCTGTGGCCGTACTTCTCCAATCGCCATGGTCCGTATAGCGGCCGTCGGAACATCTTCTTCATCTACATCATCATAATCAACAACTTGCTCTCTTGGAGAGCCATTAGTCTCATCAAATACAACATCGCTAGAGACTTCAACCAAACCCGATGATTTGTTGAAGACTCTATACGCCTTTGTATTTGAGTCATAACCTAACAAAAACCCTTCTACAGCTTTGGGAGCAAACTTAGAATTTCTACCCTTCTTTACTAGAATGTAGCATTTACTCCCAAATACACGAAAGTACGATACATTGGGTTTGTTACCGGTTAGTAGCTCATACGACGTCTTCTTGAGGAGGCGATGAAGGTAGACCCTGTTGATGGCGTGGCAAGCAGTGTTAACGGCTTCCGTCCAAAAGCACTCGGGGGTCTTGAACTCTCCTAGCATTGTCCTCGCCATATCGATGAGCGTCCTGTTCTTCCTCTCTACCACACCATTTTGCTGTGGTGTGTAGGGAGCGGAGAACTCGTGCTTGATCCCTTCATCTTCAAGGAACTCCTCCACTTGAAGGTTCTTGAACTCGGACCCGTTGTCGCTCCTTATCTTTTTCACTTTGAGCTCAAACTCATTTTGAGCCCTCCTGAGGAAGCGCTTGAGGGTCCCTTGGGTTTCAGACTTATCCTGCAAAAAGAACACCCAAGTGAAGCGGGAAAAGTCATCAACAATAACTAGACCATACTTACTTCCCCCTATGCTTAGATAGGCGACGGGTCCGAAGAGGTCCATATGCAGCAGCTCTAGGGGTCTTGAAGTGGTCATCACATTCTTGCTGTGATGCGCTCCTCCCACCTGTTTCCCTGCTTGACAAGCTGCACAAGGTCTATCTTTTTCGAAATGAACATTGGTTAGACCTATCACATGTTCTCCCTTTAGAAGCTTGTGAAGGTTCTTCATCCCCACATGTGCTAAGCGGCGATGCCACAGCCAGCCCATGCAAGTCTTAGCCATTAAGCATGCATCTAGACCGGCCTCTTCTTTCGCAAAATCAACTAAATAAAGTTTGCCGTCTAATACACCCTTAAAAGCTAGTGAACCATCACTTCTTCTAAAGACAGACACATCTATATTTGTAAACAGACAGTTATATCCCATATTGCACAATTGACTAACAGATAGTAAATTATATCCTAGTGACTCTACTAAAAACACATTAGAGATAGAGTGCTCATTAGAAATTGCAATTTTACCTAACCCTTTTACCTTGCCTTGATTCCCATCACCGAATATGATTGAATCTTGGGAATCTTTATTCTTGACGTAGGAGGTGAACATCTTCTTCTCCCCCGTCATATGGTTTGTGCATCCGCTGTCGATAATCCAGCTTGAACCCCCGGATGCATAAACCTGCAAGGCAAATTTAGGCTTGGGACTTAGGTACCCAACTCTTGTTGGGTCCTACCAGGTTAGTCACAATTTCCTTAGGGACCCAAATGCAAGTTTTATCACCTTTGCATTTTGCCCCTAACTTCCTAGCAATTACTTTTCTATCCTTTCTACAAATTGCAAATGAAGCATTCAAAGCATAATAAATTGTAGAAGGTTCATTCACTACTTTCCTAGGAGCATGAATAACATTCTTTCTAGGCACATGATGAATAGCATTTCTCCTAGACATATTCCTACCATGCATATAGGAAGAACTAGAAGCAAACATGGCATGAGAGTCAGAATCATCAAAAGCATTATAACTCCTATAAGCATTTCTAGTTTGTCTCCTATCATGATACATAAAAGCATGGTTCTTTTGCACATTACTAGCCATAGGGGCCTTCCCTTTCTCCTTGGCGGGAATGGGAGCCTTATGGCTTGTTAAGTTCTTAGCTTCTCTCTTGAAGCCAAGTCCATCCTTAATTGAGGGGTGTCTACCAATTGTGTAGGCATCCCTTGCAAATTTTAGCTTATCAAAATCATTCTTGCTAGTCTTAAGTTGAGCATTAAGACTAGCCAGTTCATCATTAAGCTTGGAAATTGAAACTAGGTGTTCACTACAAGCATCAATGTCAAAATCTTTACACCTAGTACAAATATTAACATGTTCTACACAAGAATTGGATTTATTTGCTACTTCTAATTTAGCATTTAAATCATTGTTGACACCTTTCAAAGTAGAAATGGTTTCATGACAAGTAGATAGTTCAAAAGAAAGCATTTCATTTCTTTTAACTTCTAAAGCATAGGATTTTTGTGCCTCAACAAATTTATCATGCTCTTCATACAACAAATCCTCTTGCTTTTCTAAAAGTATATTTTTTTCATTCAAGGCATCAATTAATTCATTAATTTTGTCTATCTTAGATCTATCTAAGCCCTTGAACAAACATGAATAATCTACTTCATCCTCATCACTAGATTCGTCCTCACTTGAAGAAGCATAGGTAGAGTTGCGAGTACATACCTTCTTCTCCCTTGCCATAAGGCATGTGTGACGCTCGTTGGGGAAGAGGGTTGATTTGGTGAAGGCGGTGGCGGCGAGTCCTTCATTGTCGGAGTCGGACGAGGAGCAATCCGAGTCCCACTCCTTGCCTAGATGCGCCTCGCCCTTTGCCTTCTTGTAATGCTTCTTCTTTTCCCTCTTGTTTCCCTTTTCCTGGTCACTATCATTATCGGGACAGTTAGCAATAAAATGACCAAGCTTACCGCATTTGAAGCATGATCGCTTCCCCTTGGTCTTAGTCTTGCTCGGCTGTCCATTGCGACCCTTTAGCACCGTCTTGAATCTCTTGATAATGAGGGCCATTTCTTCTTCATTAAGACCGGCCGCCTCAATTTGCGCCACCTTGCTGGGTAGCGCCTCCTTGTTCCCTGTGGCTTTGAGAGCAAAAGGTTGCGGCTCGTTAATCGGTCCATTCAAGGCATCGTCCACATACCTTGCCTCCTTGATCATCATCCGCCCGCTGACGAATTTTCCTAGGACTTCTTCGGGCGACATTTTGGTGTACCTGGGATTCTCACGAATATTATTCACCAAATGAGGATCAAGAACGGTAAAGGACCTGAGCATTAGTCGGACGACGTCGTGGTCCGTCCATCGCGTGCTTCCGTAGCTCCTTATTTTGTTGATAAGGGTCTTGAGCCGGTTGTATGTCTGAGTTGGCTCCTCGCCCCTTATCATCGCGAACCGTCCAAGCTCGCCCTCCACCAACTCCATTTTGGTGAGCAAGGTAGCGTCATTTCCCTCATGAGAGATCTTGAGGGTATCCCAGATTTGCTTGGCGTTATCCAAGCCACTCACTTTATTATATTCATTCCTGCACAATGAGGCTAGAAGAACAGTAGTAGCTTGTGCATTCTTATGGATTTGCTCATTAATGAATATAGGATTATCCAAACTATTAAAGTGCATTCCACTATCTACAATCTCCCATATGCTAGGATGGAGAGAGAATAGGTGACTACGCATTTTGTGGCTCCAAAATCCGTAGTCCTCCCCATCAAAGTGTGGGGGCTTGCCGAGTGGAATGGAAAGCAAATGTGAATTTGAACTTTGCGGAATACGAGAGTAGTCAAAAGAAAAGTTAGAATTAACCGGTTTCCTTTGTTTGTAGTGGTCGTCGTCCTTTTGGGAAGAAGAGGACTCATCGCTGTCGTAGTAGACGATCTCCTTGATGCGTCTTGTCTTCTTCTTCTTCCCATCTCTTCGCTTGTGGCCCGAGCCCGAGTCATTGGACTTGTCATCCCTCGGCTCGTTGACGAAGGACTCCTTCTTGTCGTTGATCACAATTCCCTTCCCCTTAGGATCCATCTCTTCGGGCGGTTAGTCCCTTTCTTGAAGAGAACGGCTCTGATACCAATTGAGAGCACCTAGAGGGGGGGGGGGTGAATAGGTGATCCTGTAAAAGTTCAAAACTTAAGCCACAAAAACTTGTTAAGGGTTAGCACAAGTATGGCCAAGTGGCTAGAGAGAACTCAAAACACGATAACCACAAGAAAGCAATCACAGAGTTGACACGGTGGTTATCCCGTGGTTCGGCCAAGTACAAAACTTGCCTACTCCACGTTGTGGCGTCCCAACGGACGAGAGTTGCACTCAACTCCTCTCAAGTGATCCAATGATCAACTTGAATACCACGGTGTTTTTCTTTCCTTTGATCTTTTCCCGTTTGCGAGGAATCTCCACAACTTGGAGTCTCTCGCCCTTACAATTGAGTTCACAAAGAAATACGGAGTAAGGTGGGAATGAGCAACGCACACAAGACTCGAAAATCAGAGCAACAACACGCACACAAGTCGCAACAAGAGCTCGCAACGCAACACAAAGAGTTCACAACTCCACAAGAGCTCTATATGCTATCACAGTGAAACGAATGCGTGAGATTGATGTCTTGGTGCTTAGAAGAGTTGTAGGAATGCTTGGTATACTCCTCCATGCGCCTAGGGGTCCCTTTTATAGCCCCAAGGCAGCTAGGAGCCGTTGGGAACAAATCTGGAAGGCCATCTTTGCCTTCTGTCTCGTGGCGCACCGGACAGTCCGGTGCACACCGGACACTGTCCGGTGCCCGATTTGTTTCCTTAAATGGCGAAGCCGACCGTTGCCGACCGTTGCAGATCTGGCGCACCGGACAGTCTGGTGCACACCGGACAGTCCGGTGCCTCCTTCCGACCGTTGGCTCGGCCACGTGTCGCGCGCCGATCGCGCGGCCGACCGTTGGCCCGGCCGACCGTTGGCTCACCGGACAGTCCGGTGCACACCGGACAGGCCGGTGAATTTTAGCCGAAGTCGCCGGAGAAAAACCCGAGAGCGGGCTCTTCGGCCGAGGGAGCCTGGCGCACCGGACACTGTCCGGTGCACCACCGGACACTGTCCGGTGCACCACCGGACAGTCCGGTGCCCCAGACCGAAACAGCCCCTTGGCTGTACATAGCCAAGTCTTCTCTTCTCTTCTACTATCTGTTTCTAACACTTAGACAAATATATTAGTACACAAAACCAATGTACTACGACTTAGAAACATACCTTTGTTGAAGATTTGCACTTTGTTCATCCATGGGCATTGATTCACATTGAAGCACTTGTGTTGACACTCAATCACCAAAATACTTAGAAATGGCCCAAGGGCACATTTCCCTTTCAAACCCCCTCTTCAAGTCCCCACATACCCCCACCTCCCCCTGTCTCACTCATTTCGCCCCTGCACACTCACCCGAGCTGCGCGCACCCGTTCTTCTAGCTCGCTAGAGCTTCCCCGTCGCTAGGCCTCCTGAGCCCGAATCCGCCGCCGGTAGAGCTCGACCACCATCTCCGACTATGCTTCGCCAATGTCAGGCACAGCCTCGGCCTCGTTCCCGCCCCACCCAAGGTGAATTTTCCCGCTGGACCTTCTTTTCTCTCTCCCCCGTTTTCTCTGTCCCGTCGATTAGTCGCCGGTACCGGTACCATGCCGTCGAACCGAGACCCCCCGGCCAACTGCAACCGCCCCGTGCCTTCTTCGCCCGCATGGAGTCGCCGGCTCCGGCCATGGCGCTCTTGCCGTGCGCGCGGCCAAGCAAGACGGCGATCCTGACAAGGAGGACCCGCCCATCACTCTCCCCCTTTCCGCTTCTTCGTCCCCCTCGCGTGGTCGCTGACCGGTGGACCCTAGGTCCCACGCCTCAGCACAGCGCCTACCCCTTCCCCCCGTTCTGTGTCACCGCCTAGAGGACCCCGTCCGTCAGCGCGTGCCAGCGATGTCGCGCCTGTGCGGGCCCTCCATCGCTGACTAGCGGGCCCGAACTCTTCGTGACCCCGCCTGTCAGGCCCCGCCGTTTCCCCCTCCCGATTGCCTGAGTCGCCGACCCGTGGGCCCCGCCTGCCAAAGAGCACCCGCGCTCGCATCCCGCACTAGGGATGCCTAGGCCGCTGACGCGTGGGACCCATCAGTCAGCCCTCGCGTCCGATCTCGCGCGCCCGCTTCTAATCTCGGGCGTCTGTTCCCGATCGGATGGCCGAGAAGCCCGGATACCCTTTCGCTGTGGTCGATTTGCTTAGACCCCCTCGGTTTTCTGCGAATAGAACCCGCCGCCCTTAGACTTTACGTGCAGGCCCCTGAGTTATTACAAACAGACCCTTATCCTTTTAAATAATTACAGAATTAGACCTATTTTCATATTTTAAACTCCCAAACTTGTTTATTTCATAACTTTTGCAGATGAAATCCAAATTTAGTGATTCAAATTGCAAAATGTTCATAGTAATATTCTCTGTTTAAATAAATTAGATTCATTCACAATCTGCACACTCTAATTTTTATGTCTAACTATGAACTTGTATATGTATTGATTTATTCACTTAATAAAATAAATAAAAAGGGAAACCCTAGTGGTAAATAGATGTTTAATATTGGAAAGATAATAACATGTTGTGTATGAATTTATATCTGGTGCAACTCTTATGTCTCACTAAAATGAATAGAAACAGATAATGTTATCATGGACAACACTTAAAGAATAATCAACTTCTAAATGGGATTAGTTCATCCTATAATTTAAACTCCCTTTTGAGTTTATACTTTTCTTTTTGAGATGTGTTCCCATGTGTGTACATGATTGATGTGTTGTTTATTTATCATTTACGAAATGTATTGAATGCATGATCGCTTTATTTGGACAACGAGCAGTCTGTGGTTCTTGAGTGTGTTGCTGAAGATCTTCCTGAGCAACAACCTGGTGAAGGCAAGTGTCCTCTGACCTATTATGTCCTACTTACTCTATAATTCACTGTCCTGCATTATATTATTGAAACCTAAGGATTGACTAGTATGTATTTACTTTATCCTTGTTTACCTTTTTGGGTTAATCATGGTCAGCTTACGCTATTGCTTAAACTTAATCAATGAACATGATGTGATTATTTATGATACGATGATGTTATCCTGATGATGATGTTGTGATACTTTAGGGGGCTCAGGCCATTTTCCTGAGTACCTCTCCGTAAGGACCTGTTCGTGGAGTGACCACCCAGGATAAAAGTGCAACCATGAGGGTGGAATGGGGCGCCCTTAGTTGATTAATTAGATGAACCTGGGGGTGTAGTTGGCTTTGCCTGAGGGCCGTCAATGGGGGTTGGGGCGTGGTGCTCGCTCTGCCAAGGGGGGGTGCAGAGGTTCATTCGATTTGGTTTTGTTAGTCACCCACCTTGGGGAGGTGTACCGCGTTTGTATGACTAGCGAAACCTAACGAGCAGCTATGCACCAGGGGAGTCTTTGTAAAGGCTACGTAGTGTATCCCTGGCCATTCACCTCGGTAGTGAAGATCGGGTCTGTACAACCTAGGCTGGGAAGGGATCAGGACTCATGGGTAAAGTGTGCAACCTCTGCAGAGTGTTAGAAACTGGTATATCAGCCGACCTCACGGTTAAGAGCGGCCTTGGGATCCTCTTTGATTAGAAGAACTTTGATTACTTTATGATGATGGTCAATAATGTTGGTTATAATTCTGATCTCTGGTATTTCCTCTTGGAGGGAGTACTTTTGGGTAATAACTGGGTTTATTACTAAAACTTGGCTCTACTAATAGTAATAAATGCTTGACTAACTAAAAGCAACCGCTTAACCTTAACCCCACATACAACTAGTCCACTTTAGCCAAATGGGACATTTGTTGTGTACGTTGATGTGTACTCACCCTTGTTTTACCAAATCACCCCCACCCTAGGTTGTCCCCACTGTATTCAGTGCTCAAGAGAAGATGCTGACAACATGGATGACTTTGAGGAGTTTCAGGACTACGACGAGTTCTAGTTTTTCTTAGTGGCAAACCCCCAGTCAGCTGCCTATGAAGGCCACATCTTGTACGTTTTGTATTCCGCACTTTGATATTAATGCAAATGACTATGGCTATGTATTAGACTTTGTGGATGTCTCGAACATCTTATTGTAATAAAGTACCTTTCCGCTATTTACTTTGAGCATTGTGTGATGATGTCCAATTATGTCATTGTTGTGTACGTGAGTTTCTGATCCTGGCACGTATATGGTTCGCATTCGGTTTGCCTTCCAAAACCGGGTGTGACATATGTGGTATCAAAGCTAGGCTGACTGTAGGACTGCTAACCTAGACTAGAATTGTTGCCCTAAGGAATATATACCTCTACCATTACCTTGACCTTAGTGTCCTTTCAAAAGTTGGTCATCTTGACCAATTCTATGTTATCTACTTATCCCACACAAAAAAATTTGTCTCACTTTTCTTTCTGTTTATTTTTTGGTCTTATAGTTCTACTCTCACTCTTGTGCTTACGATGTTTTGTAGATAGCTCGTATTAGATGCACGACACGTAAGTCAGTGATCCCCTTTTTGCCTTCTCGTCTGGCGGAGCGTCCACTGCGTCGCACGGTGCCAGGTCAGTCCAGTCATCTGGAGAGACTGCATCGTCGCCTGCACGAGGAGCAGGAACGCCGACGCCAGGAGCAGCATGACTCTTCCCCCTCGCCTCAGCAGCAGGTGGAGTCTGGGAGGCCGCCTTCCCCTGCCGTAAAGCCCAAAATTGGTATAAGAAAAAATAAATAAATAAATAAATAAATAAATAATTGAGTGTTTTAGGGATTTCTTGATTTCCTTCTTTCATACTTAACTAATGTCATTAGTTTATGCAAATAGAAAGTAAATAAATAAAGAAATCAATGAAAGTGGAAAGATCTTCATATGAATTAGATTTCTTTTACTAATATGGTTGAGGGACATTCTTAGGGAGGGTAAGTAAAATCACCTTTTAATGAAGGTTACACATTAGAATTTATTTCTCCTAAAAATAATCTTTATGGCTTGTATGATGAGAACAATTGCTAAAAGGGATAATAAATAACAAAAATTATACTTTTGAATTCATATTGGAGTTTTGTCTGTGCACATAAATTGTTTTAAGCTTGAACTCTATTTACATTTAATTCGAATTGGAATTTAAGAACCTGATTTGAAATTAGGATTTAAATATGAAATCAGGAAAATAAAAGAAAAAGAAATGTGGTTGTACCCGCAGCTGGGCCAAGATTCCCCTTTGCCGGCCCATTCCTCTCCTATTTCCCTCTTCGGCGCGGCCCACTTCCCCTCAGCCCGCATGTCGCCCTCCCTCAATCTAGAATCTATGCGCTCGCTAGCTGCTTCCTAAGCACCTAAGACAATGGCGTGTGGGTCCATGCCATCAGATGTCTCCCCCACCAAATACCGGGTCTCAACAGAAAGCAGAACAGGGCGGATGCGATCCGTAGAAATCGTAACAAACCTAGGCATTGAACTGACTCGGATTCTCTATGCTCGGTGTATAAAGGCGGATACGTGACCCCTGAATCATAGCCATCGTAAGCTGCATCAGGAAGAGATAGCCGAGGGGATCATCGCCGTGGGAAGGTTCGCTGTTGTTGGTAACTCTTGCCTGCACCGCCATTAATGGATCAATGGGAGATCGGGCAGGATCGCCAGCACGCAGGGATTGTAATCGAGGTCGATTGAGAGCACGAAAGGCCATGGCGCGAACCACATTTTCATTGATTGCGCAGCATCCGCGCGGTGCCGTGGGACATCCTCCCCAGGATGATTTTTTTTATCGATGCTCGGTAATGATTACCTCCCTAAATTCGATTTCATTTGTGCTACGCTTAGCACTCTTAGATTGGAGTATAGAGCGCTGGATAAATGAAATTGCATCCGCCGTTGGGCTCTTTAGGCTGCGCCCTGTTTCCAGCACCGTTGCTTGCTGTGGGTGGAAAACGGTACACCAGCCATTGGATCCCAAGCGGGTGGCCGCAATCGACCCTCTGGCCGATACGGTCGGGTTGTTGTTGGGTCCATTGGATCTCTATCAGACGCCTGTGATTGATCGCGCTGGTTTAAAATATGGGTCATAGATCGTGAATCCTATGGTCCGGATTGAATACCGGTTCACATAGTACGCTAATCTAATCTGTGTCGTTCAACTGTGATCCGATGGATGAGACCGAGGATACCCCTTCGGGCTGGGATTTTTTCAGAAGAAACCTTAAGTCTTTAATAAATTAACCCGTCGTTTCCCGCGGGATACTTCTGAGTCTAAGGCATTTTTATGGAACAGCCCCTGTGTTTCTCTAGTTTTGTGTGCCCAGTCCAGAGAATTAGAAAATCCAGTAAAAGTAATTAGAAAATGATTTTTAATGTGTAAATAAATGATAGAAACTTGTATAATTCATGGAAAATTCATATTAAGTCCAAACTGACCCATTCCAGTTCCTATAATTTTTTTTAATATTGTTCATCACTCAGTAATACTGTTTTAACATGAAACTCATAATGAAATTTATCTCTTAATTAATTTTGTATCAAACACATAAAACCTTTAGAAATTCATAACTTAACATCCATAACTCCAAATGATTCATTCCAGTGGCATTTATTTCATTTAAATATTGTTTATCACCTAGTACCTTTGTTTAACCCTGAAATTTGATGTAAAATAGTTCAATTGAAGTAATCTATTCTAGGTGCTAAACAATTTCAGAAATTCATAACTCAATAACTGTAACTCCGTTTTAATCCATTCTAGTTGCATTAGTCTCACAATAATATCTATTATCATATGGTAACTTTGTTTTGTCATGAAATATAGGTTAAAATGTTGCACTTAGTCTATTCTATATTTAACCACGTGGATCTTTGGAAAACCATAATTTCTTAATCGTAGTTCTGAATTTAGTGGTTCTTGTTCCCACGATCTCATAGCGATGCGTAGATTATTATTACGCAGTTTATTCTTATGTTTAGTGTGATGTTAATTTTGCCTATACCATGTTTGTCTGTATTGCTATGTTTAGCAGTGAGGTCACGAGAATCTGAAGATCATCCTGGTACCTGGAATCTCAAGTCCCAGGCAAGTTGTGCCCTTGATCACTTCTTTTGACCCACTCATGTTCTAATTAATCATAATGGTCTGCATAGGTTAATTTTGATGGGACCCAATAGGTTACCCTAGTTTGATTATCTTTATACCTTGTTTACCACTGAACTTTTTGGGTAGTACTTGCTAGTGCTTTATGTGGTTTTGGGTATGAAGATACATTATTCATGATCACACTTTTATTATCTATTTATTATTACTGTTCATGATAAGATCATTATGTTAATTGGAACATGGAGCGACCACCCGGGAAAACAGTGCTACCACAAGGGTTTAATGGGACGCCCTTGGCTGATTAATTAGGAAAGCTAGTGGAAGACTACCTTACCCGAAAGGGGCAAGGGCAGTAGGGGAGTGGTCAGTGTAGGGAGGTCCTTGGGATGATTTTGCTGCGATGGCGATCATGCGAGGGGTCCCTGCATTGGAGCTTCCTATAAACTGTAGCGGGTTTTCTGAAGCTAGTGGAACTTTGTAAAGGCCTCGTAGTGTTATCCTGCCTCGCCTCTAATAGTCGCCTAGAGGGGGGTGAATAGGGCGAAACTGAAATTTACAAATATAAACACAACTACAAGCCGGGTTAGCGTTAGAAATATAAACGAGTCCGAGAGAGGGTGTGAAAACAAATCGCAAGCGAATAATGAAGTGAGACACGCGGATTTGTTTTACCGAGGTTCGGTTCTCTCAAACCTACTCCCCGTTGAGGAGGCCACAAAGGCCGGGTCTTTTTCAACCCCTTCCCTCTCTCAAACGGTCCCTCGGACCGAGTGAGCTTTCTCTTCTCAAATCAACCGGGAGCAAAACCTCCCCGCAAGGACCACCACACACTTGGTGTCTCCTGCCTCGGTTACAAGTGAGTTTTGATCACAAGAGCAAGTGAGAAAGAAAAGAAGCAATCCAAGCGCAAGAGCTCAAAAGAACACGACAAATCTCTCTCGCTAATCACTAAAGCCTTGTGTGGAATTGGAGAGGATTTGATCACTTGGGTGTGTCTAGAATTGAATTCCTAGCTCTTGTAATTGGTTGAGAAGTGGAAAACTTGGATGACTTGAATGTGGGGTGGTTGGGGGTATTTATAGCCCCAACCACCAAACTAGCCGTTTGGTGGAGGCTGACTGTCGTATGGTGCACCGGACATGTCCGGTGCGCCAGCCACGTCACCAATGCCGTTGGGTTCCGACCGTTGGAGCTCTGTCTTCTGGGCCCGCCTGGATGTCCGGTGGCACACCGGACATGTACTGTAGAGTGTCCGGTGTGCCAGCGCGCGCGTGCCTGACTTCTGCGCGCGACTGGCGCGCATTAAATGTTGCTGCAGGTGACCGTTGGCGCGAAGTAGTCGTTGCTCCGTAGTTACACCGGACAGTCCGGTGTACACCGGACATGTCCGGTGAATTACAGTGGAGTAGCCGTTGCGAATTCCCGAAGCTGGCGAGTTCCAGAGCCGCTCTTCCTTGGAGCACAGGACACTGTCCGGTGTACACCGGACAGTCCGATGAATTATAGCGGAGCGCCTCTGGATTTTCCCGAAGGTAACGAGTTTGACTTGGAGTCCTCTGGTGCACCGGACACTGTCCGGTGGGACACCAGACAGTCCGGTGCGCCAGACCAGAGGTGCCTTCGATTGTCCCTTTGCTCTTTTGTTGAACCCAATACTTGGTCTTTTTATTGGCTAAGTGTGAACCTTTGGTACCTGTATGACTTATACACTAGAGCAAACTAGTTACTCCAATTATTTGTGTTGGGCAATTCAACCACCAAAATTATATAGGAACTAGGTGTAAGCCTAATTCCCTTTCAATCTCCCCCTTTTTGGTGATTGATGCCAACACAAACCAAAGCAAATATAGAAATGCATAATTGAACTAGTTTGCATAATGTAAGTGCAAAGGTTGCTTGGAATTGAGCCAATATAAATACTTACAAGATATGCATGGATTGTTTCTTTATTTTTATCATTTTGGACCACGCTTGCACCACATGTTTTGTTTTTGCAAATTCTTTTGTAAATCCTTTTCAAAGTTCTTTTGCAAATAGTCAAAGGTAAATGAGTAAGATTTTGCGAAGCATTTTCAAGATTTGAAATTTTCTTCCCCTGTTTCAAATGCTTTTCCTTTGACTAAACAAAACTCCCCCTAGATTAAATCCTCCTCTTAGTGTTCAAGAGGGTTTTAAGATATTGATTTTGAAATACTACTTTCTCCCCCTTTTGAACATGATAAGATATAAATTTGAAATTTTCAATTAAAAATCATCTTAAAATTAGGTGGTGGTGCGGTCCTTTTGCTTTGGGCTAATACTTTCTCCCCCTTTGGCATGAATCGCCAAAAACGGAGTCATTAGAGCCCTAGAAATTACTTTCTCCTCCTTTGGTCATAAAATAAATGAGTGAAGAATATACCAAAGATGGAGAGATGCTCGGAGTGACGGCGAAGGATGAGTTGTGGAGTGGAGTGGAAGCCTTTGTCTTCGCCGAAGACTCCAATTCCCTTTTAATACACTTATGACTTGGTTTGAAATAGACTTGAAAACACATTAGTCATACCATATATAAAAGAGACATGATCAAAGGTATATTTATGAGCTATGTATGCAAGTTAGCAAAAGAAATTTCTAGAATCAAGAATATTGAGCTCATGCCTAAGTTTGGTAAAAGTTTGTTCATCAAGTGGCTTGGTAAAAATATCGGCTAATTGATCTTTAGTGTTAATGTATGCAATCTCGATATCCCCCTTTTGTTGGTGATCCCTAAGAAAATGATATCGAATGGCTATGTGCTTAGTGCGGCTATGCTCAACGGGATTATCCGCCATTTTGATTGCACTCTCATTATCACATAGCAAAGGAACTTTGGTCATTTTGTAACCGTAGTCCCGCAGGGTTTGCCTCATCCAAAGCAATTGCGCGCAACAATGGCCTGCGGCAATGTACTCGGCTTCGGCGGTGGAAAGAGCAACCGAATTTTGCTTCTTTGAAGCCCAAGACACCAAGGACCTTCCCAAGAACTGGCAAGTCCCCGATGTGCTCTTTCTATTAATCTTACACCCCGCCCAATCGGCATCCGAATAACCAATCAAATCAAATGTGGATCCCCGAGGGTACCAAAGCCCAAACTTAGGAGTATAAGCCAAATATCTCAAGATTCGTTTTACGGCCGTAAGGTGGGATTCCTTAGGGTCGGATTGGAATCTTGCACACATGCAAACGGAAAGCATAATGTCCGGTCGAGATGCACATAAATAGAGTAATGAACCTATGATCGACCGATATACCTTTTGATCGACGGATTTACCTCCCGTGTCAAGGTCGAGATGCCCGTTGGTTCCCATGGGAGTCTTGATGGGCTTGGCATCCTTCATTCCAAATTTGTTTAGAATATCTTGAGTATACTTCGTTTGGCTAATGAAGGTGCCCTCTTGGAGTTGTTTCACTTGAAATCCCAAGAAATACTTCAACTCCCCCATCATAGACATCTCGAATTTTTGTGTCATGATCCTACTAAACTCTTCACATGTAGATTCGTTAGTAGACCCAAATATAATATCATCAACATAAATTTGGCATACAAACAAATCATTTTCAAGTGTTTTGGTAAAGAGTGTAGGATCGGCCTTTCCGACTTTGAAGCCATTAGCTATAAGAAAATCTCTTAGGCGTTCATACCATGCTCTCGGGGCTTGCTTGAGCCCATAAAGCGCCTTAGAGAGTTTATAAACATAGTTAGGGTACTCACTATCTTCAAAGCCGGGAGGTTGCTCAACATAGACCTCTTCCTTGATTGGTCCATTTAGGAAGGCACTCTTCACGTCCATTTGGTAGAGCTTAAAGCCATGGTAAGTAGCATAGGCCAATAATATACGAATTGACTCAAGCCTAGCTACGGGTGCATAGGTTTCACCAAAATCCAAACCTTCGACTTGGGAGTATCCCTTGGCCACAAGTCAGGCTTTGTTCCTTGTCACCACACCATGTACATCTTGCTTGTTTCGGAAGACCCATTTGATTCCTACAACATTTTGGTTAGGACGTGGAACTAAATGCCATACCTCATTCCTAGTGAAGTTGTTGAGCTCCTCTTGCATTGCCACCACCCTATCCGAATCTTGAAGTGCTTCCTCTACCCTGTGTGGCTCAATAGAGGAAACAAAAGAGTAATGCTCACAAAAATGTGCAACACGAGATCTAGTGGTTACCCCCTTATGAATGTCGCCGAGGATGGTGTCGACGGGGTGATCTCGTTGGATTGCTTGGTGGACTCTTGGGTGTGGCGGCCTTGGTTCTTGCTCATCCTCCTTTTCTTGATCATTTGCATCTCCCCCTTGATCATTGCCGTCGTCTTGAGGTGGCTCATCTTGTTGATCTTCTCCTTCTCCATTTTGAGCCTCATCCTCATTTTGAGTTGGTGGAGATGCTTGCATGGAGGAGGATGGTTGATCTTGTGCATTTGGAGGCTCTTCGGATTCCTTAGGACACACATCCCCAATGGACATGTTCCTTAGTGCGATGTACGGAGCCTCTTCATTACCTATCTCATCAAGATCAACTTGCTCTACTTGAGAGCCGTTAGTTTCATCAAACACAACGTCACATGAGACTTCAACTAGTCCAGTGGACTTGTTAAAGACCCTATATGCCCTTGTGTTTGAGTCATAACCAAGTAAAAAGCCTTCTACAGTCTTAGGAGCAAATTTAGATTTTCTACCTCTTTTAATAAGAATAAAGCATTTGCTACCAAAGACTCTAAAATATGAAATATTGGGCTTTTTACCGGTTAGGAGTTCATATGACGTCTTCTTGAGGATTCGGTGTAGATACAACCTGTTGATGGCGTAGCAAGCGGTGTTGACCGCCTCGGCCCAAAACCGATCCGAAGTCTTGTACTCATCAAGCATGGTCCTTGCCATGTCCAATAGAGTTCGATTCTTCCTCTCCACTACACCATTTTGTTGTGGCGTGTAGGGAGAAGAGAACTCATGCTTGATGTCCTCTTCCTCAAGAAAGCCTTCAATTTGAGAGTTCTTGAACTCCGTCCCGTTGTCGCTTCTAATTTTCTTAATCCTTAAGCCGAACTCATTTTGAGCTCGTCTCAAGAATCCCTTTAAGGTTTCTTGGGTATGAGATTTTTTCTGCAAAAAGAACACCCAAGTGAAGCGAGAATAATCATCCACTATTACAAGACAATACTTACTCCTGCCGATGCTTATGTAAGCAATCAGGCCGAATAGATCCATATGGAGTAGCTCAAGCGGCCTGTCGGTCGTCATGATGTTCTTGTGTGGATGGTGTGCTCCAACTTGCTTCCCTGCCTGGCATGCACTACAAATCCTGTCTTTCTCAAAATGAACATTTGTTAGTCCTAAAATGTGCTCTCCCTTTAGAAGCTTATAAAGATTCTTCATCCCAACATGGGCTAGTCGGTGGTGCCAGAGCCAACCCATGTTAGTCTTAGCAATTAAGCAAGTGTCGAGTTCAGCTCTATCAAAATCTACCAAGTATAGCTGACCCTCTAACACTCCCTTAAATGCTATTGAATCATCACTTCTTCTAAAGACAGTGACACCTACATCAGTGAATAGACAGTTGTAGCCCATTTGACATAATTGAGAAACGGAAAGCAAGTTGTAATCTAATGAATCAACAAGAAAAACATTGGAAATGGAATGGTCAGGAGATATAGCTATTTTACCCAAACCTTTGACCAAACCTTGATTTCCATCCCCGAATGTGATAGCTCGTTGGGGATCTTGGTTTTTCTCATATGAGGAGAACATCTTCTTCTCCCCTATCATGTGGTTTGTGCACCCGCTGTCGAGTATCCAACTTGAGCCCCCGGATGCATAAACCTACAAAACAATTTTAGTTCTTGACTTTAGGTACCCAAACGGTTTTGGGTCCTTTGACATTAGAGACAAGAACTTTGGGTACCCAAACACAAGTTTTTGACCCCTTGTGTTCGCCCCCAACAAACTTGGCAACTACCTTACCGG
Source organism: Zea mays (assembly GCF_902167145.1). Taxonomy (NCBI): domain Eukaryota; kingdom Viridiplantae; phylum Streptophyta; class Magnoliopsida; order Poales; family Poaceae; genus Zea; species Zea mays. Next base: position 46,826,646 of record NC_050102.1, on the reverse strand, counting down.
ATTTGTTAGTCAAAACATAAGATGCATCAAAAGTCTTAAATGAAATGTCATGATCATTTGATGCATTAGGAGTTTTCTTCTTAGGCAACTTAGCACGGGTTGGTTGCCTAGAGCTAGATGTCTCACCCTTATACATAAAAGCATGATTAGGGCCAGAGTGAGACTTCCTAGAGTGAATCCTCCTAATTTTGCTCTCGGGATAACCGGCAGGGTACAAAATGTAACCCTCGTTATCCTGAGGCATGGGAGCCTTGCCCTTAACAAAGTTTGACAGTCTTTTAGGAGGGGCACTAATTTTGACATTGTCTCCCCTTTGGAAGCCAATGCCATCCTTAATGCCAGGGCGTCTCCCATTATAAAGCATACTACGAGCAAATTTAAATTTTTCATTTTCTAAGTTATGCTCGGCAATTTTAGCATCTAATTTTGCTATATGATCATTTTGTTGTTTAATTAAAGCCATGTGATCATGAATAGCATTAATATCAACATCTCTACATCTAGTACAAATAGATACATGCTCAACAATAGATGTAGAGGGTTTGCAAGATTTTAATTCCACAACCTTAGCATGTAATATGTCATTTTCACTTCTAAGGTTAGAAATAGTAATATTGCAAACATCTAGTTCTTTAGCCTTAGCAATCAAGTTTTCATTCTCTAATCTAAGGCTAGCAAGAGATACATTCAATTCATCAATCTTAGCAAGCAAATCAACATTGTCATCTCTAAGATTGGGAATTGAAACATTACAAGCATTAGAATCAACCTTAACAATTAATTTAGCATTTTCATTTCTAAGATTGGCAATAGTGTCATGGCAAGTGCTTAGCTCACTAGATAGTTTTTCACATTTTTCTACTTCTAGAGCGTAAGCATTTTTAACCTTAACATGTTTCTTGTTTTCCTTAATTAGGAAGTCCTCTTGGGAATCCAAAAGGTCATCCTTTTCATGAATAGCACTAATTAATTCATTTAATTTTTCCTTTTGTTCCATGTTAAGATTGGCAAAAAGGGTATGCAAATTATCCTCCTCATCACTAGCATTATCATCACTAGAAGACTCATATTTAGTGGAGGATTTAGATTTAACCTTCTTCCTTTTGCCGTCCTTTGCCATGAGACACTTGTGGCCGACGTTGGGGAAGAGAAGTCCCTTGGTGGCGGCGATGTTGGCGGCGTCCTCATCGGAGGAGGACTCGGTGGAGCTCTCGTCGGAGTCCCACTCCCGGCAAACATGGGCATCGCCGCCCTTCTTCTTGTAGTACCTCTTCTTTTCTCTCCTCCTTCCCTTCTTGTCGTCGCCCCTGTCACTGTCACTAGATATAGGACATTTTGCAATAAAATGACCGGGCTTACCACATTTGTAGCACACTTTCTTGGAGCGGGGTTTGTAGTCCTTCCCCCTCCTTTGTTTGAGGATTTGGCGGAAGCTCTTGATGACGAGCGCCATTTCCTCATTGTCGAGCTTTGAGGCGTCGATTGGTTGTCTACTCGGTGTAGACTCCTCCTTCTTCTCCTCCGTCGCCTTAAATGCGACCGGTTGTGCCGCAGATGTGGAGGGATCATCTAGCTCGTTGATTTTCTTCGAGCCCTTGATCATATATTCAAAGCTCACAAAATTCCCGATTACTTCCTCGGGAGTCATTAGCGTATATCTTGGATTACCACGAATTAATTGTACTTGAGTAGGGTTAAGGAAAATAAGTGATCTTAGAATAACCTTAACCACCTCGTGGTCATCCCATTTCTTGCTCCCGAGGTTGCGCACTTGATTCACCAAGGTTTTGAGCCGGTTGTACATATCTTGTGGCTCCTCCCCTTGGCGAAGACGGAAGCGACCGAGCTCCCCCTCGATCGTTTCCCGCTTGGTGATCTTGGTGAGTTCATCACCCTCGTGCGCGGTTTTGAGTAAGTCCCAAATCTCCTTCGCACTCTTCAACCCTTGCACCTTGTTATATTCCTCTCTACTTAGAGAGGCAAGGAGTATGGTTGTGGCTTGGGAGTTGAAGTGCTCGATTTGGGCCACTTCATCCTCATCATAGTCTTCATCCCCTACGGATGGTACCTGTGCACCAAACTCAACAACATTCCATATACTTTTGTGGAGTGAGGTTAGATGAAATCGCATTAAATCACTCCACCTAGCATATTCTTCACCATCAAATGTTGGTGGTTTGCCTAATAGGACGGAAAGTAAAGGTGTATGTGTAGAAATGCGAGGGTAGCGTAGGGGAATCTTACTATACTTCTTACGCTCTTGGCGCTTAGAAGTGACGGATGCCGCGTTGGAGCCGGAGGTGGATGTCGATGAAGAATCGGTTTCGTAGTAGACCACCTTCCTCATCCTCTTTTTCTTGTCCCCACTCCGATGTGGCTTGTGGGAAGAGGATTTCTTCTTCTCTTTGTTGTGTGAAGAAGATTTCTTCTCCTTCCCTTTGGAGGAGTTTTTCTTCTCCTTCCTCTTGTTGCGGGACTCTTCCGATGAAGTCTTCCCGTGGCTTGTAGTGGGCTTTTCGTCGGTCTCCATCTCCTTCTTGGCGTGATCTCCCGACATCACTTCGAGCGGTTAGGCTCTAATGAAGCACCGGGCTCTGATACCAATTGATAGTCGCCTAGAGGGGGGGTGAATAGGGCGAAACTGAAATTTACAAATATAAACACAACTACAAGCCGGGTTAGCGTTAGAAATATAAACGAGTCCGAGAGAGGGCGTGAAAACAAATCGCAAGCGAATAATGAAGTGAGACACGCGGATTTGTTTTACCGAGGTTCGGTTCTCTCAAACCTACTCCCTGTTGAGGAGGCCACAAAGGCCGAGTCTTTTTCAACCCCTTCCCTCTCTCAAACGGTCCCTCGGACCGAGTGAGCTTTCTCTTCTCAAATCAACCGGGAGCAAAACCTCCCCGCAAGGACCACCACACACTTGGTGTCTCTTGCCTCGGTTACAAGTGAGTTTTGATCACAAGAGCAAGTGAGAAAGAAAAGAAGCAATCCAAGCGCAAGAGCTCAAAAGAACACGACAAATCTCTCTCGCTAATCACTAAAGCCTTGTGTGGAATTGGAGAGGATTTGATCACTTGGGTGTGTCTAGAATTGAATGCCTAGCTCTTGTAAGTGGTTGAGAAGTGGAAAACTTGGATGACTTGAATGTGGGGTGGTTGGGGGTATTTATAGCCCCAACCACCAAACTAGTCGTTTGGTGGAGGCTGACTGTCGTATGGTGCACCGGACAGTCCGGTGTACACCGGACATGTCCGGTGCGCTAGCCACGTCACCAATGCCGTTAGGTTCCGACCGTTGGAGCTCTGTCTTCTGGGCCCGCCTGGATGTCCGGTGGCACACCGGACATGTACTGTAGAGTGTCCGGTGTGCCAGCGCGCGCGTGCCTGACTTCTGCGCGCGACTGGCACGCATTAAATGCTGTTGCAGGTGACCGTTGGCGCGAAGTAGCCGTTGCTCCGCAGTTACACCGGACAGTCCGGTGTACACCGGACATGTCCGATGAATTATAGCAGAGTAGCCGTTGCGAATTCCCGAAGCTGGCGAGTTCTAGAGCCGCTCTTCCTTGGAGCACCGGACACTGTCCGGTGTACACCGGACAGTCCGGTGTACACCGAACAGTCCTGTGAATTATAGCGGAGCGCCTCTGGATTTTCCCGAAGGTAACGAGTTTGACTTGGAGTCCTCTGGTGCACCGGACACTGTCCGGTGGCACACCGGACAGTCCGGTGCGCCAGACCAGAGGTGCCTTCGGTTGTCCCTTTGCTCTTTTGTTGAACCCAATACTTGGTCTTTTTATTGGCTAAGTGTGAACCTTTGGTACCTGTATGACTTATACACTAGAGCAAACTAGTTAGTCCAATTATTTGTGTTGGGCAATTCAACCACCAAAATTATATAGGAACTAGGTGTAAGCCTAATTCCCTTTCAGCCTCCTCGGTAGCGGTGTATGGGAAGTCGTGATCTCTTGGCAGATGGGTAACATGACTTGTGGGTAAAGATGTGCAACTTCTGTAGAGTGTAAAACAGGTATACTAGCCGTGCTCACGGTCATGAGCAGCTCGGACCCTCACATGATTAATTTATGGAACTAAATTCAATTTGTCATATGCATTGCATCGCAGGTGATGTTATTACTTTTCTTAATTGGGTTGGTATTTACTTATACTTAGTAACTGCTAATAAAATTTTGACCAACTTTAAAAGCAATGCTCAGCTCTAACCATCCTCTTTGGTAAGCCTTACACTTCACGTGAGCTCCCACCTTTGGTGAGTTCATGCACATTATTCCCCACAACTTGTTGAGCGATGAACGTATGTGAGCTCACTCTTGCTGTCTCACACCCCCCACAGGTCAAGAACAGGTACCACAGGATGAGGCGCATGGAGGATGCTGTGACGAGTTCGTGAGAGGTCTAGGCCGTCGTCTCCCAGTCAACTTTTGGTTGCTAGACCGTTGTCTCCTTATAATGTAATTATTTATTTTGTATAGAACTCCTATTATATAGTAAAGATGTGACATTCGATCCTGTGCCATGATTCATCATATGTGTGAGACTTGGTCCCAGCACACCTGGTGATTATGTTCGCACCCGAGTCTTGGTACCCCAAAACCCGGGTGTGACACCTGCACCTCAGCTAGAGATGCCCCCTGCACCACCATAGGGCATCCCGGCTATAGGAGGAGACCCTGACGGAGACGAAAACGACGACGACACCGGTGGCAATTCAAGCCACGACACGGAGCTCTCAGAGGAGCCGGAGCTAGAGGGGTGGATCGCTAGACCCATCACTCATGATGCCGCTTGCGGGTGTCACTTCCGCGATGCTCTCGACACCTTGCTGCGTTGGGCCTTCGACTGACACACTTGGTCCTTCGAGTACCGTTGTGTAGTCTACCAGCATCGTCGTGGGTTATACTCGGACCAGTGGGAGGCTACTTGCTTGGTGCGCCATCCAGACGATTCTATTACTGAGAGGGATACTGCCGAGGTAGCCATGCAAGATGCAGCACGACGTGTGTCACACCCGGTTTTAGAAGGCAAACCGAATGTGAACCATGTACGTGCTAGGATAAAAAATGCACGTACACATCGATTACATAATTGGACATCATCACACAATGCTCAAAATAAATAGCGGAATGGTACTTTAATTACATCAAGATGTCAGAGACATCCACATAGTCTAATACATAGCCATAATGTTCAACATAAATATCAAAGTGTGGAGAAACGAAATGTAGATGATAAGCCTACACACGCAGCTGACTGGGGGTTTGCCACTAAGATAAACTAAAACTCATCGTAATCCTGGAACTCCTCGAAGTCCTCCATGTTGCCAGCATCACCTCCTGAGCACCTAGTACAATGGGGACAACCTGGGGTGGGCGTGGTGTGTAAAGCAAGGGTGAGTACACATCAACGTACTCAACAAGTGTCTCGTTTGGCTAAAGTGGACTAGCTGTATGGGGGGGTTGAGGTTAAGCAGTTGCTTTTAGTTGGTCAAAAATTTATTAGTATTAGTAGAGCCAAGTTTTAGTAATAAACCCAGTTATTACCCAAAAGTACTCCCTCAAAAGAGGAAATACGAGAGATCAGATTTATAACATCATTGTTAACCATCACCATAAAAGTATCCAAACTTCTTCTAACCAAAGAGTATCCCAAGGCTGCTCTTAACCGTGAGCTCGGCTGATATACCAGTTTCTAACACTCTGCAGAGGTTGCACACTTTACCCACGATTCGTGATCCCTTTCTAGCCTAGGTTGTACAAACTCGATCTTCACTACCAAGGTGAATGGCCAGGGATACACTACGTAGCCTTTACAAAGACTCCCCTGGTGCATAGCTGCTCATTAGGTTTTGCCAGTCATATAAACGCAGTACACCTCCCCAAGGTGGGTGACTAACAAAACCAAATATAATGAACCTCTGCACGCTACCCTTGGCAGAGCGAGCACTACGCCCCGGCCCCCATTGATGGCCCATAGGCAAAGCCAACTACACCCCCAGGTTCATCTAATTAATCAGCTAAGGGCGTCCCATTCCACCCTCATGGCTGCACTGTTTATCCCGGGTGGTCACTCCACAAATAGGTCCTTACGGAGAGGTACTCAGGGAAAAGGCCTGAGCTCCCTAGAGTATCACAAAATCGTCAACATAATCAAGATAACAATATCGTATCATAATTGTTCACATCATGTTCATTGATTAAAGTTAAGGCAATAGCAAAATTCTAACCATGATAACCCAAAAGGTAAACAAGGATAAGTAAATACACACTAGTCAATCCTTAGGTTTCATAAAGTAATGTGGGACAGTGAATTATAGAGTATGTAGGACATAATAGGTTAGAGGACACTTGCCTTCACCAGGTTGTTGCTTAGGGAGGTCTCCAACAACACACTCAGAAACTTCGGACTGCTCGTTGTCTAAATAAAGCGAGCATGCATTCAATACATTTGGAAAGTACAAATGAACAACATACCAAACATGTACAAACATAGGAATTCATCTTAAAACACAATAGGGAATAATGACATCAAAGTATAACATGAACTATAACATAGACTAACTTTCCATGGAAATAGATTATTATTTCTCTAAGTGTTACGCACAAATACATAACATAGTTCAATTTATTTTATTTTGACCTAAAAATTAGACCGGAGATGATTTCATGTAATACACATTATTAATCTCATAAGATTAAACATGTTTAAATCTCTAGGGTTCTCCTTTTATTTATTTTATTAAATAAATAAATCTACACCTACATTAGTTCATACTTAATCATAAAAATTAGAATATGCAGATAGTAACTGAAACTAATTTATTTAAACAGAGAATAATCCTATGAACATTTTGCAATTTGAATCACTAAATTTGGAGTTCATATGCAAAAGATATGAAATAAACAAGTTTGGGAATTCAAAATATGAAATTAGGTCTAATTCTATGAATATTTAAAAGTCCAGGGTTAAGTCTGCAAGATTACTGGGGCCTACGTGCGAAAACCAGGGACAGCGGGTTGATTCTAAACAAATCGAGGGTCTCTTTAATAAAACTACCGCGCGAAGGGGTATCGGGTGATTCCAACCGTTAGATCAGAAACCGACGGCCAAGATTAGATCTACGGCCGAGGGCGCGCGCGCGGGCGGGAGAGCGCTGACAGGCAGGCCAGGGGATGTCAGCGGCAGAGGGGGAGGGCGCACTGACCGAGTGGGCCCAGCGCCAGGGGACACAGGCGCTGACAGGCGGGCCAGGGGCGCAGGGTGCGTGTGTGCGAAGCGGTATCCGCGAAATGGGCCATGCGATCAAGATCGGACGGGGGAGATCAGACTAGGGAGGGTCGAACGGCTGCGGGCGGCGCTGCTCCTCTCCGCGGCGGTGAGGTCACCAGAGTTGGGGCAGGCGCGTGCTAGGGTGGCTCCGGGGTCGCCGGGATTGGGCAGAGAGGGAGAAGATGCTACGGTGAACTTAGTGGCAGGAAAAGGCCACAAATCCGAGGATAGAGAGGGGAGAACGACGAGGAGAAGGCCTCGGGCGGACCAAAGGAACTCCGATGAGGGATTCCGGCCATAGGGAGGGGGCTTGAGGCGCGCTAAGGCCTGGGAAGGCTTCAGCAGAGGCAGGGGTGACACTGAGACCTACACCGGGGCACTGGACCAGGCTAAACTGGCCGGCCACCGCACGGACGCGGCGGACCGCCACGGCCGAGCACCGGCGATGCCAAAATTTGCCGAGCACAGAGCAAAATTGGGGAAATTAAGCACGGGCAAAGGTGTCTCACCTCGGGGTGGAGCTCGGGGTGGCTTGGCGCGGGTCTCCGGTAGCGTCTGGCGGCGTGGGCAGAGCGCGAGAGAGGGCAGAGCTGTGCAAAATGAGGCAGGGAAGTGAGTGCGGGCACTGGCAGGGCTCTAAGAGGGAGCTGGGGCGCGTGGGTGGGCGTCGTGACCGAGAATTTCGGCGACGTGCGCGAGTGCGCACGCGCCGGTCCATGGCGGTGCGGGGAGGCGGAACTGACAAGGAGGGTCCACGGCGCAGAGAGAGAGAGAAAAGGGGCGCACGGGGCAACGGCTCAGCGCCTGGCAGCACAGGCCCGCGAGGTAGAGAGGGAAGAGGGGCGTGGAGGCGAAAACAACTAGCGCCGACAGGTCAGCCCCAGTGGGCAGAGAGCGAGAGAGAGAGAGCGCGGGAGACAAAACTACCGCTGATAGGTGGATCCCACTTGTCAGGCGGCGCGGGCGCGCGGCCTGGCTGGGCCGAGCTAGGCTGCTGGGCTGCTTTTTCTTTTTCTTTGGATTTTCTAATTCTTTTTCTATTTCTTTTCTCTAGGGTTTCCAATTCCAAATTCAAATTAGGTTTCAAATTCATATAAATTCAAACATGTACAACACTTCAAAGAATAAATAAGCTCAACATGATGCAACATGTCATGACTCATAATGTTTTGGCAAAAATAAATAATTAAATCCCCCGAACTTTAAGCTAAATCTACTTAAAAGGGAAAAAAGAAGAGAGGATCTAGAGAGAGATAAAAACTAGGGTGATAAAGAGAAGAGTAACACAAGAATTTGGGTGATCATTAGAAAGAAATTTTATACCCCCAAATTCAGGGTGTTATAGACCTATCCCCTTAAAAGAATCTTGCCCTCGAGATTCAGGGCTGGCTAGCAAAGAGCTCAGGGTACTTGGCTTTCAAATCATCCTCTCGTTCCCAGGTGGCTTCTTCTTCTGAGTGGTGACCCCATTTGACTTTGCACATCCTGATGGTACTTCTCCGAGTGACCCGATCTGCTGTCTCCAGAATCTGAGTTGGCTTCTCAATATAGGTCAGATCCTCTTGAACTTCAAGATCCTCTATTGGCAACTGCTCTTCTGGCACTCTCAAGCATTTCTTCAACTGAGACACATGGAACACATCGTGTACAGCTGACAGATTCTTCGGTAAACTGAGTTGATAAGCCACTTCTCCACGTCTTGCTTGAATATGATACGGTCTGATATATCGAGGTGCTAGCTTGCTTTTGACTCTGAATCTTTTGATTCCTCTGATTGGTGACACCTTCAAGTAGACATAGTCTCCTACTTCAAAACTCAGTTCTCTTCTTCAGGTGTCGGCATAACTTCGTTGTCTGGACTGTGTTACCTTTAAATTCTCTCGGACCATTCTGATGTTCTCTTCGGCTTCAAGCAAAGTATCTGGACCGAACACCTGTCTTTCACTAGGTTGGTCCCAATGCAATGGAGTTCTGCAATTCCTCCCATAGAGCGCTTCGAATGGTGACATCTTCAGACTAGCTTGATAGCTGTTGTTGTAAGAGAATTCCGCATATGGTAATCTCTTGTCCCATCCTATTTTATCTTGCAAAGCACAAGCCCTCAACATATCCTTCAGAATCTAATTAGTTCTCTCTGTTTGACCATCTGTCTGCGGGTGATAAGCTGAGCTAAACTTCAAGTGTGTGCCCAAAGCTTCATGCAACTGCTGCCAAAAATGAGAGGTGAACTGAGTGCCTCTATCTGATACTATCTTCTTCGGAACGCCAAGCAAGCATACAATCCGAGACATGTATAGTTCAGCCAACATTGCACTGTTGTAAGTGGTCTTGACTGGTATGAAATGGGCCACCTTTGTCAAACGGTCCACTACTACCCAGATAGAGTCATAACCAGTACGAGTGCGAGGAAAACCGACTATGAAGTCCATTCCGATCTCATCCCATTTCCACTAAGGAATCTGCAATGGTTGCAACAAACCTGCAGGTCTCTGATATTCTGCTATAATCCTCTGACAACTGTCACATATAGCCACATACTCTGCTATTTCCCTTTTCATTCCATACCACCAGAATCTTTTCTTTAGGTCTTCGTACATCTTCTCACTACCAGGGTGTATAGAGTATGTTGTCTCATGAGCTTCCTTGAGAATCAGTTCCTGTATCGATTTGATGTCGGGAACACACAGTCTATCCTTGAACCATACCACTCCTTCTGCATCTTCACGGAAATCCTTGTCTTTTCCATCTATGATTAGCTGCCGGATCTCGTTGATTTTCTCATCATCCTTCTGACCCTTCCTGATGTCTTGCTCTAAAGTGGGTTCCAACTCAATTGTCACTCCTTGAGTGTTGTTCAGAAATCCGAGACTTAATATGTCGAATTCCTTCGCTAGCTCGTACGGCATCGGGTGAGCGGCCAACATATTAACTTGACTCTTTCTACTCAGAGCATATGCAACCACATTTGCTTTTCCTGGGTGATAATGAATCTCCAACTCATAATCCTTGATCAACTCTAACCATCTTCGCTGCCTCATGTTTAACTCTGACTGAGTGAATATGTACTTGAGGCTCTTGTGATCCGTGTAGATATCACACTTCTGCCCATAAAGATAATGCCTCCAGGTCTTCAATGCATGAACCACGGTTGCTAATTCCAGATCATGAGTAGGATAACTCTTCTCATGAATCTTCAACTGTCGGGACGAGCATGCCACTACTCTCCCTTCATGCATCAACACACATCCTAGTCCGGTGTATGAAGCATCACAATATACTGAGAATGGCTTGTGAACATCTGGCAGAATCAGTACTGGTGTCGTTGTCAACTTCTCCTTCAATGTCTCAAAGGACTTCTGGCATGCTGGAGTCCACTTGAACTCAACCTTCTTTGCCAACAAGGCTGTCATTGGCCTGGCAATCTTGGAGAAACCTTCAATGAAACGTCGATAATAATCGGCCATTCCGATGAAACTCTCGATTCCTTGGACATCTTTTGGTGCTTTCCAGTCCAAGATAGCTGTTACCTTCTTCAGATCTACATCCAATCCCTCTCGGTTTATAATGTGACCCAAGAACAGGACCTCACTGATCCAGAACTCGCACTTGCTAAGCTTAGCATACAGCTGACAATCTCGTAGCCTCTAAAGTACCTTCCTCAAATGCTCCTCATGCTCTTGCTCATTCTAGGAATATATGAGAATATCATCAATAAACACGACCACGAACTTGTCGAGGTAGTCCATGAACACAATGTTCATCAAGTACATAAAGTAAGTTGTCGCATTCGTCAAACCGAATGACATGACCGTGAACTCATACAGTTCATACTTGGTGATAAATGTCGTCTTCGGTATATCCGAGGGTCGGATTCTGAGCTGATGGTAGCCTAACCTCATATCTATCTTCGAGAACACACTGGCTCCTCTCAACTAATCGAATTAATCTTCAATTCTGGGCAGAGGGTACTTGTTCTTGATAGTAACCTTATTCAAGGCTCGATAATCGATGCACATCCGCTTCGTGCCATCCTTCTTCTCCACAAACAGCACTGGGGCTGCCCAAGGCGAGGTACTCGGTCTGATGTAGCCTTTCTTCGACAACTCATCAATCTGCTTCTTGAGTTCCACCAACTCTGGTCCAGACACTCGATAGGCTCTCTTGGAAATAGGGCGGTTCCTGGTATAAGCTCTATGGCGAATTCAACCTTCCTTTCAGGTGGCACACCCGATAACTCCTCGGGAAACACATCTGGGAATTATGACACTACATTGATAGCCTTTGATGGTTTAATCTCCTCAATATGGGCGGTGACTTGGTGACAACTTCCTTTTCTTGGTCCAGACAAGACCAACTCCACTAACACTTCTTCTCCTGATAGGGACACTAACTTCATTGTTCTCTTGTCACAGCTAAGACTGGCTTGATACTTGGTTAGCCAATTATCCCTAGGATGACATCTATAGTTGTATCCTGCTTACCCATAACTATTAAAGAAGGTGGGGAACTCTATCCCCCTTATTTGAACTCTTGCACTAGGGCAAAATCTATCCGTTTGGGTTCTTCCACCAATTGAACTAACCCTCATAGGTGGATACATGGGTGCTACTGATATATTATGTGTTTCTACCCATGATGCAGTCACAAAAGAATGCGTTGCTCCAGTATCAAATAAGACATTTGCAGAATGGTACTCAACTGAAAACGTACCTAGTGCCACTCCTGGAGTCTCCTGGACTGTGTCGACCTCCAAGTGGTTCACCTTTCCATACTGGGCACGAGGCTACCCACGATTGTTGCCTCCTTGCTGCATTGCATTCTGCCTGACTGTGGCATTGGGAGCGGCTGCTGCTGAGCTACTTTCTTTGGGCAATAATTCGCCCAATGGTCTTGTTCCCCACAGTGGAAACATGCACGACTTCCTCCTTGCGCTAGTGCTGCTTGGTTGTTCTGGTTGGTTGTTGGGGCAGGAAGACGAGGTGCCTGGTTGCTCTGACACTGATATTGATTTCCTCCCTGCTGGTTATTCTAATGGTACTGCTGCTGCTGCTGAGGAAATTGTCTCTGGTACTGCTGGTGGTGGTTCTGATGCTGATGTTGGTGTTGGTGACCCTGCTTGAATAGCTGAGGTGGGTTTCCTGAGTAGCAAGGACGGCTGCTACTCCCGACCTGAGATCCACCAATCTTGCATTTCCTGTCTTCCATCTCCTGACGCTTCCTTTCAGTCATGATTGCTCTGTCGATAAGATGTGGAAGGTAGGGAAGGTGTGGTTCATCAGCTGGTAGTGGAGGGGATCAACCAATCCTCTCAAGAAGCGGTACTGCCTCTTGGCATCCGTGTTGACATCTTCTGGGGCATAACGTGACAACTGCAAAAACTTGTCCCTGTACTCGCTGACGGATAGGGGACCTTGCTTCAGGGCGAGAAACTCCTCGTTCCTCACTATCATCAGCCCCTCGGGCACATGGTAGCGACGGAAGTTGTCCCTGAATTCTTCCCAAGTGATGGCTTCAGGGTTAGCATGGGTGGCAAAGTAAGACTCCCACCAAGACTGGGCTGCTTCCCTCAGTTGTCGGGGACCGTACAACACCTTCTCACGATCGTTGCACTGGGCAGTGTGCAACTCACGCTCGACGATACGCAGCCAATCTTCGGCATCCATGGGATCAGTAGAGTGGGCAAAGACTAGGGGATGGCCCCTCATGAATTCTGCCCGCTTGTCTCTAGGCACTTGTGGCATCTGGACTTGCACTGGAGGCTGAGACGGGGGTGGTTGCTGCTGCACTTGCTGCATTGCTGCTAAGGTCTGCCTGATTGCATGAACTACTTTGTGTCTGCATCATGAACATCTGCTCGACTGTCATCGGTGGTGGCGGTGGCAACTGCTACTGCTGGGCTACATCCTCTTGGGTGCCTGCTGTTCTAGCTGAGCACGCCTCGCACCTCTGCGCCTGTTCTCAGACATCTGTAGAAATCACACACATATATCAAATCTGACTCAGCAGTCCTTCAACATAAGAAAAGATGTATAGAAAATCCTCATAGCACTGAACAAATGACCATCTTCACTGACAGCTTCTCAGATAAAGAGGAAAGTGGAAATAAATGGATTACCCAACTAAATAACTGACTTTATTAATAACTATACCAAGTTGCAGGGGATACCCACACCTTGGTGACAATCATTACAAAGATCCAACTTCAGTACATGTCCATCATAACAAGCATCCAACATAAGATAAGCAAACTAATTCTAACTAAAACTGACTAGACTAAGACACTGAACCAAGCATTATTATAGACTTCGACTCTATCGATCTAGGGATCCAAATCTATCCGGGTCCTGCAGTCTGGGGTACCATAGTCGAAGCGACCACCGGGCGGTGAACGGTAAGGGTGTTAAATCCCGACAGGGGTGGGAGAACCACCATCCAAATAGTGGCGTGCTGCGCACTCAGCATGCAATTTCGCAACCTCCGCCCAAACCTTGCCCAACTCGTCAAGGGCGTGGTCCAACTCTATGTTGAGCACGGCAGCTAGGTTGACCATGCTGTTCAGCCTGGGATTGCCCTCACCAACTGGCAAGACAATCACACCTCCAGCACTGTCGGTTGAACGGCGAGGGTAGTACTTCAGGTCGAGGCCATCATCTACCCTGCTGAACAACGAGCAATACTGAGAAAGTGCACATCGTGTTGCATCTTGCATGGCTACCTCAACAGTATCCCTCTTAGTAATAGAATAGTCCTCTGAGAAGGCCTCTGCACCCCGGAGATCATCATCCGGACGGCGCTCCAAGCAAGTAGCCTCCCACTGGTCCGGGTATAACCCACGACGATGCTGGTAGACTACACAACGATACTCGATGGACCAAGTGTGTCGGTCGAAGGCCCGACGCAGCAGGGTGTCGAGAGCGTCGTGGATGTGACACCCGCAAGCAGCGTCACGAGTGATGGGTCTAGCGATCCATCCCTCCGGCTCTGGCTCCTCTGAGAGCTCCGTGTCGTGGCTCGAACTGCCACCAGCGTCGTCGTCGTCTCCATCTCCGTCGGGGTCTCCTCCAGCAGCCGGGATGCCCTGTGGTGGTGTAGGGGGCATCTCTGGCTGGGGTGCAGGGGAAGGCGGCCTCTCAGACTCCACCTGCTGCTGAGGCGAGGGGGAAGAGTCCTGCTGCTCCTACTCCTGCTCCTGGCATCGGCGCTCCTGCTCCTCGTGCAGGCGACGATGCAGTCTCTCTAGGTGACTGGACTGACCTGGCGCCGTGCGACGCAGTGGACGCTCTGCCAGGCGAGAAGGCAAAAAGGGGATCACAGACTTACGTGCAGTGCACCTGATATGGGCCATCTACAAAAGACATCGTAAGCACAAGAGTAAGAGTAGAACTATGAGACCAAAAAGTAAACAGAAAGAAAAGTGAGACAAAACTTTTTGGGATAAGTAGATAACATGGAGTTGGTCAATATGACTAACTTTTGAAAGAACTCTAAGGTCAAGGTAAGAGTAGGGATCTATAGTCCTTAGGTCGACCATTCTAGTCTAGGTTAGCGGTCCTACAGTAAGCAAGGCTTTGATACCACTTATGTCACACCCGATTTTAGAAGGCAAACCGAATGTGAACCATGTACGTGCCAGGATCAGAAACTCACGTACACAACGATTACATAATTGGGCATCATCACAAATGCTCAAAATAAATAGTGGAAAGGTACTTTAATTACATCAAGATGTCAGAGACATCCATAGAGTCTATTACATAGCCATAATGTTCAACATAAATATCAAAGTGCGGAGAAACGAAACGTAGTTGATAAGCCTACACACGCAGCTGACTGGGGGTTTGCCACTAAGATAAACTAAAACTCGTTGTAATCCTGGAACTCCTCAAAGTCCTCCATGTTGCCAGCATCACCTCCTAAGCACCGAGTACAATGGGGACAACCTGGGGTGGGGGTGGTGTGTAAAGCAAGGGTGAGTACACATCAACGTACTCAGCAAGTGTCCCGTTTGGCTAAAGTGGACTAGTTGTATGGGGGGTTGAGGTTAAGCAGTTGCTTTTAGTTGGTCAAAAATTTATTAGTATTAGTAGAGCCAAGTTTTAGTAATAAACCTAGTTATTACTCAAAAGTACTCCCTCAAAAGAGGAAATACCAGAGATTAGATTTATAACATCATTGTTAACCATCACCATAAAAGTATCCAAAGTTCTTCTAATCAAAGAGGATCCCATGGCTGCTCTTAACCGTGAGCTCGGCTGATATACCAGTTTCTAACACTCTGCAGAGGTTGCACACTTTACCCACTAGTCGTGATCCCTTTCCAGCCTGGGTTGTACAGACCCGATCTTCACTACCAAGGTGAATGGCTAGGGCTACACTATGTAGCCTTTACAAAGACTCCCCTGGTGCATAGCTGCTTATTAGGTTTCGCTAGTCGTACAAACGCGGTACACCTCCCCAAGGTGGGTGACTAACAAAACCAAATCGAATGAACCTCTGCACCCCACCCTTGGTAGAGCGAGCACTACGCCCCGGCCCCCTTTGACGGCCCACAGGCAAAGCCAACTACACCCCCGGGTTCATCTAATTAATCAGCTAGGGGCGTCCCATTCCACCCTCATGGCTGCACTGTTTATCCCGGGTGGTCACTCCATGAACAGGTCTTTACGGAGAGGTACTCAGGGAAAAGGCCTGAGCCTCCTAGAGTATCACAAGATCATCAACATAATCAAGATAACAGTATCATATCATAATTGTTCGCATCATGTTCATTGTTTAAAGTTAAGGCAATAGCAAAATGCTAACCATGATAACCCAAAAGGTAAACAAGGATAAGTAAATACACACTAGTCGATCCTTAGGTTTTATAAAGTAATGCGGGACAGTGAATTATAGAGTATGTAGGTCATAATAGGTCAGAGGACACTTGCCTTCGCCAGGTTGTAGCTCAGGGAGGTCTCCAACAACACACTCAAGAACCTCGGATTGCTCGTTGTCTAAATAAAGCGAGCATGCATTCAATACATTTGGAAAGTACAAATGAACAACACACCAAACATGTACAAACATAGGAATGCATCTTAAAACACAATAGGGGATAATGAGATCAAAGTCTAACATGAACTATAACATAGACTAACTTTCTTTGGAAATAGATTATTATTTCTCTAAGTGTTACTCACAAATACATAACATAGTTCAATTTATTTTATTGTGACCTAAAAATTAGACCAGAGATGATTTCATGTAATACACATTATTAATCTTACAAGATTAAACATGTTTAGATCTCTAGGGTTCTCCTTTTATTTATTTTATTAAATAAATAAATCTACACCTACATTAGTTCATACTTAATCATAAAAATTAGAATGTGCAGACAGTAACTGAAACTAATTTATTTAAACAAAGAATAATCCTATGAACATTTTGCAATTTGAATCACTAAATTTGGAGTTCATATGCAAAAGATATGAAATAAACAAGTTTGGGAATTCAAAATATGAAATTAGGTCTAATTCTATGAATATTTAAAAGTCCAGGGTTAAGTCTGCAAGATTACAGTGGCCTGTGCGCAAAAACCAGGGACAGTGGGTTGATTCTATACAAACTGAGGGTCTCTTTAATAAAACTACCACACGAAGGGGTATCAGGTGATTCCAACCGTTAGATCAGAAACCGACGGCCGAGATTAGATCTGCGACCGAGGGCGCGCGCGCACGGGCGGGCGAGCGCTGACAGGCGGGTCAGGGGATGTCAGCGGCAGAGGGGGAGGGCGCACTGACCGAGTGGGCCCAGTGCCAGGGGACATGGGCGCTGACAGGCGGGCCAGGGGCGCAGAGCGCGCGTGTGCGAAGCGGTATCCGCGATCTGGGCCGTGCGATCAAGATTGGATGGGGGAGATCAGACCAGGGAGGGATGAACGACTGCAGGCGGCGTTGCTCCTCTCCGCGGCGGTGAGGTCGCTGGAGTTGGGGCAGGCGCGTGCTAGGGTGGCTCCGGGGTCGCCGGAGTTGGGCAGAGAGGGAGAAGATGCTACGACGAACTCAGTGGCGGGGAAAAGGCCACGAATCCGAGGACAGAGAGGGGAGAACGGCGAGGAGAAGGCCTTGGGCGGACAGAAGGGACTCCGGTGAGGGATTCCGGCCACGGGAAGGGGGCTTGAGGCACGCTAAGGTCTGGGAAGGCTTCAGCAGAAGCAGGGGTGACACAGGGACCTACACCGGGGCACTGGAACGAGCTAAACTGGCTGGCCACCGCGCGGACGCGGCGGACCGCCACAGTCTAGCACCGGCGATGCCAAAATTGGCCGAGCATAGAGCTAAATTGGGGAAATTAAGCACGGGCAATGGTATCTCACCTCGGGGCGGAGCTCGGGGTGGCTTTGTGCAGTCTCCGGCGAGCTAGATGGCCGGGGAAGCGGGCGCGGGTCTCCGGTGGCGTCTGGCGGCGTGGGCAGAGCGCGAGAGAGGGCGGATGAAAGGGAAATAGGCTCACACCTTTTCCTAAATGATTTTGGTGGTTGAATTGCCCAACACAAATAATTAGACTAACTAGTTTGCTCTAGATTATAAGTTCTATAGGTTCCAAAGGTTCAACACAAACCAATAAAAAGTCCAAGAAAGGGTTCAAATAAAAAGAGCAAAAGACAACCGAAGGCTGCCCTGGTCTTGCGCACCGGACTGTCCGGTGTGCCACCGGATAGTGTCCGGTGCACCAGGGAGAATCACTCTAAACTGCTCAGCTTCGGGAATTCGGGAGCCACTCCGCTATAATTCACCGGACTGTCCGGTGTACCAGCGGAGCAACGACTAACAGCGCCAACGATCGTCTGCAAAAGGTGAACAGTGAGCTACAGTGCACGGACAGCGGGCGCAGAAGTCAGAGCAGGCGCAGATAGCGCACCGAACGGTGAACAGGACCTGTCTGGTGCACCACCGGACTGTCCGGTGGCCCACATGTCAGAAGCTCCAACGGTCGAACCCTAACAGTTGGGTGACGTGGCTGGCGCACCGGATAGTGTCCGGTGGCGCACCGGACTGTCTGGTGCACCTGTCGACAGCAGAGTTCCCCAACGGCCATTTTGGTGGTTGGGGCTATAAATACCCCCAACCACCACTCTTCAAGGCACCCAAGCATTCACTACTCCTCATTCAATACAAGAGCAATACACAACACTCCAAGACACAAATCAAAGCCTCCGATCAAATCAAAGTCCACAATTCAACTCTAGTTTTTAGGACTTGTGAGAAGATCGACTTGTGTTCTTTTGTTGTTCTTGTTGCTTGGTTGGCTTTCTTCTTTCTCTCATTCTTACACTCAATGCCTTGTAAGCGAAGCAAGAGACATCAATTGTGTGGTGGTCCTTGTAGGGTCTAAGTGACCCGGGAAATCAAGGAAGTAAGCTCACTCGGTCTAAGTGACCGTTTGAGAGAGGGAAAGGGTTGAAAGAGACCCGGTCTTTGTGACCACCTCAACGGGGATTAGGTTTGCAAGAACCGAACCTCAGTAAAACAAATCATCGTGTCACCCGCCTTATTTGCTTGTGATTTGTTTTCCGCTCTCTCTTTTGGACTCGACTTTATTTCTAACGCTAACCCCGGCTTGTAGTTGTGCTTAAAGTTTATAAATTTTAGATTTGCCTATTCACCCCCCCTCTAGGTGACTTTCAATTGGTATCAGAGTCGTTACTTCATTATAGCCTAACTGCTCGAAGTGATGTCGGGAGATCACGCCAAGAAAGAGATGGTGATCGGCGAGAAGCCCGCCACAAGCCACGGGAAAGCTCCATCGGGGGAGTCTGGTAACAAGGTGAAGGGATCCCCTTCACACAACAAGTCGCATCGGAGCGGCGAGAAGAAAAAGAAGATGAAGAAAGTGGTCTACTACGAGACCAACTCTTCGTCGCCATCCACCTCTGGCTCCGACGCGCCGTTCATCACTTCTAAGCGCCTTGAGCGCAAGAAGTTTAGTAAGATCCCCGTACGCTATCCTCGCATTTCCAAACGCACTCCTTTACTTTCCATCCCACTAGGCAAACCACCGGTTTTTGACGGTGAAGATTATTGTATGTGGAGTGATAAAATGAGGCACCATCTAACCCCACTCCACGCTAGTATTTGGGACATTGTTAAGTTTGGTGCACAGGAACCATTCATGGGGGATGAAGGCTATGACTCGGACGAGGTAGCCCAAATCCGACACTTCAACTGCCAAGCCACTACTATACTCCTCGCCTCTCTAAGTCGAGAGGAGTATAATAAGGTGCAAGGGTTGAAGAGTGCCAAAGAGATTTGAGACGTGCTTAAGACCGCGCACAAAGGAGACGAGGTGACCAAGATCACCAAGAGGGAAACGATCGAGGGGGAGCTCGGTCGATTCATGCTTCACCAAGGAGAGGAGCCACAAGCTATGTACAACCGGCTCAAGACCTTGGTGAACCAAGTGCGCAACCTCGGGAGCACCAAATGGGATGACCATGAATGGTCAAGGTTATTCTTAGATCACTCGTTTTTCCTAACCCTACTCAAGTTCAATTAATTCATGGTGATCCTAGATATAAACTAATGTCTCCCGAGGAAGTAATAGGAAAGTTTGTGAGCTTTGAGCTAATGATCAAAGGCTCCAAACAAATCATTGAGCGAGGCGCCACCTCCACACCCGAGGTGCAACCCGTTGGCTTCAAAGCAATGGAGGATAAGAAAGAAGAGTCTACATCAAGTAGGCTCCCCATCGACGCCTCCAAGCTCGACAATGAGGAGATGGCTTTAATCATCAAAAGCTTTCGCCAAATCCTCAAGCAAAGGAGGGGGAAGGACTACAAATCCTGCTCCAAGAAAGTTTGCTACAAGTGTGGTAAGCCCGGTCATTTTATTGCTAAATGTCCATTATCTAGTGATAGTGACAGGGGCAATGACAAGAAGGAAAAGAGAAGGGAAAAGAAGAAATACTACAAGAAGAAGGGCGGTGATGCCCATGTTTGCCGAGAGTGGGACTCCGACGAGAGCTCCACCGACTCCTCCTCCAACGAGGACGCCGCAAACATCGCCGTCAACAAGGGACTTCTCTTCCCCAACTTCGGCCACAAGTGCCTCATGGCAAGGGACGACAAAAAGAAGAAGGTAAAATCTAGAGCTTCCACTAAATATGCAACATCTAGTGATGAGGCTAGCTCTAGTGATGATGAGGATGATTTGCTCACCCTTTTTGCCAACTTAAACATGCAACAAAAAGAAAAATTGAATGAATTAATTAGTGCTAGTCATGAGAAGGATGAACTCTTGGATAGCCAAGAGGACTTCCTTATTAAAGAAAATAAGAAGCATGTTAAAGTTAAAAATGCTTATGCTCAGGAGATAGAAAAATGTGAAAAATTAACTAGTGAGCTAAGCACTTGCCATGACACTATTTCCAACCTTAGATTTGAAAATGATACATTGATTGCTAAGGTTGAGAAATTAAATGTTAGTGATGATTCTCTTGTCAACCTTAGAAATGATAATGCTAATTTGATTGCTAAGATTAACGAAATGAATGCATCTCTCTCTAGCCTTAAAATTAAGAATGAAAAATTAATTGCTAAGGATCTTAGAAATGAAAATGTCATGTTACATGCTAAGATTGATGAATTAAATATTTGCAAACCTTCTACATCTACCGTTGAGCATGTTACTATTTGCACTAGATGTAGAGACATTAATGTTGATGCTATTCATGATCACCTAGCTCTAATTAAACAACAAAATGATCACATAGCTCAACTTAGTGCCAAAATTAATGAGCATGACTTAGAAAATGAAAAATTTAAATTTGCTAGAAGCATGCTCTATAGTGGGAGACGCCCAGGCATTAAGGATGGCATTGGCTTCCAAAAGGGATACAATGTCAAGCTTAATGCCCCTAAGAAACTGTCTAACTTTGTTAAGGGCAAGGCTCTCATGGTTCAGGATAACGAGGGTTACATTTTATACCCTGCCGGTTATCCCGAACACAAAATTAGGAGAATTCATTCTAGGAAGTCTCACTCTGGCTCTCATCATGCTTTTATGTATAAGAGTGAGGCATCTAGTTCTAGGCAATCCATTTATGCCAAATTGCCTAAGAAGAAAACTCCTATTGCATCAAATGAGCCTAACATTTCATTTAAGACTTTTGATGCTTCATATGTTTTAACTAACAAATCAAGCAAAGTAGTTGCCAAATATGTTGGGGCCAAACACAAAGGCTCAAAGACTTGTGTTTGGGTACCCAAGGTGCTTGTTTCTAATGTCAAAGGACCCAAGACCGTTTGGGTACCTAAGAACAAGGCCTAAATTTGTTTTGTAGGTTTATGCATCCGGGGGCTCAAGTTGGATCATTGATAGCTGGTGCACAAACCACATGACTGGGAGAAAAAGATGTTCTCCTCCTATGAGAAAAACTGTGATCCCCAAAAAGCTATCACATTCGGGGATGGAAATCAAGGTTTGGTCAAAGGACTTGGTAAAATTGCTATATCTCCTGACCATTCTATTTCCAATGTTTTTCTTGTAGATTCTTTAGACTATAACTTGTTTTCTATTTCTCAATTATGCAAAATGGGCTACAATTGTCTTTTTACAGATATAGGTGTTACTATCTTTAGAAGAAGTGATGATTCAATAGCATTTAAGGGAGTGTTAGAGGGTCAGCTATACTTAGTTGATTTTAATAGAGCTAAACTCGACACTTGCTTAATTGCTAAGACTAACATGGGTTGGCTCTGGCATCGCCGACTAGCCCACGTTGGGATGAAGAATCTTCATAAGCTTCTAAAGGGAGAACACATTTTGGGACTAACAAATGTTCATTTTGAGAAAGACAGGATTTGTAGCGCATCTCAAGCAGGGAAGCAAGTTGGTGTTCATCATCCACACAAGAACATCATGACGACTGACAGGCCGCTTGAGCTACTCCACATGGACCTATTCGGCCCGACAGCTTACATAAGCATCGGCGGGAGTAAGTACTGTCTAGTTACTGTGGATGATTATTCTCGCTTCACTTGGGTGTTCTTTTTGCAGAAAAAATCTCAAACCCAAGAGACCTTAAAGGGATTCTTGAGACGGGCTCAAAATGAGTTCGGCTTAAGGATCAAAAAGATTAGAAGCGACAACGGGACAGAGTTCAAGAACTCACAAATAGAAGGTTTCCTTGAGGATGAGGGCATCAAGCATGAGTTCGCTTCTCCCTACACACCACAACAAAATGGTGTAGTGGAGAGGAAG
The DNA here is from genome assembly GCF_902167145.1 of Zea mays. Lineage (NCBI taxonomy): Eukaryota > Viridiplantae > Streptophyta > Magnoliopsida > Poales > Poaceae > Zea > Zea mays. Next base: position 46,804,115 of record NC_050102.1, on the reverse strand, counting down.
AATAGAACTCTACTTGACATGGCGAGGACCATGCTTGATGAGTACAAGACTTCGGACCGGTTTTGGGCGGAAGCAATCAACACCGCTTGCTACGCCATCAACCGTCTCTATCTTCACTGAATCCTCAAGAAAACATCATATGAACTCCTAACTGGTAAAAAGCCCAATGTTTCATATTTTAGAGTCTTTGGTAGCAAATGCTTTATTCTTGTCAAAAGAGGTAGAAAATCTAAATTTGCTCCTAAGGCTGTAGAAGGCTTTTTACTTGGTTATGACTCAAACACAAGGGCATATAGAGTCTTTAACAAGTCCACTGGACTAGTTGAAGTTTCTTGTGACATTGTGTTTGATGAGACTAACGGCTCTCAAGTAGAGCAAGTTGATCTTGATGAGCTAGATGATGAAGAGGCTTTGTGCGTCGCGCTAAGGAACATGTCCATTGGGGATGTGTGTCCTAAGGAATCCGAAGAGCCTCCACATCCACAAGATCAACCATCTTCCTCCATGCAAGCATCTCCACCAACCCAAGAAGAGGATCAAGCTCAAGATGATGAAAATGAAGATCAAGAAGAGCCACCTCAAGAGGAGGACAATGATCAAGGGGGAGATGCTAATGATCAAGACAAGGAAGATGATGAGGGTCCAAGGATGCCTCACCCAAGAGTCCACCAAGCAATACAACGAGATCACCCCGTGAACTCCATCCTCGGCGATATTCATAAGGGGGTAACCACTCGATCTCGTGTTGCTCATTTTTGTGAACATTACTGCTTTGTGTCTTCTATTGAGCCATACAGGGTAGAAGATGCATTAAGGGATTCGGATTGGGTGTCGGCAATGCAAGAGGAACTCAACAACTTCACGAGGAATGAGGTATGGCATTTAGTTCCACGTCCTAACCAAAATGTTGCAGGAACCAAGTGGGTCTTCCACAACAAACAAGATGAGCATGGTGTGGTGACAAGGAACAAAGCCCGACTCGTGGCTAAGGGATATTCACAAGTCGAAGGTTTGGATTTCGGTGAAACCTATGCACCCGTAGCTAGGCTTGAGTCAATTCGTATATTACTTGCCTATGCTACTTACCATAGCTTCAAGCTTTATCAAATGGACGTGAAGAGTGCCTTCCTCAATGGACCAATCAAGGAGGAAGTCTATGTTGAGCAACCTCCCAGCTTTGAAGATAGTGAGTATCCTAACCATGTCTATAAACTCTCTAAGGTGCTTTATGGGCTCAAGCAAGCCCCAAGAGCATGGTATGAATGCCTAAGAGATTTTTTTATCGCTAATCGCTTCAAAGTCGGAAAAGCTGAACCTACTCTCTTTACCAAAACAATTGCAAATGATTTGTTTGTATGCCAAATTTATGTTGATATCATATTTGGGTCTACTAACAAATCTACATGTGAAGAGTTTAGTAGGATCATGGTACGAAAATTCGAGATGTCAATGATGGGGGAGTTGAAGTATTTCTTAGGCTTTCAAGTCAAGCAACTCCAAGAGGGCACCTTCATTAGCCAAACGAAGTACATTCAAGACATTCTTACCAAGTTTGGGATGAAGGATGCAAAGCCATCAAGACACCCATGGGAACCAATGGGAATCTCGACCTCGACACGGGAGGTAAATCCGTAGATCAAAAGGTATACCGGTCGATGATAGGATCTTTACTCTATTTATGTGCATCTCGACCGGATATTATGCTTTCCGTATGCATGTGTGCAAGATTCCAAGCCGATCCTAAGGAAGTTCACCTTAGGGCCATAAAACGAATCTTGAGATATTTAGTTCATACACCTAAGTTTGGCCTTTGGTACCCCAAGGGATCCTCTTTTGATTTAATTGGATATTCCGATGCTGATTGGGCAGGGTGTAAAATTGATAGAAAGAGCACATCAGGGACTTGTCAGTTCTTGGGAAGATCCCTGGTGTCTTGGGCTTCAAAGAAACAAAATTCTATAGCTCTTTCAACCGTCGAAGCCGAGTACATTGCCGCAGGTCATTGTTGCGTGCAATTGCTTTGGATGAGGCAAACCCTTAGGGACTATGGTTACAAATTAACCAAAGTTCCTCTCCTATGTGATAATGAGAGTGCAATCCGCATGGCGGATAATCCCGTTGAGCACAGCCGCACTAAGCACATAGCCATTCGGTATCACTTTTTGAGGGATCACCAACAACGGGGGGATTTCGAGATAGCTTATGTTAGCACCAAAGAACAATTAGCCGATATCTTTACCAAACCATTAGATGAGAAAACATTTACCAAACTTAGGCATGAGCTAAACATCCTTGATTCTAGGAATTTTGATTGGTGTTTTGTACACATAGGTCATTTATATACCTTTGTTCATCACTCTTTCATCTGCTATGACTAATGTGGTTTTCAAGTGTATTTCATGCTAAGTCATAGATTGAAAGGGAAATGGAGTCTTCGGCGAAGACAAGGCTTCCACTCCACTCCATCGAATTATTCATCCTTCGCCGTCACTCCGCACCGCTCTCCAATTTGGTATAAATCTTCACTCATATATTGTTTGCCAAAGGAGGAGAGAAAGAAAAAGGGCTTATATTTCACTCACAAGTATTCGTTTTTGGCAATTCATGCCAAAGGGGGAGAAAGTATTAGCCCAAGGCAAAAGGACCGCACCACCACCAATTTCAAAAAATGTAGTCTTTCAATTAAAAGAAGTTTTTCAAATGGGTATCTTATTCTTGATATAATTTCAAATTGGCATGACCTCTTCAAAATTAATATCTAAAACCCTCTTGAACACTAAGAGGAGAATTTCATTAAGGGGGAGTTTTGTTTAATCAAAGGAAGAGCATTTGAAACAGGGGGAGAAAATTTCAAATCTTGAAAATGCTTCTCAAAATCTTATTCATATACCTTTGACTATTTGCAAAAGACTTTGAAAAAGAATTTCCAAAACATTTGCAAAAACAAAACAAGTGGTGCAAGTGTGGTCCAAAATGTTAAATTAAAAGAAAGCATCCATGCATATCTTATGAAATGTATAATGGTTTAATTCCAAGTAACCTTTGCACTTACCTTATGCAAACTAGTTCAATTCTGCACTTATATATTTGCTTTGGTTTGTGTTGGCATCAATCACCAAAAAGGGGGAGATTGAAAGGGAAATAGGCTCACACCTTTTCCTAAATGATTTTGGTGGTTGAATTGCCCAACACAAATAATTGGACTAACTAGTTTGCTCTAGATTATAAGTACTACAGGTGCCAAAGGTTCAACACAAACCAATAAAAAGTCCAAGAAAGGGTTCAAATAAAAAGAGCAAAAGACAACCGAAGGCTGCCCTGGTCTGGCGCACCGAACTGACCGGTGTGCCACCGGACAGTGTCCGGTGCACCAGGGAGAATCACTCTAAACTGCTCAGCTTCGGGAATTCGGGAGCCACTCCGCTATAATTCACCGGACTGTCCGGTGTAGCACCGGACTATCCGGTGTGCCAGCGGAGCAACGACTGACAGCGCCAACGATCGTCTGCAAAAGGTGAACAGTGCGCGGACAGCGCGCGCAGAAGTCAGAGCTGGCGCAGATGGCGCACCGGACAGTGAACAGGACCTATTCGGTGCACCACCTGACTGTACGGTGGCCCACATGTCAGAAGATCCAACGGTCGAACCCAAACAGTTGGGTGACGTGGCTGGCGCACCAGACTGTCCGGTGCGCCCGTCGACAGCAGAGTTCCCCAACATCCATTTTGGTGGTTGGGGCTATAAATACCCCCAACCACCACTCTTCAAGGCACCCAAGCATTCACTACTCCTCATTCAATACAAGAGCAATACACAACACTCCAAGACACAAATCAAAGCCTCCAATCAAATTAAAGTCCACAATTCAACTCTAGTTTTTAGGACTTGTGAGAAGATCGACTTGTGTTCTTTTGTTGTTCTTGTTGCTTGGTTGGCTTTCTTATTTCTCTCATTCTTACACTCAAAGCCTTGTAAGCGAAGCAAGAGACACCAATTGTGTGGTGGTCCTTGCGGGGTCTAAGTGACCCGGGAAATCAAGGAAGGAAGCTCACTTGGTCTAAGTGACCGTTTGAGAGAGGGAAAGGGTTGAAAGAGACCCGGTCTTTGTGACCACCTCAACGGGGAGTAGGTTTGCAAGAACCGAACCTCGGTAAAACAAATCATCGTGTCACCCACCTTGTTTGCTTGTGATTTGTTTTCCGCTCTCTCTTTCGGACTCGACTTTACTTCTAACGCTAACCCTAGCTTGTAGTTGTGCTTAAAGTTTATAAATTTCAGATTTGCCTATTCACCCCCTCTAGGCGACTTTCAGCGAAACTGTGCGAAATGAGGCGAGGAAGTGAGTGCGGGCGCTGGCGGGGCTCTAAGAGGGAGCTGGGGCATGTGGGTGGGCGTCGTGGCTGAGAATTCTGTCGACGTGCGCGAGTGCGCACGCGCCGATCCACGGCGGGTGCGGGGAGGGCGGAACTGACAGGGAGGGTCCACGGTGTAGAGAGAGAGAAAACGGGCGCACGGGGCAACGGCTTAGCGCCTGGCAGTGCGGGCCCGCGAGGCAGAGAGGTAAGAGTGGCGCAGAGGAGGAAACAACTGGCGCCGACAGGTTGGCCCTAGCGGGTAGAGAGCGAGAGAGAGAGAGCGCGCGGGAAGAAAACTGCCGCTGACAGGTGGATCCCACCTGTCAGGCGACGCGGGTGCGCGGGCGTGCGGCCTGGCTGGGCCGAGCTGGGCTACTGGGCTGCTTTTCCTTTTTCTTTTTCTCTAGATTTTCTAATTCTTTTTCTATTTCTTTTCTCTAGGGTTTCCAATTCCAAATTCAAATTAGGTTTCAAATTCAAATAAATTCAAACATGTGCAACACTTCAAAGAATAAATAAGCTTAACATGACGCAACATGTCATGACTCATAATGTTTTGGCAAAAATAAATAATTAAATCCCCCTAACTTTAAGCTAATTCTACTTAAAAGGAAAAAAAAGGAAGAGAGGATCTAGAAAGAGATAAAACCTAGGGTGAGAGAGAGAAGAGTAACACATGAATTTGGGTGATCATTAGAAAGAAATTTTATACCCCAAATTTAGGGTGTTACAACATGCACTTTCTCAGTATGGCTCATTGTTTAGCGGGGTAGCTGATGGCCTTGACCTGAAGTACTACCCTCGCCGTTCGATCGGCAATGCTGGAAGTGTGATTGTCTCGGCAGTTGGTGAGAGCAATCCCAGGTTGAACAGCATGGTCAACCTGGCCGCCGTGCTCAACACCGAGCTGGACCACGCCCTTGACGAGTTAGGCAAGGTTCGGGCGGAGGTTGCAGAATTGTGTGCTGAGTGTGCAGCACGCCACTATTTGGATGGTGGTTCTCCCACCCCTGTCGGGATTCAGCACCCTTACTGTTCACCGCCCCGTGGTCGCTTTGAGTATGGTACCCCTGACTGCAGGACCCAGATAGAATTGGATCCATAGATCGACAGAGTCGAAGTCTGTAATAATGATTAATTCAGTATCTTAGTCTTAGTCAGTCTTAGTTAGAGTTAGTTTGCTTATCATATGTTTTATGCTTGTCATGTTGAACGTGTAATAAAGTTGGATCTTTGTAATGATTGTCATCAAGGTGTGGGTATCCCCTGCAACTTGGTGTAGTTATTAATAAAGTCAGTTATTTAGTTGGGTAATCCCTTTATTTCCACTTTCCTCTTTATCTGAGAAGCTATCAGTGAAGATGATAAATTGTTCAGTCCTATGAAGATTTTCTATACATCTTTTCTTATGCTGAAAGACTGTAGAGTCAGATCTGATATGTGTGTGATTTCTATAGATGTCTAAGAACATGAGCAGAGGTGCAAGGCGTGCTCAGCCAGAACAGTAGGCACCACATGAAGATGCAGCTCAGCAACAGTTGCCACCGCCACCCCCGATGACCATTGAGCAGATGTTCCTGATGCAGACCCAAGCAGTCCAAGCAATTGGTCAGACCTTAGCAGCGATGTAGCAGGTGCAACAGCAGCCACCCCCACCTCAACCTCAGGTGCAAGTCTAGATGCCACAGGTGCCTAGAGACAAGCGGGCAGAATTCATGAGCGCCCATCCCCCTGTCTTTGCCCATTCCGCTGATCCCATGGACGCCGAAGATTGGCTGCATATAGTGGAACGTGAGTTGCACACTACTCAGTGCAACGATCGTGAGAAGGTGTTGTATGGTCCCCGGCTAAGGGGAGCAGCACAGTCTTTGTGGGAGTCTTACCTCGCCACCCATGTTAACCCTGAAGCCATCACCAGGGAGGAATTCAAGGACAACTTCCATCGCTACCATGTGCCTGAAGGACTGATCATAGTAAGGAAGGGGGAGTTTCTCGCCTTGAAACAAGGTCCCATGTCTGTCAGTGAGTACAGGGACAAGTTTCTGCAGCTGTCACGCTATGCCCCGGAAGATGTCAATACGGATGCCAAGAGGCAGTACCATTTTCTAAGAGGATTGGTTGATCCCCTCCACTACCAGCTGATGAGCCACACTTTCCCTACCTTTCAGCATTTGATCGATATAGCCATTATGACTGAAAGGAAGCTTTGGGAGATGGAAGACAGGAAACACAAGATTGGTGGATCTCAGGTCGAGAGTAGTTGCCGTTCCCGCTACTCAGGCAACCCACCTCAGCAATTCAAGCAAGGTCACCAGCACCAGCATCATCGTCAGAACCAGTAGCAGTACTAGAGGCAGTTTTCTCAGCAGTAGCAGTGCCACCAGAACAACCAGCAGGGAGGAAATCAATATCAGCGTTAGAGCAACCAGGCACCCCGCCCTCCTGCCCCAGCAACCAACCAGAACAACCAAGCAGCTCCGGCGAATCATTGCCCAAAGAAAGTAGCTCTGCAGCAACTAGCTCCCAATGCCCCAGTCAAGCAGACTGCATTGCAACATGGAGGCAACAACCAATCGCAGCCTCGTGTCCAGTACGGAAGGTGAACCATCTGGAAGCCGGCATAGTCTAGGAGACCCCAGGAGTGGCACTAGGAACATTCTTAGTTGAGTACCATTCTGCAAATGTGTTATTTGATACTGGAGCAACACATTCTTTTGTGACTGCATCATGGGTAGAATCACACAATATACCAGTAGCACCCATGTATCCACCCATGAGGGTTAGTTCAATTGGTGGGAGAACCCAAACGGATATATTTTGCCCTAGTGCAAGAGTTCAAATAAGGGGGATAGAGTTCCCCGCAGATTTAATAGTTATGGGTAACCAGGATGCGACTATAGATGTCATCCTAGGGATGAATTGGCTAACCAAGTATCAAGCCAGTCTTAGCTGTGACAAGAGAACGACGAATTTAGTGTCCTTATCAGGAGAAGAAGTGTTGGTGGAGTTGGTCTTGTCTGAACCAAGGAAAGGAAGCTATCACCAAGTCACCGCCCATACTGAGGAGATTGAACCATCAGAAGCTATCAATGGAGTATCAGAATTCCTAGATGTGTTTCCCGAGGAGTTACCAGGTATGCCACCTGAAAGGAAAGTTGAATTTGCCATAGAGCTTATACCAGGGACCACCCCTATTTCCAAGAGAGCCTATCGAGTGTCTGGACCAGAATTGGTGGAACTCTAGAAGCAGATTGATGAGTTGTTAGAGAAAGGCTACATCAGACCAAGTACCTCGCCATGGGCAGCCCTAGTGCTATTTGTGGAGAAGAAGGATGGTACGAAGAGGATGTGCATTGACTACAGATCTTTGAATGAAGTTATTGTCAAGAATAAGTACCCCCTGCCTTGAATCGAGGACCTATTCGATCAGTTGAGAGGAGCCAGTGTGTTCTCGAAGATTGATCTGAGGTCAGGTTACCATCAGCTTAGAATCAGACCTTTAGACATACCGAAGACAACCTTTATCACCAAGTATGGGCTATATGAGTTCACGGTTATGTCATTCGGTTTGACGAATGTGCTAGCTTATTTCATGTACTTGATGAACAGTGTGTTCATGGACTACCTCGACAAGTTCGTAGTGGTGTTCATTGATGATATCCTTGTATTTTCCCAGAATAAGCAAGAGCATGAAGAGCACTTAGAAAAGTACTGTAGAGGTTACGACATTGCCAGTTATATGCCAAGCTTAGCAAGTGTGAGTTCTGGATCAGTGAAGTCCTGTTCTTGGGTCACATCATAAACCAAGAGGGATTGGCTGTAGATCCGAAGAAGGTAGCAACTATTTTGGATTGGAAAGCACTGAAAGACGCCCGAGGAATCAAGAGTTTCAATGGAATGGACGGTTATTACCAACGTTTCATTGAAGGTTTCTCCAAGATTGCTAGGCCAATGACAGCCTTGTTGGCAAAGAAGGTTGAGTTCAAGTGGACCCCAGCATGCCAAAAGTCCTTTGAGACATTGAAGGAGAAATTGACAACAACGCCAATATTAATTCTGCTAGATGTCCACAAGTCATTCTCAGTATATTGTGATGTTTCGTACACCGGCATGGGATGTGTGTTAATGCAGGAAGGGAGAGTAGTGGCATACTTGTCCCGACAGTTGAAGGTTCATGAAAAGAATTAGCCTACTCATGACCTGGAACTAGCAGCAGTGGTTCATGCACTAAAGACCTGGAGGCACTATTTGTATGGGCAGAAGTGTGATATCTACATGGACCACAAGAGTCTCAAATATATATTCACTTAGTCAGAGCTAAACATGAGGCAGTGAAGATGGCTAGAGTTGATCAAAGATTATGAGCTGGAGATTCATTATCACCTAGGCAAAGCAAATGTGGTTGCAGATGCTCTGAGCAGAAAGAGTCAAGTTAATATGTTGGCCGCTCACCCCATGCCGTATGAGCTAGCGAAGGAATTCGATAGATTGAGTCTCGAATTTCTGAACAACACTCAAGGAGTGACAATTGAGTTGGAACCCACTCTAGAGCAAGACATCAGGAAGGGCCAGAAGGATGATGAGAAGATCAATGAGATCCGGCAGCTGATCATAGATGGAAAAGGAAAGGAATTCCGTGAAGACGTAGAAGGAATAGCATGGTTCAAGGATAGACTGTGTGTTCCCGACATCAAATCGATCCAGGACCTGATTCTCAAGGAAGCTCATGGGACAGCATAATCTATACATCCTGGTAGCGAGAAGATGTACCAAGACCTGAAGAAACGATTCTGGTGGTACGGTAAGAAAAGGGAGATAGCAGAGTATGTGGCTGTATGTGAAAGTTGTCAGAGGATTAATGCAGAACATCAGATACCTGCAGGTTTGTTGCAGCCGTTGCAGATCCCTTGGTGGAAATGTGATGAGATCGGGATGGACTTTATAGTCGATTTGCCTCGCACTTGTACTGGTTATGATTCCATCTGGATAGTAGTGGACCATTTGACAAAGACGGCCCATTTCATACCAGTCAATACCACCTACAACAGTGCAGTGTTGTCCGAACTATACATGTCTCGGATTGTGTGCTTGCATGGCGTTTCGAAGAAAATAGTATCAGATAGAGGCACTCAGTTCACCTCTCATTTTTTGCAGGAGTTGCATGAAGCATTGGGCACACACTTCAAGTTCAGTTCAGCTTATCACGCGCAGACAGATGGTCAAACGGAGAGAACCAACTAGATTCTTGAAGACATTTTGAGGGCTTGTGCTTTGCAAGACAAGATAGGTTGGGACACGAGGCTACCGTATGCAGAATTCTCTTACAACAACAGCTATCAAGCCAGTCTGAAGATGTCACCATTCGAAGCAATTTATGGGAGGAATTGTAGAACTCCATTGCATTGGGACCAACCTGGCGAAAGACAGGTGTTTGGTCCAGATATTTTGCTTGAAGCCGAAGTGAACATCATAATGGTCCTAGAGAATATAAAGACAGCGAAGCTATGCTGACACCCAAAGAAGAGAACTGAGTTTTGAAGTAGGAGACTATGTCTACTTAAAGGTGTCACCGATCAGAGGAATCAAAAGATTCTGAGTCAAAGGCAAGCTAGCACCTCGATACATCAGACCATACCAGATTCAAGCAAAGCATGGAGAAGTGGCATATCAACTCAGCTTACTAGAGAGTCTGTCAGCTATGCACGACGTGTTCCATGTGTCTCAACTGAAGAAATGCTTGAGAGTGCTAGAAGATCAGTTGCCAACAGAGGACCTTGAAGTTTAAGAAGATCTGACATATATTGAGAAGCCAACTCAAATTTTGGAGACATCAGATCGGGTCACTCGGAGAAGCACCATCAGGATGTGCAAAGTCAAATGGGGTCATCACTCAGAAGAAGAAGCAACCTAGGAAAGAGAAGATGATTTGAAAGCCAAGTACCCTGAGCTCTTTTCTAGCCAACCTTGAATCTTGAGGGCGAGATTCTTTTTAAGGGGGATAGGTCTGTAACACCCTGAATTTGGGGTATAAGATTTCTTTCTTATTATCATTCAAATTCAGGTATTACTCTTCTCCCTCTCTAGTTTCTCTCTTTATTTTCCTTTTGAGTAGACTTAGCTTAATTAGGGAGGGAATTAATTATTTATTTTTGCCAAAACATTATGAGTCATGGAATGTTGCATCATGTTGAGCTTAAATATTCTTTGAATTGTTGCACATGTTTGAATTAGTTTGAATTTGCATTAAAACTGAAAGTCGCCTAGAGGGGGGGGTGAATAGGGCAAAACTGAAATTTACAAAGTTAATCACAACTACAACCCGAGTTAGCGTTAGAAATATAATCGAGTCGAGAGAGGGCGTGAAAACAAGTCACAAGCGAATAAGGAAGTGAGATACAAGGATTTGTTTTACCGAGGTTCGGTTCTCGCAAACCTACTCCCCGTTGAGGAGGCCACAAAGGCCAGGTCTTTTTCAACCCCTTCCCTCTCTCAAACGGTCCCTCGGACCGAGTGAGCTTTCTCTTCTCAAATCAACCGGGAACGAAACTTCCCCGCAAGGACCACCACACAATTGGTTTCTCTTGCCTTTGTTGCAAGTGAGTATTGATCTCAAGAAAGAATGACAAAGAAGAAAGCGATCCAAGCGCAAGAGCTCAAAAGAACACAACAAATCACTCTCACTAGTCACTAAAGCTTTTGTGGAATTGGGAGAGGATTTGATCACTTTGGGTGTGTCTTGTATTGAATGCCTAGCTCTTGTAAGTGGTTGGAAGTTGGAAAACTTGGATGACTTGAATGTGGGGTGGTTGGGGGTATTTATAACCCCAACCACCAAACTAGCCGTTTGGTGGAGGTTGCTGTCGCATGGCGCACCAGACAGTCCGGTGCGCCACCGGACAGTGTCCGGTGCGCCAGCCACGTCACTAGGCCATTGGGTTCCGACCGTTGGAGCTCTGACTGCTGGGCCCGCCTGGATGTCCGGTGGCATACCGGACATGCACTGTAGAGTGTCTGGTGCGCCACTTCGCGCGTGCCTGACTTCTGCGCGCTCTGGCGCACATTTAATGCTTCTGCAGGTGACCGTTGGCGCGAGGTAGCCGTTTCTCCGCTGGCTCACCGGACAGTCCGGTGAACACCGGACATGTCCGGTGAATTATAGCGAAGCGAATTCCCGAAGCTGGCGAGTTCTAGAGACGTTCTTCCTTGGAGCACCGGACACTGTCCGGTGTACACCGGACAGTCCGGTGAATTATAGCGGAGCGCCTCTGGATTTTCCCGAAGGTGAGGAGTTCAGCGTGAAGTCCCCTGGTGCACCGGACACTGTCCGGTGCGCCAGACCAGGGCTGCCTTCGGTTATCCCTTGCTCTCTTTGTTGGACTCAATTCTTGGTCTTTTTATTGGCTAAGTGTGAACCTTTTGGCACCTGTATAACTTATACACTAGAGCAAAACTAGTTAGTCCAATTATTTGTGTTGGGCAATTCAACCACCAAAATCAATTAGGAAAATAGGTGTAAGCCTAATTCCCTTTCAATCTCCCCCTTTTTGGTGATTGATGCCAACACAAACAAAAGCAAATATAGAAGTGCATAATTGAACTAGTTTGCATAATGTAAGTGCAAAGGTTACTTGGAATTGAGCCAATGCTTATAAGATACGCATGGATTGTTTCTTCATTTTTGACATTTTGGACCACGCTTGCACCACATGTTTTGTTTTTGCAAATTCTTTTGTAAATCCTTTTCAAAGTTCTTTTGCAAATAGTCAAAGGTAAATGAATAAGACTTTGCGAAGCATTTTCAAGATTTGAAATTTTCTCCCCCTGTCTCAAATGCTTTTCCTTTGACTAAAACAAAACTCCCCCTCAATGAGATCTCCTCTTAGCGTTCAAGAGGGTTTTAAGATATTGATTTTGAAAATACTACTCTCTCTTCCTTTTGAACTCAATGAGGTGCCAATTTGAAAATCATACCAATTGAAAGATTCTTTCTAAAATTAGTACCAATTGAAAACCAAAATTTTTAAATTGGTGGTGGTGCGGTCCTTTTGCTTTGGGCTCATGCTCTCTCCCCCTTAGGCATAAATCGCCAAAAACAAAATCATTAGAGCCCTGTAAATTACTTTCTCCCCCTTTGGTCATAAATAAATGAGTGAAGATTATACCAAAGATGGAGTCCTTGTGCTTGGGACTTATTCTCTCTCCCCCAAAGATGGAGAGTTGCCCGGAGCGACGGCGAAGGATGAGTTACGGAGTGGAAGCCTTTGTCTTCGCCGAAGACTCCAATTCCCTTTCAATACACCTATGACTTGGTTTGAAATAGACTTGAAAACACATTAGTCATAGCATATGAAAGAGGCATGATCAAAGGTATATGAATGAGCTATGTGTGCAAATTAACAAAAGAAGTTCCTAGAATCAAGAATATTTAGCTCATGCCTAAGTTTGTTAAATGTTTGTTCATCAAGTGGCTTGGTAAAGATATCGGCTAATTGATCTTTAGTATTAATGTACGAAATCTCGATATCTCCCTTTTGTTGGTGATCCCTTAAAAAGTGATACCGAATGGCTATGTGTTTAGTGCGGCTATGCTCAACGGGATTATCCGCCATGCGGATTGCACTCTCGTTATCACATAGAAGAGGAACTTTAGTTAATTTGTAACCATAGTCCCTAAGGGTTTGCCTCATCCAAAGTAGTTGCGCGCAACAATGTCCTGCGGCAATGTACTCAGCTTCGGCGGTAGAAAGAGCTACGAAATTTTGCTTCTTTGAAGCCCAAGACACCAAGGATCTTCCCAAGAACTGGCAAGTCCCCGATGTGCTCTTTCTATTGATTTTACACCCCGCCCAAACGACATCCGAATAACCAATCAAATGAAAAGTGGATCCCCTAGGATACTAAAGCCCAAACTTAGGAGTATAAACTAAATATCTCAAGATTCGTTTTACGACCGTAAGGTGAGCTTCCTTAGGGTCGGCTTGGAATCTTGCACACATGCATACGGAAAGCATAATATCCGGTCGAGATGCACATAAATATAGCAAAGAGCCTATCATTGACCGGTATACCTTTTGATCCACGGACTTACCTTCCGTGTCGAGGTCGAGATGCCCATTGGTTCCCATGGGTGTCTTGATGGGTTTGGCATCCTTCATCCCAAACTTGCTTAGAATGTCTTGAGTATACTTCGTTTGGCTAAGGAAGGTTCCCTCTTGGAGTTGCTTCACTTGAAATCCCAAGAAATACTTCAACTCCCCCATCATAGACATCTCGAACTTTTGTGTCATGATCCTACTAAATTCTTCACATGTAGACTCGTTAGTAGACCCAAATATAATATCATCAACATAAATTTGGCATACAAACAAGTCATTTTCAAGAGTTTTAGTGAAGAGTGTAGGATCGGCCTTTCCGACTTTGAATCCATTAGTGATAAGGAAATCTCTAAGGTATTCATACCATGCTCTTGGGGCTTGTTTGAGCCCATATAGCGCCTTAGAGAGTTTATAAACATGGTTAGGGTACTCACTATCTTCAAAGCCGGGAGGTTGCTCAACATAGACCTCTTCTTTGATTGGTCCATTGAGGAAGGCACTCTTCACGTCCATTTGGTAAAGCTTGAAGCCATGGTAAGTAGCATAGGCTAATAATATACGAATTGACTCAAGCCTAGCTACAGGTGCATAGGTTTCACAGAAATCCAAACCTTCGACTTGGGAGTATCCTTTGGCCACAAGTCGGGCTTTGTTCCTTGTCACCACACCATGCTCGTCTTGCTTGTTGCGGAACACCCATTTGGTTCCTACAACATTTTGATTAGGACGTGGAACTAAGTGCCATACCTCATTCCTAGTGAAGTTGTTGAGCTCCTCTTGCATTGCCACCACCCAATCTGAATCTTGAAGTGCTTCCTCTACCCTGTGTGGCTCAATAGAGGAAACAAAAGAGTAATGCTCACAAAAATGTGCAACACGAGATCTAGTGGTTACCCCCTTATGGATGTTGCCTAGGATGGTGTCGACGGGGTGATCTTGTTGGATTGCTTGGTGGACTCTTGGGTGTGGCGGTCTTGGTTCTTCATCCTCTTTGTCTTGATCATTTGCATCTCCCCCTTGATCATTGTCGTCATCTTGAGGTGGCTTATTTGCTTGATCTTCTCCTTCATCAACTTGAGCCTCATCCTCATTTTGAGTTGGTGGAGATGCTTGCGTGGAGGAGGATGGTTGATCTTGTGTATTTGGAGGCTCTTCGGATTCCTTAGGACACACATCCCCAATGGACATGTTCCTTAGCGCGATGCATGGAGCCTCTTCATCACCTATCTCATCAAGATCAACTTGCTCTACTTGAGAGCCGTTAGTCTCATCAAACACAACGTCACAAGAAACTTCAACTTGTCCAGAGGACTTGTTAAAGACTCTATATGCCCTTGTGTTTGAATCATATCCTAGTAAAAAGCCTTCTACAGACTTAGGAGCAAATTTAGATTTTCTACATCTTTTAACAAGTATAAAGCATTTGCTACCAAAGACTCTAAAATATAAAATATTGGGCTTTTTACCGGTTAGGAGTTCATATGATGTCTTCTTGAGGATTCGGTGTAGATACAATCGGTTGATGGCGTAGCAAGCGGTGTTTACCGCCTCGGCCCAAAACCGATCTGAAGTCTTGTACTCATCAAGCATGGTTCTTGCCATGTCCAATAGAGTTCGATTCTTCCTCTCCACTACACCATTTTGTTGTGGCGTGTAGGGAGAAGAGAACTCATGCTTGATGCCCTCCTCCTCAAGGAAGCCTTCAATTTGAGAGTTCTTGAACTCCGTCCCGTTATCGCTTCTAATCTTCTTGATCCTTAAGCCGAACTCGTTTTGAGCTTGTCTCAAGAATCCCTTTAAGGTTTCTTGGGTATGAGATTTTTCCTGCAAAAAGAATACCCAAGTGAAGCGAGAATAATCATCCACAATAACTAGACAGTACTTACTCCCGCCGATGCTTATATAAGCTATCGGGCCGAATAGATCCATGTGTAGGAGCTCCAGTGGCCTGTCAGTAGTCATGATGTTCTTGTGTGGATTATGGGCACCAACTTGCTTCCCTGCTTGGCATGCGCTACAAATCCTGTCTTTCTCAAAATGAACATTTGTTAATCCTAAAATGTGTTCTCCCTTTAGAAGCTTATGAAGATTCTTCATCCCAACATGGGCTAGTCGGCGGTGCCAGAGCCAACCCATGTTAGTCTTAGCAATTAAGCAAGTGTCGAGTTCAGCTCTATCAAAATCTACTAAGTATAGCTGACCCTCTAACACTCCCTTAAATGCTATTGAATCATCACTTCTTCTAAAGACAGTGACACCTACATCAATAAAAAGACAGTTGTAGCCCATTTTGCATAATTGAGAAACGGAAAGCAAATTGTAATCTAATGAATCTACAAGAAAAACATTGGAAATAGAATGGTCAGGAGATATAGCAATTTTACCCAATCCTTTGACCAAACCTTGATTTCCATCACCGAATGTGATCGCTCTTTGGGGATCTTGGTTTTTCTCGTAGGAGGAGAACATCTTCTTCTCCCCTGTCATGTGGTTTGTGCACCCGCTGTCGATTATCCAACTTGAGCCCCCGAATGCATAAACCTACAAAACATGTTTAGTTCTTGACTTTAGGTACCCAAATGGTTTTGGGTCCTTTGGCATTAGATACAAGAACTTTGGGTACCCAAACACAAGTTTTTGACCCCTTGTGCTTGCCCCCAACATACTTGGCAACTACCTTGCCGGATTTGTTAGTTAACACATAAGATGCATCAAAAGTTTTAAATGAAATGCTATGTTTATTTGATGCACTAGGGGTTTTCTTCTTAGGCAACTTAGCACTGTTTGGTTGCCTAGAACTAGATGTCTCACCCTTATACATAAAAGCATGATTAGGGCCAGAGTGAGACTTCCTAGAATGAATTCTCCTAATTTTGCTCTCAGGATAACCGGTAGGGTACAAAATGTAACCCTCGTTATCTTGAGGCATGGGAGCCTTGCCCTTAACAAAATTAGACAATTTCTTAGGAGGGGCATTAAGTTTGACATTGTCCCCCTTTTGGAAGCCAATGCCATCCTTAATGCCAGAGCGTCTCCCACTATAAAGCATACTACGAGCAAATTTAAAATTTTCATTCTCAAGTTCATGCTCGGCAATTTTAGCATCTAACTTTGCTATATGATCATTTTGTTGTTTAATTAAAGCCATGTGATCATGAATAGCATCAATATCAACATTTCTACATCTAGTGCAAATAGTGACATGCTCAGTGGTAGATGTAGAGGGTTTGCAAGAATTAAGTTCAACAATCTTAGCACGCAATATATCATTTTTGTCTCTAAGATCGGAAATGGAAACATTGCAAACATCTAATTCTTTAGCCTTAGCAAGCAAGTTTTCATTCTCAACTCTAAGGCTAGCAAGAGTAATGTTTAATTCTTCAATCTTAGCAAGCAAATTATCATTATCATTTCTAAGATTGGGAATTGAAACATCACAAACATGTGAATCAACCTTAGCTAACAAATTAGCATTTTCATTTCTAAGGTTGTCTATAGTCTCATGGCAAGTGCTTAGCTCACTAGATAGTTTTTCACTCTTTTCCACTTCTAGAGCATAAGCATTTTTAACTTTAACATGCTTTTTGTTTTCCTTGATTGGGAAGTCCTCTTGGGAGTCCAAGAGTTTATCCTTCTCATGGATGGCACTAATTAATTCATTTAGTTTCTCTTTTTGTTGCATGTTTAAGATGGCAAAAAGAGTACGCAAATTATCTTCCTCATCACTAGCATTATCATCGCTAGAAGACTCATATCTAGTGGAGGATTTAGATTTAACCTTTTTCTTTTTGCCGTCCTTTTCGATGAGGCACTTGTGGCCGACGTTAGGGAAGAGAAGTCCCTTGGTGACGGCGATGTTGGCGGCGTCCTCGTCGGAGGAGGAGTCGCTAGAGCTTTCGTCGGAGTCCCACTCGCGACAAATATGGGCATCGCCGCCCTTCTTCTTGTAGTACCTCTTCTTCTCCTTTCTTCTGCCCTTCTTGTCGTCGCCCCTGTCACTGTCACTAGATATAGGACATTTTGCAATAAAATGACCGGGCTTACCACACTTATAGCAAATCTTCTTGGAGCGGGGCTTGTAATCTTTCCCCCTCCTTTGCTTGAGGATTTGGCGGAAGCTCTTGATGACGAGTGCCATTTCCTCATTGTCGAGCTTGGAGGCGTCGATGGGTGTTCTACTTGGTGTAGTCTCCTCCTTCTTCTCCTCCGTTGCCTTAAATGCTACCGGTTGTGCTTCGGACGTGGAGGGACCGTCAAGCTCGTTGATCTTCCGTGAGCCCTTGATCATAAACTCAAAGCTCACAAAATTCCCAATTACTTCCTCGGGAGTCATTAGTGTGTATCTAGGATTACCACGAATTAATTGTACTTGAGTAGGGTTAAGGAAAATAAGTGATCTTAGAATAACCTTAACCACCTCGTGGTCATCCCATTTCTTGCTCCCGAGGTTGCGCACTTGGTTCACCAAGGTCTTGAGCCAGTTGTACATATCTTGTGGCTCCTCCCCTTGGCGAAGACGGAAGCAACCGAGCTCCCCCTCGATCGTTTCCCACTTGGTGATCTTGGTTAGTTCATCACCCTCGTGCGTGGTCTTGAGCACGTCCCAAACTTCCTTGGCGCTCTTTAATCCTTGCACCTTGTTGTACTCCTCCCTACTTAGAGAGGCGAGGAGTATGGTTGTAGCTTGGGAGTTGAAGTGCTCGATTTGGGCCACCTCGTCCTCATCATAATCCTCATCCCCTACGGATGGTACCTGTGCTCCAAACTCAACAACATTCCATATACTTTTGTGGAGTGAGGTTAGATGAAATTTCATTAAATCACTCCACCTAGCATAATCTTCACCGTCAAAGGTTGGCGGTTTGCCTAATGGAACGGAAAGTAATGGAGTATGTCTAGAGGTGCGAGGGTAGTGTAAGGGAATCTTACTAAACTTCTTGCGCTCATGGCGCTTAGAAGTTACGGAGGGCGCGTCGGAGCCGGAGGTGGAAGGTGATGAAGTGTTGGTCTCGTAGTAGACCACCTTCCTCATCTTCTTTTTCTTGTCGCCACTCCGATGCGTCTTGTGGGAAGAGGCTTTCTTTTCCTTCCCCTTTCCCTTTTTGCGGGACTCTTCCGATGAAGCCTTCCCGTGGCTTGTAGTGGGCTTTTTGCCGGTATCCATCTCCTTCTTGGCGTGTTCTCCCGACATCACTTCGAGCGGTTAGGCTCTAATGAAGCACCGGGCTCTGATACCAATTGAAAGTCGCCTAGAGGGGGGTGAATAAGGCGAAACTGAAATTTACAAAGTTAATCACAACTACAACCCGGGTTAGCGTTAGAAATATAATCGAGTCCGAGAGAGGGCTTGAAAACAAGTCGCAAGCGAATAAGGAAGTGAGACACAAGGATTTGTTTTACCGAGGTTCGGTTCTCACAAACCTACTCCCCGTTGAGGAGGCCACAAAGGTCGGGTGTTTTTCAACCCCTTCCCTCTCTCAAACGGTCCCTCGGACCGAGTGAGCTTTCTCTTCTCAAATCAACCGGGAACGATACTTCCCCACAAGGACCACCACACAATTGGTGTCTCTTGCCTCGGTTACAAGTGAGTATTGATCTCAAGAAAGAATGAGAAAGAAGAAAGCAATCCAAGCGCAAGAGCTCAAAAGAACACAACAAATCACTCTCACTAGTCACTAAAGCTTTTGTGGAATTGGGAGAGGATTTGATCACTTTGGGTGTGTCTTGTATTGAATGCCTAGCTCTTGTAAGTGGTTGGAAGTTGGAAAACTTGGATGACTTGAATGTGGGGTGGTTGGGGGTATTTATAACCCCAACCACCAAACTAGCCGTTTGGTGGAGGCTGTTGTCGCATGGCGCACCGGACAGTCCGGTGCGCCACCGGACAGTGTTCGGTGCGCCACCGAACAGTGTTCGGTGCGCCAGCCACGTCACCAGGCCGTTGGGTTCCGACCGTTGGAGCTCTGACTGCTGGGCCCGCCTAGATGTCCGGTGGCACATCGGACATGCACTGTAGAGTGTCCGGTGCGCCACTTCGCGCGTGCCTGACTTCTGCGCGCTCTGGCTCGCATTTAATGCTTCTGCAGGTGACCGTTGGCGCGAGGTAGTCGTTGCTCCGCTGGCTCACCGGACAGTCCGGTAAACACCGGACATGTCCGGTGAATTATAGCGAAGCGAATTCCCGAAGCTGGCGAGTTCCAGAGATGCTCTTCCTTGGAGCACCGGACACTGTCCGGTGAATTATAGCGGAGCGCCTCTGGATTTTCCCGAAGGTGAAGAGTTCAGCGTGAAGTCCCCTGGTGCACCGGACACTGTCCGGTGCGCCAGACCAGGGCTGCCTTCGTTTATCCCTTGCTCTCTTTGTTGGACCCAATTCTTGGTCTTTTTATTGGCTAAGTGTGAACCTTTTGGCACCTGTATAACTTATACACTAGAGCAAAACTAGTTAGTCCAATTATTTGTGTTGGGCAATTCAACCACCAAAATCAATTAGGAAAATAGGGGTAAGCCTAATTCCCTTTCAAAAACCCCTAAAGAAAATAAAATATAAAAGCATTTAGAAATTTCAGGAAAAGGAAAACTCTAATTCGGCCCAGGTCAGCCCAAGCCGGCACAGCAGCGCGCGCGCCCGCCCGCGCTGACAGGCGGCCCCCGCCTATCAGCAGTGGATCTCGCGCCCACTTTTCCCCTTCCCCACTCTCACCTCCATGTGGGCCCATCCTGTCGGCGCCGCGCCCAGCTAGCTCGCTGGCCTTCTCCCTCTCTGTCCAGTGGGGTCGCCTTGTCGGTGCCCTGGCTCGTCGTGTGCTCGCGCGTCTGTGCCGCTGTTCCGTGACCCAGCTTGCCAGTCCCTTTCACCTCCTTCAACCGCTCGCCTACGCGGACCGCACGCATGCACGCCGAGATCGCCGCGTCCACGTCGCCACCCAGCGCCAAACCGGCATCCCGACCCCCCTCTTCAAGTCCCCGCATACCCCCACCTCCCCCATGCCTCACTCATTTTTCCCCTGCACACTCACCCGAGCTGCGCGCACCCGTCAGTCTCACCCCTTTTTGCTTCTTCATCCCCCTCGCGTGGTCGCTGACCGGTGGACCCTAGGTCCCACGCGTCAACACAGCGCCTACCCCTTTCCCCTGTTCTATGTCACCGCCTGGAGGGCCCCGTCCGTTAGCGCACGCCCGCGATGTCGCGCCTGTGCGTGCCCTCCATCGCTGACTAGAGGGCCCGACCTCTCCGTGACCCCGCCTGTCAGGCCCCGCTGTTTCCCCTCTCGATTGTCTGAGTCGCCGACCCGTGGGCCCCGCCCGCCAGAGCGCGCCCGCGCTCGCGTCCTGCACTAGGGATGCCTGGGCCGCTGACGCGTGGGACTCGCTGGTCAGCCCTCGCGTCCGATCCTGCGCGCCCGCTTCTTCGGGCGTCCGTTCCCGATCGGATGGCCGAGAAGCCTGGATACCCTTTCGCTGTGGTCGATTTGCTTAAGACCCCCTCGGTTTTATATGAATAGAACCCGTTGTCCTTAGACTTTACGTGCAGGCCCCTGATTATTACAAACATACCCTTATCCTTTTAAATAATTACAGAATTAGACCTATTTTCATATTTTAAACTCCCAAAGTTGTTTAATTCATAACTTTTGCATATGAACTCCAAATTTAATGATTAAAATTGCAAAATGTTCATAGGAATATTCTCTGTTTAAATAAATTAGGTTCATTCACAATCTGCACACTCTAATTTTTATGTCTAACTATGAACTTGTATATGTATTGATTTATTCACTTAATAATATAAATAAAAAGGGAAACCCTAGTGCTAAATAGATGTTTAATATTGGAAAGATAATAACATGTGATGTATGAATTTATCTCTGGTGTAACTCTTATGTCTCATTAAAAGAAATAGAATCATATTATATAATCATGGACAACACTTAAAGAATAATCAACTACTAAATGAGATTAGTTCACCCTATAATTTAAACTCCCTTTTGAGTTTATACTTTTCTTTTTGAGATGTGTTCCAATGTTTGTACATGATTGATGTGTTGTTTATTTATCATTTACCAAATGTATTGAATGCATGATCACTCTATTATGTCCTACTTACTCTATAATTCATTGTCCCGCATTACATTATTGAAACCTAAGGATTGACTAGTCTGTATTTACCTTATCCTTGTTTACCTTTTTGGGTTAATCATGGTTAGCTTACGCTATTGCTTTAACTTAATCAATAAACATGATATGATTATTTATGATACGATGATGTTATCCTGATGATGATTTTGTGATACTTTAGGGGGCTCAGGCCATTTTCCTGAGTACCTCTCCGTAAGGACCTGTTCGTGGAGTGACCACCCGGGATAACAGTGCAACCATGAGGGTGGAATGGGACGCCCTTAGCTGATTAATTAGATGAACTTGGGGGTGTAGTTGGCTTTGCCTGAGGGCCGTCAATGGGGGCTGGGGCGTGGTGCTCGCTCTACCAAGGGGGGTGCAGAGGTTCATTCGATTTGGTTTTGTTAGTCACCCATCTTGGGGAGGTGTACTGCGTTTGTACGACTCGCAAAACCTAACGAGCAGCTATACACCAGGGGAGTCTTTGTAAAGGCTACGTAGTGTATCCCTGGCCATTCACCTCAGTAGTGAAGATCGGGTCTGTACAACCCAGGATGGGAAGGGATCACGACTCGTGGGTAAAGTGTGCAACCTCTGCAGAGTGTTAGAAACTAGTATATTAGCCGAGCTCATGGTTAAGAGCGGCCTTGGGATCCTCTTTGATTAGAAGAACTTTGATTACTTTATGATGACGGTCAATAATGTTGGTTATAATTCTGATCTCTGGTATTTTCTCTTGGAGGGAGTACTTTTGGGTAATAACTAGGTTTATTACTAAAACTTGGCTCTACTAATAGTAATAATTGCTTGACTAACTAAAAGCAACCGCTTAACCTTAACCCCACATACAACTAGTCCACTTTAGCCAAACGTGACATTTGCTGAGTATGTTGATGTGTACTCACCCTTGCTTTACAAACCACCCCCACCCTAGGTTGTCCCCACTGTATTCGGTGCTCAGGAGGAGATGTTGGCAACATGGAGGACTTTGAGGAGTTCCAGGACTACGACGAGTTCTCGTTTTTCTTAGTGGAAAACCCCCAGTTAGCTGCTTGTGAATGCCTTATCTTCTACGTTTCGTATTTCCGCACTTTGATATTAATGTTAATGACTACGGCTATGTATTAGACTCTGTGGATGTCTCGAACATCTTAATGTAATAAAGTACCTTTCTGCTATGTACTTTGAGCATTGTGTGATGATGTCCAATTATGTTATCGTTGTGTACGTGAGTTTCTGATCCTGGCACATACATGGTTTGCATTCGGTTTGCCTTCCAAAACCGGGTGGGACATGATCCTTGCGGGGTCTTAGTGACACGTGTGATTAAGAAGAAGCACTCGACCGGTCTAAGTGACCGATTGATAGAGGAAAAGGGTTGGAATAGACCTGGCCTTTTGTGGCCTCCTCAACGTGGAGTAGGTTCTTTAGAAAACCGAACCTCGGGAAATAAATCACCGTGTTCATTTGTGTTGATCTTCATCACTCAATTTGTTTCTCCCCTCTCCTCTCTTTCTAAAGTTCTCTTGCTCATATTGTTTTGAGTTGGCTCCTAAAGCGATCTACATTGATTGAGCAACTCATAGCAAGAAGAACTATCTTCCGTACTCTGAATTCACTATAATTTATTTCTAAACCTAACCTCGGGTGAAGTGCATGTTCAAAGTTTATAATTTTCAGGTTTCACCTATTCACCTCCCTCTAGGTGACTTTCACCACCCCTGGTCGAACACGTGGCCCGGTTCCTTTTATCTATCTTCTTGCCCATTTGGTCACTTGTCCAAGCCCGATCTCAGTGGAAATCATGTACAAAGCGTCTTCTCGACTCCCTAAGCTAGCTCTTTTGTATGGATGTTAGGAGATTTGGTCCACTGGTTGAAGAGATATGGAAGGGGAAAGGTTGGGTTGTCTCACTGCTCAAATCTAAGACAAAAGGGGTGTCTAGTCATGTCAAACGATTTTAGTTAGAGTTTAAATTTTTCCAGGGCGTGTCTTGGATATTTTGGAGCCACTTTGTTAATTGGAACATTTGGTTTTACGCCGTGTAGCTAATTAAACATCTAGGATTTTGTTAGAGGGGCTGAAAAATGAACTAAAAAATCTGATTTTCTTTTGATTCCCCCACTTGAGTAAACTTTTTGAGGATTTTGTAAAACCTTTTTGGGGCATCAACCTTACTAAATTTGGTAGGTTATTTATTGTGCTATAACTTTTATAAATGGTCCAAGTCATGAAAATGTAATTTATATAACTTTCTTACTCAATTTCTTTTGGTGCTTAATTTGCTAAAAGGTGGGGAACTTATGGGGTGTTTGGTTTGAGGAATCACTCCATTCGAACTGAGATGGTGCATCATGAGTCTATTCCTCAAATTTGGTGGGATGACTCCATTCCTCATATTAGCACTAACTAACCAGCTATGAGGAATGAGGTGGTGATAGATCAACTCATTCCATTCCACAAGCCAAACAAAAAAGTAAGAAGTGAGAAGATGATGGACTAATTCATTCCTCAAACCAAACACCCTATTAGGGTTTCAGGACTTCTCCCCCTTTGAGGTGCATAATATGGCTAAGGTAGGTCTAAAACTTAATTAGGGCCTTGGTTCCCAAGTATGGTGCCTTTTGCTCAAACTAACCCACATGTGATAATAGGGCTTTATGAGTGTGTTGAGTAGAACCCCTTAGTAGCACATGGGGTGTTACAGCGCGCCTGCGTCCTTGTCCCCATGCAATGTCCAGTCTCCAACCGCGACCTGCCTCGCCCGAGATAACCGCCGCTGTGCAGCCCCCTGCCCAAAATAGCCATCACCGTTGACGGAGCACGAGAGCCGAGGCGCGCTTCCGCTACGCTTGGAATCGTGCCTCCCGGATGACCACCACCATTATGCATGACGATTGCTCCTGATGAAGTCGTGCGTGGCGTGATCCCTGTCCGCTAGTGAAGACGAGACTTGAGTGCAGTAGCTCCTGCGACTAGATCTTCGTCTTCGCGCCCAGGTCGATCCAGCGAGGTCCTCTCCTCTGGCGTCGTGCCCAGGTCAATCCCGAACTCTCATCCTCCAGGCTCGACGTGCCCAGGTCCTCGCAGCAACCAATCATTTAGCTCTTCTATTACTATAATGTCAAATGGCTTCTTTAGCGGTTTACTAGAACTAGGGTTTACCTTAGAGCAACTCCAACAATAACAAAAAAAAATGTCTCAAAACATGGTAATTAGGATCTTCTTAAAAGCATAAAATCAAAAAAATTGTAACTCCAACAACTTCCAATAATTTTCCTAAAACGTTTTGAATTGGTCCATGTGGGTATGTTGGTGCGGGTCTTTTTCGCCTTATTGCTCTATTACCTTTTGATTTTTCATTATACCGCACTTTGCTTGCCAATTTTCATGAACAAGCAAGGCATGTTGTCCAAAAGACTAATTCCTGTGTTGTACAACTGTTACTATCCATTTATAGTGCAGAACCCTGTAGTGCTTGGCTCATGGTGCAAAAAGTAGTGTTGAGCAATCAAAGCCAAGCCCAAAAATGGAAGGTATCGTACTATGCGTGTCTGGCCGCTAGCGCCGAGTTTTTTGTATTTTAGTCCTTTTCTTGATAAATGTTTATGTTTAGGCCCTTGGATGACTTAATCTCATTTTTAGACTATTTGCTTGACTGTGCCGACGCCAAAGATCTTGACGCCGAGGTACGTGCCCCGCTGGCGACGAAGCCTAACACGGCGCCGACATGACCGAGCTCGGCGCCATGATTCATGGCGCCGAGCTCCCGCGGTACCACGTGGCATGTGATTCTCCAAGACGACGACGTACGTCACCAGTCACGGATGCCGATGCGCGTCCTACATGCATTCCGTACCGTCCTTATTATTAATATATATAAACAAGGCATCACTGGTTAGTTAACTTTAGGATGGAATCTTGTTATAAGAATTCACGTCTAGCTGACAATTGCTTTCGTCAACATCCTTTTCTCCCTCGCTCGTGGTGGGTGGTGTCTACCGCCCAGTCCCATCTTCATGACGTGAGGATGCTCGGTCTGACACTGACTTGAAGCCGAAGGCGACAGCGAGGGGAACAACTCGGAGCAGCAGGTAAAAAGCAGCGACGGAGCTCAACCAGCCTCTACAAACGCCTAGTCCAAAGCGCGTGTCGGTCGGTCGGTCTGTTCCGGTTCCCGCTGCCTCGATCGTCTCCCGACTTTCCATGGCACCGATGGACGTCCAGCTTGGCAGCTTCTGCTTCGAATCGCGACAGCCAAAGCATTACTACTACCAGAGAGTACGTTCAGGACGCTGCCAGAGCGGTTCTCAGAAGCTCGACGCTATGATTCATGGCGCCCAGCTCGGCCACGTTAGCGCTATGTCAGCTTTTGTCGCCAATGGAGCACGCACCTCGACATCAAGATATATGACACCAAGTCGTGTTACCTCGGCGCTATAAGCTATGACGTCGAGCAAATAGTCTAAAAATAAGATTAAGTCATCCAAAGGTCTAAACGTGAACATTTATCAAGAAAAAGACAAATACAAAAAATTTGGCCGCGCATGAGTTCGCGGGGATAGGTAGCGCGCCAGGGAAATTGGGAGGACTGGGCGCGACGGATATGTTCGCTGCGGGAGGTGGTTTTTGCACGTGCTGGAATGCTGGGAGATGGATTAGAGAGTTGTTGGAAACCATTTTTCCTTTTTCGTTCCTAAAATAGGATTAGGAGAAGGCTTTTTGGTTGCTGTTGGAGTTGCTCTTGCCAGTAACAAAAAATCGAACCTTAGCGAGAAACGTGTTTCTCGGTTTTTTCGTTTTTCTAAAAAAATTCAGACAAAATTTCAAAAAAATAGTTTAATTTAATCAGAAAAAATGTAGATTATTTGTAGGTAATGGCTAAAAGGAGCAGATCATAGTGTTTTAGATCTCTTCTTTGTAGCCCAAATACATAATTGTAAATTTAAAGAACTGAATTCAAAACCGACGAAATTTTCAGCCGATTAGTAAAAGACATGGTCCTATCGATAAACATGATTTTCAGTTTTCTCGAAATTTTTCACCTAGATTTTTTCCCAGACTAGAACGTTAAATCGTCATCTTACTAAAAATTTGTTGTTAGTGCGAACATGCTGGACGCATACACTTTACTGTCAAAATGTCATCTTACTCGAATACATGTGAATGTCATTTTACTTGCTGGCTGCGTATATTGTCATAGCTGGTGGCCGCGTATACTGTTCTAGCTGCTGGCCGTATACATGCTTACAATGCCAGTTGCTGGCCGCGTATACATGTGAATACACGTGAATGCCCATACCCATGTCAGCTGCTGGCTGTGTATGCTCCTAGACCCCTTCGGTTCATACCGGTATACAGGTGAATATGTCAACGCCCATTGGCCCCCTTCATTTGGTGGCCGTGTATAAATAATTAAATGGCTCCTGACTCCTGTGAAGATTTGATGAACCTAAAAGGTGTAAAATCTCTCCTCTCATTTGTTATTTGCATACTGAAGTTGTGATCAGCTTGTAGTGTGGTAATTTCACTTGGTTTCTTCACTTCAAGAATTTGTGCAGTTTTACTGTGTAGTCACTACGGTAAAATACAAAATTTCTGACGGCCGAAGTCGTCGGACATAAGCCTCAAACCGTCGGACATAGTTTATTTCCGACGGTATTCGCTTATCTCCGACGGTAACTAGCCGTCAGACATAAGAGGTCAGAAATAGTAGTATTTTCGACGGCCGCCGTCGGACATAGGCTATCTCCGACGGCCGCATCAGTCCGTCGGACATAATTCCTGGCAACTGTTTTAACGGTCACTGGTGGGGCCCGCATCCCTTATGTCCGACGACCTAGCGTGAGCCGTCGGACATAAGTCTCTGTTATCTTCGACGACCTATCTTAAGCCGTCGGACATAACAGGGGCTTATGTCCGACAGCTCACGCTAGGGCCGTCGGACATAACGAATTTCAGCAATTGCAAAAAATACTATTTTTTTAAATTTCTGACATTTACAAAAAAACACATATTGCATACACATATACATAGAGTTCATATAAACCACATATTCACAATCACAAATACATTCACATAAGTATTCACATTCACAAATTTAACATCACCTCACATTCACAAACATATAGTTCCAAATAGTTGCAACAAGTCTTTTACATCAACATATAGTTCCAAAATAAAAACTGGCATTGTTCGACGGATAGTCTTTGACATGAATAGTGATAGTTCCAAATCAAACACATGTGATCAATTATCAATCATATCCATCACCTGGTTGGTTCGAGTTATAGCCACTTCCTCCGGCTGGACTCTGCGTGTTGAAAAGGTTGTTCACCCAAGAATGTGATGCGTCGTCTTGACCAGACCCATCTCCAGGTGCGGCAACTGAAGCGGGTGGTGTCTGAAATCCCTATAACACACACACATGAAATAGTAACCACTCGATTTTTCATTTAAACACATAAGGCATCTATGAACATGTCACACACACATATATGTACATACCATAGGGAATTGTGACATAGGCGGAGGTGGAGGCGACAGCATTGGCATCGGCAGTGCAAAGTCCGGAGGCGTCATCCCATATGTCGGCATTTGGGACGCCCGCTTGTTGTGCTAGTTGCTAAAAATTATATACAAGCCACTATTGAGAAAATAAGGTACACATCATGTGTTTTTAGTTCTTATGAACAAAATGTTACTTCAACTTACCGAGAGAAGAGCTTGATTATGGGTCTGGAGGTTTGCATAATACTCGTCCTTCTTCTGGTACTCAGCTTGTTGTCTCTGGTACTCCAATTGTTCCCTCAAAACTGATTGATGATACTCTGCCTGTTGACGCAACACTGCAAGCTCTATCTCTTGGGCGGATGATCCTGAACAGGACGACTGTGAAGACGAGGATGTGGACTGTCGTACACGGCGTCTCAGCTCCCTAGAATCAATCGTAGAATCAAAAATACCGAACCTACAGTGAACCACGCACTCAGTATAGTAAATCATGGACTCAGTGAACCACACAAGCATATGAGGATAATTTTGAAATCCAAATCAAATAATCCCACCGTCCATGGGCTTGTCCTCCTGCGCTAGCATATGCTGCCTAAGGGTCGATTGGCTGGCTCCTCCAATCGTACTCCTGTCCATGGGTTGAACCATCTCCTGCCCATACGAAGCCTGGAGGCAAACAATACCAAATATAAGTGCATCACCAAATAGATGGACAAATACATAATAGAGTACCAAAATATCACTAGACGGTCGGTGGCCGTCTGAGTGCATAAAACATCAAGATTCTGAGGATCATAACCCCTATGCCCTTGTGAAAGTGCATTCATCCCTTTTGTGAGTTTTGGTGATTTGGATGACAACACATTTAAAAGACTAACAAGTTTGCTAAGTGTTGAACAGGAAATTCAGTATGATGAACATACTTGAATAGTGTATAATGACAGTGAACAAAGGTTCAACACAAGGTTAAATAACCAGTGAGACAATGCAAATGGATATAATATGATCTCTATATTGGTTTGAATATATGGACAAGACCTGAGAAATCACTACATACATATGATTAGAATAGAGGATGAAGTGATTAAGAGGATTGGTCAAGCCAAAGTGAATAAGATATGAGGAATCATGAATTGGCTTGACCATATTACTATCAGTCCATATATGCTTCTATGAGAATCAAACTAGAGCTTGATTAATCTTAACAGTTATATCTAGAAGACATTCAAGCAAGGTTCACAATATTAAAGAAATGATTCTCTTAATGGATGCTCAAAATGATGTGACTCAAGAATGACTTGATAGGGTGAAGATAGCAAGGAAAGGGCTTCGAGGAACTAAGCGAAGGTGAAGGTCAAGCGACGGCTTGTAGACCGAGGTACCATGGCTAAGGTGAAGAAGAGAGTACTTGCACTAAGTCGATGAAATAATCAGCTATGAAGAGTTATAACATGTTGATGCATCAGTAAGGTGACTTGAAGCCACGATTTGAACTCATATATGGTGATATGGTACAAGTCACACGGTTTGAGTTGTGTTTGCTTCAAAAGGTGAGACAAAGATGTTTGTGATCCTTATGAAGCAACACCATGGAGAAATCACACATGAGACACCAATGACTCAAGGAGTTTACTTAATTATATTTTATTTAATTTGAATATAGGAATCGTCGTACTATAAAGAGGGATCCAAAAAGAAGGTTGGTGTTTGCCAAAGCTCAAGCCTCTATATTCAAAAGCTATTTTTGAAAACCAAAAATCTCTTGAACGTTCTATGGTTGACCGCTGTTAGGTTTGAGAAACCTAGAGTGTTCTTGTTGAAAAGCAGCTGAACTTCTTCAACTGCAGCTGAGCTTTTCAGCTGAGCTGAACTTCTGCTGAGTTGAGCCTCTTCAGCTGCAGCTGAGCTGAACTTCAGCTAAGTTGAGCCTTCTCAACTCCAGCTGAACTTCAAGTTCAACCGGGGTCTAGGCAGGTTCAACCGGGGTCCACAGCAAGTTCAACCGGTGTCTAGAGAGGTTAAACCGGTGTCCAGGGAAAGTTCAGCTGGGGTTTTTTCCCCGGACCTCACTGGTCAAAACCGGTTGAATCGGTCCGAGGGGAAGTTCAACCGGTGTCAGGGTCACCTGACCGGTCTGACCTCCTGACTGGCAGGCCGACTGCCAGTCTGACCCCCAGGCGGTTGAACCGGCCCTAGGGGCAGTTCAACCGGTGTCATGACCTGTTTTTGTAGTCTGACCTGCAGTCTGCCAGTCTAACTGGCAGACTGACTATCAGCCTGCCCCAGGCGGTTGAATCGGTCCTAGGGGCGGTTCAACCGGTCCTCCATAGCCAAAATCAGCCCAACGGCTAGTTTTGAAGTCCCACCTATATATACTCACTCCTACCTCTCTCCCCACACAAGAGCATGACCCAAACTCCATTTCTAACTTGAAGAACGCCTCCCACTCTCTCTCACACATCTCTTGCCTCTCCCATTTCAAATCTTTGGAGAGAAATCTTTGAGTGAGTTTGAGAGCTGCAGTTTTTGTGCTTCATCTCCAAATCTCTCTTGCTCTTCTTCATTCGAGCTTTGGTACTACATCGAGTTCTTTGTGGATTCATTACTCTTGGAGCTTCTAGCTCCTAGACGACTAGGTGTCTCTTGTGAGTCTCCAAATCTTGTGGAAGACCACAAGAAAGTTTGTATTACCCGCTCATTTGAGCAAAGATTAGTGTGTGGGCTTGACCTTTGTGGTCGGCCAAGGGAGGATTAGGGTTGAAAGAGACCCGGCTCTTTGTGGGCGCCTTAACGAGGAAGTAGGGCACCTTTTGTGGTGTGACCGAACCTCGGGATAAATCTTGTGTCTCTTGTGTTCTTGTTCATTGTGTTTGTTTGTGTTCTTCGTTCTCTCACCATTCCGTGAAAGATTTGTTTATATCTTTTTGGTGTGTGGATTTTGAGAAGTGCCCTTCTCAGATCTACTACTTTGAACCTTGTGGATCATTTAGAACATCTCATTTCCAAAGTTAACTAGGTGAATTTCGAGATCAATTCAGTTTTACACAGTTTTCTTCTAGATTTTGTTGAAAAAGTTTTAACTTGCCTATTCACCCCCCTCTAGGCAACTTTCAATTGGTATCGGAGCCTAATTCTCGTTCTAATGCTTAACCGCGTGAGGAAAGATCATGTCGGGGGACTAAGAAACAAAAGTGCTTCTAAGCTTGAAAAAGTTGAGGTTGCCTCGACTTCATCTTTTGTTGCAGATGTTGATCCTAGGGCAATAGATCTTGCCATGAGAATCGCCGAAAGGATGTTCCTCAAAATGAAGGAAAATGAGGCGAAGAACAATATTGAAGAAGAAAATGATCGATGGAGACCAAACGATGAATCCACCTCTTCACAAGGTTCGTCTTTCAAATCCACTTCTCATATGTGCTTTATTGCTAATGGGAGTGACAGTGAAAGCGAAAGTGAGGACGAGGAGGAGCAAGAAAGTGATAGTGAAGATGAGGACGATCTTCAACAATTCTTCGCTCAGCTAAGCAAGAAACATCAGATGAGCTTGCTCAAACTCATGAAAAGAGCGGAAGAACAAAAAGAAATGCTTCATAAGCAAGAAGACTTCCTCATCAGAAAAATCGAAGACTTAGAGAAGTTGACCAAAGAGCATGAGGAGCTAAAGTGCTCTCATGATGATTTGGTCCAAAGGTATGAAGACATTTCAATTGAGAAAATTAAAGTTGTTAATCATTCATCATATATTGCTCAATTAGAAAATAAAAATGCTATGTTCAAGAACACGATAGAAAGGCTAAATATTGAAAATCTAGCTTATCAAGAAAAACATGATATGCTTGTGTGCTCTCATAATAAATTTATGGATTCACATATCATGTTAGAAATGGCTCATGAGGTTGTGTTAACTAATTTGAAATCATACCAACCTCACATATGCACATGTACTCAAGTAGAAACTGTATTATCATGTGCTAACAAATGTTGCTCTCAAGAAAGCCAATCTTCCATTGAGCTAGAAATTTCAGGAATTAGTGATATTTCTATCACACAAGAAAATAAAGAGCTGAAGGAAGAAGTCGGAAGGCTATGAAGGAGCTTAACTCTTTTGAAGGGAAAGTGTCATGCTCAACCTTCTCAAGATAACCGTGATAATATGGTGAAAAAGCTTGAGAAGGGGACAACTGTAGCATGCACAAAACCCCGTCAAAAGAATACCAAGCTTTCCAAGAAGGCATGAGCAAAATTCATGGTAAGAAAATTAATGCTCATATTATTTGCTCTAACAATGTACCTATGTGCTTCAACAAAGAAAGATCAAAGAGAAGCGATAGAAGGTGCTATGGATACAAGGAGAAGGGTCATGAAATTGATTCATACCCCCACATGAAGAATCAAAACCTTGCACGATCAAGAAAGATGACCATCAAAAAGGATGAAAGCAAAGGGCAAATGCATTACAAGGACAAGCACCGCATTTGTTACAATTGCCGTGAAAAGGGTCATCTATTCAAGGTTTGTCCAAAGGGTAAAATCCTAAGCCTAACTTAGCAATACATTCAAATATGCTTAGGAGACCCAAATTTGACTCTTGTGCTAGAAAGGTGATGACTTCACCACATTCTAGGGCTAAGGCTATTTGGGTGCCTAAGTCCTTATTGGCTAACCTATAGGATTACGGGGAGGCTACGCTAGCGCAAAACAAAAATTTTCATCCCCATAATACCAAGAACTACTGCGGTTATAGGTCATGGAATTACCACTAGACGCGCAGAGCAGCGGAAGACGTCTCGATGTAGACGAACGCGTCGAGCAGTGCCGTGCAGTCGCCGGCGTCCTTCACGTCCTCGCACGGTTCGCCCAAGTGCTCCAGATGTAGCACCTCCGAGGTATCCACACGTACAGGGAGGAAGCGCCGCGTACCGAACTGCTAGGTTCGCGACGGCGGCTTGGCGAGGGCGAGAGGTGGGCGGCGGCTGTTAGTTCGCTGGTGGCGAATTAGGTTATCCTTAACCGTGCCCCCGCCCCTCAATATATAGGCGTTATGGTGGGCTTCTGACGCCGAGGCCCATCATTAACCCTAAAGCCCAGTCTAATTTCGGATCTAATCCGAATTAGGCTTCCTTCCCCTTAAGTGTGTGACCCTATAGGTTCACGTACAAATAGACATAGCCCGAGTACTCTTACTTGGCCCAATAATTGACAGCGGCCTCTAGCAAGACATGTCAACTCCTATGTGTACGTAAAGATCATATCAGACGAACCATTGCGACATTAAGTACATGCTGTTCCCTTTGTCTCACGATATTTGGTCTGGCTCTAAGCTGACCTCTCTTTCTCGATACTGTGAATTGGAATCCTTTCAATGGTTAACTCTTAACCCTAGCACGACCATGCATTTCTTGATCCAATCACTCGAGGGGCCCAGAGATATCTCTCTCACAAAGAGAGGGACAAATTCCATCTTGACTGACCATGCCTCATAGCATGCTTCCTGACAAACCCAAAACTACCTTTATAACTACCCAGTTACAGGATAGCGTTTGATAGTCCCTAAGTAAGTCAATTCACATCTTGAGAACATGCGACAATCTCAGGTCTAAGGATACAGTATTCATGTTGCAAGAAGAGAACTATATTACAATATCTCACGTTGGGTCGGTCCAGCCTCATGTCATACATGCGCCCACATTATTAATTTAACATCTCCATGTTCATGACTTGTGAAATGTAGTCATCAATTAATACATGTGCTAGTCATCGACTCTGACTAGGGACATCATTTAGAATAACCATATAAGTAAAGAATCTCACAAACAATTCACATAATTGCTAATCAATACAAGGTGCCTTCCATGGATATTCAATTAAGCAATATATATATATCATGGATACAAAGAAATATGCTCATCTCTATGATTATCTCTAGGGCATATTTCTAACATAACCTTGGTGGACCCATCCAAAAATGGGTACCAAAGTGTAATTAACAAGTTTTGCAGGTACCCAGAGATGATATGAAGCTTTGGGGTGCTTGAGCATTTTACCTTAATTTTTATCTGAAGCTATCAATCTTACATTGTCTATCCTTTATGATTGACCCAAAAATGAATTGAGTCGTTATATCACTAAGTTTATATTCATCTCTAGCAAGAACTTGTGTTGTAGGGAATAAGGATTAACCTTTGTGGGAATCAAGCAAAAGGCCTACAACTAAGGGATATCCAAAGGATGGTAATTATAAATTCTTAAGTGCACATTGCTTTTTATTAGTATATTCCTTTGTGTCTTTTGTAGCCACATAGGAAAAATGAAGCACTTGAAAATGAACTTAAAAGATTTTACCTTGCTTTGGAAAAGTTCCAATTATATGGTAGATTGCAAGTTTATATTTTAAAATTGTGACAATCTACATGCTTTAAATTGGTTGTATGTATCTTGTGGCATATTTCAAATTAATTATCGTATTATTGTCATGACCTAGACATAAAGAGGATTATCCCATGTTCTTAAATGAATAGAGTGCTAAGTAAGAAATTCAAATTCTTAAAGCACTTACCAAAAGGGGAATTGTCTATATGACTAGAGTTGTGAGACTAATGTTTCTATCTAAGTGTTTATGTAGTCTCACAATATGAGAATGTGTTTCTCAAATGGAATGTGTCATTCAACATTCAAAGAAGATCAAACCAATACTATGTGATGTATTCCTTCTTGTTTAAATTGGTTTTGAGTCTTCTAAATTAATCACTCAACATGCTATGAATTAAACTTGCCATGTAAACTTAATTAAATAATCATGCTATTTTCACCATGTTCAAATCAGTGTTATGCATGATGTTTGTAAGGGTAATTTAGTTCGTATCATGATGTTTCCTTATTTTAGTGACCTTCTTGTCATTCATATACTAGAGGTTTCTAAATAGGAAACTATTGCTTGTGTTTCTAATGCAATCTCCTTTAAGCTATTTCATGGAAATTCATAAGTAGAGATTGTGCTCTTTCAATTGGTAAAATCATAAGCATTAAAGGTTAATCTTCACCTAAAAGAAAGATTATGAATGCTCAAGGCAAAGGTATGGAACTAGTTGTTTCATTTGGTATGTGACCAATAATAGTTCCTTTCAAGTGGCATTCTTTCAATTAGTAATAATCTATTTTATAGAAAGAAATGTCAATATGAAATTTAAATTTCTTTTGGCTTAAATTTGTAAATTGGTGCATATTATTAATTCACTCATCCATGTGCATTAACTTAAAAGGAATTTAATTTATGCCTTTATGCCTCATAAATTATGATTTATTTGCCATTCATATATAGATATCATCATTTATTAAATACTTTCTTGTACTACTAATACCTCTTTTCGAAGTGTTTTATCGACTAGTGTTAAAAGGAAAAGAGATAACAAAGAAGGAAGTCTCCACAAATGATGAAAAGAAGAATAATAAGGTGACACCACCACAGATAGTAAGATCTGTCAAATTAGTATAACAAATGGTACGTTCTATATGGTGGTAAGTATTCTTAGGCATAAGTTGATTCATTGCAAATTTGTCATGCCTTTACCATGATATGTAATGTACTCCTCATGAGACTCTTAACTGAATTGAAAGTGCATATGACAAGTCATTCAAATACTTGATGCACATATCTAGTGGGAGAACATTATGTATCTTGTGTCGTAGAGAATAAGTTTCACTTGAGTAAGCTATACTAAGACAATCCAAAATGGTAAATTTGTATCTCATTCAGGCCTTGTTCGGTTAATCCCGTTACGCATGGATTGGATGGGATTGGAAAAAATTAAGAAAGGGTTTGACTTAGTTGGGATTTAAGCCCACCCAATCCCACTCAATCCATGTGGATAGGGAGCTAACCGAACAAGCCCTCATATGGATTGTAATCTTTGTTTTCTAAATAGCTACTCTTGATGCAGTTTAAAATTCCCTTATCGTTAAATCTAAAAGTGCATAAGAATCCTTTTTTGTTGATATTCATCACATACATATGCACTAACATGGATATGATTTTTAAACTGTAAAAGGTACAATTAGTGATCCATACTCTCTAAATTTTGGAAACCCATATTTTGATATCTTAGAAATCTACTTCAATCCATACTCCCTAATTTTGGAAATCCATACTCTCTAACATTGAATTGGATCACTAAGTTGTAAATTCCATGCATAACTTGTCTTCATGATATGAATGCTTGTGCGACTAACCTTGATAAGCTAGGTGCAACCAAGGTCAAGCTAGGTTCATCATCAAGAAGGCAACACAACGATGTATTAAGAAAAGGAGAAATGCTCCTATTATTAACTCTAGTTTTTATCTGTGTGATTAAATATTGACTTGAAACCATGTAAGATGGTTGTCAAGTATATGTGGGTGCCTACACAAAGAGAAAGGCCACAATAAGGATTGTGTGGGTACTCAAGGCTCTTACTACTAATCTCAAAGGACCCAATTCAAATTGGGTACCAAGATATGAAGCTTAAACTTGTTTTGCATTATCACTCCTTCAATGGATCAAGTTGGGTGCTCTATAATGAATGTATAAATCATCTTTGGAGATAGTAGCAAGGGTGGTAACAACTAAATCTCAAGTGCATATTATTTTCAAATCTTATATCTTTTGTGACTTGTGTAGCCACTAAGGGAAAAGAAGCACTTGAGGATATACATCAGTTGTTGATTATGAAATAAAGGTCCAATTGAAAGATGAATGAATATTATCATATGGTGAACAATCCAAAATTATGTGATGTATTCTCTATCTAGTTAATTTGGATTTGATTCTTCTTTATTAGACTGTAACACCCCACTGGTCACACACAAAGGATATTACCAAAACTCCTCCCACCAAACTTACTCAACACAAGAGATGTAATAAAGAGAGAAAATATTGCAAAAAAAACGGCAGCACCTCCTTTGAAACTAGCATAACATGGAGGGGAAACATGTAGTTCATATAGGATATAAAGACAGATAATTCACGTAGTAGAATCTAAATGCAAAGGTGGTGTCGGGGACCATAATTAGGGGTACCCTCAAGACTCCTAATCTCAGCTGGTAACCCCCATCAGCACAAAGCTGCAAAGGCTTAATGGGTGCGATTAAGTCAAGGATCGGTCCACTCAAGGGACACGATCTCGCCTCGCCCGAGCCCAGCCTCGGGCAAGGGCAGCCGACCCCGGAGGATTTACGTCTCGCCCGAGGACCCCCTCCAGCAACGGACACACCTTCGGCTCGCCCGAGGCCCAGTCTTCACCAAGAAGCAACCTTGGCCAAGTCGCCACGCCGACCGACCGTATCGTAGGAGCATTTAATGCAAAGGTGGCCTGACACCTTATCCTGACGCGCGCCCTTCAGTCGACAGAGCCAAAGTGACCGTAGTCACTTCACCGCTCCACTGACCGGCCTGACAAGAGGATAGCGCCGCCTGTGCCGCTCTGACTGCTGTGCCACTCGACAGAGTGAGGCTGACAGCAGCCAAGTCCGGCCTCAGGCGCCATAGGAAACTCTGCATCGCCCGAAGGGCTCGGACTCGGGCTCAGCCCCGGAAGACGACGAACTCCGCTTCGCCCGACCCCAGGGCTCGGACTCGGGCTCAGCCCTAGAAGACGACGAACTCCGCATCGCCCGACCCCAGGGCTCGGACTTGGGCTCAGCTCCGGAAGACGACGAACTCCGCTTCGCCCGACCCCAGGGCTCGGACTCGGGCTCAGCCCCGGAAGACGACGAACTCCGCCTCGCTCGATCCAGGGGCTCGGACTCGGGCTCAGCCCCGGAAGACGACGAACTCCGCTTCGCCCGACCCCAGGGCTCGGACTCAGCCCTGGCCTCAGCCGACGGTCTCCGCCTCGCCCGACCCAGGGGCTCGGACTCGACCTCGGCCTTGGAAGACAGACTCGACCTCGACCTCGGAGGAGCCTCCACCTCGCCCAACCCAGGGCTCGGACCGACCACGTCACAGGAGGCGCCATCATTACCCTACCCCAAGCTAACTCAGGCTACGGGGAACAAGACCGGCGTCCCATCTAGCTCGCCCCGGTAAACAAGTAATGATGGCGCCCCGCATGCTCTATGACGACGGCGGCTCTCAGCCCCCTTACGGAAGCAAGGGGACGTCAGCAAGGACTCGACAGCCCCGACAGCTATCCTTCCGCTAGGCTCCAGTGCTCCTCCGACGGCCACGACACCACACGAACCGGGTGCCAAAACCTCTCCAGCTGCCACGATGGCATGTACTTAGGGCACTAGCTCTCCTCCGCTAGACACTTTAGCACACTGCTACACCCCCATTGTACACCTGGATCCTTTCCTTACGCCTATAAAAGGAAGGTCCAGGGCCCTCTTACAGAGGGTTGGCCGCGCGGGGAAGGACGGGACGGCGCTCGTGTAAGCCGCTCGCTCCCTCCCGCGTGGACGCTTGTAACCCCCTACTGCAAGCGCACCCGACCTGGGCGCGGGACAAACACGAAGGCCGCGGGTTTCCCCTTTTACGCCTGCCTCCCTCCGGCTTCTTCCCCCCTTCGCGCTCCGTCTCGCGCCGACCCATCTGGGCTGGGGCACGCGACGACAATTTACTCGTCGGTCCAGGGACCCCTCGGGTTCGAAATGCCGACAGTTGGCGTGCCAGGTAGGGGCTGCTGCGTGTTGACGAACAGCTTCCCGTCAAGCTCCAGATGGGCAGTCTCCAGCAACCTTTCTAGCCCGGGATGGTGCTCCGTTTCGGGAGTCTTGAGTTCATGTCCCTCGACGACAGCTACGACATGATACTCCTTCCCCCGCCGCGCGACAGCGACAATGGCGACCGACAACCCGCCCGCCGGCGGCGGAAGCGACGACGTCTTCCCCACGTGGCGGAAGAACAACATTCAGGCTTGTCCCGTCCCCTCCCTCGCCGAGGGAGGAGGAGGCGGGGCAACCAAGGCCAAGCAGGAGGCGGCACCTCGTCGGCTGTCGAGCGAGTCGACGGCGCCGGCACCCCAACGGGGGGCACGTCGGGCATCGACCTCGCGTCTGAGACGAAGACGAGCGCCGTCTCCCCGCAACACGCCAACCCCAAGCAAACAGACGACGCCAGCACGCTCGCAAAGGACTTGCTGGGCGTCACCCTCGTACCTGTGACGACGGTGCAGTCAGCCCCTGACGTGACTTCGTCACTGCCCGTCGACCAAGAGGTACCAACCGATTCCCATCTCGTGCCTTTTGGATTCAGCCTCGACCCACCAAGTGACTTCGCTTTGGTGGACGCTCTCATAGAGGCGGGTCCAAACCCTCTGGGGTATCGTATGCGGTCACCCTGGGACCGGCTGACGACCGTCTCGACCTACGGGCCCTCGGGTTCCGAGGAAGATGACGGGCCCGACTTTAGTTGGGATTTCTCCGGACTTGGTAACCCCAGTGCCATGCGGGACATTATGACTGCATGCGACTACTGCCTTTCCGACTGTTCCGACGGTAGCCGCAGCCTCGACAACGAGGACTGCGGCCCAAGTCGTGAATGTTTCCACGTCGATCTAGGGGGTCCCGACGAAGGCAACCATCTTGGTATGCCGGAGAACGGTGATCCCCCTAGGCCTGTGCCTCGCGTTGACATCCTTCGGGAGCTAGCTGTGGTCCCCGTTCCGGCGGGGGGTCATGACCCACAGCTCGAGCAAATCCGCGAGATGCAGGGCAGGCTCGACGAGGGAGCAGGAACACTTGAGCCGTTCCGCCAGGACATCGGGCAGGAATGGGCAGGCCAACCTCCGGCCGGAGAAGTGCGTCATCTACCCCAGGGCATCCAGCACTGCATCGCCGACGATGTCAGGGTAAGGCCGCCACCGGTTTCCAGTGGGGTCGGCCAAAACCTGGCTGCAGCGGCAATACTTCTCTGCGCGATGCCGGAGCCATCAACCACCGAGGGGCGGCGTATTGAGGGAGAGCTCAAGAATCTCCTGGAGGATGCCGCGGTCCGACGGGCCGAAAGCTTTGCCTCCCGAAGGCAGGGGTACCCCTCGGAACATCACACCGCGACTTCCCGATTCATGCGGGAAGCCTCGGTCCACACCGGGCGCACGCGCAACACAGCGCCTGCGGCCCCGGGTCGGCTCGGCAACGAACACCCTCACCGTAACCGTCGAACCCACCTCGACGAGAGGGTGCGCCGAGGCTACCACCCCAGGCGTGGGGGACGCTACGATAGCGGGGAGGATCGGAGTCCCTAGCCCGAACCACCCGGTCCGCAGGCTTTCAGCCGCGCCATACGATGGGCGCCGTTCCCGACCCGGTTCCGAACCCTGACTACTATCACAAAGTACTTGGGGGAGACCAGACCGGAACTGTGGCTCGCGGACTACCGGCTGGCCTGCCACCTGGGTGGAACGGACGATGACAACCTCATCATCCGCAACCTCCCCCTGTTCCTCTCCGACACCGCTCGAGCCTGGCTGGAGCACCTGCCTCTGGGGCAGATCTCCAACTGGAACGACCTGGTCCAAGCCTTCGCCGGCAATTTCCAGGGCACGTACGTGCGCCTAGGGAACTCCTGGGATCTCCGAAGCTGCCGGCAGCAGCCAGGGGAGTCTCTCCGGGACTACATCCGGCGATTCTCGAAGCAGCGCACCGAGCTGCCCAACGTCACCGATTCGGATGTCATCGGCGCGTTCCTCGCCGGCACCACCTGCCGCGACCTGGTGAGCAAGCTGGGTCGCAAGACCCCCACCAGGGCGAGCGAGCTGATGGACATCGCCACCAAGTTCGCCTCTGGCCAGGAGGCAGTTGAGGCCATCTTCCGGAAGGACAAGCAACCCCAGGGCCGCCTACCGAAAGATGTCCCCGATGCGTCAACTCAGCGCGGCACTAAGAAGAAAGGCAAGAAGAAGTCGCAAGCGAAACGCGACGACGCCGACGCGGACCTTGTCACCGCCGCCGAGTACACGAACCCTCGGAAACCTCTCGGAGATGCCAATCTCTTCGACAAGATGCTCAAGGAGCCATGCCCCTATCATCAGGGGCCCGTCAAGCACACCCTTGAGGAGTGCGCCATGCTTCGGCACCACTTTCACAAGGTCGGGCCACCCGCGGAGGGTGGCAGGGCTCACGACGACGATAAGAAGGAAGATCACAAGGCAGGAGAGTTCCCCGAGGTCCACAACTGCTACATGATCTACGGTGGGCTAGTGGCGAACGCCTTGGCTCGGCACCACAAGCAAGAGCGTTGGGAGGTCTACTCGGTAAAGGTGGCAGCGCCAGTCCACCTAGACTGGTCCGACAAGCCCATCACCTTCGACCAAGACGACCACCCCGACCGCGTGCCGAGCCCGGGGAAATACCCGCTCGTTGTCGACCCCGACATCGGCAACGTCAAGCTCACCAAGGTCCTCATGGACGGAGGCAGCAGCCTCAACATCATCTACGCCGAGACCCTCGGGCTCCTGCGGATCGATCTGTC
Organism: Zea mays; assembly: GCF_902167145.1. Classification (NCBI taxonomy): domain Eukaryota; kingdom Viridiplantae; phylum Streptophyta; class Magnoliopsida; order Poales; family Poaceae; genus Zea; species Zea mays. The sequence continues at coordinate 46,762,589 of NC_050102.1, read as the reverse complement.
CTCGGTCCGGGCAGGCGCTGCGCCTTTTCACGGGATCATCCCCGGGAAGCGCGTCCAACCCCTCGGACAACTCGATCTACCCGTCTGCTTTGGGACATCCTCCAACTTCCGAAGGGAGACCCTCATGTTCGAAGTGGTCGGGTTTCGAGGAACCTACCACACAGTGCTGGGGAGGCCATGCTACGCCAAGTTCATGGCCGTCCCCAACTACACCTACCTCAAGCTCAAGATGCCGGGCCCCAACGGGGTCATCACCATCGGCCCCACGTACCGACACGCGTACGAATGCGACGTGGAGTGCGTGGAGTACGCCGAGGCCCTCGCCGAATCCGAGGCCCTCATCGCCGACCTGGAGAGCCTCTCTAAGGAGGCGCCAGACGTGAAGCGCCACGCCGGCAACTTTGAGCTAGCGGAGACGGTTAAATCCGTCCCTCTCGACCCCAGCAACGACGCCTCCAAGCAGATCCGGATCGGCTCTGAGCTCGATCCCAAATAGGAAGCAGTGCTCGTCGACTTTCTCCGCGCAAACGCCGATGTCTTCGCATGGAGTCCCTCGGACATGCCCAGCATATCGAGGGATGTCGTCGAGCACTCGCTGGATATCCAAGCTGGAGCCCGACCCGTGAAGCAGCCTCTGCGCCGATTCGACGAAGAAAAGCGCAGAGCCATAGGCGAGGAGATCCACAAGCTAATGGCGGCAGGGTTCATCAAAGAGGTATTCCATCCCGAATGGCTTGCCAACCCTGTGCTTGTGAGAAAGGAGGGAAATGGCGGATGTGTATAGACTACACTGGTCTAAACAAAGCATGTCCGAAAGTTCCCTACCCTCTGCCTCGCATCGATCAAATCGTGGATTCCACTGCTGGGTGCGAAACTCTGTCTTTCATCGATGCCTATTCAGGGTATCACCAAATTAGGATGAAAGAGTCCGACCAGCTCGCGACTTCTTTCATCACACCCTTCAGCATGTACTGCTATGTTACCATGTCGTTCGGTTTGAGGAATGCGGGTGCGACATACCAAAGGTGCATGAACCACGTGTTCGGCAAACACATTGGCCGAACGGTCGAGGCCTACGTCGATGACATCGTAGTCAAGACGAGGAAAGCCTCCGACCTCCTTTCCGACCTTGGAGCGACATTCCGATGTCTCAAGGCGAAAGGCGTAAAACTCAATCCCGAGAAGTGTGTCTTTGGGGTCCCCCGAGGCATGCTCTTGGGGTTCATCGTCTCCGAGCGGGGCATCGAGGCCAACCCGGAGAAGATCGCGGCCATCACCAGCATGGGGCCCATCAAGGACTTGAAATGCGTACAGAGGGTCACGGGATGCCTTGCGGCTCTGAGCCGTTTCATCTCGCGCCTCGGCGAAAGAGGCCTGCCTCTGTACCACCTCTTAAGAAAGGCCGAGTGCTTCACTTGGACCCCTGAGGCCGAGGAAGCCCTCGGGAACCTGAAGGCGCTCCTCACGAACGCACCCATCTTGGTGCCCCCCTGCTGCCGGAGAAGCCCTCTTGATCTACGTCGCCGCTACCACTCAGGTGGTTAGCGCCGCGATCGTGGTTGAGAGACGAGAAGAGGGGCATGCGTTGCCCGTCCAGAGACCAGTCTACTTCATCAGTGAAGTACTGTCCGAGACCAAGATCCGCTACCCACAAATTCAGAAGCTGCTGTACACGGTGATCCTGACGCGGCTAAAGTTGCGACACTACTTCGAGTCTCATCTGGTAACTGTGGTGTCATCCTTCCCCCTGGGGGAGATCATCCAGTGTCGAGAGGCCTCGGGTAGAATTGCAAAGTGGGAGGTGGAAATCATGGGCGAGACGATCTCGTTCGCCCCTCGGAAGGCCATCAAGTCCCAGGTCTTGGCGGACTTTGTGGCTGAATGGGTCGACACCCAGCTCCCAACAGCTCTGATCCAACCGGAACTCTGGACCACGTTTTTCGACGGGTCACTGATGAAGACAGGAGCAGGCGTGGGCCTGCTCTTCATCTCGCCCCTCGGGAAGCACCTACGCTACGTGCTACGCCTCCATTTCCCGGCGTCCAACAATGTGGCCGAGTACGAGGCTCTGGTCAACGGGTTGCGCATCGCCATCGAGCTAGGGGTCCGACGCCTTGACGCTCGCGGTGACTCGCAGCTCGTCATCAACCAAGTCATGAAGAACTCCCACTGTCGCGACCCGAAGATGGAAGCCTACTATGATGAGGTTCGGTGCCTGGAAGACAAGTTCTACGGGCTCGAGCTCAACCACATCGCCCGACGCTACAACGATACTGCGGACAAGCTGGCTAAAATAGCCTCGGGGCGAACAACGGTTCCCCGGACGTCTTCTCCCGAGACCTGCATCAACCCTCCATCAAGACCGACGACACGCCCGAGCCCGAGAAAGCCTCGGCCCAGCCCGAGGCACCCTCGGCTCAGGCCGAGGCACCCTCGGCTCGGCCCGAGGCACCCTCGGCTCAGCCTGAGGTACCCTCGGCTCAGCCCGAGGTACCCTCGGCGCCCGAGGTTGAGGCACTGCGCGTCGAGGAGGAGCGGAGCGGGGTCACGCCTAATCGAAACTGGCAGACCCCGTACCTACAATATCTCCACCGAGGAGAGCTACCCCTCGACCGAGCCGAAGCTCGGCGGTTGGCGCGGCGCGCCAAGTCGTTCATCTTGCTGGGAGACGGGAAGGAGCTCTACCACCGCAGCCCCTCAGGCATCCTCCAGCGATGCATTTCCATCGCCGAAGGCCAGGAGCTCTTACAAGAGATACACTCGGGGGCTTGCGAACCAAAGCAATCGATCTAATCGAGAAGACTCACTGGACCAGCTGGAAGAGGCTTGGGACATGGCCTTACTGCACTCGACGCGGTACCAGCAGTCCCTGCGACGCTACCACGCCCAAGGGGTTCGGTCCCGAGACCTCCAGGTGGGCGACCTGGTGCTTCGGCTGCGACAAGACGCCCGAGGGCAGCACAAGCTAACGCCTCCCTGGGAAGGGCCGTTCGTCGTCGCCAAGGTTCTGAAGCCCGGAACGTACAAGCTGGCCAACAGTCAAGGCGAGGTCTACAGCAACGCTTGGAACATCCGACAGCTACGTCGCTTCTACCCTTAAGATGCTTTCAAGTTGTTCGTACACCTCATTAACACACAAAGTCTAGTCATCAAGGAAGGGTCAGCCTTGCCTCGGCAAAGCCCGACCCTCCCTCGGGGGCTAAAAGGGGGGAACCCCCTCTGCGTCAAAATTTTCCTCGAAAAAAGTCTTCCATCAAAAAGGCTTCTGCGTTCTTCTGCGTTCCCCGGCTATATTAGTAGCAGGACCCCAAGAAGCAAATGAGGGCGCATGTAAGTGGCAAGGCCGACCGAGCCGAGGGACTCCTACGCCTCTGGGATACGGATACCTCACTCGTCACCTACCACGAAAAATGACTCTTACTTGGGCAAGCCACCCTGCTACTGACGAACGGGGCCAAATACGCAAAATGGAAGGAAAAGGAGCACAACCTTATACTACGATAATAAAGTGTTCGGGCCTCAGTGGCTGCAAAAGTGTAACACCCGGTTTTAAAGGACAAAGCCGGGTGCATCTCATACATGCGCCAAGAAGACAACATATATAATAACAGAGTGTATAGAGATAAATGTCATAATACATCAGAGTATTTATTACATAGCGGAAGTCTTATTACAAAATAAAGATAAATATAAAACGAACTAAGGATCGTCGGCGCCAATGTCGACTGAGAAACGCCACCTAGATCAGATCGAACTCCTCAGTGTTAGGCGGCTCCTCTTCGACCACCTGTTCTTCTCCTGTGGGGGGGGGTGTGAGACAGCAAGAGTGAGCTCACATACGTTCATCGCTCAACAAGTTGTGGGGAATAATGTGACATGAACTCACCAAAGGTGGGAGTTCATGAAGTGTAAGGCTGATCAATGGAATAAAGGCTGAAGCTGAGCATTGCTTTTATAAGTTGGTCAAAATTTTATTAGCAATTACTAAGTACAAGTAAATACCAACCCTTAGAAATAATAAATAAAAGTAATAATAAAATAATCCCAGATGCAATGAAATGACAGATTGAGTTTAAGTTCCATAATTTAATCATGTGAGTGTCCGAGCCGCTCTTGACCGTGAGCACGGCTAGTATACCAGTTTTACACTCTGCAGAGGTTGCGCATCTTTACCCACAAGTCGTGTATCCCATGTCGCCTGGGTTTGCAAGGCCCTTAGACACTACCGAGGTGAATGGCTAGGGATCCACTACGAGGCCTTTACAAAGTTCCACTAGCTTCCGAAAACCCGCTACAGTTTATGGGAAGATCCAGTACAGGGTTCCTGGCTGACAGCCATCGCAGCAAAATCAACCAGGGACCTCCCCGCACTGACCTCTCCCCTACTGCCCTTGCCCCTTTCGGGTAAGGTAGTCTTCCACTAGCTTTCCTAGTTAGTCAGCCAAGGGCGTCCCATTAAACCCTTGTGGTAGCACTGTTTTCCCGGGTGGTTCTCCATGTTCCCATTAACATAATGATCTTATCATGAACATAAAATAATGAACAGATAATAGAAAGTGTAGTCATGAGTCATAAATATCTTTATACCCAAATCCACATAAAGCAATAGCATGTACTACCCAAAAATTTAGTAGTAAAACCAGTGGTGAAACAAGGTATAAAGATAGTCAAAATCTAGGGTATCCTATTGGGTCCCATCAAAATTAACCTATGCAGATCATTATGAATAATAAGAACATGAATAGGTAAAAGAAGTGATCAAGGGCACAACTTGCCTGGCACTTGAGAATCCAGGTACCAACTTGCTTTTCAGATGACACACGTCCTCGCGCTAGTCGTAGCAATACAAGCAAACATGATATAGATAAAATTAACATCACACCAAACATAAGAACATACTGCATAATAATGATATACTCGGTGCTACGAGACTAACGCAACTCGAACGGATCAAATCGGAGTTAAAACGGAGGAGATACGAATTTCCTAAGGTCTTATGTATTTGATACGAGATTAATTAAGAGATAAATTTTAATACCATTTTCATGTTAAAACAGAGACAATAGGTGATAAACAACATTATTACAAAATTATAGCAAATGAAATGACTTAATTTGGAGCTAGAATGGATTTTCTATGAATTAAATAAGTTTCTGCAATTAAATGTATACTAAAAATTATTTTCTAAATAATTTCTCTGGTTTTATTAATTATTTGGACGGCGCGTCAAATAATAGAGAAGGCAGGGTTTCAGGCGTAAAATAAACTGAGACACAATCTACACCTCCCCATGGACGGCGGGTTTATTATGAAGAACTCCGAGGACTCATATGAAATTTTGGTGATCTACTGCTACTAGAGCCGTCCGAATTCCGATCTAAGGCGTAGATTATATCGTGAAAGGGTACGTTGCGCTGGCCGTTGGATCAACGATCGACGCATTGGTTTTTATTTTGGGCAGATCACTCCCAAAGCATCCAATATGGATCGAACGGCCGAGGTGATCCCGAGGCAAAACGATATGGCCAACCTAATCTTGGACGTCCACAAGCAGATCAACGGCTACGAGCGTTCTTCTACCCCTAGCCAGAGTTGAGCGGCGGCGCCGCCCATAGTACCCGCGGCCTACGGTAGAGCACAAGCCGGCTAACCCCGATCCCGCACAACGATTACCTATTCTGATAACTTCTTGGTGCAAAAGCAGATGCGGACGACGGCGAATTTACTGGGGGATCCTTTCAACACGACTTCGCCTAATGACGGTGGTCAGACACTCCTGGCGGAGCGGCATCGACAGTATGAGCACACGGCCCGCATAGAGGCCCTAACTCAAAGCACGCCAAGCGTTAGATGGCGAAGAGCATCGCATAAACCTATGGAAACAACGGATTTACCTGCGATGAGGTCCGAAGGGGCTAGCCACGGTGCTAGGCGACTCCGTCGTGGTACCACAACACCGATGGCAAATTATCGGTGCACTGATTGCTCTTGTGCCCGATGCTTCTACCAATCGACTTCCTCATGCGCTCCACATCCTCTTTGTCTAGTCGCCGAGGCCGGAATGGCAGACCCAGCAGGGATCAACCGCGGCAACACGATTTCCCACTCAGCGCGCAGAGATGGAGCACGATTTCCTCTCTGCGTGGCTTTGTTTTTGGAGGGCCATGGGAGGCATTCGGCTTATAAGCGCGCGGGGCGAGCGTCCGATGAAAGGGGATCCGGCGAACGAACTCCAGGAATCGCGGCGAGCTTGTTCACCGACGCGAGGGAAAAGGGGGAGGAGTGAGGGCGGTTGCGGAGCTTTGGTTGACGCGAAGTCCGGCACCGTTGCAACGATTCGGAGGTCCAGGCAATATTGGCGTGGCCAGATCCACATTCCCACGGACTACTCCGTCTTCTACGCGCACGTCAGGTAGGAGGAGCACCCATGACGCAAGGCAGTGGGCCCCACCACGCTTCCGCTGCGCACACGAAGACGCCCCAGCTGACCATCACCGACCGCGCTGAAGCCTTCGGGCAGGGAAGATGAGCAGTAACAGGGGTCCCATGCGCCAGAGAGGCACTGGATAGCTGCTGCCGTACACGTAGAGAGATACTGAGAAGGAGGAAAAAAAAGACAAGAAACACCCATTACGTGGGCCTAGCGGGTGCAAAAGGGGAAAGGCTGATGGGTTTAGATGGGCCACGCGACGCGTCTCCAGCAGGTGGCCCAAGCTCTCTCTCTCTCTCTCTCTTCTCTTTTTATCATTTTCTATCTCCTTCTATTTTCTGGTTTTTAATTCAAATAGATCTGTTTTGCGATTTTCAAACCCAATTCACATGCACAGATCAAACAAATCAGTATGATGCACAAGCCTAGGTTTTTCATTCAGTTTTAGTTTTTTTGACAAAGAGAAATATGCTTCGATAATAAAACACATACTCAAAACAAATCTATTATTATTTCTCAACCTGGGGTTTACAAATCCTACCCCCCTTAAAAAGAATCTCGTCCTCGAGATTTAGGAAGGACTAGGGAAAAGAGGGGGAAATTCTATGCGAAGCTCTTCTTCTCTTTCCCAAGTTGCTTCATCTTCACCGTGGTGACTCCATTGAACTTTACACATCTTTGTAACCTTATTCCTTGTAACTCGAGTCAAAGTATCCAAAATCTTGATGGGGTATTCAGCATAAGTCAAATCCTCTTGAACACTAAGGTCTTCCATTGGTAACTGTTCTTCAGGTACCCTGAGACATTTCTTTAGCTGAGACACATGAAACACATCATGTACATCTGACAGATGATTGGGTAACTCCAGTTGATATGCAACTTCTCCCACTCGCTTTAAGATCAAGAAAGGTCCAATGAAGCGAGGGGACAACTTTCCTTTAACTTTAAATCTCCTCATGCCCCGGAGCGGTGACACCTTCAAATAGACATAATCACCCTCCTTAAACTCAAGTAATCTCCTCCGGGTGTCAGCATAACTTTTCTGCCTGGATTGTGCAGTTCTCAAATTCTCCCTTATTTGCTGAACTTGTTCCTCTGCTTCTTGTATAATCTCAGGTCCAAACAACTGTCTTTCACCAGTTTGATTCCAATACAAGGGAGTCCTGCACTTTCTGCCATACAAAGCCTCAAACGGTGACATCTTCAAACTGGCCTGGTAACTATTATTATATGAGAACTCAGCATAAGGTAGACTCTTATCCCAACTACTACCATGCTGAAGGGCATAAGCTCTCAACATATCTTCCAATATTTTATTAGTCCTTTCAGTCTATCCATTAGTCTGAGGGTGTTAGGCTGTACTAAAATTCAACTTTGTATTCATGTTCTCATGAAAACTTTTCCAAAATTGGGAGGTAAACTATGATCCTCTATCCAAAATGATCTTCTTCGGTTCACCGTGTAGAGACACAATCCGAGCCATATAATACTCTGCCCATTGAGATACCTTATAAGTAGTCTTGACCAGAATGAAGTGAGCCACTTTAGTCAGGCTATCCACAATAACCCATATAGAATCACATCCTTTCGAGGTGCGAGGCAATCCAGTAATGAAATCCATATCAATCTCTTTCCACTTCCACTCGGGTATCTTTAGTGGGTGCAGTAGTCCAGCTGGCCTCTGGTGTTCAGCCTTAACTCTTTGACACACATTGCACATAACCACATGTGCAGCCACATCTCTCTTTAATCCATACCACTAATATTTTCGCTTCAAATCCTGATACATCTTGGTACCACCAGGATGAATAGAATAATCCAAGTCATGGGCCTCCTTTAATATAGTCTCACGAAGGCTTTCAATCTCAGGGCACATATCTTGTCTTTGAATCACATGGTGCCATGCTCATCCTCGGTAAACTCCGGAACTCGACCTTCAGTAATCAGATCCTTAATCTCTTTTATTTTAGCATCACCAATTTGTCCTTTGCGGATCTCTTGCTCCAAAGTAGGTTCCACATCAATAGTAACTCCTTCAGTGTGAGCAACTATCCCCAGGTTAAGTCTCCTGAAATCCTCAACAATCTCATCGGGTAGCTGGGCAACAACAGCTGAATGAACATGCTCCTTCCGACTCAAGGCATCTGCAACCAAATTTGCCCTGCCCGGGTGATAGTGAATCTCCAAATCATAATCCTTAATAAGCTCCAACCAACGGTGTTGCCTAAGGTTGAGATCCTTCTGAGTGAATATATACTTCAAACTCTTATGATCCGTATATACTTGGCACTTAGTCCCCATAATGTAGTGTCTCCAAATCTTAAGTGCATGCACAACTGCTGCTAGTTCCAAGTCATGAGTGGGGTAGTTCAGTTCATGCTTCCGCAACTGACGAGATGCATAGGCAATCACATGTCCTTCTTGCATGAGCACACATCCTAAGCCTTGGCCACATGCATCGCAATAGATATCAAATCCTTTCTGTAGGTCTGGCATAACCAATACTGGTGGCGACATCAACCTCTTCTTCAATAGATCAAAGCTGTCTTGACACTTCTCGTCCCACTTAAATTCTTTTCCTTTCTCCAAAAGCGAGGTCATAGGCTTAGCGATCTTAGAAAATCCTTCAATAAATCTCCGATAATATCCTGCAAGTCCCAAGAAACTCCGGACTTCAGTAACTGTAGTGGGTACGCTTCACACCACTATCTCCTTGACTTTAGCAGGATCCACTAATATCCCTCCATTAGAAATGATATGTCCGAGGAATGACACCTCATCAATCCAAAACTCGCATTTGCTATACTTGGCGTAGAGTTGATTATCTCGTAACTTCTGTAGCACCAATCTCAGATGTTCCTCGATCACTTTCACTCTTGGAATAAATAAGAATATCGTCGATGAATACTACGACGAATCTGTCCAAATACTCCATAAACACCTTATTCACCAGATCCATAAAATAGGCTGGTGCATTAGTTAGTCCAAATGACATAACTGTGAACTCATATAAACCATATCAGGTCGAGAAAATCCGTCTTGGGAATATCCGATGTCCTAATCTTCATTTGATGGTAACTCGATCGGAGATCAATCTTCGAGAATATCCTAGCATCTCTCATCCGCTTAAATAAATCCTCAATGCGGGGTAATAGACACTTGTTCTTCACAGTGACATCGTTAAGACCTATAATCCACGCACATCCCTTGCGATTCTCCTTTCTTCTCTACAAATAGAACCGGCTCTCCACATGGTGAAGAATGCGAACGAATGTACCCAGCCTCTTGTAACTCTATTAACTGCTTCTTAAGTTCTTTTAACTCTTCTACAGACATCATGTATGGCCGTTTAGAAAGTAGGGGCAGTCCTAGATAAGGGATTAATGACCAACTCAACTTCCATATCTGGTGGCATCCCTAACAACTCCTCTAGAAAGACATCCGAAAAATCCCTAACTGCACGGATGTTGTCACCCACCAAACTCCTCAGGCATAAAGAACATTGCACGCATGGATGAGGAGGTTACTGCAATTCCAACTTCAAATCTTTCTCCTTTGGATCTGGTGAGTTCTATGGTTCCTTTAGCACAGTGTATATACTGCCTTTGTCTTTCTTAACCATGACATACCAAGGATCACGTCTATAGTGCTCTCTTCTAACACTATAGGGGTAGTTCATCTGAGTTAGAAATACAGGGTAAGAAAGAAAGGATTGTAGACAAGGCAGTGATTACGAAGCATGTTACTTTGGGGGATTTATTAGCTAAGTGTGTCACCTACTAAAGCTAATTCATTATCTTATGGTGGTACATGCTAAGATGCCCATCTATACTATTTCAATCAATCAAAGAAGCAAATCAGGCATTGATCATCAGAACAATCAACCAACATTCTTAAATATAGAAAATAGTTTTGATTTGGTCTTAGGCCTCCTATCTCTTAAAATATCATAGGGGTAGGGATTCCAAGGTGTGAAATCCATCTTGTCTCAGAGTAGTAAAGGTAAGAATGATCAGAGTAGAACAGTAGAAGGTGAGATAGGATCAAGATAAGGTAAGTATGGAATGAATCAGAGTAAGATAAGTAGATAAGGGTTTTGTCCATTTCTATCTAGGTTTCGTCCTACAGTCAACATTTCCTCTGATACCACTTCTGTAACACCCGGTTTTAAAGGACAAAGCCGGGTGCATCTCATACATGCGCCAAGAAGACAACATATATAATAACAGAGTGTATAGAGATAAATGTCATAATACATCAGAGTATTTATTACATAGCGGAAGTCTTATTACAAAATAAAGATAAATATAAAACGAACTAAGGATCGTCGGCGCCAATGTCGACTGAGAAACGCCACCTAGATCAGATCGAACTCCTCAGTGTTAGGCGGCTCCTCTTCGACCACCTGTTCTTCTCCTGTGGGGGGGGGGGGTGTGAGACAGCAAGAGTGAGCTCACATACGTTCATCGCTCAACAAGTTGTGGGGAATAATGTGACATGAACTCACCAAAGGTGGGAGTTCATGAAGTGTAAGGCTGATCAATGGAATAAAGGCTGAAGCTGAGCATTGCTTTTATAAGTTGGTCAAAATTTTATTAGCAATTACTAAGTACAAGTAAATACCAACCCTTAGAAATAATAAATAAAAGTAATAATAAAATAATCCCAGATGCAATGAAATGACAGATTGAGTTTAAGTTCCATAATTTAATCATGTGAGTGTCCGAGCCGCTCTTGACCGTGAGCACGGCTAGTATACCAGTTTTACACTCTGCAGAGGTTGCGCATCTTTACCCACAAGTCGTGTATCCCATGTCGCCTGGGTTTGCAAGGCCCTTAGACACTACCGAGGTGAATGGCTAGGGATCCACTACGAGGCCTTTACAAAGTTCCACTAGCTTCCGAAAACCCGCTACAGTTTATGGGAAGATCCAGTACAGGGTTCCTGGCTGACAGCCATCGCAGCAAAATCAACCAGGGACCTCCCCGCACTGACCTCTCCCCTACTGCCCTTGCCCCTTTCGGGTAAGGTAGTCTTCCACTAGCTTTCCTAGTTAGTCAGCCAAGGGCGTCCCATTAAACCCTTGTGGTAGCACTGTTTTCCCGGGTGGTTCTCCATGTTCCCATTAACATAATGATCTTATCATGAACATAAAATAATGAACAGATAATAGAAAGTGTAGTCATGAGTCATAAATATCTTTATACCCAAATCCACATAAAGCAATAGCATGTACTACCCAAAAATTTAGTAGTAAAACCAGTGGTGAAACAAGGTATAAAGATAGTCAAAATCTAGGGTATCCTATTGGGTCCCATCAAAATTAACCTATGCAGATCATTATGAATAATAAGAACATGAATAGGTAAAAGAAGTGATCAAGGGCACAACTTGCCTGGCACTTGAGAATCCAGGTACCAACTTGCTTTTCAGATGACACACGTCCTCGCGCTAGTCGTAGCAATACAAGCAAACATGATATAGATAAAATTAACATCACACCAAACATAAGAACATACTGCATAATAATGATATACTCGGTGCTACGAGACTAACGCAACTCGAACGGATCAAATCGGAGTTAAAACGGAGGAGATACGAATTTCCTAAGGTCTTATGTATTTGATACGAGATTAATTAAGAGATAAATTTTAATACCATTTTCATGTTAAAACAGAGACAATAGGTGATAAACAACATTATTACAAAATTATAGCAAATGAAATGACTTAATTTGGAGCTAGAATGGATTTTCTATGAATTAAATAAGTTTCTGCAATTAAATGTATACTAAAAATTATTTTCTAAATAATTTCTCTGGTTTTATTAATTATTTGGACGGCGCGTCAAATAATAGAGAAGGCAGGGTTTCAGGCGTAAAATAAACTGAGACACAATCTACACCTCCCCATGGACGGCGGGTTTATTATGAAGAACTCCGAGGACTCATATGAAATTTTGGTGATCTACTGCTACTAGAGCCGTCCGAATTCCGATCTAAGGCGTAGATTATATCGTGAAAGGGTACGTTGCGCTGGCCGTTGGATCAACGATCGACGCATTGGTTTTTATTTTGGGCAGATCACTCCCAAAGCATCCAATATGGATCGAACGGCCGAGGTGATCCCGAGGCAAAACGATATGGCCAACCTAATCTTGGACGTCCACAAGCAGATCAACGGCTACGAGCGTTCTTCTACCCCTAGCCAGAGTTGAGCGGCGGCGCCGCCCATAGTACCCGCGGCCTACGGTAGAGCACAAGCCGGCTAACCCCGATCCCGCACAACGATTACCTATTCTGATAACTTCTTGGTGCAAAAGCAGATGCGGACGACGGCGAATTTACTGGGGGATCCTTTCAACACGACTTCGCCTAATGACGGTGGTCAGACACTCCTGGCGGAGCGGCATCGACAGTATGAGCACACGGCCCGCATAGAGGCCCTAACTCAAAGCACGCCAAGCGTTAGATGGCGAAGAGCATCGCATAAACCTATGGAAACAACGGATTTACCTGCGATGAGGTCCGAAGGGGCTAGCCACGGTGCTAGGCGACTCCGTCGTGGTACCACAACACCGATGGCAAATTATCGGTGCACTGATTGCTCTTGTGCCCGATGCTTCTACCAATCGACTTCCTCATGCGCTCCACATCCTCTTTGTCTAGTCGCCGAGGCCGGAATGGCAGACCCAGCAGGGATCAACCGCGGCAACACGATTTCCCACTCAGCGCGCAGAGATGGAGCACGATTTCCTCTCTGCGTGGCTTTGTTTTTGGAGGGCCATGGGAGGCATTCGGCTTATAAGCGCGCGGGGCGAGCGTCCGATGAAAGGGGATCCGGCGAACGAACTCCAGGAATCGCGGCGAGCTTGTTCACCGACGCGAGGGAAAAGGGGGAGGAGTGAGGGCGGTTGCGGAGCTTTGGTTGACGCGAAGTCCGGCACCGTTGCAACGATTCGGAGGTCCAGGCAATATTGGCGTGGCCAGATCCACATTCCCACGGACTACTCCGTCTTCTACGCGCACGTCAGGTAGGAGGAGCACCCATGACGCAAGGCAGTGGGCCCCACCACGCTTCCGCTGCGCACACGAAGACGCCCCAGCTGACCATCACCGACCGCGCTGAAGCCTTCGGGCAGGGAAGATGAGCAGTAACAGGGGTCCCATGCGCCAGAGAGGCACTGGATAGCTGCTGCCGTACACGTAGAGAGATACTGAGAAGGAGGAAAAAAAGACAAGAAACACCCATTACGTGGGCCTAGCGGGTGCAAAAGGGGAAAGGCTGATGGGTTTAGATGGGCCACGCGACGCGTCTCCAGCAGGTGGCCCAAGCTCTCTCTCTCTCTCTCTCTTCTCTTTTTATCATTTTCTATCTCCTTCTATTTTCTGGTTTTTAATTCAAATAGATCTGTTTTGCGATTTTCAAACCCAATTCACATGCACAGATCAAACAAATCAGTATGATGCACAAGCCTAGGTTTTTCATTCAGTTTTAGTTTTTTTGACAAAGAGAAATATGCTTCGATAATAAAACACATACTCAAAACAAATCTATTATTATTTCTCAACCTGGGGTTTACAAAAAGACACATGTGCATTCAAAGAAAACTGCTCCGGTAGAGTCAGGCGTCGCCCGGAGAAGGAGCCGCGCCCTCGGCTTCGTCCCCAGCCTCGGACGACGGCGCAGGCGGGAGGATCTCTGCCTCGAAGGTGGTTGCCAGCACCGCGCTCGGGCCCGCGGCGGCCGCGTCGAGCCTCTAGACTTCAGCCAGGGCGGCTTCATCTTCGTCGGGGAGGCAATACCCCTCGCTGACCCGCTCTAGATCCACGACATAGTGGAAAGCAAGCACGGCGAAGGCCCACCTAACGCCGTGATGTAGCGCCTCGTGGAGTCTGCCACGCACATGGTCACCCAAGGCCTGCAGGCGACTTTGAGGGGAGCTTCCCGAGGGGACGTCGTCGAAGCCAAAGACCCGGCAGAAAGCCGAGATGGCCTCGGACATGGCCGCGTGGTCAGCCTCCCTCTGCTCGGCCGCTTGAGCAAGCGCCCTGGTGGACTTATCAAGGGCAAACTCGAGCTCTGCGAACAGCCAAAGCGCAAGACCTCAAACACAAGTGGAGGAACCAAGCTGAAACGAAAACTTAAAACAGTCAGGACATACCTCCGGCTCGGGCACGCTGCTCCGAGGATGCGGCTTGGGCTACGGCTAGGTCTACAGCAAGGGCTCCGGCCCGGCTTTCAGCCTCGGCGGCCCGGCCCCGAGATTGGTCCCGCTCACCGGTGACCTGGTCAAGCTCCGACTGCCGCCGCTACACCTCTGCGCGTGCCGCTGCTGCCTCTGCTCCCAGATCGGCGCAGAGCAACCGAAGGTCCGCCACCTCGGCGCCCTGCTGGGAGAGGCACGCGGTAGCCCTGGCAAGCGAGGTCCTCAGGGACCGCAGCGAACCCCAGACATCAACCTCGCGACGGATGAACGACGACTTGGCGGCACTCAGATCCATCAGATCCTGAGGGAAGGAAGCGGGGCGTCACAAAGGACGCCTTGATCACGAAAAAGTTATGCCTGAAATCATTACCTGGAGGATCTTGGGAACGTCCCTGCAAAAGACCTCCAAGGATGACCGGAGCGACCCCACCGTTGCCTCGGCACACTCGCGGAGCTCGTCCCAAGACTGCTCCTCCCGCTCATCGTCAAGAACGAAGCAGGGATCCGAGGCCTCACGGGTCCGGAACCGGAGCAACTAGCACCGCCCATCGGAGCTCCGCCGCGCAGGGACAAGGCTGCCGCTCGGTGGGATGGGTCGCGGTTCAGCTCCCCCCTCCTCCGAGGCACCAAATAGCGACGCCTCGGCCATCTCAGCGTCGGCGGCGACGGGTCGCTCCACGGCCGGGACGGCAACGGCTTCGGCAGCAGCCGGCGCCAGCGCCGGCGGCATGTCTGGTGGGCCCGAGGCCATGGCCACGCCAGCCGCCTCCCCCAGCGCGACGGCCGCCTCGACAGAAGAGCCGGCCTCGGGAGCTCGCTCCACGGCAACTGGTGCCGCCTGAGCCCCCCGCTGTGGGGCGTCTTGCGAGAAGGTCAGCTGGCCGGCGAGGCCCGGCGCGGCACCGGCTGCGGAAGCCGACGCTGTCTTGAGGACCTTCCGAGGAGCCAGATCGGTCGGGCCATGACTCCGCTTGCTAAGGAGAAAAGGAAAGTCAGGGTCGGGACGTACAAAGGAGGAGCCGGGACGAAGACTTCCTAAGGTACTTACCCACTCCGGGCCATGATCAACCGTGCCTGTGGGGAGGCCTCTCGAACCTCGACCCCCGAAGGTACCACCGAGGTCTGCCTCGCTGCCAGCTTCGGTACCATCCTCGCCTTGGGCGCCCTAGACGCCCGAGAGACGGACTGCCCAGGCGCAGCCACGACGACCTGAGGATCGCCCTCCCGCGCAGCCGGCACGGGCGACGATTCTCGGGGAGCAGGCAGCTCGGCCTGACTCCCCGGGGTCACCTCAACTTCCCCAGCCGAGGGGTCAAGTACCCCCTTGGTCTACCCCCGCTCTTCGGACCGGGACCCCGGCGTCCCGGCCCCTGAAACCGACGGCGCCAGCCCGCTCGGGGGCTGGCTTGACGACTCCTGGCCTAGCTTCAGACCCGGGCTGAGGCCGAGGCGGGCAGCCATATCGTCATCTTCGTCATCGTCTTCATCGTCATCGTCGTCAGGCGTTTCCGGCGACGGCTCCCTCGAGAGTCCATCCCTCTCCTGCCGATGACGCAGCCTTTCCAAGGCGTCCCGAGCCCGCATCCGCTCATGGGCCCGAGCCTTCTTCGCGTCCTTTTTCTCCTTCCTCTTCTCCGCGGCAACCCTCCGCGCGGCTCGGTCCACCGCGTCCTCCGGGACCGGTGGCCGGGAAGGCTTGTGCCACCCTACCTCCTGAGGACAGATGGAAAGTCTCGGCTGTGAGAACCAAGGGCAATTCGACGCAAGGAGAAAGAAGGAGCGGACACTCACTAGGGACACACACCCGCGGTCAGGACGCATCAAGGGCTGGGAAAGGGCACCGGCGTTCGGTTTTCCCAACGCGACAGCTACCCACCCGTGGAGGTCGTCGACGGGAAGGGGATCCGAGGACATCCGCGAACCCTCCAAGTCGGCCTCTGGCGTCATCTCCCAAAGCGGCAACCGCCGCTCCGCCAAGGGAAGCACCCTCCGGCGATGAATGGCGGCAATCACTCCCACAGCGGTGAGCCCTCCTTTCCGCAACACCTCTAGGGCCTTCAGAAGGGGCTGTAGATTCTTCTGTCTATCGTGCGGGGTCCCGTAGCGCCAGGCATCGGCGGCGACGGTCACCACTCGCTGAGAAAAACGACGGGAGCCTCCCGTCGTCATTTCGGAGATAAAACCACCGGCGCTGCCACCCTTTGTTCGAGGACGCAAGGATGGCGAGAATATACTGCGGCGCCCGCACCTGCCTCAGCTGGAGGATGCAGCCACCGGCCCGCACTGCCGTGCAGACCCTTCTCTCCCCCGTCGGCGAAGCAAAAAGCTCCGTGGAGAAGAAATGAGTCCACATGTCCCAGTGAGGGTCAATCCCCAAGTATCCTTCGCAAACCGCTGCGAAGATGGCGGCTTGCGAGATGGAGTTTGGGTTGAGGTTGTGCAGCTCCACCCCATAGACATGCAGAATCGCCCGCATAAAATGGCTTGCCGGCACTCCGAACCCCCATTCGTGAAAGGAGACGAAGCTCACGACATACCCCGGCGGCGGAGATAGGGTGGCTCCGCTCGGGGGGGGGATCCACTCCGGCTGCCTCTCATCGGAGAGAGGGCAAAGTAAACCCTCAGCGACGAGGGTCTCCAGGTCATCCGCCGTGACGGTGGAGAAAGGCCACGGGTCGCGCGGCGGAACAATGGTCACCCGGTTGGCCATCACCAAGCAGAGGAGGTGGCGGCGGAAGGGACTGGGTGGGCGGTTTCCTTTTTCTCTGGCTATCCCCCCGGGTTGCAAAAACCTAAGAAGGAGGCAAGTAGCAGAGCAAAGAACCGTCACCGGTCCCTCTCCCGAATATATAAAGACCCAGGCAAGACCCGTTCAACGCGTCGCCCGAACCCGCCACGGGATTCAAAACTCAAAGCGAAACGTCCGTTCCTCGAACGGCTCGCACACGCAACGGCTGCCCCGCGAACCACTTGTCCCGCCGCATTAACTCTGCGGCAGGACAGGCGGCACCTTTGGCGGGCGAAGCAGGCGACGCTTCACCTCCGCCATAATGACCGCGACAAAAAAGGTGCGCCACGTCATTCGATTTTGTATCCTTTTCCTCTTCCTCTTTCTCTCTCTTACAACAGGGACCGGGAAAGGGGATACCCCGAAAGGGATCCTTCTCCGCGAAGGAAACGGGCCCCGAGCCCTCCTACTGATCAGAGGTTCGAAGGCTGGCCCCTCGAAGGGGTTCAACAGCCGCCTCAGAGCGCTCGGGCTCCACGCCCACTACTGGTCAGAGGTTCGAGGGCCGGCCCCTCGGAAGGGTTCAACGGCCGCCTCAGGCCACTCGGGCTCGGCGCCCACTACTGATCAGGGGTTCGTAGGCTGGCCCTCGAAGGGTTCACAGCCGCCTCAGACACAGAGCGAGGGATGACCCTGGGTACGTTCGATACATAACCAAGGCTCGGGCTATGCTCCCGAGGTACCCTAGGATATTTCCGAGACCAGCGGGAACGATCTTGTAACGGAATCTCATCAGAGGGAGGCATCGAGCCCTCGGACCCCGTCAAAAGGGGACCGGGTCCGGCAGATCACCCGCAGGTACTTTTGGAGCACGCCTCCGGGCCTCTAGCCAACCCCTAACAAATGGGGCACGGGCGTCCACTCGGATTACCCGTTAGCAGCTCACTGGAGACACCATGTTCGGCGCCCTCCAAGGGCAACATGGCGCTTTTCCCCCCTCCTCCTTGCGGAAAGGCGATGCAGGGGCGTATGTAAAAAAGTCGAGTCTGTCCTTGGCCGTCCTCTCGCCCTGTGCGAAGGCTCGGGGGCTGCTCTCGCAAACCCGGCTCCGGCCAAACCGTTGACAGCGTCAACATACCAGCCCGAGAACTTGGGACCCGACCGTGCACCCGGGCTACGGCCAGCTCGCATGAGGAAACAACCAGACCGGCCGAAGCATTGCAAAACGCATTAAGACCTCGAAGGAGTCAAACCACTCCTTCGAGGCCTCGGGGGCTACACCCGGCGGGTGCGCTCGCGCGCACCCACCGGAACAAAACGCAACCGAGAAAGGCTGGTCCCCTTGCAAAAAAGTGTGACAAAAGCCTCCAAGCGAGTATTAACACTCCCTTCGAGGCTCGGGGGCTACTGTCGGGGACCATAATTAGGGGTACCCTCAAGACTCCTAATCTCAGCTGGTAACCCCCATCAGCACAAAGCTGCAAAGGCCTGATGGGTGCGATTAAGTCAAGGATCGGTCCACTCAAGGGACACGATCTCGCCTCGCCCGAGCCTAGCCTCGGGCAAGGGCAGCCGACCCTAGAGGATTTACGTCTCGCCCGAGGACCCCCTCCAGCAACGGACACACCTTCGGCTCGCCTGAGGCCCAGTCTTCACCAAGAAGCAACCTTGGCCAAGTTGCCACACCGACCGACCGTATCGCAGGAGCATTTAATGCAAAGGTGGCCTGACACCTTATCCTGACGCGCGCCCTTCAATCGACAGAGCCGAAGTGACTGTAGTCACTTCGCCGCTCCACTGACCGGCCTGACAAGAGGACAGCGCCGCCTGCGCCGCTCCGACTGTTGTGCCACTCGAT
This sequence comes from Zea mays, assembly GCF_902167145.1. Taxonomy (NCBI): domain Eukaryota; kingdom Viridiplantae; phylum Streptophyta; class Magnoliopsida; order Poales; family Poaceae; genus Zea; species Zea mays. The sequence goes on along the minus strand of NC_050102.1, from coordinate 46,743,364 downwards.
AGAGTGAGGCTGACAGCAGCCAAGTCCGGCCTCAGGCGCCATAGGAAACTCCGCATCGCCCGAAGGGCTCGGACTCGGGCTCGGCCCCGGAAGATGACGAACTCCGCTTCGCCCGACCCCAGGGCTCGGACTCGGGCTCAGCCCCGGAAGACGACGAACTCCGCATCGCCCGACCCCAGGGCTCGGACTCGGGCTCAGCCCCGGAAGACGACGAACTCCGCTTCGCCCGACCCTAGGGCTCGGACTCATGCTCAGCCCCGGAAGACGACGAACTCCGCCTCGCCCGACCTAGGGGCTCAGACTCGGGCTCAGCCCCGGAAGACGACGAACTCCGCTTCGCCTGACCCCAGGGCTCGGACTCAGCCCTGGCCTCAGCCGACGGTCTCTGCCTCGCCCGACCCAGGGGCTCGGACTCAACCTCGACCTTGGAAGACAGACTCGACCTCGACCTCGGAGGAGCCTCCACCTCGCCCAACCCAGGGCTCGGACCGACCACGTCACAGGAGGCGCCATCATTACCCTACCCCAAGCTAACTCAGGCTACGAGGAACAAGACCGGTGTCCCATCTAGCTCGCCCCGGTAAACAAGTAATGATGGCGCCCCACATGCTCTATGACGACGGCGGCTCTCAGCCCCCTTACGGAAGCAAGGGGACGTCAGCAAGGACTCGACAGCCCCAACAGCTGTCCTTCCGCCAGGCTCCAGCGCTCCTCCGACGGCCACGACACCACATGAACCGGGTGCCAAAACCTCTCCGGCTGCCACGATGGCATGTACTTAGGGCACTAGCTCTCCTCCGCTAGACACGTTAGCACAATGCTACACCCCCCATTGTACACCTAGATCCTTTCCTTATGCCTATAAAAGGAAGGTCCAGGGCCCTCTTACAGAGGGTTGGCCGCGCGGGGTAGGAAGGGACGGCGCTCGCGTAAGCCGCTCGCTCCCTCCTGCGTGGACGCTTGTAACCCCCTACTGCAAGCGCACCCGACCTGGGCGCGGGACAAACACGAAGGCCGCGGGTTTCCCCTTTTAGAACTGCCTCCCTCTGGCTTCTTCCCCCCTTCGCGCTCTGTCTCGCGCCGACCCATCTGGGCTGGGGCACGCGGCGACAATTTACTCGTCGGTCCAGGGACCCCCGGGTTCGAAACGCCGACAGGTGGTAAGACACATTCATGACCCAACAGAAACAAAATAAATGAGATAAGGAACTCAGCCCACCCCAAAACAAACGCTCAACCAAGAACAAAGTAATTCACTAGACTTGACCCTCTCTGATTAACAACATTATTAAGTGGTGGTTCGTTTATTAAAGGTGTAGTGGCCGTGTTGCTACATCCCTTTTTCCCAAAAGCAGAAATTAGGTGTCTGCATCAAACAATGCAAGATGTGAGATGACTCATCTCAGCAAGTAAACATAGCAACAATAAATTGGACATTTTAAATCAACTGTACTTAAACAACCACGTGGTTCAAAACTTCCTTTTTGAACATTAAATTGCAGCAAGTAAACAAGTAACTAAATACTTAACGCCAAGAAGAATCACCATACACAAGTCCAGATTATCCACACCCACATAATAGATTCCACACCTCTCCCATGAATGCACATGGCTACAAATGCAATAATGACTTCTGCCTCCATATCTCTAAGGATATGAAGCTGCATCATACCCCTTCTCGGGCAACATATGATGCTCAATGTACCGGTACGGTCGGACCATAAGATCGCGACAAAACTTCAATGCAATGGATGATGAGTGCATTATGCATGACAACATCATGAGTTCTTCCCAAATAAAATGTGCTAGACATATACTTCCACTCATTCCACATAATAACCACTTGAGTAACATAATCAAACCTCAAACTCAACACATGAAATCCATGAAACATGAACATTTTCAAATGATGGTACTCAAAAAATTATGAATATGAACACAATAGCACAACATAATCAAGTACAAGACTCCTCATCTGACAGACGGAATACCCATCACAGTTTTACTTGCCTTCACCGGAAGTTTGGGCAAATCCCTAAGAACGATCCGGAAGTCCACCACCTGTTTTTGACACCCAACTTAGTGCACCAAATTTACATAAAAAGCCTCAAAACAATGCCGCACCTACGCGCAATCTCAAACCCCGCCGCGGGTAACAATTCTCCCCACACCAACCAAACTGCAGCGGCGCTGCTTAACAATTCCATAACTTTAAAATTAAGACAGCAGTGGTGTCAAAAAAAAACTCCAGAGACAACTAAATAAAATTCCCCACAAGTTTTGTATACAAGTTATGATTAAATTCTAACATCTAATTACCCCTAAACGGTCCACAAAATAAACCCTGCAATCTGTTTTCCTGTTTTGGGCAGCGACATTCTCGGATTCAAACAGCGATAACTTTTAAAATATAATTCCGAATTAAGCGCATAAGTACTTGTTGGAAAGATAAGAAAGATCTCTTCATGATTCTTATACTGATTAACACTAATTACTCACGAAAAATCCCCAGAAACTGCTAATACTGCTGCTGTTCATCCCCCTGAAAATCTGTTTTTTTTGGACAACCACATACCCGGATTCAAACGGTGATAACTTTCAATTTATAACTCCAAATTGAGCGCATAAATACTCGTTGGAAAGGTAAGACAAAGTTCTACATGATCCCCAAACTGATTTCCATTAATTTCTCACGAAAAAAATCAGAAACTGCTAGAACTACTGCTGTTCATCCACCACCTAAAATTCTGGACAACCCCCTCTACCCAATCGCATACGCAACATATAATCAATTGGATTGCAGCACAAATGAACAAGAGATGAACACAAAAATCACCTTGGATTCTCCCCCTTTCCGTCCTCCCTTCTTCCCTCCACCAAAACGATTGAAGATCCGCACCACGCGACGACGATCCGAGCGGCAAGGAATGGCACCTTGGGAGGAGGAGATGGGGGGGCGGCTAGGGTTTGGTGGTGTGGCTGCAAGGATTGAGAGAGGAGGAGATGGAAGGGGGGGCGGCGGCCAAAGGGTGGGGAAGTGGGGGTGGCGGCTGCACAAAGGGGGAGGGGGTTAGGAGGGAGGACGGCTCGGGTTTGGGAGGGTTAGTGGGCCGAATCACCAATCGCGGCCCAACTAGCCCACGCGACAGCTCCCGACCCCATCGCAAGCGCCAAACCAAAGAAATTCTACTGCCATAGTTGTGAATGTTTTCCACAAATTCCAAATCCCCAAAATGCAACAACCGAATGAGGAAAAAACAAAAAGAACAACCCCCAACTTCTCTTCTTTGCAAACCGGGTATCACACTCTTCCCCTCTTAAAAAGAATTCGACCTCGAATTCTGACGCTTCTATCGGAACGACAAAAGAAAAGATTAATGAATCAACAACACTTACCCACAACGAAAAGTTCTGGGTACTTCTGCCGCATCAGCTCCTCAAGTTCCCACGTAGCCTCGCGCTCAGACTGATTAGTCCATAAGACCTTGACATACTTAATTGATCTCTTCCTCAATACACGCTCCGAGAATTCCAATATACGCACCGGACGACACTCCAATGTCAGATCCTGCTGCACCGCAATTGGTTCCATCTCAATCTGATGGTTCGGATCCCGCAAGAACTTCCTCAACATAGAGACATGAAAAACCGGGTGTACCCCTGCCATGGAATCCGGCAGTAGCAAGCGATAAGCTAGGCTACCCACTCGGGCCAAGATAGTGAACGGTCCAATGTATCTCGGGCTGAGCTTCCCAGAGACATCGAACCGAACAACTCCCTTAGTGGGTGATACCCTGAGAAGGACTTGGTCATCCACAGCAAATTCTAGATCTCGCCTCCTCACATCAGCATAACTCTTTTGACGACTCTGAGCTGCCAAAATATTCTAACGAATTTCCCAAACCTTTTCAGAAGTTTGCTGAACCCAATCAGGACCAACCAGGGATCTCTCTCCCAAAGTCTCCCAGCACAGAGGAGAGATACACCGCCTGCCATACAAAGCCTCAAATGGTGCCATCTTGATGCTAGCCTGGTAGCTGTTGTTATAAGCAAACTCTGCCAGAGCAAGATGATCCTCCCAGCTACCCTTCCATGACAGAACACAAGCACGCAACATATCTTCCATGGTTTGGATTGTTCGCTCTGACTGACCATCAGTCTGAGGGTGAAAAGCGACACTAAGCGAAAGCTTGGTGCCCAATGCACTATGAAGACTCTCCCAGAATTTGGATACAAATTTGGAGTCTCGATCAGAAACAATAGACTTAGGTACCCCGTGAAGCCTGACTACTTCCTTCATGTACAAGGGAACCAAATCTGAAGCTGAATTTGTGGTCTTCATGGGAATAAAATGCGCAGACTTAGTCAAGCGATCCACTACCACCCATATAGCATCCCTGCCACGAGGGGAACGAGGTAGACCCACCACAAAATCCATGGTGATATGCTCCCATTTCCACTCTGGAATTTCTAATGGCTTCAGCAAACCTGCAGGCCGCTTATGCTCGGCCTTCACACGTTGACATACTTCACATGCGGCCACATACTTAGAAACGTCAACCTTCATCCGCTTCCACCAGAAGTTTTGCTTCAAATCTCGGTACATTTTGGTTTCGCCAGGATGGACGGTGTAAGGCGTTTTATGAGCTTCTCTCAAGATAACCATCTTCACCTCTGATTTCTGAGGCACACAGAGGCGGCCCCTGAAACGAACCAAATCATTCTCATCAATGGTGAACTCCCGTGGTTTACCATCACCAACCCTCTTTCGAGCTTCCTGCAATAGACGATCCTGCTGCTGAGCCGCACACTCTCTCCATGAGAGAGGATTGAATAAGCATCCGAGTCTCCTCGCTAGCGGTGCCGACATAACACAAAGCGATCCCCAAACGGTCCAGATCAGCGATCAACGGCAAGGCCACCTTTGGAACCCCGGACCTGCTAAGGGCATCAGCCACTACATTAGCCTTCCCCGGGTGGTAATGAATGGACAAATCATAATCTTTAATCAATTCCAGCCACCGACGCTGCCTCAAATTCAGCTCCTTCTGAGTAAAAATATACTTGAGACTTTTATGGTCGGTGTAGATGTCACAAGCCTCGCCATAAAGGTAATGCCTCCACGACTTAAGAGCAAAAACCACCGCGGCCAATTCAAGATCATGAGTTGGGTAATTCCCCTCATGCCTCCTCAACTGCCTTGAGCCATAAGCAATCACTCTGCCTTCCTGCATCAACACACAGCCAAGACCAATACGCGAAGCATCCGTATAAACTGTGAAACGCTTACCGCTCTCAGGCAACGCTAGGATAGGGGCGTCCACCAACTTGCTCTTCAATTACTGATAACTGCCCTCACAATCGCCGGACTAGACGAAGGGAATACCCTTCTCCAAGAGTCTAGTCAAAGGCTTAGCAATGCTGGAAAAATTTGGTACAAAGCGCCGATAATATCCAGCGAGCCCCAAGAAACTTCGGATTTCAGAGACACTAGAAGGTCTCTTCCACTCCACCACAGCCGCAACATTCTTGGGATCAACCGCAATACCATGCTGATTAATCACGTGCCCCAGGAAAGCCACTTCGGATAGCCAAAAGGCACACTTCTTCAACTTGCCATAGAATTGATTCTTCCTTAGGGCACCCAGAACGAGACAGAGATGTTGTTCATGCTCGGCCTTGGTCTTTGAATAAATCAAAATATCATCCAGGAACACGACCACAAAATTGTCCAGGAATTCATGCAGCATCCTATTCATTGCTTCCATAAAGGCAGCAGGGGCATTAGTTAAGCCAAAAGACATGACTATGAACTCATAATGCCCATACCTGGTTCAAAAGGCGGTCTTCTCAATATCCTCCTCACGAATCCTCAATTGATGATAACCAGAGTTCAAATCAATTTTGGAGAACACCTGGGCACCCCTCAACTGCTCAAAGAGGACCTCAATTCGGGGAAGCGAATATTTATTCTTGATTGTCACTTGATTCAAAGCGCGATAATCCACACACAGCCGCTTGCTTTTATCCTTCTTCTCAACAAACAATACTGGGGAAGCCCATAGAGACCTGCTAGGCCTAATGAAACCCTTAGCCAGCAGATCATCCAATTGTCGCTTCAATTCAATCTGCTCCTTTGGGGCCATTCGATACGAGGCCTTATGAATAGGCTGCGTACCCGAGATCAGCTTAATCTCAAAAGTTGCATCGCGCTCCGGAGGAATGCCTGGAAGCTCTGTCGGAAACACGTAAGCAAAGTCACACACCACCCGGATGTCCTGCACCCGCAAGGCAGCCTCACCCTCCACCACCATGGAGAAAAAGATCCCCGACTTCCTTGACCGGCGATCAGGAAGCAATTGCGCCAACAAGGATAACGTGAACTTCAGGGAACTTCCCAAGAATACCACCTCCTTACCCGACGGCGCCTGCAATAACACTGTCTTCCAGAAGCAGGATATAACCGCGCGATACTGGGATAACCAATCCATACCCAAGATAACATCGAATGCCCCCAAGGAATCACCACCAGATTGGCCGAAAAGACCTCGTCAGCAAGAATGACGGAACACCCCTGACAAACTGAACAGCTACTAATGGAGCCATTAGCAGATCTAACCAAAATTGGGTGACCCAACCTCTGCACCGAAAGACCAGCCCACGACACAAAATCCTCCGAAACAAACGAATAGCTAGCGCCAAAGTCAAAAAGAGCATGGGCTGCAAACGAATCAACTGAAATCGTACCTGTCACCATGTCTCCTTGCTCCCTGCCATCCGTAGCGGGTAGCACATAAGCTCTAGAAATACCCGCAGAAGAGGAAGCCCCCGGAGTGAAATTAACAGAAGAACCCCACTGAGCCACTGGATGAGGCAGGCGCGGAGCTCCAAACTGAGACGGCATAGGAGTAGACGGTGCAGGAGTAGGCGCGGCCTGATACTGAGGAAAACCCTGCATCGGCACGAACTGAGAAGTCCCAGGCACATAGAGCTGCTGCAGAGGAAGAGGAACTGAAAACTGCTGCTCAGCACTTGACATCATGTTGATGGTGCCCTGAGAAGAGGAGGAAGTCACCGGCTCCCATCTGAGCTTCCCATTAGGATTCCTCCTACACACCACATCCTTATGGTCCTGACTGCAGATAGAACACCTGCCACTCCACTGGCACTCTGCACAGCGATGCGCATCACCAAAGCGGAAACACACTAGCCCCAGCCCGGGCTTAGGGACAGCCCGAAACCTCTGAGTACTTCCTCCCGAAGTACCCGAGTCAAAAGATTTGCCACAGTAAGGATGGTGGCGCTGGTGCTGAGACTTGCCCCTCTTGTGGGCTGGACCTCCCGTGCTGCCCCTCCTCGCGTCCTGGCTACGAGGCTGATCAACACCCGAAGACTTCTGCGACTCCATGGTATACTGGTGTTGCATCTCCACACCCAGTGCCTGCTCCACCGTGGTACGGAAGTCCACCAACGGAAAGGCCCCCAGAGCATGCCTGATAGAAGGCTTCAGACCCTGACGGAACTGGCTCACCTTCTCCATCTCATTATAAGCCACATGAGGGACAAAGCAGATCATCTTGTTGAAGCCCACCTCATACTCTGTGACAGACTTCTTCTCCTGCTTGTAGGACTGCAAGTCAATCTTCATTTTCTCCAGGAAGGTGACCGGGTAGAATCTCCTTTCAAACTGCCTGATGAAAACATCCCAAGACAGGACTCCTGGTGAGGAGTGCGCTGCCTGCACGCCTCTCCACCAAATTTGAGCCTCTCCCTTCAACAGTTGTGTGCCAAAGCGAACCCGATCTCCATATGCAATCTCGAAGACATTCATCTTATCCTCCACAATTCAGTTAAGAGTCTAATGAGGAGTACATTACATATCATGGTAAAGTCAACCAATCTGCCGCCTCGACCGGAGTACCACTGCCATCAAAAGAATCCAACTTCATGCCCATCCACTGCATCAGAGAAAGACCACTGACTGGAAGAGGCACCTTGGCCCCGCCACCTGGAACAGCACCCGCAGGGACAGCGCCCCCGGGCACTTCTCCACCACCATCACCCTGAGCAGCACCCGCAGGGGCAACAGGCATGGCTTGCCTCAGAAGGGCCAACTCCTGCTGCATGTCCTGCATCGCGGCTAACATTGCCGTCGGACTCATCGAATCCCTACTAGGAGCTTGCGGACTACCCCGAGCCGTACGAGGCGGCATAGCTACAGCCACAGGGATGAGAATAATAAGTAAATAAGATTGGCATAACATCTCTTCAGATAATGCCAAACTAGCACATACAATAACATAACATATCAATAGCAAGGCAGAAATCCCATCCTACATGTGCAGTGTGTCAATTTATTATTACTCCACTTGCTAGGACCTACAACCTATACCTTTGATACCAACTGTAACACCCCACTGGTCACACACAAAGGATATTACCAAAACTCCTCCCACCAAACTTACTCAACACAAGAGATGTAATAAAGAGAGAAAATATTGCAAAAAAACGGCAGCACCTCCTTTGAAACTAGCATAACATGGAGGGGAAACATGTAGTTCATACAGGATATAAAGACAGATAATTCACGTAGTAGAATCTAAATGCAAAGGTGGTAAGACACATTCATGACCCAACAGAAACAAAATAAATGAGATAAGGAACTCAGCCCACCCCAAAACAAATGCTCAACCAAGAACAAAGTAATTCACTAGACTTGACCCTCTCTGGTTAACAACATTATTAAGTGGTGGTTCCTTTATTAAAGGTGTAGTGGCCGTGCTGCTACATCCCTTTTTTCCCAAAAGTAGAAATTAGGTGCCTGCATCAAACAATGCAAGATGTGAGATGACTCATCTCAGCAAGTAAACATAGCAACAATAAATTGGACATTGTAAATCAACTGTACTTAAACAACCACGTGGTTCAAAACTTCCTTTTTGAACATTAAATTGCAGCAAGTAAACAAGTAACTAAATACTTAACGCCAAGAAGAATCACCATACACAAGTCCAGATTATCCACACCCACATAATAGATTCCACACCTCTCCCATGAATGCACATGGCTAAAGATGCAATAATGACTTCTGCCTCCATATCTCTAAGGATATGAAGCTGCATCATACCTCTTCTCGGGCAACATATGATGCTCAATATACCGGTACGGTCGGACCATAAGATCGCAACAAAACTTGAATGCAATGGATGATGAGTGCATTATGCATGACAACATCATGAGTTCTTCCCAAATAAAATGTGCTAGACATATACTTCCACTCATTCCACATAATAACCACTTGAGTAACATAATCAAACCTCAAACTCAACATATGAAATCCATGAAACATGAACATTTTCAAATGATGGTACTCAAAAAAATATGAATATGAACACAATAGCACAACATAATCAAGTACAAGACTCCTCATCTGACAGACGGACTAACCATCACACTTTACTTGCCTTCACCGGAAGTTTGGCAAATCCCTAAGAACGATCCGGAAGTCCACCACCTGTTTTTGACACCCAACTTAGTGCACCAAATTCACATAAAAAGCCTCAAAACAACGCCGCACCTACGCGCAATCTCAAACCCCGCCGCGGGTAACAATTCTCCCCACACCAACCAAACTGCAGCGGCCCTGCTTAACAATTCCATAACTTTAAAATTAAGACAGCAGTGGTGTCAAACAAAAACTCCAGAGACAACTACATAAAATTCCCCACAAGTGTTGTATACAAGTTATGATTAAATTCTAACATCTAATTACCCCTAAACGGTCCACAAAATAAACCCTGCAATCTGTTTTCCTGTTTTGGGCAGCGACATTCTCGGATTCAAACAGCGATAACTTTTAAAATATAATTTCGAATCAAGCGCATAAGTACTTGTTGGAAAGATAAGAAAGAGCCCTTCATGATTCTTATACTTATTAACACTAATTACTCCCGAAAAATCCCCAGAAACTGCTAATACTGCTGCTGTTCATCCCCCTGAAAATCTGTTTTTTTGGACAGCCACATACCCGGATTCAAACGGTGATGACTTTCAATTTATAACTCCAAATTGAGCGCATAAATACTCGTTGGACAGGTAAGACAAAGTTCTACATGATCCCCAAACTGATTTCCATTAATTTCTCACGAAAAAAAATCCAGAAACTGCTAGAACTACTGTTGTTCATCCACCACCTAAAGTTCTGGACAGCCCCCTCTACCCAATCGCATACGCAACATCTAATCAATTGGATTGCAGCACAAATGAACAAGAGATAAACACAAAAATCACCTTGGATTCTCCCCAGTTTCTTCCTCCCTTCTTCCCTCCACCAAAACGATTGAAGATCCGCACCACGCGACGACGATCCGAGTGGCAAGGAATGGCACCTTGGGAGGAGGAGATGGGGGGGCGGCTAGGGTTTGGTGGTGTGGCTGCAAGGATTGAGAGAGGAGGAGATGGAAGGGGGGGGCGGTGGCCAAAGGGTGGGGAAGTGGGGGGCTGCACAAAGGGGGAGGGGGTTAGGAGGGAGGACGGCTAGGGTTTGGGAGGGTTAGTGGGCCGAATCACCAATCGCGGCCCAACTAGCCCACGCGACAGCTCCCGACCCCATCGCAAGCGCCAAACCAAAGAAATTCTACTGCCCTAGTTGTGAATGTTTTCCACAAATTCCAAATCCCCAAAATGCAACAACCGAATGAGGAAAAAAACAAAAAGAACAACCCCAACTTCTCTTCTTTGCAAACCGGGTATCACATAGACACTCACCATAATATGGATTAAGTCAGCCCTTTAGACTTCATTTAACAACCATGCATATTATCCATGTCATTCAAAATATATTGTGCATGAGGGCTCAAGGGAAATTTAGTCCATATTATGAGGTTTCTCTATTTTAGCAACTCGCTTGCCTTCCACATATAAAGGGTTGCTAAATAAGAAACTAGTGCTTGTGCTACTAATGTCATCTCTTGTGTTGAGTTTATCCATAGAAAATCTATGTTAAGAGATGGTGCTTGTTTTAAATTGGATAAATCACAAGCTTAAAGGATACTATTCAACTAAAGTAAGAAGAAGTTGATAAGAGGCCAAGGTATGAAAACTTCCTATCCTTCAGTTGTTTAAGTATTCTATCCTTAGTGGGATGTACCATAGTTTAGGTTAAATTCCTTGCAATATAAAATGTTCAATAGTGCATATAACTTTGACATCAACTATATGTGTGCACTAATTTAAAGGAATTTAGTCTATCCTTTTGGGTTTCAATAATGATGATTCATTTGCCATCCACATATAAGGATCATCATTTGTGAAACCCTCTCTTGTGTTTCTAATGCTCTCTTTTCTAAGTGTTTCAACAAGGTCCTCCCAAGTTCTTTGAAGATGAATTCAAAATCTACAAATATAAGAGTCTTGGTTGTATCAATCATTGAATTTCAATTGATCTTATATCAAGTATGATCGAATCAAGAAAAGATGAAAGAAGTTCATGATCACTTGGTTGGATGAAATCATAAAGAGAAAACAAATCACAGTGAATCAAGAAGGAAGTTGAACTATCCTGAAAACCAAATAATGAAGAAGTAGTGACATAATCATATAGCTAAGATGGAAATTCAAGATTATAATGGAGACCATGTGGCGTAGAACAAAGGTGTGTCACTCCATGAATTATTGTATTACATTTGTGTGTCTAGCTCTTACATGCTAGTGTATGCATGTATATGCAATATCTTAAGTCACATCATAAGGTTACACTTGTGGTGACGATTAAAGAATCTCTAGATATTTGATTAATACCTCTTGTGGTGATGTCATAAGTTAGTCTTAAGTCATCTTAGTGAGGTATGAGTCAAACATGCTAACTTCTCAAGAATCTTGGCTTAAAATATTGCATATCATGTCTATTAGTATACCTTCTAATTATGAGTAATTCCTTCAATTGGTGCAATTTCATATTTTCATACTTTATTTGTACCAAGGTTCAAATTGTAGAACTTAATCCCCTGGCCTCATAAGTCCAAGTGCATAAGCTAAACAAGTATTCATCACTTGTATGCACACATTTAGGGGGAGAATGGTTTATAATTTGAATCTTTGAGACTAACTTCATTTTCAAGTCTATTATGTGTGGAGTCTCAAATTAGAAAGGAATCTTCAAGAAAAGACAATCACTTCCACTGCAAATTTGATGGGTATCAAAGATTCTTTGCTCCACTAAATGTATATTTTGTACATTTTATAAGAGAATGAGTTTCTCTTATATATGCTACTCCAACGTCATCTAAAATTGGTAAATATGTATTACATCCTTTTGGATTGCAAATGTCTAAAGTAGCATAGCTTATAAATTCTCCTGTCTAGAACTTAATTGATTAAATAGTGCACATGTTTCTTATGTTGCATGATTATGTTCAATTGATACTCCTTTTATGCCAATGGTACTTTAAGTTGCAAATAAGTACTCTCAACAGATATCAATTGAATTCATATATATGTGTGCACTAAAAATTGAGGAGAACTTAGTGTAATATGCTATTAGTGATCTGCTTATCTATCAAATTGTATCAATTGGTGTTTTTCAATTGATATTTTTCATACATGATCACTAGTTGCATAATCCATACTTGTGCAATTTTCATGTTGCCTCTTGTTGTGATAAGAAAATGCTAGGTGACATCTAGACTCTAGGTATCAAGTTTCACCTTCAATCTAGTAGGACAATCTTCATTTGATATCTTGGACATAAGTCACAACTATACCAACAAGAGCGTGCAAATGAATTCTAAGTCCAACACAAGTTTGGAACATCCCCTTGAAAAGGTAAAATGCAAAGGTACATCACTTCATGTCACTTCTACATTATCTTTGTGCCATCTAAGGACCCTTTTAATGATAGTGTGTTCACATCCCGCTTAATCCTAATTTCTACCCTTTATATTCTTTATATCCTTTTTGGAGATTTATGACAAAGGGGGAGAAATTTTGCATTAAAGCTTACCTTTAGTCTTATGTAACTAAGTGTTAGAAGACTTTTAAGAAGGGGAGATATAATTAACAAAAAGGGGGAATCATAAGAAAAACATAAGATGTAGAAAGTTGATAAGTGCATTCTATGTCATGAGCATCACGTTTATTTTATGACACACTGCACCCCATGAATAGTATGATATAAGTTTTCTCCATACTTTGACCCAAATATGTGCTTTTGGCATTTGAGTACAAAAGTGTTATTTTCTGAAATGCATATATTTAGGGGGACGAAACCATATCATAGGATTCAAAATCTTATTTATCAAATCTTATGTAAGCTTTAAATGTGTTGTCATCAATCACCAAAAAGGGGGAGATTGAAAGTGCATTCATCCCTTTTGTGAGTTTTGGTGATTTGGATGACAACACATTTAAAAGACTAACAAGTTTGCTAAGTGTTGAACAGGAAATTCAGTATGATGAACATACTTGAATAGTGTATAATGACAGTGAACAAAGGTTCAACACAAGGTTAAATAACAAGTGAGACAATGCAAATGGATATAATATGATCTCTATATTGGTTTGAATATATGGACAAGACCTGAGAAATCACTACATACATATGATTAGAATAGAGGATGAAGTGATTAAGAGGATTGGTCAAGCCAATGTGAATAAGATATGAGGAATCGTGAATTGGCTTGACCATATTACTATCAGTCCATATATGCTTCTATGAGAATCAAACTAGAGCTTGATTAATCTTAACAGTTATATCTAGAAGACATTCAAGCAAGGTTCACAATATTAAAGAAATGATTCTATCAATGGATGCTCAAAATGATGTGACTCAAGAATGGCTTGATAGGGTGAAGATAGCAAGGAAAGGGCTTCGAGGAACTAAGCGAAGGTGAAGGTCAAGCGACGGCTTGTAGACCGAGGTACCATGGCTAAGGTGAAGAAGAGAGTACTTGCACTAAGTCGATGAACTAATCAGCTATGAAGAGTTATAACATGTTGATGCATCAGTAAGGTGACTTGAAGCCACGATTTGAACTCATATATGGTGATATGGTACAAGTCACAGGGTTTGAGTTGTGTTTGCTTCAAAAGGTGAGACAAAGATGTTTGTGATCCTTATGAAGCAACACCATGGAGAAATCACACATGAGACACCAATGACTCAAGGAGTTTACTTAATTATATTTTATTTAACTTGAGTATTGGAATCGTCGTACTACAAAGAGGGATCCAAAAAGAAGGTTGGTGTTTGCCAAAGCTCAAGCCTCTATATTCAAAAGCTATTTTTGAAAACCAAAAATCTCTTGAACGTTCTATGGTTGACCACGATTAGGTTTGAGAAACCTAGAGTGTTCTTGTTGAAAAGCAGTTGAACTTCTTCAACTGCAGCTGAGCTTTTCAGCTGAGCTGAACTTCAGCTGAGTTGAGCTTCTTCAGCTGCAGCTGAGCTGAACTTCAGCTGAGTTGAGCCTTCTGAACTCCAGCTGAACTTCAAGTTCAACCGGGGTCCAGGCAGGTTCAACCGGGGTCCAGGGCAAGTTCAACCGGTGTCCAGAGAGGTTCAACCGGTGTCTAGGGAAAGTTCAGCCGGGGTTTTTTCCCCGGACCTCACTGGTCAAAACCGGTTGAACCGGTCCTAGGGCAGGTTCAACCGGTGTCAGGGTCACCTGACCGGTCTGACCTCCTGACTGGCAGACTGACTGCCAGTCTGACCCCCAGGCTGTTGAACCGGCCCTAGGGGCAGTTCAACCGGTGTCAGGACCTGTTTTTGCAGTCTGACCTGCAGTCTGCTAGTCTGACTGGCAGACTGACTGTCAGCCTGCCCTAGGCGGTTGAACCGGTCCTAGGGGCGGTTCAACCGGTCCTAGGGGCGGTTCAACCGGTCCTCCACAGCCAAAATCAACCCAACGGCTAGTTTTGAAGTCCCACCTATATATACTCACTCCTACCTCTCTCCCCACACAAGAGCACGACCCAAACTCCATTTCTAACTTGAAGAACACCTCCCACTCTCTCTCACACATCTCTTGCCTCTCCCATTTCAAATCTTTGGAGAGAAATCTTTGAGTGAGTTTGAGAGCTGCGGTTTTTGTGCTTCATCTCCAAATCTCTCTTGCTCTTCTTCATTCGAGTTTTGGTACTACATCGAGTTCTTTGTGGATTCATTACTCTTGGAGCTTCTAGCTCCTAGATGACTAGGTGTCTCTTGTGAGTCTCCAAATCTTGTGGAAGACCACAAGAAAGTTTGTATTACCCACTCGTTTGAGCAAAGATTAGTGTGTGGGCTTGACCTTTGTGGTCGACCAAGGGAGGATTAGGGTTGAAAGAGACCCGGCTCTTTGTGGGCACCTCAACGAGGAAGTAGGGCACCTTCTGTGGTGTGACCGAACCTCGGGATAAATCTTGTGTCTCTTGTGTTCTTGTTCATTGTGTTTGTTTGTGTTCTTCGTTCTCTCACCATTCCGTGAAAGATTTGTTTATATCTTTTTGGTGTGTGGATTTTGAGAAGTGCCCTTCTCAGATCTACTACTTTGAACCTTGTGGATCATTTAGAACATCTCATTTCCAAAGTTAACTAGGTGAATTTCGGGATCAATTCAGTTTTACCCAGTTTTCTTCTAGATTTTGTTGAAAAAGTTTTAACTTGCCTATTCACCCCCCCTCTAGGCAACTTTCACCTTGCATATACACCTCCACATCCATGGGGGTAGGATTTGACTTCCTGTACATACAAGTTAGAATGACACATTTCTATGTAATTCAAAGTTACAACATACTGTGACATATCATTTGCTTAGCCAAGCGCACATGTCCATCGCCGTCGTAGTTGTGGAACGACTCAGTCCCACGGTTTCCCCTGTTCCTTTTGGAAATGGCATGAAACTTAGGGGAAGCCCACCATCTGCACAAGGCCCGATAACCCTTTGATCGGGTGGCCATCCACGACACCGACACCTACATGAAATTTTTTCAATAAAGCAAATACATGGATTAACATGTACCCAAAACAAGAATCAGCAAACAACGATATGAGATGCAACAACTTGTTTACCTCAAGGTATTGCTCCTTGAAAGGGAAATAGGCTTACACCTTTTCCTAAATGATTTTGGTGGTTGAATTGCCCAACACAAATAATTGGACTAACTAGTTTGCTCTAGATTATAAGTTTTACAGGTGCCAAAGGTTCACAACAAACCAATAAAAAGACCAAGAAAGGGTTCAAACAAAGAGAGCAATAGACAACCGAAGTATGCCCTGGTCTGGCGCACCAGACTGTCCGGTGTGCCACCGGACAGTGTCCGGTGCACCAAGGAACCAAACTCTGAACTTGCCACCTTCAGGAATTCTGGGAGCCGCTCCGCTATAATTCACCGGACTGTCCGGTGTACCACCGGACTGTCCGGTGCGCCAGCGGAGCAACGACTACTTCGTGCCAACGGTCGTCTGCAGAGAGCAGTTAATGCGCTACAGTGCGCACAGAAGTCAGAGCAGAGCCAGAAGTCGCACCGGACAGTGAACAGCAACTGTCCGGTGCACCACCGGACTGTTCAGTGGCCCAGCTGTCAGAAGCTCCAACGGTCAGAACCCAACGGCCGGGTGACGTGGCTGGCGCACCGGACAGTGTCCGGTGGCGCACCTGACTGTCCGGTGCACCATGCGATAGCAGCCCCCACCAACGACTCCTTTGGTGGTTGGGGCTATAAATACCCCCAACCACCCACCATTCATTGCATCCAAGTTTTCAGCCTTCACACCTCATACAAGAGCTATAGCATTCAATACAAGACACAAACAAAGAGATCAAATCCTCTCCCAAGTCTGGAATCACTCCAACCAAAGACTAGAGAGAGAGACATTTGTGTTCATTTGAGCTCTTGCGCTTGGATTGCTTTTCTTCTTCCTCTATTCTTGTGTTCAACTCACTTGTAATCAAAACAAGAGACACCAAGTTGTGGTGGTCCTTGTAGCAGACTTAGTGTCCCATTTGATTGAAGAGAAAGGTTCACTCGGTCTAGGTGACCGTTTGAGAGAGGGAAAGGGTTTGTAAGAACCGAACCTCGGTAAAACAAATCACCGTGTCATCCGCCTTATTTGCTTTTGATTTGTTTTCGCCCTCTCTAACGCTAACCCCGGCTTGTAGTTGTGCTTAAAGTTTGTAAATTTTAGATTCGCCCTATTCACCCCCCCTCTAGGCGACTTTCAATTGGTATCAAAGCCAAGTACTTCATTAGAGCCTCACCACTCGAAGTGATGTCGGGAGCATCCGCCAAGAGGGAGATCGGGACCGGCGACAAGTCCGCAAGCTCGGGGAGAACGCACTCAAGGGAGTCCGCCCACAAGCACAAGGAGGAATCATCTTCCTCCATCAAGTCTCAACGAAAGGGTGACAAGAAGAAGAAAATGAAGAAGGTGGTCTACTACGAGACCGACTCTTCGTCACCCTCCACCTCCAGCTCGGAATCGGCATCCGCCACTTCTAAGCGCCATGAGCGCAAGAAGTATAGTAAGATGCCCCTTTGTTATCCTCGTATTTCAAAATGCACTCCATTACTTTTTGTCCCATTAGGCAAACCACCTATGTTTGATGGTGAAGATTATTCTATGTGGAGTGATAAAATGAGGCATCACCTAACCTCACTCCACAAAAGCATATGGGATATTGTTGAGTATGGAGCGCATGTACCAAAAGAAGGGGACAAGGATTATAATTCAGAGGAGGTTGAACAAATCCAACACTTCAACTCCCAAGCCACTACTATACTCCTCGCCTCTCTAAGTCGAGAGGAGTATAATAAGGTGCAAGGGTTGAAGAGTGCCAAAGAGATTTGGGACGTGCTCAAGACCGCGCACGAAGGAGACGAGGTGACCAAGATCACCAAGAGGGAAACGATCAAGGGGGAGCTCGGTCGCTTCATGCTTCACCAAGGGGAAGAGCCACAAGCAATGTACAATCGGCTCAAGACTTTGGTGAACCAAGTGCGCAACCTCGGGAGCACCAAGTGGGATGACCATGAAATGGTCAAGGTTATTCTTAGATCGCTCGTATTTCTTAATCCCACTCAAGTTCAATTAATTCGTGGTGATCCTAGATACAAACTAATGTATCCCGAGGAAGTGATAGATAAATTTGTGAGCTTTGAACTAATGATCAAAGGCTCCAAGAAAATCATCGAGCAAGGCGCCACCTCTACATCCGAGGTGCAACCCGTCGCCTTCAAAGCGACGGAGGAGAAGAAAGAAGACTCTACACCAAGTAGGGTCCCCATCGACGCCTCCAAGCTCGACAATGAGGAGATGGCGCTCATCATCAAGAGCTTTCGCCAAATCCTCAAGCAAAGAAGGGGGAAGGACTACAAACCCCGCCCCAAGAAAGTTTGCTACAAGTGTGGTAAGCTCGGTCATTTTATTGCAAAATGTCCATTATCAAGTGATAGTGACAGGGGCAACGACAAGAAGGGAAAGAGAAGACAAAAGAAGAGGTACTACAAGAAGAAGGACGGCGATGCCCATGTATGCCGCGAGTGGGAATCCGACGAGAGCTCCACCGACTCCTCCTCCGACGAGGACGCCGCAAACATCACCGTCACCAAGGGCCTTCTCTTCCCCAACGTCGGCCACAAATGCCTCATGGCAAAGGACGGCAAGAAGAAGAAGGTAAAATCAAGATCCTCCACTAAGTATGCTACTTCTAGTGATGATGCTAGCTCTAGTGATGATGAGGATAATTTTCTCACCCTTTTTGCCAACTTAAACATGCAACAAAAGGAAAAATTAAATGAATTGATTAGTGCTATTCATGAGAAGGATGAACTCCTGGATAGCCAAGAGGACTTCCTAATTAAAGAAAACAAAACGCATGTTAAAGTTAAAAATGTTTATGCTCTAGAGGTAGAAAAATGTGAAAAAATATCTAGTGAGCTAAGCAATTGCCATGATGTTATTTCCAACCTCAGAAATGAAAATACCAAATTAATTGCTAAGGTTGAGAAATTAGATGTTTGCAATGTATCTATTTCCAATCTTAGAGATGAGAATGACATTTTACATGCTAAGATTGTTGAACTAAATTCTTGCAAACCCTCTACATCTACCGTTGAGCATGTTACAATTTGCACTAGATGTAGATATATTAACATTGATGCTATTCATGATCACATTGCTATGATTAAACAACAAAATGATCATATAGCAAAATTAGATGCAAAAGTTGTCGAGCATGAGTTAGAAAATGAAAATTTTAAATTTGCTCGTAGTATGCTCTATAGTGGGAGACGCCCTGCATTAAGGATGGCATTGGCTTCCAACAGGGAGGCAATGTCAAACTCAATGCCCCTCCTAAAAGATTATCTAACTTCGTTAAGGGCAAGACTCCCATGCCTCAGGATAACGAGGGTTACATTTTATACCCAGCCGGTTATCCCGAGCATAAAATTAGGAGAATTCACTCTAGGAAGTCTCACTCTGGCTCTAATCATGCTTTTATGTATAAGAGTGAGGCATCTAGTCCTAGGCAATCAACCCGTGCTAAATTGCCTAAGAAGAAAACTCCTATTGCATCAAATGAACCTAATATTTCATTTAAGACTTTTGATGCATCTTATGTGCTAACTAACAAATCAGGCAAAGTAGTTGCCAAATATGTTGGGGGCAAACACAAGGGGTCAAAGACTTGTGTTTGGGTACCCAAGGTGCTTGTTTCTAATGTGAAAGGACCCAAGACCGTTTGGGTACCTAAGAACAAGGCCTAAATTTGTTTTGTAGGTTTATGCATCCGGGGGCTCAAGTTGGATCATCGATAGCGGGTGCACAAACCACATGACAGAGGAGAAGAAGATGTTCTCCTCCTACGAGAAAAACCAAGATCCCCAACGAGCTATCATGCACATTCGGGGATGGAAATCAAGGTTTGGTCAAAGGACTTGGTAAAATTGCAATATCACCAGACCATTCTATTTCCAATGTTTTTCTTGTAGATTCTTTAGATTACAATTTGCTTTCTGTTTCTCAATTATGCAAAATGGGCTACAACTGTCTTTTTACGGATATAGGTGTTACTGTCTTTAGAAGAAGTGATGATTCAGTAGCATTTAAGGGAGTGTTAGAGGGTCAGCTATACTTCGTATATTTTGATAGAGCTGAACTCGACACTTGCTTAATTGCTAAGACTAACATGGGTTGGCTCTGGCACCGCCGACTAGCCCATGTTGGGATGAAGAATCTTCATAAGCTTCTGAAGGGAGAGCACATTTTGGGACTAACCAATGTTCATTTTGAGAAAGACAGGGTCTGTAGCGCATGTCAAGCAGGGAAGCAAGTTGGTGTTCATCATCCACACAAGAACACCATGACGACCGACAGGCCGCTTGAATTACTCCACATGGATCTATTCGGCCCGATCGCTTACATAAGCATCGGCGGGAGTAAGTATTGTCTTGTAATAGTGGATGATTATTCTCGCTTCACTTGGGTGTTCTTTTTGCAGGAAAAATCACAAACCCAAGAGACCTTAAAGGGATTCTTGAGACGGGCTCAAAATGAGTTCGGCTTGAGGATCAAGAAAATAAGAAGCGACAACGGGACGGAGTTCAAGAACTCTCAAATTGAAGGCTTTCTTAAGGATGAGGGCATCAAGCATGAGTTCTCTTCTCCCTACACGCCACAACAAAATGGTGTAGTAGAGAGGAAGAATAGAACTCTATTGGACATGGCAAGGACCATGCTTGATGAGTACAAGACTTCGGATCGGTTTTGGGCCGAGGCGGTCAACACCGCTTGCTACGCCATCAACCGGTTATATCTTCACCGAATCCTCAAGAAGACATCTTAGGAACTCCTAACCGGTAAAAAGCCCAATGTTTCATATTTTAGAGTCTTTGGTAGCAAATGCTTTATTCTTGTTAAAAGAGGTAGAAAATCTAAATTTGCTCCTAAGGTTGTAGAAGGCTTTTTACTTGGTTATGATTCAAACACAAGGGCATATAGAGTCTTTAACAAGTCCACTGGACTAGTTGAAGTTTCTTGTGACATTGTGTTTGATGAGACTAACGGCTCTCAAGTAGAGCAAGTTGATCTTGATGAGCTAGATGATGAAGAGGCTCCGTGTGTCGCGCTAAGGAACATGTCCATTAGGGATGTGTGTCCTAAGGAATCCGAAGAGCCTCCACAAGCACAAGATCAACCATCTTCCTCCATGCAAGCATCTCCACCAACCCAAGATGAGGATCAAGCTCAAGATGATGAAGATGAGGATCAAGAAGATGAGGCACCTCAAGAGGAGGGCAATGATCAAGGGGGAGATGCTCATGATCAAGACAAGGAAGATGATGAGGGTCCAAGACCGCCACACCCAAGAGTCCACCAAGCAATTCAACGAGATCACCCCGTGAACACCATCCTCGGCGACATTCATAAGGGGGTAACCACTCGATCTCGTGTTGCTCATTTTTGTGAACATTACTCTTTTGTTTCCTCTATTGAGCCACACAAGGTAGAGGAAGCACTTCAATATTCGGATTGGGTGCTGGCGATGCAAGAGGAGCTCAACAACTTCACGAGGAATGAGGTATGGAATTTAGTTCCACGTCCTAACCAAAATGTTGTAGGAACCAAATGGGTCTTCTGCAACAAGCAAGATGAGCACGGTGTGGTGATAAGGAACAAAGCCCGACTTGTGGCCAAGGGATATTCACAAGTTGAAGGTTTGGATTTCGGTGAAACCTATGCACCCGTAGCTAGGCTTGAGTCAATTCGTATATTACTTGCCTATGCTACTTACCATGGCTTTAAGCTCTATCAAATGGACATGAAAAGTGCCTTCCTCAATGGACCAATAAAGGAGGTGGTCTATGTTGAGCAACCTCCCGGCTTTGAAGATAGTGAGTGATGTAGCTGAGGTGCCCGATCTTTCGGCGAGTAGAGATAATTCCGATTTGGCGGAAGATGACCCTTGCGATCCGACTACGACGAGCAAGCCCGAGGTGCCAATGCAATCGCTGAACCAACTCCCTGTGGTTACCGACCTTGCTGATGCGAGATCGGCCTGATCACGAAGATCGTTTCCTGTGCGCAATCGAAGAACGAACAAGAAAAAGATGCGAGCAATCTAATCTATTACTCGAGGGTGGCGTTCTAAATACACGAAGACAGCGCAGATTTGCGCGTGTTCGAGAGTAGCTAAAGCTATCGTAAAACAAAACTCGAAAACAAAGGAGGCGCAGCTCCTGGATAAATATAGAGGGGCGCAGCCCCTAGGGGCGGCCAACCCTAGGTCGTCCACTATGGGCCGCAGTTGGGCTGGTCGTCTATTCTTCTGGGCCCTCATTCTTTAGTAGCATGACGAAGTTAAGATCTCTGGCACGGGTTCGAGTGATTGGCCCAGCTAATGAAGGAAGTGGCGCTTGATGTGGAGGTGCTGCTGGTGTAGTCGTACTCATAGTGATGTCCTCATCAGTGAGTATCCTAACCATGTATATAAACTCTCTAAGGCACTTTATGGGCTCAAGCAAGCCCCAAGAGCATGGTATGAATGCCTAAGAGATTTTCTTATCACTAATGGCTTCAAAGTCGGAAAAGCCGATCCTACTCTCTTTACTAAAACACTTGCAAATGATTTGTTTGTATGCCAAATTTATGTTGATGATATCATATTTGGGTCTACTAACGAATCTACATGTGAAGAGTTTAGTAGGATCATGACTCAAAAATTCGAGATGTCTATGATGGGGGAGTTGAAGTATTTCTTAGGATTTCAAGTGAAACAACTCCAAGAGGGCACATTCATTAGCCAAACGAAGTACATTCAAGACATACTCACAAAGTTTGGGATGAAGGATGCCAAGCCCATTAAGACACCCATGGGAACCAATGGGCATCTCGACCTCGACACGGGAGATAAATCCGTAGATCAAAAGGTATACCGGTCGATGATAGGTTCTTTACTCTACTTATGTGCATCTCGACCGGATATTATGCTTTCCGTATGCATGTGTGCAAGATTCCAAGCCGATCCTAAGGAAGTTCACCTTAGGACAGTAAAACGAATCTTGAGATATTTAGTTTATACTCCTAAGTTTGGCCTTTGGTACCCCAGGGGATCCACTTTTGATTTAATTGGGTATTCCGATGCTAATTGGGCAGGGTGTAAAATTAATAGAAAGAGCACATCAGAGACTTGCTAGTTCTTGGGAAGATCTCTGGTGTCTTGGGCTTCAAAGAAGCAAAATTTTGTGGCTCTTTCTACCGCCGAAGCCGAGTATATTGCCGCAGGCCATTTTTGCGCACAATTGCTTTGGATGAGGCAAACCCTCAAGGACTATGGTTACAAATTGACCAAAGTTCCCCTTCTATGTGATAATGAGAGTGCAATCCACATGGCGGATAATCCCGTTGAGCATAGCCGCACTAAACACATAGCCATTTGGTATCATTTTTAAGGGATCACCAACAAAAGGGGGATATCGAGATTGCATATATTAACACCAAAGAACAATTAGCCGATATCTTTACCAAGCCATTAGATGAGCAAACTTTTACCAAACTTAGGCATGAGCTGAATATTCTTGATTCTAGGAATTTTGATTGATATTTTGCACACATATCTCATCTATACCTTTGATCATCTCTTTCTTTGCTATGACTAATGTGTTTGTCAAGTACATTTCATACCAAGTCATAGATTGAAAGGGAAAAGGAGTCTTCGGCGAAGACAAAGGCTTCCACTCCACTCCATCGAATTATTCATCCCTCGTCGTCACTCCACACCGCTCTCCAATTTGGTATAATCTTCACTCACATGTTATTTAACATAAGGGGAGCAAAGTAGTTAAAAGGGCTTATATTTCACTCACAAGTATCCGTTTTTGGTGATTCATGCCAAAGGGGAGAAAGTATTAGCCCAAAGCAAAAGGACCGCACCACCACCAATTTCAAAAATATAGTCTTTCAAATTTGTGTTAAGAAAAGATTTTTCAATTAATATCTTATTTTTGATATAATTTCAAATTGGTATACCCTCTTCAAAATTAATATCTAAAACCCTCTTGAACACTAAGAGGAGGATTTCATTAAGGGGGAGTTTTGTTTAGTCAAAGAAAAAGCATTTGAAACAAGGGGAGAAAATTTCAAATCTTGAAAATGCTTCTCAAAATCTTATTCACATACCTTTGACTATTTGCAAAAGATTTTGAAAAAGAATTTCCAAAACATTGCAAAACAAAACAAGTGGTGCAAGCGTGGTACAAAATTTTGGTGGTCCAAATCTTGAAAATGCATCAATCACCAAAAAGGGGGAGATTGAAAGGGAAATAGGCTTACACCTTTTCCTAAATGATTTTGGTGGTTGAATTGCCCAACACAAATAATTGGACTAACTAGTTTGATCTAGATTATAAGTTTTACAGGTGCCAAAGGTTCACAACAAACCAATAAAAATACCAAGAAAGGGTTCAAACAAAGAGAGCAAAAGACAACCGAAGTATGCCCTGGTCTGGCGCACCAGACTGTCCGGTGTGCCACCGGACAGTGTCCGGTGCACCAGGGAACCAAACTCTGAACTTGCCACCTTCAGGAATTCTGGGAGCCGCTCCGCTATAATTTACCGGACTGTCCGATGTACCACCGGACTGTCCGGTGCGCCAGCGGAGCAACGGCTACTTCGCGCCAACGGTCGTCTGTAGAGAGCAGTTAATGCGCTACATTGCGCGCAGAAGTCAGAGCAGAGCCAGAAGGCGCACCGGACAATGAACAACGACTGTCCGGTGCACCACCGGACTGTCCGGTGGCCCAGCTGTCAGAAGCTCCAATGGTCAGAACCCAACGGCCGGGTGACGTGGCTGGCGCACCGGACAGTGTCCGGTGGCGCACCGGACTGTCCGGTGCACCATGCGACAGCAGCCTCCACCAACGGCTCCTTTGGTGGTTGGGGCTATAAATACCCCCAACCACCCACCATTCATTGCATCCAAGTTTTCAGCCTTCACACCTCATACAAGAGCTATAGCATTCAATACAAGACACAAACAAAGAGATCAAATCCTCTCCCAAGTCCGGAATCACTCCAACCAAATTAAGTGACTAGAGAGAGAGACATTTGTGTTCATTTGAGCTCTTGCGCTTGGATTGCTTTTCTTCTTCCTCTATTCTTGTGTTCAACTCACTTGTAATCAAAACAAGAGACACCAAGTTGTGGTGGTCCTTGTAGCGGACTTAGTGTCCCATTTGATTGAAGAGAAAGGCTCACTCGGTCTAGGTGACCGTTTGAGAGAGGGAAAGGGTTGAAAGAGACCCGGTCTTTGTGACCACCTCAACGGGGAGTAGGTTTGCAAGAACCGAACCTCAGTAAAATAAATCACCGTGTCATCCGCCTTATTTGCTTGTGATTTTTTTTCGCCCTCTCTTTCGGACTCGTTTATACTTCTAACGCTAATCCCAGCTTATAGTTGTGCTTAAAGTTTGTAAATTTCAGATTCGCCCTATTCACCCCCCCTCTAGGCGACTTTCACTCCTCCATAAGGTAAATTGATGACCACTCCGCCTTGGTCTTCAGCATCGGTCGATCATCAGCACTTGCTCTGTACCATGCCTTTATAGCCTAAATTCGTGCATTGTACATTGCATCTACAACGACATCGTTCGTGTTATACTCAAACACGTAACGAGTGTTCATATCATATGATTCATCTTCCGGCAACTTGTACCATTTCTGCAAAAAAAATTAGTGTTATCATAAAAGCAACCATATATGGGATAACTAAATTAGTAAAAACAATTCATACCAGAATGTATTCCAAACTAGTGCATGTGTGTTGCCAAACATTCTACAGACACCATAGCGATAATGCTCCCAAGTGGTGGCGGGGACAGACTTGCCACTAGGCAAAGTCACAAGACCAGGCCAGTGCAGACGAACAAGATTACCAAGGACCATGTTCACCTGCCTGTAGTGTCCTGTGCCTGTGAACGAGTTATCGATCCAAGTCCTGCAAGCAGAAAACAATGTAGAAATGAAAACATAACTTTCAATAACAATTAAGCAAAGATATGTCACTCACTTCTTCTGGTTCTCTCCTATCTCCATAATTTGTCTTCTATAGATTAGGGCCAAGTCTTTTCTAGCATTAGGGTTGTCTTTTGTTTTGTCAGTGATATTCATGCAAGTGCTGATAATGCTTTCACCCATATTTCGTTCCTAGTGCATCACATCAATGTTATGCATTAGAATCAAGGCTTTCATATAAGGGAGTTCCCATAGACCACATTTGTGAGTCCAATTATGCTCGGTTACATAACCTTCAAAACGATTTCCATGTTTGTTTAGTTTCAAATCATTAAGTCTCGCAAGAATCTCTGGACCACTAAGACGCTTGGGTGGTCCCCTCGTCACAATCGTGTCCTTTTTAAAAGCTTTCCTATCGAACCTGAACGGGTGATCCTCTGGCAAAAAACATCTATGGCAATCGAAGTAACATATCTTTCCACCAAACTTTAGTCGAAAGCATAAAGTGTCTTCAACGCATATCGGACATGTCAAAATCCCATGACAACTCCATCCAACAAAGATACCATAAGCCATAAAATCGTGAATAGACCACAAAAATGCAACTCTCAGGTTGAACTTCTGTTTCTTGTAACAATTGTACGCCTCGACTCCTTCCCACAAAATTTTCAATTCTTCAATCAGGGGTCTCATCATCACATCGATCTTTGTTCCAGGATGATCCAGACCAGGTATTACAAGACACAAGAAAATAAATTCATATTTCATGCAAAGAGCTGGTGGAAGGTTGTATGGAATAGCAAAGACGGGCAAACATGAGTAGGACGTTGCAGTTAGATTGAAAGGCGAGAAACCATCTGTTGCCAAACCGAAGCGGACATTCTGCACTTCACCAGCAAAGCTGGAATCAAAAGCATCTAGTGCCTTCCATGCATCTGTATTAGCTGGGTGCGCCATTGAAAGGGAAATGTGCCCTTGGGCCATTTCTATAAGATTTTGGTGATTAAGTGCCCAACACACATTAAGGGAATGAGTATATGCCAAAGGGTGGACAAAAGTGCAAGTCAATACAAAGGTATGATTTGTAACACCCCTGGTGTTACTGTAACTAAAACTTGATCATAACATCATAAGCATTGGCATTGCATATGTTTGACACACCTAGAGTGCATTCACTAGGCAAAATTTTCAAACAAGTTGTATTGTTATAGCATTTTGCAAATAGAACCCTGGATAGGGAACTTAACCCTAAATAGGGATTAAAGGGGTAGAACATAACCCAAATTGAGAAAACCTAAAAGCTTTAGGGGAATAGTCATAAAATGTTCCCAAGAATGAACTTGAATCACATTTATACCCCTGGATACCAAAAACCCTAATTGGAACCCTGGAAAACCCTAAATCCAAACCCTAGGGGCCTATGTGCAAAAACTATGCACATTTGACTAAAGTGTCAAAAGTACTATGTTAAGACATATAAAGTCCCATGGTTCACATTTGGGAAGATTTACAAGCCAAACCCTAAGTTTTGGGGCTATTTGCAAAAAGTACCACTTGACCTCTATATAGCCCAAGTCTGAAATCAGTGTGATTGCTTCGACTTTGAGCCTTTGTATCTTTCAAATTCTAGGCTTTTTGCCCTAGGTCACCACATCAAAATTGTAGAGCAAACAAAGGAGAACAATTTTGCTTAAGAGTGCAAGCCATGTTCTTGTGAAAAATCTGGAGATAATCATGCTCAAAATTAGGCTGTCAGGCTGTTAAGGTCTGAATTTTCAGACTAACAGTGCACTACAGGAACTTTGGGCACAAATTCAAACATGATTTAATAGGAATTTGGCTATAGTTGTTATGGCAACATTGTAGCTAGAACATTGGTCTACAATTTTGCTGCAGAACCTCGGATGAGTTGCCAAGTAAAATTTAAAGATAATCTAGCCTCAAATCTCTCTGTCAGTTCATATGAAAGGAACTCGCCATGGTACAGTGATCTGATAAGGATCAGACCGCCAGCGCAGAATGCTCACCGGCGGCGACCTCTTCGCCGGGATTCGTGCCACGGGCGTATGGATTTCGTTCACCGGGTAAATATCTCGTCGTGGATGTGCATGAGCTAGTGTGGCCTCGCTGTCCCCTGCCCCTTTCCACCGGTGATGTGGCCTCATGGCCGTCACCGGAGTTGTCGTGCTTTGCTGCGGCTATGCCACGCTCCAAGTCTTCCACCACGTCGTCCCTAGCTGTAACAGCTCACCGGTAACCGCTGTAGCTCCTCAACCAGTGATCACCGGAGGAAGCGCCACGGTGAAAGCCACCCATTCCTTGCTCTGGTGTCCCTGTTCCCTCCGGCCGCCAGCATGACCTTGCGAAATTGGACACCACCGTCGATGGGATCTATAAATTGAGACCCCCTCGGCTTCGCCATGTATTCTACCAGCTACTGCACCCACCTGCATCCCAAACCCCCCACCAGAGAACTCGAATTTGGGATTTCCCCCAAAACGGTTGAAGAACACCGCGAACTCAAGCTCACCGTGGGAAGCTCTCCTCAGGTCCGATCCTGTTGTCTTTAGTCTTGTTCTAGCATCCTCATGTGCCCTTGATGCTCACCAAACCGTCCAATTAAACTAGAAGCCCACCAATCACTGGGAACACGAACTAATGTCCATGGTTTTCGCTGTCCTAGTGAGCAGAGCGAAATAGGTCACCAATCATGCAATTGACTTAGGGGAAATACTCCTTAGGGGTAGAATCAGGTGTGAACCAAAGATTAGCGTCGGTCTTTGCCCTCTCCGGCCGGTATAGCTCGCCGGATTTCGGCTTCCCGTGCGGAGCTTCGTCGAGGACCTGACGCAGTGAAAGAATAGAACGTGAAGGGTTTTTCTGCAATCTGTCAGTGACTCGCGTAAACAGTGCATGTGCCCACTTGCGGTTATCCAAAAGGACTGGGTCTTTCTGCAAAGTCTCCACCACGGGCGCGGGCGCACGCACACTTCTGCTGTAGTTGGGCCGGTTCGGGCCAGAATCAGCCCAGGACTGTGCATCTCTTTTCTTTTTCTTTTTCTGTCAGAGTTCAAGGAATTCTAGAAAATCATAGAAAAATCCTAAAATTGTGAAACTAATTTTCCTAGACTTCTTATTTTCCCTAGAATTTAATAAAAATAGTTTTATGATTTTTAGAGGAAATAAGGAATTTTAAGGAATTTAAAGTAGTTTAAAGTATTAGTTCTGGATTTTTAGAAAATAGATAATAATCCCAAAATTGCTAAAACTTTTTACATAAGCTCTATACATTATTTAGAAGCCTTGGGTATAATTTGGGTTGATTTGGACCTTGTTTGATAACTAGAACCTAAAACCCACCCCTGCCCTTTGAACTCCTTTACTGACTCCGAAAACCCTAAGTTCTCGGAGTTCCGTGAAGGAAAGTTGTATTCAAGACTTAGATAATAAATCTTTATTATCTTTGCACTCTCGTAAGCATTGCATGGCATTCATTCTTATATATGTATATATATGGTTATGTTTACAAAACGAAGAAGAGATTGAAGTGACCGAAGAGAAGGCACCACCACCTTGGGAATATCAGGCCGGAAACTGTTTCTACTTTGACATCTGCGGATCCGAGCCTGACTCAACTACTAACAAAGGCAAGCCCCGGTGCATGCAACCCCTTCCTTGTGTTTTTAAATTATTTTTACACACTTTAAGTCTAGTGAAATGTGCATTAGGTTTATAGGAGTTGCTTGGAAACCCTTTGATGCATTGCCTTCCTTGATATCCATACCTTTATAGATACTTCTGGTGAAGTATCAAAAATATGATTTACAAAAACGCTTAGCCCTGCTTAGATCTTGTGGATAGAGGTTGTCTTTTGCAATACTGCCTAGCTCAGGGGTTATCCTGAGGAAAGATGGCTTCTACCTGCAAGATTATATTTTCATTGGGAGCAAGGTGGGATCTTACTGCAAAGTTCCCTGTGATGCTCTTTTCATCCTAAGGAACACAAACAATCCTAAGGGTGGAAATACTTAAATCGGGACTTGGGCTAGGAACAGGTGATGTTCTACCCAGGTTGATTAAGGATTGGATGCGTATGTTGGTCTGCTGACCGAGTACCCTTTAACTGGTCACATGCCTCGTCATGGGTAAGATTTGCCTCGGGTAGACTAAGGCCAGAATAAGATAACACGAAATGGGCGTGGAGCAGTGGCGAGAGTAGCGTGTACCCTCCGTGGCAAGAGGCTAGACGGTGGTGTATCTGTGCTCTCGGTTTGCGTGAACCTGATCTGGTCTTAAGAACCCCTGTGGCGAGTTGACATATGCAAGGGTTAAGTGCTACATATGTCGTGTGATTGGAGATCCTCAGCTGAGTATAATTGATTCGGATCGCCGTACCTTCGCGGTTATGAAGACATGGTCACTGACCTGCAACCTAAGTCAGGATGTGAACATTATGAATAAAAATGATGTTGTATTGATGAGATGGTGAAAGTAGACCATATGCAAACAGAGTCTATTAATACTTAATCTGGCATTAAAATGTTGAAAGTAAGGACTCACTTTAGAAAGCTATTTTTGCAAAAGTATCTAAGTTGATTCTTGCTAAAGCCTCTCCTTGATTCCCAAATCCAGCATATCCTTGAGAGTCTTTTACTTTGTCGGGTAAGTCTTGCGAAAGTACACTTCGTACTCAGGGCTTTGTCCCATGTTTTAGGTGAAGGAGCGACAACCTTTTGTTGCTTCTGTTCTAAGGTGGTACCAAAGGAAGAACGCAAGGAATGAAGTGCGGGAGGAAAGGATCCTCCATTTAGGACTTTTGTGAAAAACTTATCGGGAGGAGTTTTTGCCTCCCTTGGTATGTATAATAATACTACTCAACACTCGTTTTATAACTTTGGTCTGTACTAAGTAACTTGATCTTACTTTCTAAATAAATGTAAGTTTATATAATTGCTTCCGCATCTCCATATCTCCGATGTTCTGTAATGTCTGCAAGACGGGTAAAACGCTCTTGGGAAAGGTAAAGAGTAAGATACCGAACTTGTCAAGTGATTCAGGAACATCTACAGGGTTGTCTGATGTCTGTTGGACAAGGACAACTGTAGGTGGGCCTAATTACTTGGGAGGTTCCGTCACAGCTAGTATCGGAGCGAAGCCCTTCTTTGCAAATAATATGAGGCATCTTCAAAAGGATTTTCTAAAAGTCTTATCTAGAAACTCTCTTCCCTTCTTACCTAAGTATTCTGAAGAGTTTATTTTAAAGACCAGGTAGTAAGAGTGCAACATATAGAAGGTGTGAATCAACTAAGGTTGATTCTGTAATTATACATGCATCATGCTAAGAACTATACTAATAAAATTTTCCCCCTTAGAAAAATGTTGTCACGCACCAGAAAGACCGCGTGCAAATCTACTAGACCCATTGGTGTACCCCGCCATTAACTTGTCCCAATACATGAAGAAAGTAGCAGTGGTAGCAACGATCCTATCGGAGATCTGGAAGCACAAGTCAAACTGCTTCAATCAGAACTCCGGGTCGCGGATGCAGTCATCCGCTACTTGCAAGACCAACTCGCGAAACGAGATTTAGCGCTCGATTGGATGGTTAACTCTCGTCCACTCGCCTGGGCTAAGGAAGGCAAAGCTCGAGCCCGCGTGGAGGAGCTTAGCTTAGCCATGGATAACTTGCAGGTCTATTATAATACACTACATGAAGAAGTTCATGTGTTGTATTCACAACTGTACCCGAACGTCCCTGCGGATCCTGTCAGGATGGAAGCCGGACCTTCTCATGTAGCGGGAGAAGCACTTGATGGTGAACTGGACCTTTTCAGGCCCCTCCCTCTATAAAGTTGGTCGATGAATGGTCTTCTACCCCGACAGTAAAGCTACCAAAAGTGAAAAGAAGTGGCTTACCAAGTGCCCGTAACATTGGTCGGAAAAGTGAAAAGAAGTGGCTTACCAAGTGCCCGTAACATTGGTCGGACAGAACTTTCCTACTAATATGATTGTTCTGAAAGGCCAGGACATAGATGTCGTCTTGGGCATGAACTGGTTAGCCCAGCATAAAGCAATTCTCAACCCTGATCTGAGAACCATCAGGTTGAGTTATGGCCAATAGAGAGTTGGTGACTTGATTACCTAAACCCAAGATTGGGCTATATTCGTGTTTAGTGAACCATGACCCGACCCAAAGTTGAATCTTTTTATCACTCCATGACCACACCCATTCAAATAAATGCCTAGATAATTTCCTTGTCGGACCTAGAGTGTACCTAGACTTCAAACAATGATCTCAAGTCATGTCTCCTTTTAGAGCCATTCTCTTGATCAGCTGATGCAGGTTGAAGTCTCTAGTATAGTTGGCCTCTCCTTGCGGATCGTCATATTGCTTTATCAACCCAACCTAAGAAGTTATGCCTGACCATCTTCTTCATTTGATGCCTTTGGTTTCTTCATATCTATCGAAGG
Source organism: Zea mays (assembly GCF_902167145.1). Lineage (NCBI taxonomy): Eukaryota > Viridiplantae > Streptophyta > Magnoliopsida > Poales > Poaceae > Zea > Zea mays. Next base: position 46,710,902 of record NC_050102.1, on the reverse strand, counting down.
CATACCAACTTAATCCTTGACCTTGTGCTCTCTACAATGTGCATAAAAATATGCTTGTGGCTGAATTAACAGTCTCCCATCATACTTCTTTCATCAAGTTTAGGTTAGGGCCATGCCTTGTTCATTTCATCGGGCCATGATCTATTTGGCTCTACTTGTAACCATTCTTACAAGTGGAGTACCTCTTGTATATTGTCATCCTTGCTCAGTCTATTTGTGTTGCGTGAGATTTCTTATTGGTTACGTCTGGTATTGGTGTTATGACTAAAATTGATGATGCTGCGCCAACACCGAGGGCCTCCTGTGGGTATACACACATGGTTGTGCTACTCGGGACACGCTAGTATCACAGTTAGTAGCCATAATCCATTATGAGACTATATCGATATGTTATCTCTACACAAATTGTTCTTACCATGTGAGATTCATTACTGGTGCCAGTTTTGTAATGGTGTCATGGTTAAGGACTTATGGTACCACGGCGAAACTGAGAGCCCCTTGTGAATGTACACGCAAGGTTATGCTGCTTGGCGCATGCGGGTATCGAAGTCTCTGGTTATGATTCATTATGGAACTACACTGGTGTGTTATCTTCCGTGGATATCTTCCTTGAAACGATTTCTATGTTGTTTGTCAAGTGATCAAGCAACATATGTCATCCCTGTTGGATCAAAAGGGCATACCACTTTCGTGTGTGGTCTCTTTTCTTTGATCTTGATAGTGATTACTTATACAAGTTCCCTTTACATCCTTTGTGTAAAGGTGAAACCTTGGAGCTTTTTAGTGTTGAGAAACAACTGATTAGCTCTCAAAATGGAGATCTGTTTCCCCTTGCTGCTGAGATGCAGAAGTTTGTTCATTCGCTCTCTTATTTAATCCAGGTATTCCTAGACCAAGTCAATTCATCTCGCATGAAAAAAAAACGGATGAACAACTTGACCAAATAAATTTTTACCCACATACATAACCTCTTATTAACAAAGAGTGAACTCTCAACCCCTTGGCTTACCAATGGTACTAAGAGGATTTGCTTAATGTCAAAAGTAGTTCAACAAGTTGGGTTTGACTAACTTGTAACTACCCAATGAACGAAGGCTGAGTTTAGAGATCGTTTTATCGAGTTGTCTGAACTCACTTTGGTTCAACCCACCCTAAGGGAAAGTACTTACCAAAATCAAATTAAGTTGACCAGTAAATTATCGCTCTAGTCGCGCCTCGACCACCTCACGTGTGCTTTTTCTGCATGTGTGATCATACTGATCCATGACTAGTGCTGGATAAAATGGACTGGTTGCAAAGTCCGCATCTACAGATCCCTCCGCTGGTGATTTTTCTTGAATCTATATCACCTTTTGTGGACTTGGATTCCCTGGCTAACACGAGTTGACCGTGATGTTATTCGACATTCACACCCGTCTCGTGTGCTATGAACTTACTGCAACCACTTGTTGGTAACCCTCTTTATGAGTGTTTTACCCAAGATGGTGCATCTGATTCTGTTTGGGTAAAATTGCGTAATTTCCACCCGCCCAACAGACTCAGATAGTACAGTGTCATCAGAAGAAGCAAATTGCACACATGGAACCTTATGTGTTCTTCTGGTGGGCAAAGATGAAAATTGAAATTGCACGATATGTGGCTAGATGTGACACTTGTGAATGTTTCAAGGCCATACACATGATGACTGCTGGTCCATTACAATCTTTGTCGATCCCAACATGGAAATGGGAAGATATTAGTATGGACTTTATTGTGGAATTACCCAGGACTACAAAAGGGTATGATTCTATCTAGGTTATAATTGATCGGCTTACGAAAATTGCTCATTTTCTGCCAGTCAAGAAAGATCACCCGGTTACTGTCTATGCCCAATTGTACATTGCTCGTATTCTTAGTCTGCATGGTTTTCCAAAGACTATAGCACTTCACAAATCCTTGGGTACTAAGTTGCTCCGTAGTCGGCCTACCATCCTCAAACCAGTGGGCAGACTGAGAGGGTAAATCAGATACTAGAAGATATGCTATGGGCATGTGTTCTGGAATTCCCACAGAAATGGGATGAATGTTTGCCATTAGTGGAGTTCTCATATAATAATAGCTATCAAGAAAGCATCAAGATGGCACCCTTTGAAGCTTTATATGGACGACGATGTCGTACTCCGCTAAATTGGTCTGAACCTGGTAAAAGGCACTTCTTCAGGCCTGATATGGTGAACGAGATCGAAGAAAAAAAATTCAAAGAATAATTCATAATTTGAAGAAAGCTCAAGCTCGTTAAAAGAGTTATGCAGACAAACGGCGAATGCCCTTATACTTCCTTGTGGGAAACTATGTCTACCTGAAAGTTTCGCCAATGAAGGGGGTATCACGTTTCGGGGTTAAAGGAAAGCTTGCACCCAGGTGTATTGGTCCATTCCCTATACTTGAGCAATGTGGACCAGTGGCATACCGACTCCAACTACCCGAAACTTTGTCTACTGTACATAATGTGTTCCACGTGTCCCAATTGAAGAAGTGTCTTTGGGTTCCTGATCGAACCGTTGAAGTGACAGATGATGTCCTTGAACTGGACTTGACATATTCTGAGCACCCTATTCGAGTCTTGGATCAAAAGGACAGGATTATCCGAAGAAAAACTCTCAAGTTTTATAAGATACAGTGGAACCAACATTCCGAAGATGAGGCTACATGGGAAACTCAAGACTTTTTAGATAAGAATTTCCTAGGCTTTTTAGCCTCTTGTAAATTGTAAAGCATGTATAGCTGCTATAATAAAAGAGTAAAGTCCCAAAACATCCCTTCCTTGTACCAGAAATAAGGAAATAAAAGTATGTTGCGTTTCCTTTACCATTACTTACCCTAGGACTTTTAATCTCGGGACGAGATTCTTTTATGCGGGGAAGGATGTAACACCCCTGGTGTTACTGTAACTAAAACTTGATCATAACATCATAAGCATTGGCATTGAATATGTTTTACACACCTAGAGTGCATTCACTAGGCAAAAATTTCAAACAAGTTGTATTGTTATAGCATTTTGCAAATAGAACCCTGGATAGGGAACTTAACCCTAAATAGGGATTAAAGGGGTAGAACATAACCCAAATTGAGAAAACCTAAAAGCTTTAGGGGAATAGTCATAAAATGTTCCCAAGAATGAACTTGAATCACATTTATACCCCTGGATACCAAAAACCCTAATTGGAACCCTGGAAAACCCTAAATCCAAACCCTAGGGGCCTATGTGCAAAAATTGTGCACATTTGGACTAAAGTGTCAAAAGTACTATGTTAAGACATATAAAGTCCCATGGTTCACATTTGGGAAGATTTACAAGCCAAACCCTAAGTTTTGGGGCTATTTGCAAAAAGTACCACTTGACCTCTATATAGCCTAAGTTTGAAATCAGTGTGATTGCTTCGACTTTGAGCCTTTGTATCTTTCAAATTCTAGGGTTTTTGCCCTAGGTCACCACATCAAAATTGTAGAGCAAACAAAGGAGAACAATTTTGCTTAAGAGTGCAAGCCATGTTCTTGTGAAAAATCTGGAGATAATCATGCTCAAAATTAAGCTGTCAGGCTGTTAAGGTCTGAATTTTCAGACTAACAGTGCACTACTGGAACTTTGGGCACAAATTCAAACATGATTTAATAGGAATTTGGCTATAGTTGTTATGGCAACATTGTAGCTGGAACATTGGTCTACAATTTTGCTGCAGAGCCTCGGATGAGTTGCCAAGTAAAATTTAGAGAAAATCTAGCCTCAAATCTCTCTGTCAGTTCATCTGAAAGGAACTCGCCATGGTACAGTGATCTGATAAGGATCAGACCGCCAGCGCAGAATGCTCAACGGCGGTGACCTCTTCGCCGGGATTCATGCCACGGGCGTATGGATTTCGTTCACCGGGTAAATATCTCGTCGCGGATGTGCATGAGCTAGTGTGGTCTCGCTGTCCCCTGCCCCTTTCCACCGGCGACGTAGCCTCATGGCCGTCACCGGAGTTGTCGTGCTTTGCTACGGCTGTGCCACGCTCCAAGTCTTCCACCATGTCGTCCCTAGCTGTAACAGCTCACCGGTAACCGTTGTAGCTCCTCAACCGGTGATCACCGGAGGAAGCGTCACGGTGAAAGCCACCCATCCCTTGCTCCAGTGTCCCTGTTCCCTCCGGCCGCCAGCACGACCTTGCGAAATTGGACACCACCGTCGATGGGCTCTATAAATTGAGCCCCCCCTCGGCTTCGCCATATATTCTACCAGCTACTGCACCCACCTACATCCCAAACCCCCCACCAGAGAACTCAAATTTGGGATTTCCCCCAAAACGGTTGAAGAACACCGCGAACTCAAGCTCACCGTGGGAAGCTCTCCTCAGGTCCGATCCTGTTGTCTTTAGTCTTGTTCTAGCATCCTCATGTGCCCTTGATGCTCACCAAACCGTCCAATTAAACTAGAAGCCCACCAATCACTGGGAACACGAACTAATGTCCATGGTTTTTGCTGTCCTCGTGGGCAGAGCGAAATAGGTCACCAATCATGCAATTGACTTAGGGGAAATACTCCTTAGGGGTAGAATCAGGTGTGAACCAAAGATTAGTGTCGGTCTTCGCCCTCTCCGACCGGTATAGCTCGCCGGATTTCGGCTTCCCGTGCGGAGCTTCGTCGAGGACCTGACGCGGTGAAGGAATAGAACGTGAAGGGTTTTTCTGCAATCTGTCAGTGACTCGCGTAAAAAGTGCATGTGCCCACTTGCGGTTATCCAAAAGGACTGGGTCTTTCTGCAAAGTCTCCACCGCGGGCGCGAGCGCACGCACACTTCTGCTGTAGTTGGGCCGGTTTGGGCCAGAATCAGCCCATGACTGTGCATCTCTTTTCTTTTTCTTTTTCTGTCAGAGTTCAAGGAATTCTAGAAAATCGTAGAAAATCCTAAAATTGTGAAACTAATTTTCCTAGACTTCTTATTTTCCCTAGAATTTAATAAAAATAGTTTTATGATTTTTAGAGGAAATAAGGAATTTTAAGGCATTTAAAGTAGTTTAAAGTATTAGTTCTGGATTTTTAGAAAATAGATAATAATCCAAAAATTGTTAAAACTTTTTACATAAGCTCTATACATTATTTAGAAGCCTTGGGTATAATTTGGGTTGATTTGGACCTTGTTTGATAACTAGAACCCAAAACCCACCCCTGCCCTTTGAACTCCTTTACTGACTCCGGAAACCCTAAGTTCTCGGAGTTCCGTGAAGGAAAGTTGTATTCAAGACTTAGATAATAAATCTTTATTATCTTTGCACTCTCATAAGCATTGCATGACATTCATTCTTATATATGTATATATATGGTTATGTTTAGAAAACGAAGAAGAGATTGAAGTGACCGAAGAGAAGGCACCACCACCTTGGGAATATCAGGCCGGAAACTGTTTCTACTTTGACATCTGCGGATCCGAGACTGACTCACCTACTAACAAAGGCAAGCCCTGGTGCATGCAACCCCTTCCTTGTGTTTTTAAATTATTTTTACACACTTTAAGTCTAGTGAAATGTGCATTAGGTTTATAAGAGTTGCTTGGAAACCCTTTGATGCATTGCCTTCCTTGATATCCATACCTTTATAGATACTTCTGGTGAAGTATCAAAAATATGATTTACAAAAATGCTTAGCCCTGCTTAGATCTTGTGGATAGAGGTTGTCTTTTGCAATACAGCCTAGCTCAGGGGTTATCCTGAGGAAAGATGGCTTCTACCTGCAAGATTATATTTTCATTGGGAGCATGGTGGGATCTTACTGCAAAGTTCCTTGTGATGCTCTTTTCATCCTAAGGAACACAAACAATCCTAAGGGTGGAAATACTTAAATCGGGACTTGGGCTAGGAACAGGTGATGTTCTACCCAGGTTGATTAAGGATTGGATGCGTATGTTGGCCTGCTGACCGAGGACCCTTTAACTGGTCACATGCCTCATCATGGGTAAGCTTTGCCTCGGGTAGACTAAGGCCAGAATAAGATAACACGAAATGGACGTGGAGCGGTGGCGAGAGTAGCGTGTACCCTCTGTGGCAAGAGGCTGGACGGTGGTGTATTAGTGCTCTCGGTTTGCGTGAACCTGATCTGGTCTTAAGAACCCCGGTGGCGAGTTGACATATGCAAGGGTTAAGTGCTACATATGTCGTGTGATTGGAGATCCTCAGCTGAGTATAATCGATTTGGATCGCCGTACCTTCGCGGTTATGAAGACATGGTCACTGACCTGCAACCTAAGTCAGGATGTGAACATTATGAATAAAAATGATGTTGTATTGATGAGATGGTGAAAGTAGACCATATGCAAACAGAGTCTATTAATACTTAATCTGGCATTAAAATGTTGAAAGTAAGGACTCACTTTAGTAAGCTATTTTTGCAGAAGTATCTAAGTTGATTCTTGCTAAAGCCTCTCCTTGATTCCCAAATCCAGCATATCCTTGAGAGTCTTTTACTTTGTCGGGTAAGTCTTGCGAAAGTACACTTCGTACTCAGGGCTTTGTCCCATGTTGTTTTAGGTGAAGGAGCGACAACCTTTTGTTGTTTCTGTTCTATGGTGGTACCAAAGGAAGAACGCAAGGAATGAAGTGCGGGAGGAAAGGATCCTCCATTTAGGACTTTTGTGAAAAACTTATCGGGAGGAGTTTTTGCCTCCCTTGGTATGTATAATAATACTACTCAGCACTCGTTTTATAACTTTGGTCTGTACTAAATAACTTGATCTTACTTTCTAAATAAATGTAAGTTTATATAATTGCTTCCGCATCTCCATATCTCCGATGTTCTGTAATGTCTGCAAGACGGGTAAAACGCTCTTGGGAATGGTAAAGAGTAAGATACCGAACTTGTCAAGTGATTCAGGAACATCTACAGGGTTGTCTGATGTCTGTTGGACAAGGACAACTGTAGGTGGGCCTAATTACTTGGGAAGTTCCGTCACATGATTCTAGACTTAGTACATTGGTTTTTGTGTACTAACATATTTGTCTAAGTGCCAGAATCAAAGAAAAGACAATTGGAAAAGACTTGGCTCGAGCAGCCAAGACTCTGCTCAGTCTGGATGCACCGGACTGTCCGGTGGTGCACCGGACAGTGTCCGATGCGCCAGGCTGGCTCTGGTGAAAAGGCCGCTCTCGGGAATTCGTCGGCGACGTACGGCTAAAATTCACCGTACTGTCCGGTGTGCACCGGACTGTCCGGTGAGCCAACGGTCGGCCGAGCCAACGGTCGGCCGCGCAATCCGCGCGTGACGCGTGGCCGGGCCAACGGTCTGAAGGGGGCACCGGACTGTCCGGTGTGCACCAGACAGTGTCCGGCGCGCCAACGGCTCCAAACCTTCAACGGTCGACTGCGCCAGAACAGGAAAGAAATCTGCACCGGACAGTGTACGGTGGTGCACCGGACTGTCCGGTGCGCCAGTCGATAGAAGGCAAGAATTGCCTTCCTGGAATGCTCTCAACGGCTCCTAGCTGCCTTGGGGGTATAAAAGGGACCCCTAGGCGCATGGAGAAAGACACCAAGCATACTTTGAGCATTCTTGATCATTCACACTTTGTCTTTACACACTCGTTTGACATTCTTAGTGATTTGAGCTCCGTTCTAGTGAGAACTTTGAGATATTCATTTGAGCTCAAGTCTTGGCCGTGTGTGTGTGCATATTGCTGTGGACTTGTGTGTGTGTTGCTCATCTCATCCTTACTTTCGTGTTCATGTGTGATCATCTTTTGTAAGGGCGAAAGACTCCAAGTTGTGGAGATTCCTCGCAAACGGGATATAGTGAAAAGAAAAGAAATAACGTGGTATTCAAGTGGATCTTTGGATCACTTGAAAGGGGTTGATTGCAACCCTCATCCGTTGGGACGCCACAACGTGGAGTAGGCAAGTGTTGAACTTGGCCGAACCACGGGATAAAGCACTGTGCCTCTCTGTGTTGATATCTTTGTGGTTATTGTGTTTTGCAAGAACTCCTTTCTAGCCACTTGGCTTTATTGCTCTAACACTTAATCAAGTTTGTGGCATTAAGTTTTAAGTTTTTACAGGATCACCTATTCACCCCCCCCCTCTAGGTGCTCTCAATTGGTATCAGAGTCGTTCTCTCCAAGAAAGGGACTAATCGCCCGAAGAGATGGATCCAAAGGGAAAGGGGATGGTGGTCAACGACAATGAGAAGGAGTCCATCTTCAACGAGCCAAGGGACGACAAAGTCAATGACTCCGGCTCAAGTCAAAAGAAGAAAGATGGAAAGAAGAAGAGGCGCATCAGGAAGGTTGTCTACTACGACAGCGACGAATCTTCCTCTTCTCAAAAGGATGACGAATATGAGGAGAAAAAGAAAACGGTTAACTCGAACTTTTCTTTTGATTACTCTCGTATTCCGCATAATTCCAATGCTCATTTGCTTTCTATTCCACTTGGTAAACCTCCTCACTTTGATGGAGAGGACTACGGATTTTGGAGTCACAAAATGCATAGTCATTTGTTCTCTCTTCATCCAAGTATATGGGAGATAGTAGAAAACGGAATGCAATTTGATAGTTCGGATAACTCTATGTTTATCAATGAACAAATCCATAAGAATGCACAAGCTACTACTGTTCTTCTAGCATCCTTGTGCAGGGAAGAATACAATAAGGTGAGCGGCTTGGACAATGCCAAGCAGATCTGGGACACCCTCAAGATCTCACATGAGGGGAACGACGTCACCATGCTCACCAAGATGGAGTTGGTGGAAGGCGAACTAGGAAGGTTCGCAATGATCAGGGGGGAGGAGCCAACCCAAATGTACACCAGGCTCAAAACCCTCGTCAACAAAATAAGGAGCTATGGAAGCACGTGATGGGCGGACCACGACGTCGTCCGACTTATGCTAAGGTCTTTCACCGTCCTTGATCCTCATCTTGTTAACTCTATTCGTGAGAATCCTAGGTACACCAAGATGACACCCGAGGAAATACTTGGAAAGTTTGTAAGCGGGCGGATGATGATCAAGGAGGCAAGATACGTTGATGATGCGTTAAATGGCCCAATCCACGAGCCTCAAACTGTTGCTCTCAAAGCAACGAGGAGCAGGGAGGCGCTACCTAGCAAGGTGGCGCAAGTTGAGGCGGCCGAGCTTAACGAGGAAGAAATGGCCCTCATCATCAAGTGTTTCAAGACGGCGCTCAAAGGTCGCAAGGAGACAAGAGCAAGACTAAGGGAAAGCGCTCCTGCTTCAAGTGTGGTAAGGTTGGTCACTTTATTGCTAATTGTCCCGATAATGATAGTGACCAGGATCAAGAAAAGAAGAGGGAAAAGAAGAAGACATACAAGAAGGCTAAGGGCAAAGCACACCTTGGCAAGGAGTGGAACTCGGATTGTTCATCGTCCGACTCCAACGACGAAGGACTCGCCGCCTCGGCCTTCAACAAATCGTCCCTCTTTCCCAACGAGCATCACACATGCCTAATGGCAAAGGAGAAGAAGGTAAGTACTCAAAATAATACTACGTATGCTTCTTCAAGTGATGATGAATCTAGTGATGATGAAATAGACTATGCATGTTTATTTAAAGGATTAGATAGAACTAAAATTGATAAGATCATTGAGTTGATTGATGCTTTGAATGAGAAAAATAGACTTTTAGAAAAGCAAGAAGATCTTTTATATGAAGAGCATGATAAATTTGTAAGTGCGCAAAATTCTCTTGCTTTAGAAGTTAAAAGAAATGAAATGCTTTCACGTGAATTGTCTACATGCCATGAATCCATTTCTAGCTTAAAGAGTATCAATGATAACCTGAATGCTAAGTTAGAAATAGCTAATAAATCAACCTCTTGTGAAGAACATGTTGTGATTTGCAATAGGTGTAAGGATTTTAATGTTGATGCTTGTAGTGAACACCTAGTTGCCATTTCTAAATTAAATGATGAAGTGACTAGTCTTAATGCTCAACTTAAGACTAGCAAAAATGAATTCGATAAATTAAAATTTGCAAGGGATGCCTACACGATTGGTAGACACCCCTCAATTAAGGATGGGCTTGGCTTTAAGAGGGAAGCCAAGAACCTAACAAGTCATAAGGCTCCCATCTCCACCAAGGAGAAAGGGAAGGCCCCTATGGCAAATAGTGCTCAAAAGAATCATGCATTTATTTATGATAGGAAATTTTCTAGAAATGTTCATCATGATAGGAGTTGTAATGCTTATAATTCAAATGCAATGTTTGCTTCAAGTTCTTCCTATGTGCATGGTAGAGATGCCTAGGAAAAATGTCATTCATCATATGCCTAGGAGAAATGTTGCTCATGTTCCTAGGAAAATAGTTAATGAACCTTCTACAATTTATCATGCTTGCAATGCTTCCTTTGCAATTTGTAGAAAGGATAAGAAGGTGATTGCTAGGAAATTAGGGGCAAAATGCAAGGGAGATAAAACTTGCATTTGGGTCCCTAAGACCATTGTTACTAACCTTGTCGGACCCAACAAGAGTTGGGTACCTAAAACCCAAGCCTAAATTGCCTTGCAGGTTTATGCATCCGGGGGCTCAAGCTGGATTATCGACAGCGGATGCACAAACCACATGACAGGGGAGAAGAAGATGTTACCTCCTACGTCAAGAACAAAGATTCCCAAGATTCAATCATATTCGGTGACGGGAATCAAGGCAAGGTTAAAGGGTTAGGAAAGATTGCTATTTCTTCCGAGCACTCCATTTCTAATGTGTTTTTAGTTGAGTCGCTCGGTTATAACTTGTTGTCCGTTAGTCAACTTTGTAATATGGGTTATAATTGCCTATTCACAAATGCAGATGTGTCTGTCTTTAGAAGAAGTGATGGTTCATTAGCTTTTAAGGGTGTACTAGACGGCAAACTTTATTTAGTTGATTTTGCAAAGGAGGAGGCCGGTCTAGATGCATGCTTAATAGCTAAGACTAGCATGGGCTGGCTATGGCATCGCCGTTTAGCACATGTGGGGATGAAGAACCTTCACAAACTTCTAAAGGGAGAACATGTGTTAGGTCTAACAAATGTGACTTTCGAAAAAGATAGACCTTGTGCAGCTTGTCAAGCAGGTAAACAAGTGGGAAATGCTCATCACAGCAAGAACGTGATGACCACATCAAGACCCCTGGAGCTGCTACATATGGACCTCTTCGGACCCGTCACCTACCTTAGCATCGGGGGAAGTAAGTATGGTTTAGTAATTGTTGATGATTTTTCTCGCTTCACTTGGGTATTCTTTTTGCAGGATAAATCTGAAACCCAAGGGACCCTCAAGCGCTTCCTAAGGAGAGCTCAAAATGAGTTTGAGCTCAAGGTGAAGAAGATAAGGAGCGACAACGGGTCCGAGTTCAAGAACCTTCAAGTGGAGGAGTATCTTGAGGAGGAAGGAATCAAGCATGAGTTCTCCGCTCCCTACACACCACAGCAAAATGGTGTGGTAGAGAGGAAGAACAGGACGCTCATCGACATGGCGAGGACGATGCTTGGAGAGTTCAATACGCCCGAGTGGTTTTGGTCGGAAGCCGTGAACACGGCTTGCCACGCCATAAACTGGGTCTATCTTCATCGCCTCCTCAAGAAGACTTTGTATGAGCTTCTAACCAGTAACAAACCCAACGTTTCATACTTTCATGTATTTGGAAGCAGATGTTATATTCTAGTGAAGAAAGGTAGAAATTCCAAGTTTGCTCCCAAAGCTGTAGAAGGGTTTTTGTTAGGTTATGACTCAAATACAAAGGCGTATAGAGTCTTCAACAAATCATCGGGTTTGGTTGAAGTCTCTAGCGACGTTGTATTTGATGAGACTAATGGCTCTCCAAGAGAGCAAGTTGTTGATCTTGATGATAAAGATGAAGAAGATGTTCCAACGGCCGCCATACGCACCATGGCAATTGGAGATGTGCGACCACAGGAACAAACGGAGCAAGATCAACCTCCTTCCTCAACAATGGTGCAACCCCCAACTCAAGATGATGAACAGGTTCATCAAGAAGAGGCGTGTAATCAAGGGGGAGCACAAAATGATCATGTTATGTAGGAAGAAGCACCTCAAGCCCCTCCAACTCAAGTTCGAGCGACGATTCAAAGAAATCATCCCGTCGACCAGATATTGGGTGATATCAGCAAGGGAGTAACTACTCGCTCTAGATTAGTTAATTTTTGTGAGCATTACTCTTTTGTCTCTTCTATTGAGCCTTTCAGGGTAGAAGAGGCCTTGCTAGATCCGGACTGGGTGTTGGCCATGCAGGAGGAGCTCAACAATTTCAAAAGAAATGAAGTTTGGACACTGGTGCCACGTCCCAAGCAAAACATTGTGGGAACCAAGTGGGTGTTCCGCAACAAACAAGACGAGCACGGAGTGGTGACAAGGAACAAGGCTAGACTTGTGGCAAAAGGTTATGCCCAAGTCGCAGGTTTGGACTTTGAGGAGACTTTTGCTCCTGTGGCTGGCTACAATCAATTCGCATATTGTTAGCCTATGCCGCTCACCATTCTTTCAGGTTGTTCCAAATGGATGTGAAGAGCGCTTTCCTAAACGGGCCAATCAAGGAGGAGGTGTACGTAGAGCAACCCCCTGGCTTTGAGGATGAACGGTACCCCGACCACGTGTGTAAGCTCTCTAAGGTGCTTTATGGACTTAAGCATGCCCCAAGAGCATGGTATGAATGCCTTAGAGACTTTTTAATTGCTAATGCTTTCAAGGTTGGGAAAGCTGATCCAACTCTTTTCACGAAGACATGTGATGGTGACTTATTTGTGTGCCAAATTTATGTCGATGACATAATATTTGGTTCTACTAACCAAAAGTCTTGTGAAGAGTTTAGCAGGGTGATGACGCAGAAATTAGAGATGTCGATGATGGGCGAGTTGAACTACTTCCTTGGGTTCCAAGTGAAGCAACTCAAGGACAGCACTTTCATCTCCCAAACGAAGTACAGGCAAGACTTGATCAAGCGGTTTGGGATGAAGGACGCCAAGCCCGCAAAGACTCCAATGGGAACTGACGGACACGTCGACCTCAACAAAGGAGGTAAGTCCGTTGATCAAAAAACATACCGGTCTATGATAGGTTCCTTACTTTACTTATGTGCTAGTAGACCGGATATTATGCTTAGTGTATGCATGTGTGCTAGATTTCAGTCCGATCCAAGGGAGTGTCACCTAGTGGCCGTGAAGCGAATTCTTAGATATTTAGTCGCTACGCCTTGCTTCGGGATCTGGTATCCAAAGGGGTCTACCTTTGACTTAATTGGATATTCAGACTCCGATTATGCTGGATGTAAGGTTGATAGGAAGAGTACATCAGGGACGTGCCAATTCTTAGGAAGGTCCCTGGTGTCCTGGAGTTCTAAGAAACAAACTTCCATTACCCTATCCACCGTTGAGGCCGAGTATGTTGCCGCAGGACAGTGTTGCGCGCAACTACTTTGGATGAGGCAAACCCTTCGGGACATTGGCTACAATCTGAGCAAAGTCCCACTCCTATGTGATAATGAGAGTGCTATCCGCATGGCGGATAATCCTGTTGAACACAACCGCACAAAGCACATAGACATCCGGCATCACTTTTTGAGAGACCACCAGCAAAAGGGAGATATCGAAGTGTTTTATGTTAGCACCGAGAACGAGCTAGCCGATATCTTTACCAAGCCTCTAGATGAGAAGACCTTTTGTAGGCTGCGTAGTGAGCTAAATGTCTTAGATTCGCGGAACTTGGATTGATTTATAGCATACATGTGTTTTATGCCTTGATCATGTTCCTTATGCATAGTGTTGTTTATTTATGCTGCTCAAGTTGTACAAGCACTCCCCGGACCTCACAAGTCCATTTGCAAGTGATGCACATATTTAGGGGGAGATGTGCTACAACTTGACTCTTTGGGACTAACCATGTGCTTGAGTGTTCTTAAATTAGTCTCAAAGGTGGATTGAAAGGGAAAGGTGGACTTGGACCATGAAAGACTTCCACTGCACTCCGATAAGAGGGTAACTTACTCCAAGTTCATCTCCATGTCTCTTATTGCCTTTTGCTCTTAATTGACAATTTTGGTGAGGCAATGGGGTTTAATGGCCAAAAATGATCCCGTTTTAGTGCTTTATGCCAAAGGGGGAGAAATTAAGGGCCAAAGCAACAAATGGATCAGCTACCACTTGAGAAATTTTTGAAAATAGTAGAGTTAGGACTTTTGATTTGTCAAAATTCTAAATGTCTCTTTTTGTCAAAAGTTGGGGAGAATGTTTGATTATGGGAAATAGGGGGAGTTTTTTTAATCAGTGATCAATTTCTCTTGGAATATATTTCTCTATGCCTCAACAAGTGAATTTGACTTAGAGATAGGAAATTGAGTTTGATTTGCAAAAACAAACCAAGTGGTGGCAAAGAATGATCCAAATATGCCAAATTTGAATTAAAACAAATTTGTGTTCTCATTTGCATTGATGTTACACTTCTTTTAGTTGCTTTTTGTTGTGTTGGCATAAATCACCAAAAAGGGGGAGATTGAAAGGGAAATGTGCCCTTGGGCCATTTCTATAAGATTTTGGTGATTAAGTGCCCAACACACATTAAGGGAATGAGTATATGCCAAAGGGTGGACAAAAGTGCAAGTCAATACAAAGGTATGATTCTAGACTTAGTACATTGGTTTTTGTGTACTAACATATTTGTCTAAGTGCCAGAATCAAAGAAAAGACAATTGGAAAAGACTTGGCTCGAGCAGCCAAGACTCTGCTTAGTCTGGATGCACCGGACTGTCCGGTGGTGCACCGGAGAGTGTCCGGTGCGCCAGGTTGGCTCTGGTGAAAAGGCCGCCCTCGGGAATTCGGCGGCGGCGTATGGCTAAAATTCACCGGACTGTCCGGTGTGCACCGGACTGTCCGGTGAGCCAACGGTCGGTCGCGCAATCCGCGCGTGACGCGTGGCCGGGCCAACGGTCTGAAGGGGGCACCGGACTGTCCGGTGTGCACCGGACAGTGTCCGGTGTGCCAACGGCTCCAAACCTTCAACGGTCAGCTGCGCTAGAACAGGAAAGAAATCCGCACCGGACAGTGTCCGGTGGTGCACCGGACTGTCCGGTGCGCCAGTCGACAGAAGGCAAGAATTGCCTTCCTGGAATGCTCTCAACGGCTCCTAGCTGCCTTGGGGGGTATAAAAGGGACCCCTAGGCGCATGGAGAAAGACACCAAGCATACTTTGAGCATTCTTGATCATTCACACTTCGTCTTTGCGCACTCGTTTGACATTCTTAGTGATTTGAGCTCTGTTCTAGTGAGAACTTTGAGATATTCATTTGAGTTCAAGTCTTGGCCGTGTGTGTGTGCATATTGCTGTGGACTTGTGTGTGTTGCTCATCTCATCCTTACTTTCGTGTTCATGTGTGATCATCTTTTGTAAGGGCAAGAGACTCCAAGTTGTGGAGATTCCTCGCAAACAAGATATAGTGAAAAGAAAAGAAATACCGTGGTATTCAAGTGGATCTTTGGATCACTTGAAAGGGGTTGATTGCAACCCTCGTCCATTGGGACGCCACAACGTGGAGTAGGCAAGTGTTGAACTTGGCTGAACCACGGGATAAATCACTGTGCCTCTCTGTGTTGATATCTTTGTGGTTATTGTGTTTTGCAAGAACTCCTTTCTAGCCACTTGGCTTTATTGCTCTAACACTTAATCAAGTTTGTGGCATTAAGTTTTAAGTTTTTGTAGGATCACCTATTCACCCCCCTCTAGGTGCTCTCAGCCATGACATTTGGATTCTCACGTACCCCTTCTTTGTGCCACCTCATGTGTCTGGCTATATTCTTGGAGATGAACAAACGTTTCAACCGAGGTATAAGAGGCATGTAACGAAGCTGCTTACGTGCAATCTTCGTCGTCACGGTCAAACCATCATCGTATTCAACCTCTATGAATCTACGCTCACCACATATAGTACACTTCTTCTCACTCGCGGTCTCCTTCCAGAAAAGCATACAGTTATTGTCACAGACATCGATTTTTTCGTTGTCCATACCGAGCCTAGAGAGCAACTTTTTAGACTGATACAAGTTCTTTGGCATCTTGTGATTTTCCAGAAATACATCACTAATCAAGTTCAAAAGCTCCTTGTAGCAGTTGGTTGAGAATGCAAACTTAGACTTAATAGCCATAAGTCGAGTCGCAAATACAATGACGGTCACTTTCGTGTGCTCATGCAACGACTCTTCGACAGCTTTAAGGAGCTCAAAGAACTTCTGAACCTCAGGTGTAGCTGGATCCTCATAATCGGTGGGTTGACCGAGGTTCTCCGAATCGACGGTTAGAAGCTCATGGTCGTCAAGCATCTCTTCCATCCTATCGTAGTCCCCTCTTCATGTGATTGAACTTCCGATACAATACGAGGAGGTGGGTCCTCACCGTGGTGCACCCACACCTCATAGCCTGGCATATAACCATTCTTACAAAGATATATCGACATAGTCCTCCTATCAAGGAAATAAATGCTCCGACACTTGGTACAAGGGCACCTAACATCGGTTCCAGTCTCTGACCGAGCAAAAGCGCGGTCGAGAAACGTGTCACTCTTGGCAACCCACTCACTTGATAGAGCACATCTTTTCTTCCAACCTTCATACATCCAACGATGATCCTCCTCCATGAGGTAACTTGATTACGTTTACTTGATTAGTTAAATAAATCACCCCCTATATCTACAGGAAATGATAAGTAAATTACGTAGTTCAACAAATAGACTACCACTAAGTAAACTAAAACAATGTCACGAGTTCAACTAATAAACTACCATAATAATATATACAAAATACCATATAATATATACGAAATAATATTGTCATGAGTGCCAAATTATATAAAATAACCTTATTTCTGAGGGAATAATAAAAACCCTCGGAAATTAAAAGTTTAAATTATCTAAACACCACTAAGTAAACTAAAACAAATTAAATTTATTACATAATCAAATTCCGGCCGTCGGACATAACAAGCTAAATAATATTAAACATACAAAAATTATAATACTGAAAAAGATAATTAGAAAACAATATATATATAATGACAAAATTAAAAATACTCACTTATCGGCTTGACGGCGGGACGATGGTTGGTGTGGGCGGGGTGGGGATGAGTCGGGGCCGCCGGCGTTGGGACAGGTGCTGGGGCGGTGGCGGTGACCACCGGCGGTGGTGGGCATCTGGCCATGCGCACGGCGGGCACAGGCTGTGCGAAGGCGGTGGTGGTGGCGGCGGGCACGGGCACGGGCATTGGCGACGGCGGATTAAGCAGGCGACGGCAGCAGCACGGTAGAGAAGAGAAGGAGCGGATGTGGAAATGAAACGACGTGCGGTGCCTGGTCCGCATTAAAATATCTTATGTCTGACGGCTATCAGTTCGGCCGTCGGACGTAAGCTTATGTCTGACGGCTTCTCTGACAGCTGTCGGACATAAGACACTATTTCCGAGGGCTAGCAGAGGCCGTCGAACATAAGCTTATGGCCAACGGTGTCGTAGGCAGCCGTCGGAGGTTAAGTGGCCATCGGATGTGCGTAGTTTTACTATAGTGAGTAGGATAAAAGTATTGTATCACATTTATAAGTTGTTAGCGTATGGCTTATGCGTTGTGTCAACTGTTGTGCTTTTTTGTATTTACACTAGATCACTATTTATCATGTTTGTTATTTGAGCCATAGATAAATGCATTGTGGTTATGTCCTACATATGATGCTGAGGTCAGTGGTGCCATCATATGTGTTCCATTTTCATAAGATTTTTTTCGGTTTATAGGTGGTTTGGGAGGTAGTTAGGATGCAATGAATGTGACTATGATAGACTGTCGTGCTGGTAAATTTAAGGCTAAATTCTATCACAAGATAATTTATTTTTTAGTTAAAAAAGTACCAAGATATTACTCCTTGTGTTCCTTGCTAACTTTGTATGCATTACATATTTGTGTTATACAAGAGATCTCACCTTCTATCATTGGCTCCTATAATCTCATTTGATTGGTTTGGTAGATTGATTTGATTGCCCTCCCGAGTCCTGTTTCTATAAACCGAGATGAGGCTTTGCCTATATAAATGTATCATGTACATATGATTCAATCAAGCAGTATTACTCTCCCACATATCTGTCTTCATGGTATCAGAGGCAGAGGTCATGAGTTCGAATCCTGCCTAGCGCAATTAAATAAAATAATTGTTGCTCGCTCCTATCCCACGTCTGAGATACAAGAGAGGCTCAACGTGAGGGAGAGTATTGGAATATAATATAAGTGAATTGCACACCTCTTCCCATCAGTTTACTTTTGAGTTGAATTGGTTGTGACAATCATGGTATCAAATTAGTTCTTTCCTCTTCTCGCTTCCGCTCTCTTCCCACGGCTACCGAAGTTCCCATGACCTCTGCTGCTACCGTCGTTGATGCCAGCACCACGTCTGCTGTTGCTGTAGCGGTGATGACCCTGCTCGCCCCGGACAGCGCCAAGGTCACTGCCGTGGTTGCTATTCGCCAGAAGCTCTAGGACACAATCGCTCGTCACGAGCGTGACCTCGCTGACGCACGCTGCTAGCTTGAGGAAGCTGATGCCACTGCTGACGGTGCCTTTGATAGTGTCGTGGACGATGACGCTGCTCCACCCACTGGTGATGCTAACGCTCTTGCTACTCTCCATACGCAGGCTCTCGGTATCCTCAACATCCACACCCTCGTCCCGATCGTCCTCGATCTCGGCATGCCCTCCTTCTCCAAGTGACGCTACCTCATGCTCCTCTCCCTCGACATGTATGTGCTCGCTGACCACGTCCTTTTCGACGCCTCGTTTCCTGTTGTCCTGCACTGGGTGCGAATGGACCTCCATGTCTTGTCGTGGCTCTATGGCTCTATCACCGGCAACCTCTATGAGATCATCACAACGAGGACTCCCTCTGCCCCGCGGCGCCTGGATCACTCTGGAGCAACAGTTCACCGGCAACCGTGAAACTCATGTCCTTCTCGTGGATACTGAGTTTCACACTCTTCAGCAAGGCGCCCTCTCTGTCTCTGACTACTACCGTCGAATGAAGACCTTGGCAGACTCCCTCACCGAGCTTGGCGAGATCGTCACCGATCGTGCCCTCGCCAAGAATGTTCTTCGCAACCTCTCTGACCGGACCGGTTTAGCTCTCTCCACCTCCTCCTCAAGCGACAGCGGCCTTTCCCTCCTTCATCGAGATACGCTCAGAGCTGCTATTAGAGGAACTCACCACGGCATCAATGTCGCTCGCTGCTCCTTTGACGGTCCTCGCCGTGACTGCTACGACCCTGCCCTCTACCCTCGTCGCTAGACACTCCACCCCACCCCCTAATGGATCTAGTGGTAGCTCTAAGAACCGCCGCTGCCGCAACCACGGTGGACGCTCCGACAGCGCAGTGCCCTCGGCTGGAGGCGACGCCTCTGCGTCCGGCTCACGCCCTTCTGCCCTCAGCACCCGTGGGGCTACCTGGCCCACAATGTATAACCCCTGGACCGTGACCCTTCAGATGTGGCCCGGTCGGGTCCAGGGGTCTTGCGCTACTCGGTTGTCTCTCTAGGTTGGGCCGCCGACAGCTTTTGCCGTTGCCGCTCCTAGGGTTTGGCCTTCTCCTTGGTCCTCTCCCGTGGGCTGGCCCATCACTGGTGCTCCAAGGCTGGTCCTGCACATGACGTCTGCTAGTGGACTACCAGCACCTCCCACGCCTGCCCCCTACTAGTGCAGGCAGTTGGGGGGTCTTGGGTCCTGGGACCAAAATGCTTCGACTGGTGCTTTCAGCACTGTGCCTCTCACTCCACCAGCTCCTTACGATGATTGGTACATGGACTCGGGTGCCACATCCCACATGGCCAGCCACCCTGGTATTCTCTCAATTTCCCACCCACCCTCACCTTCTAGTCCATCTTATATTATTGTTGGCAATGGCGCTCCATGACTCGTAACTGCCACTGGCTCCGCGTCCGTTGGTCAACTTCACCTGGATAATGTTCTTATTTCTCCCAAACTTATTACTAACCTTGTTTCCGTTCATCAATTCACCATTGATAATTCTTGCTCTGTTGAATTTGATCCCTTTGGTTTTTCTGTGATGGACCTTGAAAGGGAAATGGGCTTAATCGTTTCCTATAATCGATTTTGGTGTTTGACATCCATCACAAAACCATGTGGACTAACTAGTTTGCCTAGTTGTGATTTATCTCAGGTGCATAAAGTTCAACACAAACCAACAAAGAAATTAAGTTGGGGAACTCTACAAAAGTTTGGAGCAAAGACATGTAGAGGTGCTGCCAGTGGCGCACCGGACACTATCCGATGTGCACCGGACAGTCAGGCCATGGCACCCACAAACTGGTCGCTCTCGGGTTTCTCTGGGAGTTACTCCACTTTAATTCACTGGACTGTCCGGTGTGCACCGGACATGTTCGGTGAGCCAACGGAGCAACGGTCAAATTGCGCCAACGGTCGATTGCAACGTCAGATGAAAAGTGAACAGTGCACAAGTCAGAAGTCAGAGCAGCGAAGTCAGAACGCACCGGACTGTTCGGTGCAGCAAGAGGACAAATGACTTCAACGGTCAACTGCTCCAAACTCCAATGGTCTGCTGACGTGGCAGGCACCGTATAGCGAACAGTGTCATGTCTGGTGCACCATCGGACTGTCCTGTGTGCCGTCGATAGCAACGGCTAGAATAGTGGTTGGGGCTATAAATACCCCAACCACCTCCATTCAAGCCATCCAAGATTTCTGAACTCTACATTCAATACAAGAGCAAAGACATTCACTCCAAGACACATCCAAAAGATCAAATCCTCTCCAAGCCTCAAAATCAACTCAATTGCTTAGTGACTTGAGAGAGGGTGTTTTGTGTTTCTTTTGTTACTCTTGTCGCTTGGATTGCTTTCTCCTTCTCATTCTAGTTCTTCTAAGTGCTTTATAAAGCTAGCAAGAGACACCTAAGGTGTGGTGATCCTTGCGGAGTCTTAGTGACCCAAGTGATTAAGGAGAAGCACCCGACCGGTTTGTGTGACCGATTGAGAGAGGGAAAGGGTTGGAATAGACACGACCTTTGTGGCCTCCTCAATGGGGACTAGGTTCTTTGGAACTGAACCTCGGTAAACAAATCGCCGTGTTCATTTGTGTGGACCTCCACTCGATTTGTTTCCTCTTCCCTCTCTCTCTAAAAGTTCTCTTGCTCATATTAATTTGAGTTTGCTCCCAAGATTATTCGCATTGGTTGAGCAACTCATCGCAAGAGAACTATCTTCCGCACTCCGATTGATTTCTAACACTAACCTCGTAGTGCATGTTCAGAGTTTATAATATTCAGGTTTTGCCTATTCGCCCCCCTCTAGGCGACTTTCAGACCTCAAGACCCAGCACGTGATCACCAGGTGCAATAGCTCTGGTCCCCTCTACCTGCTTCGCCTCTCACCAGCCACCACTGCCTTCCTCACCGTTGCATCTCCGGAGCTCTAGCACTAGCGCCTTAGTCATCTTGGTTCTGAAGCTCTCTCCCGCTTAGCCAGCACTACTTCCATTACTTGTAATAAAAATATCAATAATGCTGACCTCTGCCATGCATATCAGTTAGGTCGCCATGTCTGTCTTCCCTTTTCCTCTTCCCAATCTCGAGCTCGGCGCCCTTTTGATCTTACTCATTGTGATCTCTAGACCTCCCTGGTTCCCACATGTCTGGTTTTAAGTATTATCTTGCAATTCTCGATGATTGCTCGCACCACCTATGGACATTTCCTCTCCGTCTCAAATCTGACACGACCTCCACTATTGCTCATTTTTTCTCCTATGTTGCCACGCAACTTCGTACTACCATTAAGAGTGCAATGCAACAATGGTTGTGAATTTGACAATTCATCTTCACGCGCCTTATTTCTCTCCCATGGCCTCATTCTTCGCATGTCCTGTCCATACATGTCCCAGCAGAATGGCAAGGTTGAGCGTGTCCTTTGGACTGTGAACAACATTATTCGTTCCCTCCCTTTTCATGCACATCTCCCCCCTAATTTCTGGGTTGAGGCTCTTCACATCGCCACCTATCTTTTCAACCGTCACCCATTAAAACCATCTCCTTTTCCACCCCTTACCAGGCCTTGCACGGTACTCCTCCCGACTACACCCACCTCTGTGTCTTTAGCTGTCGATGTTATCCCAACCTCTCCTCCACCACACCTCATAAACTTGCTCCCCGGTCTTCTCACTGTGTGTTTCTTGGATACTCCAATGACCATAAAGGTTATCGTTGCCTCGACCTTGCCACCAACCGCATCATAATCTCTCGACATGTCACTTTCGATGAGTCTTCCTTCCCTCTAACCTTGATTTTTTGGATGAGTTTTACACTGTGTCGGTACCTCTGCGCATACCCTCTAGCGCTAGCCCTCGTGGTGCTCGAGATCCCCCATCCCCAACCTCGTTGGCTAGGCCGTCGGCAGGCAACGCTGGCCGCCTGGTGCTCAGGCTCCCCATCCTCGGCCTCAATGGTTGGGCCGTCTGTGGCCTCCCCTAGGCCTGGCGCTAGAACATCTGAGGCTACCACACCTTCTAGGCCTCCGTCTAGGTCACCGCCCCATTCCCAGGTTGGGCTCTTCCAGCCATCTTAACCACCTACTGCGCTTGGTGCCGCTCCACTCGCTGTGGACACCTGGCGGTGGGCCAGAGCCAGCCAGTGCTCTACCCATGTGCCTCGGGCACTCGACGTCGATGCTCATCTCCCTGCCGATGCTCTACCTATTGCGCCAGTCAACAACCTGCATGGCGTGCGCACTCGGGCTAAGAGTGGGTTTCGACAACCTCGCCTAAACCTTCAGGCGGTTGCTGTCTCCCCCATACCCCACCTCTTACCGACATGCCCGTGACGATCCACATTGGCGGCGAGCGATGGAGGACGAGTACCAGGCCCTCATTGACAACCATACCTAGTCACTCGTCCTGCGCCCTCTGAACACCAACGTTGTCACTAGGAAGTGGATTTTCCGCCATAAGCTACAATTTGATGGTACTCTTGATCGCTACAAAGCTCGTTAGATCCTTCACAGTTTCACCCAACAGCTTGGTGTTGATTTTGATGAGACTTTCAGTCCGGTCGTGAAGCCTGCCACCATTCATACGGTTCTCAATATCGCCCTCTCTCGCTAATGGTCAGTTCACCAGGTCGACATCAAGAATGCCTTCTTGCACGGTACCCTCTCTGAGACAGTTTACTGCTCCCAACCTCTCTGAGACGCCTTATTGCACGGTCACAACCTTGCATGGGCCTATAATTACTCTCATTTGTCTTACCTCCCTTCTTGCTTACATGGCTTCAAAGAGCTTGTGAGTTTTCATTAAATCCAGTTGACTTGATTGTGTTATGTAGTGTCCATGGAGTTATAAGTGGTTATGTAGTGGCTCGGCTGGTTTTTCAGCTTCGGTGGCCGAAGAAGTCTCTCCGGTAAACTCAGGCACCGAAGCTGGTTCAATATAACGCGGTCGATAAGTAAGAACCTTTATCTTCTTCCTTTTCGGTTCCGGCTCGCTAGGAGCAGTTCCAGCTTCTTCTTTTGCAGAGGTTATGTTCTTCCTTTTCTGCCTTCGGATGGGGTAGCAATAGTCAGGGTAAACAAACCCGATGGCATCAAATACCCGATTCAGCCTTTTCTTTTTTCGGCCTCCGAAGGCTGCTGACATTGCAGTATCTTCGGCCTTCGAGTATGTCCCAAGCAGCTCATCACTTAAATTGTCAATGCTTTTCAACCACTCATCGTCTGGCTCAATAAATTTATCTTCAAATTTAAAAGTGTACTTAAACCTGACAAGTCCGCCTTCGTCGGCCTTTTTAACGATTTCTTGTGGCATTTCCCATTTCTCCGCAAGCGGCCACACCCTGAAGGCAATATGCTCTTGTACTAAGTCCCTTGTTCCTATAAAAGAGCAGACAACGCCGAAGGCTCTTTGGCACTCTTCGGCGGCTTCGTTCATTTCAACCTTCGGCCTCCGAAGGCCGAAGCTTTGCCAAATAGGACGCATAATTATACCTTTGATGTCTTCTCGTGCTGATAAGTCATTCTTCACATAAAACCATTCTGTCATCCAATCCCCGGGCCATCTCTTCCGAAAGGTTGGTACGGGACAGCTTGCCCCGGAGCGAGAGACGAAGCTGTAGCAGCCAAAGTTATTGTGGTACTGTTCTTTGCCCCAAGGCTTTGTTTCATATAATAATTCATGTATATTACAGAAGCTTCTTGCGTCAGGCTTCAGACCTTGGCTTCTCGAGGCCCACACGAAGATATTTAGCCTTATAATAGCCTCTGGAGTAAGTTGATGAAGATAGACTTCGAAGATTTTCAACACCTCCACGACGAAGCTGCTCAAGGGGAATCGCAATCCGGCTTTCAAAAAGCTTCGGTATACCACAACTTCATTTTCTTCAGGGTGTGGACAAGTCTTTTCCCCTTCGTCCGCCCTCACAATGGACAGATCCCGGAAATACCTTCCTCTCATATTAACAAGATGATTCTCTTTGATAGTTGATTTACCATAAACTGAATGGCTTGGTCGCCAGGGGCGATCTTCGGAGTCTTCGCCACCGCTGTCCACATCATAACTTTCACTGTCACCAGTATCTTCAGACAGCCCTTCCAGAATTTCCCTGGTGATCTTTTCTGTGTTGGTCTTCGACATTGCTATAAGAAACCCTAAGTTCTTCTCTTCATCAAGACTCAGCTTCATTTCAGCAGCAGCCTTCTTAGCAGCTTCAGACATCTTCGGAAACACTAAAAAACTGTTTTCAAAGCCGAAGCTTCAAAGCTAAAAGCTTAGCAGACCACAGTGCACAAGAGCTAAAAAATGAGTGAGCAAGAGTGGTTGGCCAGAAAGCGTGCCAAATGAGTTTGTGGTATGATCTTATTTATACGCCCAGGGCGTTGAAAATTGAAAGACCCCACTTGTCAGTGAAAGTTGCTATTCTAGCAAAGGGAAGGTGTTTTTTCGGACCTTCGGCTCAAGGCCTTCGTCCATTTCGCAATCTGAATTTATCATTAACAAATTAATATTGCGAGGGGCTACTGTTGGGGGCCTTCGTCCTCCGAAGGTCCTCAAAAACATGATTTGACAATGTTTTCCAAGTGGATTATGTGAACAGGTACCTTCGGACTCAGAATTACGAACATGAAGTGCGGTCAGGACGAAGCCTGAACCAGACGAAGGACGGGCTGATTACCAAGCTCCACGAAGGATGGTGCACAGCCGAAGCTGTGCGCAGGGAAGCTTCGTCGCGATAGCAGAGAGGGGAACCGACTTAAAGATGAAAAGACTACGTGGGCCTTGTCAGATTTCCATAAGTCATTGACAAATGTAATGGACATAAATGTAATTTTACGTGGGCTGCGTCCCGCGTCTATAAATAGATGAACAGTACTCCCGTACTGTTCACGCTGACTTGGCATTTGCTTTTGCGTCACGCTTGTACTTTTTACCTTCTCTCAGGACCGAAGGTACATTTGTAATTTGAAATCATTTCTATTTTTCCATGTTAATAAAATAGAAATGATTCTATGATGATGCTTATATTATATTTCATGCTTTATATGAGTCCTTCGTCATTACTTGTTATGTTTACGAAGGTATGTCTCTTATGACCTTCGTCCGAAACTCATTATTTCCCGAAGGGACATAATGCTTCGAAGGACGAAGGACTTTAACACTTAACACTTTTTATGTTGCCTTGTTCTTAACTCTTAGCATTTGAGAACAAGTCCCCAACAAGTATGGTGCTAAAAAGGGGCTTGGAGCAAATGGCCACAACCTTGACCAGTGTGGTAGTGTTCAAGAGGATGAGGTGAGCATTGTTTTATCTAGGGCTTCCTATGAATTCTCTTCCATATTGTGCCTTCTTATGTGCTATTTTTTCTTGGTTATAATCCTTACAAAATAATTTTTGAAATAATCTGTATCTAAAACATTTTTAAGATAGATCGCTATTAAATACAATTGTATAACCAATAGTGAAAATCTATCGGCCCCTTAATTTGATTTAAGTTAAGAAGATTTTTCAAAAATTACTAAATACCAAACCTGTTATGGGGTTCTAGAATTATAGTAGCACTGCTTGTTTTTTACTGAGTATCTACTAATTACAAATCGGATTTTGTATGTTTAGCTAATGGAAATAACTAAATAAGTAATTCTGATTTTAAAGGAGGAAATTATTCGTATACACATGAACTTCATTAGAACATTTTCAATGAGTCCTAAAAATTACTTGTCAAATTTATGATAATATTCCAACTCTAAAAAAGAGTACGGAAGGATTTTGTTACCTTTTATATTAATAATGTCGAATAATTTTCTTTAAAAAATAAAAGGAGGATGGCAACAAGTTACATGAGATGGTAAGAAAATGGAAGAAAAGAACCTAATGTAATTCTGACCTTACGTGGAAACATAAGTGTGTGCCTCCTATTTTCATAATAAGTAACAATTGGGAGCTGGTATACAAAACTGTTGGTGAGTGGGTTCCCCTCCTACCAAAAAATGATATTAGGTATAGAGAGTGTATTACATGTTCTGTTTTAAATACCAAAATGTTGTCTTGCTTCCATCTCAATTTGATCACAACTTTTGGGGTCTTAATAGGAAGCTGAAAGGTGCAAGACCATGAAATCAAAGCACTCGCATTGGAGAAACTATGATGATCTGAATGAGTACTTTTGGTAAGAGATGAGTTCATTGCATTGATGTTTACAATCTTGTTCCCCAGATTTTAATGAAACCCAAATCATTATTGTATGGATTGCTAGGTCAGTTGATTGGTTCTGGCTCGAATGGCCTAAACTTTGAAAGATGCTTATCCGAATCTTTTGAATAGAGTAGGTTCTCTCAATAATATTGCTACACCCATTTCTTTTCTGGTGGATGCTCTAATTTTGGCAACCTATTCATTTCATTTATAATTACTGCATATAGGTTTGATTTGTTTGTTTTACATTCATTTTGCCTTGTCTTTTACACTTTGTAGCTTGAAATACAGATCTGTAGGGTTTTAAATTTCTGATAGTGGGACAATCTATAGGGTCCTAATTTAGTTTTTGTTTCATCAAATAGATGAATTATGTGATTCACAACTCTGGGTAAAGGGAGTTCAGTGGGCTCTTGCAACACATTAGCTCACTCATTAAGTAGTGTTGTAATTTGAGGGTGAATAGGATCTTCAGTATCAGTAGTCTGTTGATCTGACTGACTCAAAATAATGTTTGCCCCAATAGTTTTTTGTGCAAGAGTTTGTAAAGTTTCCTATGACCGAGATATGATTCTTATGTCTCATCAACAAACATCACCATAGAATCACCGTACTTTATGATTACAAACTCTCTGGTTTGCAGATTCAAGCTGACAGAGCTATGCATAATATATCCAGTTTGCTCCAAGAATTATACTATAATCTTGGACTTCTATCAATTTAAAATCAGAGCTGTCGTGATGACATTGAATAGTTTGAGGACAAAATACACAACAACACAGCGAATCATTTTCGGCGGCCAGGGTTATATTCGACGGCCTGACCGTAGCCACCGAAAATAGGACTAATTTTCGTTGGCCTATTTACTATGTGTTTAGTTGGATGTAATTTTCTAAGCTTTCCAAAAAGTACAAGAACACTAAATTTCGAGTTCGTATGCGAGATTTATGCTCAAAATACTGTACTAGGCAGAAATTAATCTGATAAGGACGAGATGATCAGATGAAAAATGATGGGATCTGTTTTGGAGATTGAATTTGTGGGATCACAGTTGATGAAAAGGATTAAACTGAACCAAAATAAATCTAAACCAGCAACAAGACCTTGACCTAGGACACAAACTCCATATGGTGATATCTAAAACCAAATTGTGCAAAGGCTAAGGCGAAGTCTTTAAGTCATGATACACTAATGATTTTTAAGATGTGATAGATTGTTATTGTTTTTTTGGTTTTTTGGTTATTGGACGAACAAAATGAATCTAAAGGTGAGATTATACCTCATGGGCAACTTGAATCTTCCGTGAGGCATGATAACTTGATTAGATGGAGATCTCGACGTTGATGACCTAAGACTCCAAGCGAATGGATCCTCGCAATCACTACACCACTGCTCCATTGGTTATTACCCATGACACATCAGTGACCTTGCCACAAAGGCTTATCCCTGCAAGCTCAATCAAGAACACAACTGAGAACAAGATGAACTCAACCAAAATTGTGTTGATTACGAGGTGGGGTCTCACAAACCGATGGACGATGACACTGTTCAATGACAGATATGATATAAGCAAAACAAAAACCTAATGTGGCAGTGGCTATTGTTAAAATAGAATTTAGAGGCGTGCACAATCCGTAGAGGTACCCCTAATGGGCTCAAACACGATACATAGACCAACAACCCAACAGACGGGTCGCAGCACCAAAACAGAATCTGGACGCTGATTGTTTCGATGATTTCCGTTGACTCCGGATGAATTTAAGTTGGTTCTAATTAGGTTGGGTAGCTTATCTTTTAGCTTTCCATCCATAAAAAGCCCAGCCTAATCGGATGTCGGATGCATCTTAGGCGTCTGTTCTAGTGCAAACTGGTCCTGGACTCCGATATAGAGACGAAGTTGAGTCGGACTTGGCTTTCTCTTGTTGTGAATGTACTAGCTTCTCCTCCTTGACATCTTGACCTTTATCAAGTCCTTACTGGTCCTCTCCGATGTTCCTAACCATCAAAACATCCATGACACCAAGCGTAAGCTCTAAAACACAATTGACTAGGTAAGAACGAACTTGGAGATTTAGCTATCACGTGCTCATGTTGTTGGTCCATGCATTTTTTATATGGAAGTGATGTCCTCATCAGAAACGAATGTTCAGACTTCATATATGCCTTCACATCATAACACAATCAAACATGTCTAGAAGGATAAGATATACAAGGCCTCTAGAAAATAAGCAGTTCATTCTCTATAGTTCACTGTATATCTGTAGTTACTTTTCTTACATTGGATGATGATGATGACATTATGTTATTCCTTCTACCTCTATAGACGTTGCACTGTAGCTAGTTGTTTTTTTGCTAGCGAAGACATTTTAACTTTAATTTATGTTTGCTTTGCAACTTATATACAAAGATGTAGTAATGAAAGATGAAAGATGGTTTTGTAGTATCTTGCATCATAGGAAAGACAAACAAAGATGAATATTTAACTTTAGCCATAAGTTGACAACTTTTAAGTAATCTGTTAAATTAAAGATAAGATCTTGCAGAGTTTTCTTATTAGCTAATGAATTGACTTATTAGCCGATTCAAATCTAGTCATACATATTGCAGTAAGGACTAAATATGTTCAATCAACGACTCTTGTTTGGTTTTAAATATCACATGTATTTTTAAATTTTCTTTATTTTATGGTTATCTTCTGATTTTATTTTACTTTTTCTATCGGTTTTTTTAACTATACGGTCTTTGTTTTTAAATGGTTATTATTTTATTTTTAATATTCGTTCATATGTGCTTATTTATGAAAATATGTAATTAAGATAAAAAAGAGAATTGAGTATATAAAAGTAGTAGATGAATACACATTCACTCAGCGTGAGGCTAGGCGAGATTGTAACGGACGGAGTTGAGTAAGACATGGGTCGAAACCTGTGCCTAGGACTGGGTGGGTGACAGCTGGGTGTTAGGCGGGTGACAGGTATTACTAATCCATGTGTGGGTTGAATTACTACTAGTGGGTAAAAAAACATTTACAACCTAACAAAACATTAGATCTTGTTTGGTTATTTTCATCCTATTTCGATTGGATAAGATTAGAAAAAATTATAAAAAATTTTAACTTGCTTAGAATTTAATCATACTAAATCCTTTTCAATCCATATCAATTATTTACAAAACGAACGTGCCAAGTCTAGTACGGAAGCAAGGTGTACGACACAAGCCTGGTCTCGTGTGTTGGGTGGGCCTTCGCTGTAAAAAGAAATTCTGTGAAGAGTGGGACCACGCATATTTGGTTGCAGCTGTGTTTGTGACAACTGTCAGACCACATGTCTCTTTCAAAAAAAAGCGAACGAATTCCATCCTCTCCTAAAAAAATGGGTTGTTTGGTTTGAGGAATGAGATAGTTGAGAGCACCTAGAGGGGGGGTGAATAGGTGATCCTGTAAAACTTAAGCTTATAGCCACAAAAACTTGTTAAGTGTTAGCACAATAAATGCCAAGTGGCTAGAAAGGAGTCTCAACACAACACAATACCACAAGAGATCAATCACAGAGATGGCACAGTGGTTTATCCCGTGGTTCGGCCAAGACCAACGCTTGCCTACTCCACGTTGTGGCGTCCCAACGGACGAGGGTTGCAATCAACCCCTCTCAAGCGGTCCAAAGACCCACTTGAATACCACGGTGTTTTGCTTGCTTTTTCTCAATCCCGTTTGCGAGGAATCTCCACAACTTGGAGCCTCTCGCCCTTACAATTGAAGTTCACAAAGAACACAGAGCAAAGGGGGAATGAGCAACGCACACAAGACTTCAAAAGATCAGAGCAACAACACGCACACAACTCGCAACAAGAGCTCGCAACACAACTCAAAGAGTTCACAACTCAACAAGAGCTCTAGATGCTATCACAATGAAACGAATGCGTGAGATCGATGTCTTGGTGCTTAGGAATGTTGTAGGAATGCTTGGTGTGCTCCTCCATGCGCCTAGGGGTCCCTTTTATAGCCCCAAGGCAGCTAGGAGCCGTTGAGAACAAATCTGGAAGGCCATCCTTGCCTTCTGTCATCGGGCGCACCGGACAGTCCGGTGCACACCGGACAGTGTCCGGTGCCCGATTCCTTTCCTTAAATGGCGAAGCCGATCGTAGCAGATCTGGGAGCCGTTGGCGCACCGGACATGTCCGGTGCACACCGGACAGTCCGGTGCCCCCTTCCGACCGTTGGCTTGGCCACGTGTCGCGCGCAGAATCCGCGGCCGACCGTTGGCCCGGTCGACCGTTGGCTCACCGGACAGTCCGGTGCACACCGGACAG
The DNA here is from genome assembly GCF_902167145.1 of Zea mays. Lineage (NCBI taxonomy): Eukaryota > Viridiplantae > Streptophyta > Magnoliopsida > Poales > Poaceae > Zea > Zea mays. Next base: position 46,679,857 of record NC_050102.1, on the reverse strand, counting down.
TCCGGTGAATTTTAGCCGTACGCCGTCAGCAAATTCCCGAGAGCGGCCTCTTCGGCCGAGGCAGCCTGGCGCACCGGACACTGTCCGGTGCACCACCGGACAGTCCGGTGCTCCAGACCGAAGCAGCCTTCTGCTGTACACAGCCAACTCTTTTCTTTTCTTTTTCTTCCTGTTTCCAATACTTAGACAAGTATATTAGTACACAAAACCAATGTACTAAGACTTAGAAACATACCTTTGCTCTTGATTTGCACTTTATTCATCCATGGCATAAATTCACATTTAAGCACTTGAGTTGGCACTCAATCACCAAAATACTTAGAAATGGCCCAAGGGCACATTTCCCTTTCAATCTCCCCCTTTTTGGTGATTTATGCCAACACAATATAAAGCAACTAGAACAAGTGCAAAATCACTTCAAATAAAACTCAAATTTATTTTGATTCAATTTTGGCATATATGGATCATCCTTTGCCACCACTTGGTTTGTTTTTGCAAATCAAACTCAAATCTCTATCTCTAAGTCAAACACACATGTTGAAGCATATAGAGAGTTATTCCAAAAGAGATTGATCACAGATTTCAAAAACTCCCCCTTTTTTCATAATCAACACTTCTCCCCACAAGAGGCCAACTTTTGACAAAAGGGACAATACAAGAGTTTTGACAAACCAAAAGCTCTATTCTAATACAAGAGTTTTGACAAACCAAAAGCTCTATTCTACTATTTTCAAAGTTTCTCAAGTGGTAGCTGATCCATCTATTGCTTTGGCCTTTATTTTCTCCCCCTTTGGCATCAAGCACCAAAACGGGATCAATCTTGGCCCTTTAACCCCATTGCCTCACAAAAATCTTCAATTAAGAGTACAAAGGCAATAAGATCATAGAGATGAACTTGGAATAAGTTACCCTCTCATCAGAGTGCAGTGGAAGTCTTGCATGGTCCAAGTTCACCTTTCCCTTTCAATCCACCTTCGAGACTAAATCAAGCAAACTCAAGCAAATGGTTAGTCTCAAAGGGTCAAGTTGTAACACATCTCCCCCTAAACATGTGCATCACTTTGCAACGGACTTGTGAGGTCCAGGGAGTGTTTGTACAACTTGAGCACCATAATAAGCAACAAAATGCAGAATGAACATGATCAAAGGCATAAACACATGTATGCTACAATTCAATCCAAGTTCCGCGAATCTAAGACATTTAGCTCACTACGCAGCCTGCAAAAGGTCTTCTCATCTAGAGGCTTGGTAAAGATATCGGCTAGCTGGTTCTCGGTGCTAACATGAAACACTTCGATATCTCCCTTTTGCTGGTGGTCTCTCAAAAAGTGATGCCGGATGTCTATGTGCTTTGTGCGGCTGTGTTCAACAGGATTTTCCGCCATGCGGATAGCACTCTCATTATCGCATAGGAGTGGGACTTTGCTCAGATTGTAGCCAAAGTCCCGGAGGGTTTGCCTCATCCAGAGTAGTTGCGCGCAACACTGTCCTGCGGCAACATACTCGGCCTCAGCGGTGGATAGGGCAACGGAGGTTTGTTTCTTAGAGTTCCACGACACCAGGGACCTTCCTAAGAATTGGCACGTCCCTGATGTACTCTTCCTATCGACCTTACATCCAGCATAGTCGGAGTCTGAGTATCCAACTAAGTCAAATGTAGACCCCTTTGGATACCAGAGCCCGAAGCAAGGCGTAGCAACCAAATATCTAAGAATTCGCTTCACCGCCACTAAGTGACACTCCTTAGGATCGGATTGAAATCTAGCACACATGCATACGCTAAGCATAATGTCCGGTCTACTAGCACATAAATAAAGTAAAGACCCTATCATTGACCGGTATGCTTTTTGATCAACAGACTTACCTCCTTTGTTGAGGTCGGTGTGTCCGTCGGTCCCCATCGGAGTCTTTGCGGGCTTGGCGTCCTTCATCCCAAACCGCTTTAGCAGATCTTGCGTGTACTTCGTTTGGGAGATGAAAGTGCCATCCTTGAGTTGCTTCACTTGGAACCCAAGGAAGTAGTTCAACTCGCCCATCATTGACATCTCGAATTTCTGCGTCATCACCCTGCTAAACTCTTCACAAGACTTTTGGTTAGTAGAACCAAATATTATGTCATCGACATAAATTTGGCACACAAACAAATCACCATCACATGTCTTAGTAAATAGAGTTGGATCAACTTTCCCAACCTTGAAAGCATTAACAATTAGAAAGTCTCTAAGGCATTCATACCATGCTCTTGGGGCTTGCTTAAGTCCATAGAGCGCCTTAGAGAGCTTACACACGTGGTCGGGGTACCGTTCATCCTCGAAGCCAGGGGGTTGCTCTACGTACACCTCCTCCTTGATCGGCCCGTTGAGGAAAGCGCTCTTCACATCCATTTGGTACAACCTGAAAGAGTGGTGAGCGGCATATGCTAGCAAGATACGAATAGACTCTAGCCTAGCCACAGGAGCAAATGTCTCCTCAAAGTCTAAACCTGCGACTTGGGCATAACCTTTTGCCACAAGTCGAGCCTTGTTCCTCGTCACCACCCCATGCTCGTCCTGTTTGTTGCGAAACACCCACTTGGTTCCCACAACATTTTGCTTGGGACGAGGCACCAGTGTCCAAACTTCATTGCGCTTGAAGTTGTTGAGCTCCTCCTGCATGGCCAACACCCAGTCCGGATCTAGCAAGGCCTCCTCTACCCTGAAAGGCTCAATAGAAGAGACAAAGGAGTAATGCTCACAAAAATTAACTAATCTAGATCGAGTAGTTACTCCCTTACTAATGTCACCCAAAATTTGGTCGACAGGATGATCCCTTTGAATCGCCGCTCGGACTTGGGTTGGAGGTGCCGGTTGCGCATCTTCCTCCATCACATGATCATCTTGTGCTCCCCCTTGATCACACGCCTCCTGTTGATGAACCTGTTCATCGTCTTGAGTTGGGGGTTGCACCATAGTTGAGGAAGAAGGTTGATCTTGCTCCAATTGTTCCTGTGGTCGCACATCACCAATCGCCATGGTGCGCATAGCGGCCGTTGGAACGTCTTCTTCATCTACATCATCAAGATCAACAACTTGCTCTCTTGGAGAGCCATTAGTCTCATCAAATACAACGTCGCTAGAGACTTCAACCAAACCCGATGATTTGTTGAAGACTCTATACGCCTTTGTATTTGAGTCATAACCTAACAAAAACCCTTCTACTGCTTTGGGAGCAAATTTAGAATTTCTACCCTTCTTCACTAGAATGTAGCACTTGCTCCCAAATACACGAAAGTACGATACATTGGGTTTGTTACCGGTTAGAAGCTCATATGACGTCTTCTTGAGGAGGCGATGAAGGTAGACCCTGTTGATGGCGTGGCAAGCCGTGTTCACGGCTTCCGACCAAAAACGCTCGGGGGTCTTGAATTCTCCAAGCATAGTCCTCGCCATGTCGATTAGCGTCCTGTTCTTCCTCTCTACCACACCATTTTGTTGTGGTGTGTAGGGAGCGGAGAACTCGTGCTTGATCCCTTCCTCCTCAAGGAACTCCTCCACTTGAAGGTTCTTGAACTCCGACCCGTTGTCGCTCCTTATCTTCTTCACCTTGAGCTCAAACTCATTTTGAGCTCTCCTGAGGAAGCGCTTGAGGGTCCCTTGGGTTTCAGACTTATTCTGCAAAAAGAACACCCAAGTGAAGCGGGAAAAGTCATCAACAATAACTAGACCATACTTACTTCCTCCTATGCTCAGATAGGCGACGGGTCCGAAGAGGTCCATGTGTAGTAGCTCCAGGGGTCTTGATGTGGTCATCACATTCTTGCTGTGATGTGCTCCTCCCACTTGTTTACCTGCTTGACAAGCTGCACAAGGTCTATCTTTTTCGAATTGTACATTAGTCAAACCTATCACGTGTTCTCCCTTTAGAAGCTTGTGAAGGTTCTTCATCCCCACATGTGCTAAGCGGCGATGCCACAGCCAGCCCATGCTAGTCTTAGCTATTAAGCATGCATCTAGACCGGCCTCCTCTTTTGCAAAATCAACTAAATAAAGTTTGCCATCTAATACACCCTTAAATGCTAGTGAACCATCACTTCTTCTAAAGACAGACACATCTACATTTGTAAATAGACAGTTATACCCCATGTTGCATAATTGACTAACAGATAGCAAATTATATCCAAGAGACTCTACTAAAAACACATTAGAGATAGAGTGCTCATTAGAAATTGCAATTTTACCTAACCCTTTTACCTTGCCTTGATTCCCATCACCGAATATAATTGAATCTTGGGAATTTTTATTCTTGACGTAGGAGGTGAACATCTTCTTCTCCCCCGTCATATGGTTTGTGCATCCGCTATCAATAATCCAGCTTGAACCCCCGGATGCATAAACCTGCAAGGCAAATTTAGGCTTGGGACTTAGGTACCCAACTCTTGTTGGGTCCTACAAGGTTAGTGCAAATTTCCTTAGGGACCCAAATGCAAGTTTTGTCTCCCTTGCATTTTGCCCCTAACTTCCTAGCAACTATCTTCCTATCCTTTCTACAAATAGCAAAGGAAGCATTTAGGGCATGATAAATTGTAGAAGGTCCATGAACTTTCCTATGAGCATTAACAACATTTCTCCTAGGCATATTGTGAATAACATTTCTTCTACCAACCTTTCTATCATGCACAACATGAGAACTAGAAGCAGTCATAGCATAAGAATCATAAGCATGTGAATCAAAAGCATCATAACTTCTAAAAGCATTTCTAGAATTTTTCCTATCATGATACAAAAAGGCATGGTTCTTTTTAGCACTAGTAGCCATAGGGGCCTTCCCTTTCTCCTTAGCGGGAATGGGAGCCTTATGGCTTGTTAAGTTCTTGGCTTCCCTTTTGAAGCCAAGTCCATCCTTAATTGAGGGGTGTCTACCAATCGTGTAGGCATCCCTTGCAAATTTTAGCTTATCAAACTCGCTTTTGCTAGCCTTAAGTTGAGCATTAAGACTAGCCACTTCATTATTCAATTTAGAAATTGAAACTAGATGTTTACTACAAGCATCAACATTAAGATCTTTACACCTAGTGCAAGTTTCAACAATTTCTACACAAGATGTTGATTTACTAGCTACTTCTAGTTTAGCATTTAAGTCATCATTAACACTCTTTAAAGTAGCAATGTTTTCATGACAAGAAGATAATTCACTAGAAAGCACTTCATTTCTTTTAACTTCTAAAGCATAGGATTTTTGTGCCTCTACAAACTTATCATGTTCATCATACAACAAATCCTCTTGCTTTTCTAAAAGCCTATCCTTTTCATTCAAGGCATCAATCAATTCATTGATTTTATCAATTTTATTTCTATCCAATCCCTTGAACAAACTAGAGTAATCTATTTCATCATCACTAGACTCATCATCACTAGAAGAATCATAAGTGACATCATTACGAGTGATTACCTTCTTCTCTCTTGCCATGAGGCAAGTGTGACGCTCGTTGGGGAAGAGGGATGACTTGTTGAAGGCAGTGGCGGCGAGTCCCTCATTGTCGGAGTCAGACGAGGAGCAGTCCGAATCCCACTCCTTGCCAAGATGAGCCTCGCCCTTTGCCTTCTTATAATTCTTCTTCTTCTCCCTCTTGTTCCCTTGGTCCTGATCACTATCATTGTCGGGACAGTTAGCAATAAAATGACCAAGCTTACCGCATTTGAAGCACGAACGCTTCCCCTTGTCTTTGGTCTTGCTTGGCTGTCCCTTGCGACCTTTAAGCGCCATCTTGAATCTTTTGATGATGAGGGCCATCTCTTCATCATTAAGTCCGGCCGCCTCAATTTGTGCCACCCTGCTAGGTAGCGCCTCCTTGCTTCTTGTTGCCTTGAGAGCAAGGGGTTGAGGCTCGTTGATCGGTCCATTCAAGGCGTCGTCCACGTATCTTGCCTCCTTGATCATCATCCGCCCGCTTACGAATTTTCCGAGTACCTCCTCGGGCGTCATCTTCGTGTACCTAGGATTCTCACGAATATTGTTCACGAGATGAGGATCAAGAACGGTAAATGACCTTAGCATTAGGCGGACGACGTCGTGATCCGTCCATCGCGTGCTTCCGTAGCTCCTTATTTGTTGATAAGGATCTTGAGCCGGTTGTATGTTTGCGTCGGCTCCTCGCCCCTTATCATCGCGAATCGTCCGAGCTCGCCCTCCACCAACTCCATCTTGGTGAGTAAGGTGACATCATTCCCTTCATGAGAGATCTTGAGGGTGTCCCAAATCTGCTTGGCATTGTCCAAGCCGCTCACCTTGTGATACTCGTCCCTGCACAAAGAGGCTAGCAACACAGTAGTAGCTTGTGCATTTTTATGGATCTGTTCATTAATAAATGAAGGACTATCCGAGCTATCAAATTTCATTCCACTTTCCACAATCTCCCAAATGCTTGGATGGAGAGAAAATAGGTGTGTACGCATTTTGTGACTCCAAAATCCGTAGTCCTCTCCATCAAAGTGAGGAGGCTTGCCAAGTGGAATGGGGAGCAAATGAGCATTTGAGCTGTGCGGAATGCGCGAATAATCAAAAGAAAAGTTTGAGTTAACCGTCTTTTGTTTGTCGTAGTCGTCGTCCTTGTGGGAAGAAGTAGACTCGTCGCTGTCGTAGTAGACGATCTCCTTGATACGTCTTGTCTTCTTCTTCTTCCCATCTTTACGTCTGTGGCCCGAGCCAGAGTCGTTGGATTTGTCATCTTTTGGCTCGTTGACGAAGGACTCCTTTTCCTTGTCGTTGATCACGATTCCCTTCCCCTTAGGATCCATCTCTTCGGGCGGTTAGTCCCTTTCTTGAAGAGAACGGCTCTGATACCAATTGAGAGCACCTAGAGGAGGGGGTGAATAGGTGATCCTGTAAAACTTAAGCTTATAGCCACAAAAACTTGTTAAGTGTTAGCACAATAAATGCCAAGTGGCTAGAAAGGAGTCTCAACACAACACAATACCACAAGAGATCAATCACAGAGATGACACAGTGGTTTATCCCGTGGTTCGGCCAAGACCAACGCTTGCCTACTCCACGTTGTGGCGTCCCAACGGACGAGGGTTGCAATCAACCCCTCTCAAGCGGTCCAAAGACCCACTTGAATACCACGGTGTTTTGCTTGCTTTTTCTCAATCCCGTTTGCGAGGAATCTCTACAACTTGGAGCCTCTCGCCCTTACAATTGAAGTTCACAAAGAACACAGAGCAAAGGGGGAATGAGCAACGCACACAAGACTTCAAAAGATCAGAGCAACAACAAGCACACAACTCGCAACAAGAGCTCGCAACACAACTCAAAGAGTTCGCAACTCAACAAGAGCTCTAGATGCTATCACAATGAAACGAATGCGTGAGATCGATGTCTTGGTGCTTAGGAATGTTGTAGGAATGCTTGGTGTGCTCCTCCATGCGCCTAGGGGTCCCTTTTATAGCCCCAAGGCAGCTAGGAGCCGTTGAGAACAAATCTGGAAGGCCATCCTTGCCTTCTGTCATCGGGCGCACCGGACAGTGTCCGGTGCCCGATTCGTTTCCTTAAATGGCGAAGCCGACCGTAGCAGATCTGGGAGCCGTTGGCGCACCGGACATGTCCGGTGCACACCGGACAGTCCGGTGCCCCCTTCCGACCGTTGGCTTGGCCACGTGTCGCGCGCAGAATCCGCGGCCGACCGTTGGCCCGGTCGACCGTTGGCTCACCGGACAGTCCGGTGCACACCGGACAGTCCGGTGCACACCGGACAGTCCGGTGAATTTTAGCCGTACGCCGTCAGCAAATTCCCGAGAGCGGCCTCTTCGGCCGAGGCAGCCTGGCGCACCGGACACTGTCCGGTGCACCACCGGACAGTCCGGTGCTCCAGACCGAAGCAGCCTTCTGCTGTACACAGCCAACTCTTTTCTTTTCTTTTTCTTCCTATTTCCAATACTTAGACAAGTATATTAGTACACAAAACAAATGTACTAAGACTTAGAAACATACCTTTCCTCTTGATTTGCACTTTATTCATCCATGACATAAATTCACATTTAAGCACTTGAGTTGGCACTCAATCACCAAAATACTTAGAAATGGCCCAAGGGCACATTTCCCTTTCAATAGTCCATTATCTTCTCACTCCTCACTTTTTTGTTTGGTTTGTGGAATGGAATGAGTTAATCCATCACCACATCATTCCTCATAGTTAGTTATTTAGTACTAATATGTGGAATGGAGTCATCCCACCAAATTTAAGGAATGGACTCGTAATGTACTTCATTTTGGATAGAGTGATTTCTCAAACTAAACACCTCAAAAGAGTTCCAGGATATGCATGTAGTGACGCATTATTGCGAGTGGAGTTGGGCACTAAAAACTTAGGCCTCCGTCCCTATGTGTCGTGATGCCGCTCAACCCAATTCCGATCACCTTTCTCTTCTCGACTCCTTGGCAGGAGATTCTGCGGTCACGTTTCTCTCCACGGAGGAGAAGTTCAGGTTTGCCGATACACGGTTGCAGCCAAGGAAAGACATGGCAGGTAGCATCCTACATTTGTAGCCAGCCGGTCATTGTCACGGGAGAATGTGCATCAAAGTACGTGGTTCTCAAGTATACACGCCATGTTCGGATGTTCCTGTACGTAGCTAGACCCTAGGGGTAACTGCAAACCTCAAAAATTCCAGGATTTAGAGATATGAACTTGTGTTTTAATTGCTTTTGTGGCCGATGACAATACCTTCTTATACAAACTGTTGTTAGAGTACGGAGTGCTTATGTTTGAATTTGTGATTTCTTTTATTTTTATACTATATTTTAGTTATCGGGGCATCTTTCAACGCGGGCACATAAGGTACCTTTATATAGGATTGTGTGGCGTTGTCTACTTGTTGGCTTTTTCAAAAACTTTGATTATCCGTCTTATTCAAAATATTTATCTGAAAATATAAAATTCTAAGTCATACTTAAGATTTTTAAAATTTTTAATAAGACAAATGGTTAAAGTAATAAAACAAAATAAATGATAATTTATGATTTTTTTAATAAGACAAGTGATCAATTTTTTTTAAAAAAAAATCAACAGCGTCAAAGTACCAATAACTATGACACTTATACATATTTTTGTCCAGTGTATCGATACTTATTTCTCCACCTTAAATTATATGATATTTTTGCCTTTCTAAATATATAGCTTTTATTATATATCTAGACATAACATATATCCATGTTCGTAGTTTAAGTTGAATCTTGGAAAGCAAAAAAGAATATAATTTAGAACGGAGTGGGTACTTGGTATCATAAGCATTATCTTTTGTACACCAAAAATATTATTATATTTATATAATTTTAATCAAATTTGAAATACATATAATCTACATATAACTCTAGTTTACTTTATGATCGATGAAGTTCTTCATCTATTTTTTATGCGATAACGATAGTTAATGAAGGGAGACTAATCATGACTAGTCGTTATCATTACAAAAGAGAAACACATATTTGTTGATATCTATTGGACCTAAAACAGAATAGAACAATATTAAATTTTAAATAGTTATCTATACTATACTTAAAGCACCAGTTTCAACGGTCGTCATGCATCATTTTTTTACAAATAACCCCTCACAACTATTTCAAATTAATCCGCTGCACGTCTATAGATGTCAAACGACGCCCGACACGGGCTAGATGCACGTGGGCCACAACTATGACACAGACACGTCATGTCGGCCTGCTAACTCTGTCGGGCCAACCCATTAGCCCGTCGATCCATTTAATTAAATCAGCGTGACGACGCCCGACACGGGCTAGATGCACGCGGGTCACAACTATGGCACAGGAATGTCATGCCGGCCTGCTAACTGTGTCGGGCCAGCCCGTTAGCCCGTCGATCCATTTAATTAAACCAGCGTAAAATGTTAAAAAACAGTGCAGGAGGTGGGGTTCGAACACATGCCCTGATGGAATAAGGGTGTGAGACACTGGGTGAAACTGTCTAACTAGTAGAACATCACGCTAAGATGTTTTTAATATTGAATATAAATTGTATATAGGTATATACGTTTTTTTGTAAAATAAAAAATAATCGTGTCGGGTCGGGCCAGTACTACGGGTCGAGGCTACAGCCCAAGCACGACACGTCGTTCTTTGCTCTTGCAAGCATTAGGTCGTTTCTGAGACCACATTGGCGCAATGGACTACATGGTTTTTGAGGTTGCTGAATTGGATGGAGCAACAATGATTTGTCACACTAACAACAAAATGAAAGGTTATTTGTTGGTTTTAAACGTTAGTAATTGCTACGAAGTAGCGTAATTTATATAGAGCGCATCCCGTTTTTATTGATGCCTGACTTTAGCAATCACTCCATATTTTGATATATCTTTTTTATAAGTTTGACTTCATGGGACTTATTTTATAAACTTGATCTCACAAACTCTCTTATTTGGTCTCTGTATGATGGAATTATGTCATTTTATAATCTCTATTCATTCAGTCAATCGTTGTGAACTCTCTTCTAATCGATAAATTCATTGGTCGTGTTGTACCAAGACATATTTGCATGGAGTAAACAATAATATCAGTTAGCCAAATCAAAAAATATATTATACAGAGAGCGGAGACAATCAATAAAAATTCTTGAAATTTTTTTGATGGATAGTTTACGTGGATATTGTTGTAAGCCGTCGCAATGCACAGGCAACCGACTAGTTATTGTATTATTTGCAAGCTCAACACCATAACATGTGACGCCGAGCTAGACGTCAACATGGCATGACGTCACCGGCGGGGGAGGCTCGGGCGCTAGAGTGAGCAGAGGGAGATGAGAAGTAAACAGCTTGTTCGCTGCGGCTTGCTGCGGCTGCAATCCGGCTGCGGCTGCGGCTTCTACAGTATTTTTCTCTCTATGGATTGCAGCTGCAGCAATCCAAACAGCTGCAACAGTGTCGGCTTGTAGCCAGCCGAACACGCCCAAAGGCACGCGTTTAGGCCACGGGGCAAAGTAAAGTAGCTAATTTTTGTCGAACAATCAATAAGAATTAATTTATTTATAAAGGTTAGATCGTGACAAATGAAAATTGTTTAATTTTTATATAGTATACGAGAAGTCCATAAAAATTCTAGTTTTAGTGTTTGGTACGCAACAACCGACGTTTTCGCATAGCTCAGCTTGAAATATACTAGCCATGCTGCAGCGCACACCTAATTACAGTCACTCCAGCTAATTCTTGTTTATTGCTAATCATAGCACATGCATCTGGAGTTTTATATGTATTCATTCACATGACAGAAGCTCCTTCTGCCATGTTTAGCCTGACGCCACGCCAACCGATACCAGCATCACATCAGTGATTAATAAACTTGTTTATTATTTGATTTGACTTTTGAGTGCACCTGTCATTAGCATTAGATTATTGCTGATGCTCCTCTATTATTGAGTGCAAACGGATCGCAACGAGATGCAACCAAATCCCCGTCCACTCCACCAGCTCTGCAATCCGACAAGAGATTTGCCAATTATTTCTCCTAGAAAAACCGATCGCATCAGTCCCCATCCTCTTCGCCGTGGGGTCGGCAGGCAGGGCAAGGCTAGGCAGCGCCTCTCCGCGTGTGGTCCGTGTGCGAGGGTCCGCTCCTCCTCCCCTCCGTGCACCCGGAGGGCAGCGGCGTCTCTTCTTCCTGGTCGAATCTCCCCGCGGCTGTGAATAGGAGGAGGTCGACGACGCCATAGCAAAAAACAAATCCTTGGAATGCTTTCGGAGGGTCGGGGATTCGTCGCCGGCTGCCTGCACTGATGCTTGGAGCGCGCGAATCTGCTCAAGTTTTGATCTTGGCGTGCTCTTGAGTCTGGAATCCGGGCATTCATTGGGGCTTTGTTCTCAGTTTGCAAGGTCAGCAACAGATTCTCTCTTCCATTGTTGGTAGATACTGCGGAAATGGAACCAGAATTTGATCATTCCCTGTTTCCTTTCTATTTTGTTTGTCATGAGAACCTGAAATTATGCATGCTTGTTTTATTTGATCACCTTTTTTCCCCCTCCCGCCGCACTGTCCCACATCATCCGGAAGTAGTGGAAATCAACTTTGTTCTTTGGATGGCTTTATGTTCATCTGCTGTGGATGTTTGTCGTTAGAACAACTATGTGTTAATCTCAGATATCCTGAATTCTGGTTGTTACCTCACAAGCTAATGGAAGTTTGATACCGAAACAGATTGCCATCTTATCCCTTCTGTTGCTGCTCAAGATTGTTATCACCATCTAATAGACTGATATGTTTTTGATGCCTGCAGGCTGCAAGGCCGTGCTAGTTTGAACCCATGGAGACTACTAGCACAACAAATGAACAGACTGATAGGGGGGCGATGTGGGAGTTGGAAAGGAATCTCGATCAGCCCATGGATGCAGAGGCCGGCAGATTGAGAAATATGTACAGGGAAAAGGTCCTTTTCATTTCACAACTTCTATTCTAAAATATTTGGATCATCCCTCATCTCTCCCCCCTCCTCCCCGCCACCCCCAGTCTCCCCTCGCGACCCTAACGCCCCCGCCTCCTCCCCTCACTCGCGTCGCCGCCGCGTCGGCCCCTCCCCGGGATCGTAGCGTTAGCACGGGTTATATGCTAGTGGATTATTAGTGTCTGTGTAATGAGTGGTCAGTAGTTTTGCCCTCTTCTTATTGCCCCTTTTGCATTTGCAGTCCTACCCTACACTTGTGCTGTTACAACTTGCTTTCCAAAGCCTTGGTGTGGTGTTTGGGGATTTAGGCACATCACCTTTATATGTCTTCTCCAACATTTTCCCTCATGAAATTGAAGACACGGAACAAATTATTGGAGCACTCTCGCTTGTTATTTACTCCCTTACCCTGATTCCACTTGTTAAGTACGTGTTCATTGTCTTGAGGGCAAATGATAATGGCCAAGGTATGTCTTGCGTTCTTGCTTCTTTGAAATTTCTGCCTTCAGTTATGAAAGAATATGATTTTTCTAGTTTGTTGAGAGGATGCAGTAAAACCAAACTATATTGTGTTCTATAGTCATTTTTTGAGACTGTGTTCTACAATCATTTTGAGATTGCAATACAAAGATGCTTTGTGCTATATAGTTAGGATCCACGTTTTTAAGTCATTGAGGCGTTTTGCGTCGCCGGAGCACCAATAAGTCGACTTATCAGGAGACTCGGACGACTAATCGATACTAAGTCGTCCAACTTATTGGTTAAGTCGTCCAGACGCTAAAAAACGATACATGACGACTTACCATGTAAGAATGTACTGATTGCACAAAAAAGCTGATTATAATGAAGAAAGTGACTTACTTGTCCAATATATGTAGTTAATGAAGATGGGTTGGAAGCGGGCTGGTCCGCTAGAACCCTAAGGCCTAATGGGCTGGTTGAATGCTGAAGCCCAAGTTGCTTCAGCTAGTGGTGCAGAAGAACTGTAGCAGTAGTATTGTTAATACAATTCTCCTTGTGTGCTTATTTGTAAATTTCTTATTCATGCGTTTTCTGCAATTTGTTTTGATTCATGCCTTGTAACACTACAATCATTTAAACCTTTCATTGGTTTAGTTTAAAGTCAGAATGCATCATACCTAACAGATTAACATTATCATTCTGAATTTCCAAAAGCAAAAGCTTAGATCTGCTGGAACATATTAGTTGTCTTTGTATTTAAGCAAGTATTTTGATGAAAGCCTGATAGGAAAGCCACATGTTTTGAGACTTTTGGTTTTGGGATGCAAAGTTTTGCGCGCTGCAGTATGCTGTCATGTTGAGTACATGATGATGTTCAGCATATTAGTAAATTTTCAGTCAGTGTGGCTTACAAATTCTTTGGTCACGAATATCAACATAATAGAGTTTTATTGTAATGCCAGGTGGAACATTTGCTCTTTACTCGTTGCTTTGCCGGCATGCAAAGATAAACACTATTCCGAATCAGCATAGAACAGATGAAGAACTAACAACATACAGCCGCCACACATATGATGAGAAATCTCTTGCTGCAAAGATCAAAAGGTGGTTAGAGGGGCACCAATTCAGAAAGAATGTCATTCTTATTCTTGTTCTTTTTGGTACTTGTATGGCAGTTGGAGATGGAATCCTCACTCCTGCAATATCAGGTGAGTGTGTTTATATTCTTTCTTACAGAAAATCTCTAGTTTCTATCAGTTCATTTATTACCAGATTTGCTGAAATTATTTTTCATGAACTTAGATTATAACTTTTAGTTCGATGTGAACTTCTAAGCGGCATGTTTATTCTACCAATTCTACCATTGGCATACTGACCATCAATATTAATGAAGTCATTTGGACACTGAAAAACTTCTCCGAGGAATGCATGATAGTAGTTCCTTTGAAATATAATGTTAACAGTTCTTCCAAGAAATACAGTAACGTTTTTAGCAATTAGGTAATATCCCACAACCTTTTAGTTGTCAAATTGTAACTGTTTCATGCTTTAAAATGTTAAAAAAAACTTAGGCCATAGTGATGTTTTGTTTTACCCTCTATTGCTATTGCATTGGCCAATGTTCAGTTAGCAATATTCGACCAGGAAAATATTTAGTGTTATAATCAATTCCCTTCCAACCCTTTAAATGTGTTATATATATACATCCTTTTTATGATGCTTGCTATTTTACTTTTGCCCAAGTGGATTGATCTTATGTTTGCATTGCAATTTGCAGTTCTTTCTGCAACTGGAGGAATACAAGTGGAAGAGAAAAAAATGAAAAATGGTACATGTGAAAACTGGAAGTTAGTATGGATTTTTCCTGCATTTATTAGCTTCAATCCTGTTATTTCATATCTTTAATGCTATTAGCCTACTATACTCAGGGGATGATGCTAATTTCTTGACCATCAGTAGTTCTAGAAATGTGGAGGTGTGAATGACGAAGCAACATAACTTTCCATGATGTTTTGTCTAGTAAAATGTTAGCTTTCTTCAGACTATTCAAAGAATAATATTAACACTTTACCTGTGATTTGGGAATTTTCCCTTCATTTTTGTAATCTTTGTAGTGGTACTGTAGTAAAATGAATAGTTTTGTTTAGTGTGGTCTGTTTGAAAAGACATGATCATTATACTGAGATCATTTTGTCGATGACTGAATTCTTTCATTTTTTCCCATTTCAGATGCGGTTGTCATCGTCTCTGTGGTCATATTGATTGGATTATTCAGCATGCAGCACTTTGGTACTGATAAAGTCAGTTGGCTTTTTGCGCCGATAGTATTTGTTTGGTTCATACTCATTGGAGTCCTGGGCGCTGTAAACATTTCCAAATATGACCAATCTGTTCTCAAGGCTTTTAATCCTATCTATGTATATCGGTACTTTAAGCGAGGGAAGACTAGCTGGGCTTCTTTGGGAGGAATTATGCTTAGCATTACAGGTTTGAATATCTTTCCTAATCTCATAATTATCTTGTGCTTTGTTTAATGGCAATTAACAGGACTGAAATATTGGGTCATGCTTCAGGAACAGAAGCACTGTTTGCTGATCTCTCATATTTCCCTGTACAAGCTATTCAGGTAACTTATTGCCTGTATTTTTGTTACAAGCTGTGAAAATGTTCTTATGATAACCAAGGAGTCTTTCAGAGGCCTTCTCACATGAGTACAGAAATATATCCCTTTGCTTACCTGTTGATGACATCATATTTTTGTGCAGATTGCTTTCACGGTGGTTGTGTTTCCATGTCTTCTTTTGCAGTATACAGGCCAAGCTGCCTATATAGCTCAGAACAAAGATCATGTCTCCCATGCCTTCTATTTTTCCCTTCCAGGTAATGTCGGACAAGAGGGACTCTTGGTTTACCATGTATATGTGTTTGCACGTTGACACGATTATTTGGTACAGATTCTGTACTCTGGCCATCATTCATTGTTGCAACAGCTGCTGCAATAGTTGCTAGTCAGGCAACTATATCGATGACATATTCGATTATCAAGCAAGCACTTGCTCTAGGGTGCTTCCCCAGAGTGAGAATTATCCATACTTCCAAGAAGTATCTAGGCCAGATATACAGTCCCGATATTAATTGGATCCTTCTGGTATTCTGCATTGCTGTCACTGCTGGATTTAAAAACCAAAGCCAGATAGCAAATGCATACGGTAGGATCTTCCCACACCTGTCTCTGCATACTGATTCGGCGTTCCAGCTCAGTTGCTAACATGGACTAATATTGCGTAAACAGGTACTGCCGTGATAATGGTTATGCTTGTGACAACATTTCTCATGATCCCTATAATGCTGTTGGTGTGGCGCAGCCACTGGACCTTGGTCATCCTGTTCACCGTGCTGTCACTGTTTGTTGAAATTCCGTACTTCACCGCTGTGGTGCGGAAGATCGACCAGGGTGGCTGGGTTCCACTTGTGTTTGCTGTTGCCTTCCTCATCATCATGTATGTATGGCACTATGGTACGCTCAAGCGGTATGAGTTTGAGATGCACAGCAAGGTGTCCATGGCATGGATCCTAGGCCTTGGTCCAAGCCTCGGTCTGGTCAGGGTGCCTGGTGTGGGCCTGGTGTACACCGAGCTGGCAAGTGGTGTTCCTCACATCTTCTCACACTTCATCACCAACCTCCCTGCCATCCACTCCACCCTGGTCTTTGTGTGTGTGAAATACCTTCCTGTCTACACTGTGCCACTGGATGAAAGGTTCCTTGTGAAGCGAATTGGTCCCAAGAACTTCCACATGTTTAGATGCGTGGCGCGGTATGGCTACAAGGACATCCACAAGAAGGATGATGACTTCGAGCAGATGCTCTTCGACAGCCTGATGCTATTCGTCAGGCTGGAGAGCATGATGGAAGAGTACACGGATTCTGATGAGTACAGCACCCGTGAGACGAACCTGTCAGGCAGCGCCAACCCAAGAATCAATGGCATCAGCGCCGGTTCAAACATGGATCTCAGCTACACATCCCATGACTCCATTATACAGGTGCAGTCCCCAAATTATACGGGGAACAGCCAGGCGGTGTCACCAGGTCAGCTGTACCATACCGTGGGCGACGAGATTGCGTTCCTGAACGCGTGCAGGGACGCCGGGGTGGTGCACATCCTCGGGAACACAGTCATCAGGGCCCGCAGAGATTCAGGGTTCATCAAGAAGATTGCTATCAATTACTTGTATGCTTTCCTTAGGAAGATCTGCAGGGAGAACAGCGCCATCTTCAATGTTCCCCATGAGAGCCTACTGAATGTTGGGCAGGTGTTCTATGTGTAAGCACTAAAACCAAACACATGTAGTAGATGAGAGTTCAGCTTCGGAACCACTGGAGAGAATCTAGCTGTGTTTTGTTCATAGGTAATAGGAGTATAATAGTTGAAAGAATTGTACAGCAAAACAGCATCTTTAATGTGACCATTTGGAGCCTGATCAGTAGTGGCTAGGGCTGGACGAAATACTTGTGGCTCGATAACTCGCTCGACTCGGCTCGTTTTGATTCTGTAGCGAGCCAAGCTAGCATTTTAGCTCGGTTCTCTAATGAGCCAGCTCGGATTAGCTCGTGAGCTAGCTCACGAGCCAAACGAGCCAAGCCACAACACAAGTTTGTCTAGTCGTAAGTGTCGTCTCATCTCTTATAGTCTCGATTTCTCGTAGTTATGATCAGTGATATGGACATGTGTGGATGCGTCATATGCTTACATGTTTGCATTATTGTATGGCTACATACCTACATTGCATATTTAATATTTGATCATTGGTTATGGTTTTGTGAACTTTGTTTCTAGCAGCATATGATGTTAGTGTTGTGCAATGAAATGTTACATGTTTGTGGAATGTATGATGAATTGCTTTATAATGATGCTTGTTGCTATTTTATTATAATAAGGGTCTGTTAATATGTAAGTTAATATATATTTGGTTATTTAATTTAATATCAAAAGTTAGAAGCTAGTATGATGATTCGATAATAATATTATAAAGGTTTTAGGTTTGTAGCGTTAAACACTCAAAATATGATTTTTCGGTTATATATATATTTATGTACATAGATCTTTGTATTTAGTTGTGTGGCTCGCGAGCCTAACGAGCTGGCTCGAGCTTTCTAACGAGCCGAGCCGAGCTAGATGTTTAGCTTATTAGTATAACGAGCCGAGCCGAGCTGGCTCGTTACAGTAACGAGCTATAATGAGCCGAGCCATAACGAGCCGAGCTGGCTCGATATCCACCCCTAGTAGTGGCTGTGTTCATCATGTAACTTGTACTGTATGCACATCTGAAATAGCTGGTTATTAAATCCAGAGTAATTTTGGCGCTTCCTTGGCCATTGTTCCTTGTAAGAGTTAACAGCACGTACAGCCGTACGTCGCACATATCACGAGAAAATCTGCTATATGCAAATAGAGAAATACATGCAACTCGATGCGGTACTGAGCCTAACAACCGTTCTATAGAAGCCGGAGTTTTTTTTTCTCCCTATCTCATGGGAGAGGCAAGAACTTGTACCCAAAAAGCAACTGTTTGCCGCCCAGGTTTTCAACGTCACCTTACTCTCACTCAAAAAGACATTTGAAAAAAGATTGTATCACCATATTTCGGTTTCAGTTTGCGTCTGGAATGTGCTGTGGTATACCCCTGCTCGGCTGCCGTTTTTAGAAGCGGCTGAAGCTGTGGCTGCTTGATTACTACAGTTCCTGGTGCTGCTGCTGCAGACAGTTCCCATCAGGCTTAATGTTTCTTCAAATACGAACGTCGTTTCAGTTCAGACATTTCCATTCGGGAACCAAATCCAACCAATCAGCGTAGTATCTTGAGATGGAGATAGGAAATGTGCGATACCGATAAAGCAGGGGTAAAATCTTCACGGCAGCAGAAAAACAGATTACGAGGTGTCTATATGTATACTATTCTATTAAGAACTTAATATGGACATGATACCACGGCTTCACCATCTCAATGTCCAGCGCCCGCAAAAATAGTACAGAACGAGCACTCGAACCAGAACTTAATGTGGACATGATACCATGGCTTCACCATCCCCATGTCCAGCGCCCGCAAAAAATAGTGCAGAATGAGCACTCAAACCTCCAGAAATTTGAGGCTAGCCATCACATACGTACTTTAGTATATACATATAAACAAAATATATATTTGTAGTGTATACGCTGCTCCCCTGCCTCGTGCCAACTAAGATCACATACCTAGTGAGAGATGATGAAGCAAAGACAGCAAGAGATTTCTTTCTTTTTTTTCTATGATATCATTGTGTGTGCTTTATTAAAAAAACAAAAAAGAAAGCAAGGGAGCTCACAATTCTTGTGCTTCTGCACACACACTCTGGGGCCCAGGAGGCGTTTTCCTGAGGGTCGTCGGCCTGCAGGCCTATGGGCCGTAACTATCGAGGCAACGTTTGGTTGGTAATTCACCCAGTGCAAAACACGTGGGAAACGCCGCTCCGAAAAAGAAGAAACAGCAATTGTTCGCTGCGGCTTGCTGCGGCTGCAATCCGGCTGCGGCTGCGGCTTCTACAGTATTTTTCTCTCTATGGATTGCAGCTGCAGCAATCCAAACAGCTGCAACAGTGTCGGCTTGTAGCCAGCCGAACACGCCCACTGTACTACCTCACAACCTGTAGTATAGTGCCCCACTGTACAGTTCCTCTTCACCACCACCCCGCCGGTTTGATGGAGACGGAAGTGACAGGACCCCAAGGGCAGACGTGCTAGCAACTAGGGATGTTCCTAAAACATCCGAATTGTATCACAAATCTAATATTTTAATATAGATATACATATAATTTAAAGCTAATTTTTGGCAATATTATTAAGAATATTATGAAGTATTTAAATAAATTTTTATATAATTTTTATGTATATTATTTTCTCCCTACAACAAAAAAGGTGAAAAAACATCCAAATCCGTATTCGAATAGACATCCGAAGTTTATATCAATTATTTAAAAATATATAGAATGAATTTAATGTTTATTTTTTGTGAAGATTAATAGCCTCAATTCTAAAAACAAGAATATAAATTTACATAGCAAATTCTATATGTTATTTGTTCATAATCGAAGAAAGAAGACCAAAAATTTGACATCCGAATAAATATCTGGATCCATCCCTACTAGCAACGACTGACCTTTTGACGCATAGATAATTTAGGCTATCCACAATCAGATCTTTTAAAAAATATTTTATCCTTATCAACAAGATTTTCTACTCTATACCATGAACTATCGCAATGATATTTACTCTATACCAACAATCATATATTATATTATTTTCCCACAGCCGCACCAGCTCGCGCACTGTGCCAGTCGCATGGAACGTACGTTTATGGTAGACTTTAGAGCACTTCGCTCCAGCAATTTTTTAACTTTATATTTAACCCTACATTGGTGTACTCTTTAGAGTACCTCATTGTAGATACCTGGGCTGGGTGTGTCATCTAGTACCAGAGCTAGAGTCTATTTTAAAAAGGTGGGAATGATGATGACATCCTTTACTTTACCCGTTGGCAAAGACACAATTGACCCAGTTGGCTCAATTGTAGTCGGACGACGACCGTGTGAGCCTTAGAATTATCCCACCCCGCTTAACTTGGGAGCAGGAAGCCACCTAAAAAGGGAGAGCCAACCTTCCCCCGTCGGACTAGGCTTTTAGGGCGATTGTGCCTTTCCCTAAGTTAGATGTGCTTAATGAACTGTTGAATTACGGACAACCCTAATTTGTTGGGCCACGGCCAACCCCACCTGGGCTAGGTGTATCAAGTTGTTTACAGAAAGCTTATCTAATTGTCATCTAGATAAGGATGGAGATTGGCCTAAAACAACCCCTCCTAAAAGCAAGAAGATCTATAACTGTCTATATATGTTAACTCCCTTATAGATCGGTATATGTTATTGTTATAAAGATATTGTCCTTATCATGAATCATCATCTTCTCTTATCTGTTCATGCATGCTAATATGGTTCACGCATGTGGTCCGTGTCCGAGTCCGAGTCTAAGTCCCTCGGCCAATTCTGAGTCTGAGTTCCCTAGATCGAGTCTGAGTTAGTCAGACCCATAAGCCAGTGTCTTCATTGTTAGAGTGTCTTGGGTACCCCTGGTATATATCACTAACACTCTAGAATATATAAGGTGGGGTAGGAATCCCTAGATCGGTTCATAACAATACTCATGAACCCCTTTTAGTCTCGAGCATATCAGATAAAAGACATACTTCAAACTAGATGTAGGACACCACATGCTTGAACTAGTATAAATATGTGTTGGTCACTTGTTTTTGGTCCCTAAAAGAAATAAAAAAATAAGGCAACACAATTAAAGTAATGGCCCCTTCTCCCCATAGTTAACTCTTCACGAAGAGGTAAATTAAAAGGAGAAGTTCAAAGATATAAATAATGAATGGAGAAATCAATGTGTAGAAATATATAAAATAACTCATCTTAAATATGTTGCTCTTATTTTCTTTAAATTGAAAATCACTACAATGATACCTTGAAGGTTCAAACAACAGTTCGAAGGCAGGAATCAATATAGCTTCGGATGTGGAGTAGAGCGACAATACACAAATACTTGAGTTGTCGTCCCTATGGATGGGAACTGTTCACCTATTTATATCTTCTTGTGGGGTTGGCATCCAGTCAGCAATGAAATCTGCTAATGCTTGATATTCTATAGATGAGCGGTGTGCGAAGTCAATGGCAAATTCATTAAGTTCAGCAGCCTATTTTCCAACCCAACCTATAGCTTCTCTATTTCTTATTATATCTTTCAATGATTGAGACAAAGGTACAATGGTATTGTATGACTGAAAATAATGATGAAGCTTTCTAGAAGCCATTAAGACTGCATATAACACCTTCTCCATCTCTAAGTAATTTCTTTTAGATGGCCCAAGCACTTCTCAGATGAAGTATATTGGCATATATTTTTTGCACACCTCCTCTAGCTTCTCCTAGACCAAGTCTGCACTTACAGTGGAATGAGCGACAGAAACATATACCAATAGAAGAGCCCCTTGCGAAGGTGGGGAAAGGGTTGTTTGCTCGATCAGATACTACTTGCATTCTTAGAATGCTTGTTGTTGAGCTGACCCCCATTGGATACTTCGTCTGACTTCAATACTTTAAAGAATGGTAAGCTTCATTTTGCAGATCTTGAGGTAAATCTATTTAAGGATGCAAGCTTACCTGCCAACTGTTGAACATTTTCTTGACTTTTTTGGCCATTCGAAGTTATCTTCTATCTTATGAGGATTTGTCTCAATTGCCTTCATTGAAACAAGCAACCGAGGAATTTTCCCTTCTTTAGTCTAAATACACATTTCTCCAAGTTAAGCTTCAGACTAGCCCTTTGGAAGTTTGCAAATGTTTCTTATAAATTTGAAATGTGGTCTTCTTGTTTGATGCTTCTTACAACAATATAGTCCACATATGTTATAGGACATTTTTTACCAATTTGACTACTTAACACTTGAAAGCCGCCTAGACTGGGGGGTGAATAGTCAAAAATATAAAATTTATAACTTTAAACACAAACTTCAACCTCGGGTTGGCATTAGAATGAATATAAAGACAATCAGATTGAGGGAGAGGTGTTTTCTTGCTAGAGTTGCTCAATTGATTGCGGAATTAATTTGGGAGCAACTCAAATTGATATGGAATCAATCACAAGCAAGAGAACAGAGAGAGGGGAGACAAAGAAGCAGATTGCTAAGTAAAGACCAATGCAAGAAGACGACAATTTGTTTCTCAAGGTTTGGCTCCAAAGAATCTACGTCCCATTGAGGAGTCCACTAAGGACGAGTCTTTTTCAACCATTTCCCTCTCTCAAACGGTCATAGAGACCAATCAACTTTTCTTCTCTTTACCGGGGATACCAAGTCCTACAAGGACCTCCACACAAAGAAATTGAGTCGCTTGCTTAGCTTTACAACTTGTAAGAATGGTGGTGAGAGTGAGAATGAAAACCCAAATCAAGAGCACAAAAGATTGCAACACTCAGGAACACAAGAACTATGTCTCTCTTCACTCAAATCGATTAAATGCGCACTTGTGTGGCTTTAAATGCATATGTGTTGTTGCACTTGATGTATGGTTGTTTGGTGTACCACTTGTGTCTTCAATGTGCGGATTGGGAGTGTATTTATTGCCCCAACTGCCCCACATAGCTGTTGGAATTGAGTAGAGAAAATTGCACTTTTCTGCATCACACCGGACCTTGCACAGTACTAGTCCGGTGGCGCACCGAACCCCTGTCACACTGTTCCACCAGTCTAAGTCATAGAACTTGGTTGTTTTTAAATTCTTCAACTCATATTCCTTCTCTAGCTCAAATTGGCTCTAAAATGGTGTTTCATTGAAACTAATCTATCCAACCTCTATAGATGAATCAAATATGTTTGCAGGGGTATTTAGAACTTATCCAAACTATAAGACTATTGCTAGTTCATCTATTCCAAGTTTTACCCCTTTTAGGATGGAGTTGAGGTAATTCTGACTTAGAAACTAAACTAATGGGCTTATGAACCTGTGAATCAAAGACTACTCGAACTAGTTCGTCCAAATGGTTGTGATGGTCATCAAGAACCAAAATCAACATGGAAAGTGGTTTAAGGCCATTTTCCTTTCAATCTCCCCCTTTTGGTGATTGATGTCAACACATACCAAAGCAAATATGAAGTATGCGAATGTAACTAGTTTGCAATTTGGTCAAGTGTTCATAAGCTACTTAAATGAAAGCAGTTCTAAGTGAATATGAGTGCTTTAGATATGATTAACATTTTGGACCACATTTGCACCACTTGCATTGATTTTACAATTTTTTGATAAAATCTTTTCAAAGACATTTGCATTTGGCCTAAAGTATAAGAATGAAATGTGTAGAAGCATTTCTAGGTTTTGAAGAATTCTCCCCGTTTTCAAATGCTTTTTTGTCAAAATAAAAGCCCCCCCTAAATAACACATCCCCCTTGGCATAAACATGTTTTGCTACTCTTAGCTATCAAGAGGGTTTTCACAAATGAAACAGTACCAATTTAGAAGATTAAAAAGTTTTGAAAAAAAGGGTGGTGGTGTGGTCCTTTTGCTTTGGCCAAGTAATTTCTCCCCCTTTCGGTATTAAGCACCCAAAAGGAAGAAATCTAGAGGCCTTTACAAGAAAGGTATGGAATTAAGTACATGAGTTGGGAAAAGAGTGTTCACACCAAACGAATATGTGTAACACCCTAAATCTGGGGGTATAAATTTTTTTCTCTAGTACCTACCAAATTCAGGTGTTACCTCTCTTCTCCTCTCTATAGTTTCCTTTTTCCCTTCCTTTTAGTAGAGGGTTGGTTATTTTATTTGGAAATGTATAGTAGATCAAACCCTAAGGGGATATGATTTGTTGCATCATGCTGAACATAAACTTTGGTCTTTGTTTGATGCATTTGCTAGAAATGTTCAAATTTGAATTGTGGCTTGGTTGAATTTGAATTCAAAAGAGAAAATAAAAAAAGAAAACAAATTAGAAATTTAGAAGAAAAAGGAAAAACCTAAAGCAGCCCACAACCCCGTCTGCTCGGCCTTTCGGCCCATTAGGCCCAGCTCGCCCCGCGCCCGCACGCTCTCCCCCGCTCCTTGCCCGGTGGGACCAGCCTGTCGGCGCCGAACCCTTCACCTCCGCATGCTCCCCGCACTCTGCGCCGTGGGCCCGCCTAGTCAGCGCGCACCGCTCGCTCTCCCGCGCTGCCCGCTGACGCCCCAGTCCCGCCTGTCAGTCCCGTCTCCCTCCCCGCAACCGCCACGCCCGCACCCACGTTGCGTGCTCCGCGTGTACAAACCGCCGCCCACACCCCCACGACCCGTCCCACGCGCGTCACCTGGGCCTCAAGGTAGAGACCCTGGACCCCTAGCACACCCCCGCCTCCCATTCACTCTCTCCCTACCCCTTTCATTCCCACCCAGCTTGCAGCGCTGCCGCTGCCATCGCGATGTCGTTCCGCCGGTGGCGTTGAAGCCTCATCGCGCCCGGTTCCTCGGTGACCTCCGCCTTGGCATCCACAACTCGAGACGCACCTCAATTCACTTTCTCTCCCTCTGGTTCCCTCTGCCCATGCTCACCGAACTTCTTTCGCGCAGCCGCAACACCGCCGCCGCTAACCCGAGCCCTCACCGTGCCTCTATCGCCGTTCAAGGGTCCCGAAGACTTCCCTCGAGGTAACCAACCTCCACTACCCTCTATTTCCCCCTTCCCCGCTCTTGATTGCACGCGATTTCTCACCGGAGTGAGGTCGCGCCACCACCGAGCCGCCTCGCCGTGGACCGCCGCCCTCCGTGCCTCTGCATCGGTGTCGTGCCCACGCTCGTGCTCGTCACACTTGCCCTGACCTCCCTAAGCCCTTTCCGTTGCCCTGGGGCCCCCAATGTGCCCGCACCCTCGTCTCCGGCGAGTCTCCTCCACGGGCATGGGCGGCACTGCCGCTGGCGGCCAGGGAAAGCCGACCAGAGCTAAACGTCTGATCCCAGGTGTTCCATCTTGGATCGGATGGCCCTGCCTCAAATTGATCGAACCCAATCCCGACTGCCCACTTAAGATCCAACCCCCTAGATTTCCCCCATACCTCGCGCCCCTAGCGCTAGGCCCGGCCAGTCAGCCTCGCCTGCTAACCCTAGGCCGCTGAGTGCCCTGACCTGCCTGTCAGTCGCGCGCACGTCCGCAGGATCTGTTCTCGGTCGTTGATCTTGTGGTCGAACCGCCCGAATTATTCCAGCTTAAGTGCCCAAGTCGCACCCTTAAGGGCAGCAACACACTTAAACAGGAATAACCCGTCAGTCCCTCAGATCTAGTCCGATAAAAGCCACTAATCCAGGATCGAATACCATTAGCTCACACGAAGGTGAGGCACAGAGAAATACAATAAAACATAATACCACAAATTTACTAAGTATCATTAGTGATTACATTATCGGAGTTTCAGAAATAATAACCATAAATTTTAATGCAGCGGAAATAACTAACGGAGAAAACCGAGAAACATGGCAAAGCCTGGCCACGCTACTCTTCCTGGTCCTCTCCTGCGGAAGCAGTAACCCACTCGACCGTCTATCCCGGTGGCAGGGATGGAGGCCAAGTCACACCAGCAACCAATCAAGGAGGTACCTACAAAAATTATGCCACAAGCAAGGCTGAGTATACTAATACTCAGCTAGACTTACCCGGTGTGAGGAGTCTACTCCTCTACCTCTAGACATGCAGCTCTTTGGCTGAGGGGTTTGGTTGCCAAAAGCACTAGCTGAGTCTAAAAATCAAGTTTTAGCTTTGTCAAGTTTAAGTGTGACTCTCTTAAGACTAAATGTGTACTATCTACTCATTCATGGTATTAAACATATTTAGCAATCAACATCTTTTGCCAGTCAATTCATTTCCACTTATTACTCAATGCAGTACAATGGATCAAGCAGACTCATTAGCTGCGAGAAGCAGACGATTCGAATCGAGTTTTTATCCTTGCAAGGTAAACCTAAACACACGACATGTAGGGGCACTCCGTCCCCCCACACATCAACCGTCCCCATCGATTCCCTGGCAACAGATCAGGGCTCACCGCCTTGGCGTACAATGCCTCACTGACCCCGACTGCCGTCGTGCAGTGACCGCACTTGTACCCACCATAACCGGAATGGGAGACCACGTCTCAGGTCGCGTGAGGGGTAAATTCTGCGGGCAGGTTCACTCAGGTACTAGGCTTACCGATTTACCATATTTCTCAGTATGTGTTTAGTACGTTCAAACGCTTGACACATGGTACCACACCTTAATCCTTATTCCAATTTCCGTCTCGTAGACAACGCATCCCCATGGACCGTTGTCCACAGACCATCATCAGTACGATATATAAATGGATACAACCAAATCCTGACCTCGCGCGAGTGCTAGAAAAATCACTCAACTTCTACCGAGATCCCTAATTATTAAAGCCGCTACTCGACCTAGCATACTAGTATCCATCTCAAGGGAATCCTGAGTTCATGCAACTAGGGTTTCAGGCAACTCCTACACTTAAGTGCACAGTACAAGCCTACAAACATTAAGTGTAATAAAATAGCATATATAAACGGTTATGCATAAAACCGGGGCTTGCCTTTAATTTAACACTTAGGTAGTGTTTGCTGGGGGGGCACTCGCTTGGCGAGCATCTACTGGTTAAGTCCATTCTTCCTTGGGTCGTCCACCGACTGCATCTTGTGGGTGGCACCACATCACTTGCACGATCATCCTCTCTCGGTCCTAAATGAGATGCAAGATGCATATGGATGAATATAATGAAAGTAGCACAAAGTAGCACAAGATATACAAAGACACGGTGGCGAACTAAACATTAAATTGGAAGACACCGCAGACATCCACCTGTTAGCTTTACTTATCTACAAGTCGTCGGGCATACGTAGTTACTACCACTGGAAAGATGACGACGCTTACTTTACTTAACCAATACAAACATTTTGGATATTTACGCAACGCAATACTACATCACAATTTACTAGAGAAAGAAACTTATAAAAACATGACACATATGTTATCTCAAGCTTAGCCATGGTAATTCTATATGAATTTAGTGCTAACCAACCATTTTTAGCTAAAAGGGTGAACTAACAATTAATTGGTCACATGCAGATTTTTAGGACAGCAGCACAACAGTTACTAGTTTTAATCATATCTCTTCAAATATTAATCCAAAAATAGCAAACTAAGATTTTCTGGAAAGCTTAAAAAGTGCTCTACAACTTTGGTATTGTCATTACAACATGATTCAGCACATAGCAAGGTCAAAACGTGCTAATACAACAACGCTATCCAGAATTGGACAGATTCAGACTTGCAACTTCAAAAATTCACAACTGAAGATTCAGACATCCAAACAAAGTGATTTTAGACTTTCTGGAAAGCTAATTAAATGTTCTACAAATTATTTATAAACATCTCAAGGTGATTCCATATTTAACTAAGGATAAAAGACACTAGAAGACCTTGCTGTCCAGAATTGGACAGATTCAGTCTTCAGACTTTAAACATTCATAACTAAATCTTCAGACCACCAAAAAGAGTGATCCAAGACTTTTTGGAAAGCTCAGCAAAATCACTACATAACTTTTATAATCACCAAGAAGTGATTCTATGTTGAACTGAATCAAACAATTCAGTTTTCGAAATCTGTTCTGTCAGTGGACAGAACACAACAACCAAGTTGTAAAATTCATAACTCTTAAACTATCAGGCCTGTTGTTATGAAATTTTAACACAAGCAAGATAAGAAAAGCACCTACAACTTTATTATAATGACCATGAACAGATTGTAACATTAACTTAAACAAACAGTGCAGTTTCTGAAATCTGTACAGAAAGTGGACAGATCCAGTTACTAAATTTGTGAACAGCATAACTCCTAAACTGTCAGACCTATGGCTGTCAAATTTTAACACCAGCAAGATAATAAAGTTATCTACCACTTTTCTATAGCACATATCTACAGAAAACATGATTTAGTTCCTCAAACCTACAGCTCGACGAAAACAGTACGTGCAGCCCAAAACAGCAACTAATAAATTCAGCTTCTAATTACTTCAAGAATTGTTGCGTTCTAGAGACTTGAATTATTTTAACACTTTACCATTTGTTGGAGTTAAAATAATCAAGTGAGAACCAACAAGACAACTTACCAATTTTTATCCGAGTTATTTTGTACGCTAGAATCACCACACAATTAACAAACACATCCACCACAATAATCGGACCCGATACATATACATGTATCGATGCGCCCTTCACACACTAATTTGCATTTTAAATTTAGACATCACATGAACACTACTACTTTTCATCCACGACCGTGATCATACACATTTAGACCACAACAAGCAATTCACCATGATTACGAGCTTAACCAAGTCATCTAACAATTCAGCTAACTAGAGCAACGACACAGCCCGCTAGACAACATACTCATCGGCTTGTCTATTATTATCACAATTCGAGACACAACATATATATAACAATCACTTAACACAATCAACTCCTACCTAACATGAGTTGGCTAATGACGTGACTATTTCCCAATTACCATCACACACCACCTTTCGCCATTTTTGGATAACCGGCACGACACACAGCTATTGTAATACATCTCAAGTTCATTCAACCCATCAGTGGAGCACTAGCATATTTCAGAAAATTTCCTGAGACTACGACGACAAGGCATCGAGCCTATCATGCACATAAAAGCATCACAAGTATATTTACGGAACCTATCGGTTAACCTGATCGACACACTAGACATGTTCTTCGCCCTTCAAAATTTATCGCACAACCAAAATCATCCCACTTGCTAATGACACCAACAATACCTACTGATATGTTATTCACATCACTAGCACAGTTACACGCCGCATACTAGTTTCTAACATAATCCTCATATAACTCGTAATCCAAACTACTCACCAACAATAAATCACGCACGACAGATTCCGCCTTAACTGGTTAATTTATTTGGAGCACCGCCTAGCGTACCACTAGTACCCCGCATTTTGACTTTTCTTATAAACATAGAGGAAGCGATGACTACTTCGGCATGTCACCACCTCTTTATTTAAGCAAATACAATTTCCACCTACAACGACTGAACATCCCCATCGAGCACACCTTATTTTACTATGTCTCGCATACAACCATATTGTGGCGTGCACTCGAGACACTACCGATGAACTTAACGCAATTACCACTACAATGCACTTCGATATACACGTTCGACATCACGGTGCTTCGACAACCCACATTTCTAATCTACTTATCACATCCAACCAACACCACATGCCCACTGCACTCTTATGACCAATTTTTAGCGCAAATATTTATAACAACTATCGACTAGACGAGTGAACCACCAAACTGATTATTTGCACATCTCATCTTCAAGCAACAACATGTCGCATAACTTATATTTTCAATCTACTCTAACCTACACCAACGATGAATACATAAAATATAATTATCTTAGACTAACTCATTAGCCGACTACGGAAGTCACCGAGCATGCTTTAGGCTTTATTTAAATTTACCACGCGAACACAATATTTTACGACGAAGCATTTTAACAATCAATTAATACATCTGCGACCAATTCCTATGACGTACAAAATAACTATCGCAACCACACATATTCAACATTAATATACACCATATTTGTATGCATGCCATCAATCAAAACACATCAATAGCAAATCATAAGTCTATCAACCTGTCAAACTCGGATCCGGGTTGCACATGCGTCCACGGTTTAGGGGCTTCACCGAAACAGGCATCGCGCGCGGCTCCGCGGCAACGTCTAGCTGCGATTAACATCACTCAGTGGTTCAACAGTTTTACCGCGCACACAAAAAAAATGACAGCAGCAAGGGCAGCGAGGAATCTCACCGAGGACTTACGACGTCACGGATGGGGCTGCGCAGCGCAATACTTCCCACGGGCATATTGTCGAACACCCACGGCGCATCGATGTTGTGGGGCTACGGGGAAAACTTTGTTGTGAGGTGCTGCACTGCCGGGAGAGGGAAATAGGGCTGGAGGTTGAAGACGACGGAGAAACGCTGCTCACAGGGGGAAACGCCATGGGAGAGAGAGGTGGACGAGCTGCTGCTCGCCATGGAGGAGAGAGGCAGCGCCATGGCTGCTGCTGCGCGCAGGGAGTAGAGGGAGGTGCCTGCTGGCTTGAGGAAGAAGAAGGGGAGGAGGGCGCCATGGATCAGAGCTCGCCCACGCCATGGACAGTAGGGGGAAACGCTGGGGGAAAATGGAGGGGCGCTGGCTTCTTGCTGCTGGAGGAAGAAGGAGCAGGGGATGCCATGGCTGGCCGAGGGGAGGAGCTCGCGCCCATGGAGCAGGGGAGGGAGCAGGCTTGGGCGCCATGGAGAGGAGCACGGCTCCCTGCTGCTGCCGTGGGGAGGAGAGGACAGGGCTGCTGCTGCACGAGGGAGGACGAAGCTGAGCTCCCTGCTGCAACCGCGAGGAAGAAGAGATAGGGAAGAAGGAAGCTGTGCGTGAGAGGAGAAAGGAGAAGAGAGTGGCGGCTGGAAATTTTTGAGGGGTGGGAGTGGAAAATTTCCAAGTGAGCACCCCTATTTATAGAAGCAACCCTAGGGTTAGGGTTCTTTAGTGGGTCTAGTGGGCTGGGCTGGATGTTGGGGACTTGTTCTCAAATACTTTGAATCAAGAACAAGACAACACAAAATGTTAAATATCAAAAGGTCCTTCGTCCTTCAAATCATTATTTCCTTTCGGACATAGTGAATTTAGGACGAAGGTCATGAAGGTCATACCTTCATGATCATGATAAAAAATGGAAAACATTCAAACAAAATAAAGAAAGTGACACAATTATTGTAAATATTATTATTAATCTATTTCTTCTTTTTATTACTTATTTGAACAAGAATAAATTACAAGTATACCTTCGGTTTGAAGGAGAAGAGTACAGGCGTGACGCAAAAGTGAATGCCCAGTCAGCGTGAACAGTACGGGGATACTGTTCACCTATTTATAGGCACGGGTCGCAGCCCATGCAAACTTACATTAATACCCTTTACATTTAACAATAATTCTATGATAATTCTTTGAGGTCTAATCTGGTTTTTCATCTTTAAGTCGGTTTCCTTTTCCGCCGCTATCCCGAAGCTCTTCTACACACAGCTTCGGCTTTGCGCCAACCTTCGTGTTCTTTGTGCTTCTTCATACCGTGGCTCTGATCCGAGTCCGAAGATACCTGTTAATGCACTTTACTCCAGAAACATTGTTAAATCATGTTTTTGAGGTCCTTCGGAAGCCGAAGGCCCCCAACAGTAGCCCCTCGTAATATTAATTTGTTAGAATGATAAATTCAGATTGCGAAATGGACGAAGGTCATGAGCCTACGAAGATATGGTTGCTTCATAGCTCATTAGGAATTGCTTCGGGTCTGTGTGACCGTCATACATGGGGAGCTGGGGTGGCTTGTAAGACTGTGGCCATGGTGTAGCCTGCAATTCTGTTGAGAGAGGAGAAGCATCATCAAAAGCAAAGTTTCCATGATGGAAATCTTCATACCAGTCATCCTCATTGTGGAAGCCTTCCTGATGAAGCTCTCTGCGTGGAGGCCTTCGGCTCTGATCATCTTGAACAAGATGACGCATCTCTTCAGAAGCTTCGTCTATCTGTCTCTGAAGATCAGCTAGACGAGCCATCTTCTCCTTCTTGCGTTGCACCTGTTGCTGAAGGATCTCTAGGTTTTGGATCTCCTGATCCAGGTCATCCTCTGGAGGTGTTGGACTAACAGCCTTCCTCTTCTGGCTTCGGGCCTCTCTAAGAGAAAGGACATCCTGATTGGGATCCAGCGGCTGTAAAGTACCAACCCCTGTCGCTGAAGCTTTTTTCGGCGGCATGACGAAGGTAATGCTTGCCGAAAGTGTTCAAGACTCAAAAAATGGAAGTGAGTTCACCGGAGGTGGGCGCCAATGTTGGGGACTTGTTCTCAAATACTTTGAATCAAGAACAAGGCAACACAAAATGTTAAATATCAAAAGGTCCTTCGTCCTTCAAATCATTATTTCCTTTCGGACATAGTGAATTTAGGACGAAGGTCATGAAGGTCATACCTTCATGATCATGATAAAAAATGGAAAACATTCAAACAAAATAAAGAAAGTGACACAATTATTGTAAATATTATTATTAATCTATTTCTTCTTTTTATTACTTATTTGAACAAGAATAAATTACAAGTATACCTTCGGTTTGAAGGAGAAGAGTACAGGCGTGACGCAAAAGTGAATGCCAAGTCAGCGTGAACAGTACGGGGATACTGTTCACCTATTTATAGGCACGGGTCGCAGCCCATGCAAAATTACATTAATACCCTTTACATTTAACAATAATTCTATGATAATTCTTCGAGGTCTAATCTGGTTTTTCATCTTTAAGTCGGTTTCCTTTTCCGCCGCTATCCCGAAGCTCTTCTACACATAGCTTCGGCTTTGCGCCAACCTTCGTGTTCTTTGTGCTTCTTCATACCGTGGCTCTGATCCGAGTCCGAAGATACCTGTTAATGCACTTTACTCTAGAAACATTGTTAAATCATGTTTTTGAGGTCCTTCGGAAGCCGAAGGCCCCCAACACTGGATTTGGCCCAAACACGTACTCGGGCCACGCTAATTTATTTTCTCGAATAAAAATGCTCCCGCGGAATCCGTTTGTACGCAAAACAGCGTGAACTAGAGTTCGGACGAGCGGACGGTTGCGTGATTAACTCGGCCGAGAGTCTAATTTGATTTCGCTCGAAAATAATTACCCACGCATGGTTCGAAAATAAATTGCCTCGGGATACGACCGGCTTGCGGATTTTTAGTCAGAGAAGGTGAATCGTGGCATTTTAAAATCGCTGTCGATACAGGGTTTTGAGTTCGGTTCGAACATGAGATATTTAGCCGAGTCGGATAAAATTGATTAGAGGACGACACATCGAGTATTCCGTCCGAGAGTACGGACTCGGATAAAATAGTCAGACATAGATCAACGTTCGAGGAATTAACTCGGGCTCAGACCAAATAACAGCCGTCGAGAGTTTGATTTAATGAGCTTCAGATGAGATTTATAAATCGAGATTGATTATCGAGTTTCGCATTCGTGTCAAGAAACAAAAGTTTTAACAGGCTCCAAATTCGGCCATTTCTCGCGATCGAATAACTTCGAATTCGGTGAATTGTGAATGGATAGTCTGGATAATCAGAGACATACGCGAGCGAGAAATAGAAATTTTCACTGAGCATCCGAGATTAGGATAATTCTTCCGACATAACCCGAAATAGACACCTGGGGTGTCATAGATCTGAGATCTAATGGCCGAGGACACCGGGTACCCCTTCACCTGGTCATTTTGTTAAAGAAACCCCCAGCTTCTCAGTAATCAACCCGTTGTCCTGGTTTCTTTCGCCTCAGCCCCTAGTTTCTTGCAGAGAGACCCCTGGACTTTTATTTAATCATAAGAATGTATTTAAAATAGGGGATTTTAATTATAAAACTTCCAAAATTCATAACTTTGGCATATGAACTCCAAGTTGGATGGTTCAAATTGCAAAATGTTCTTTATGTTATTTTCTATCTATTTAAATTTTGTTCATCCACTATTTTCATGTCTCAATTTTATAGTTGGTCTCTATGTTAGAGTTGAGGCTATAGAAACTTTATTAGGGATAAAATAAAGATAGGAGCCCTAATGAATGTCCAAGTACTTAACTTTATATGCCCAACTCTAGTTAATGTGTACTCCAAGTACTTAACTTTATATGCCCTTAGCTGATTAACTTGAGGAACTTGAGGTGTAGTCGGCTTCGCCGCCATTACTGCCAATGGGGTCCGGGCGCAGTACTTGCTCTGCCAAGGCTAGGTGCTGAGGTTCATTCGGTTTGCTTTTTGTTAGTCACCCCTCCTGTAGGGGAGGTACTATGTTTATCAAACTGGAGAAACCTAACAGGTGGCTATGACCTCTAGGGAATCTTTGTAAAGGCTATGTAGTGAATCCCTGGCCATTCAGCTCGGTAGTGAAGATCGGGTCTGTACAACCCAGGCTGGGAAGGGATCATGACTCTTGGGTAAAGTTTGCAACCTCTGCAGAGAGTTAGAAACTGGTATATCAACCATGCTCACGGTTATGAGTAGCCTTGGGAGCTCCTTTGATTAGAGTTACTCTCGATATCTTTATGATGATGTTTAATGATGAGGGTTATAACTATGGATTCTGGTATTTCCTCTTGGAGGATGTACTTTTTGGGTTAATGTAACACCCCAGGTGTTACTCAAGGCCTTTACTCAACACATACACCTGTGACCTATTATCACATGTGTTTTAGTTTGAGAAAGAGACACCAAACTTGAGGAGCAAGGTCTTAACCAAGTGTTGATCATCTTAGAAGTCATATCCTAGCCCTTTCATGCACCTCCAATTGGGAAAAATGCTCAAATCCTAGGACTACCCTCCTTAAGCCATTAGAGCACCAAGAAAGGATTAATGGTAGAACTATATAAATCACAAGATCATGACTTGGCCCATTCACAAAAGTTGTAGCATATTTAAATACTTACAAGAAATAATAAGGAGGTTTTCCCAAAACGGTCCCACAAAATCCCCAAAATGATCACTCAAGTGGGAAGCACAAAAGAAAAATCACTTTTTTTCTCTAAGTCTATTTTCAGCCCTCTTCTAAAGATCACATGTGTTCACTTAGTTGCAAACTCCAAATTCACATGGTCCAATTGACAAAGTGGCACCAAAATACCCTAGGCACACTCTGGTAAAGTTTGAACTCAAACCAAAACTGTTTGACATGAATTGACATGGGTTTTGTCTCGGGCTGAACAGTCCAGACAGACCTGACTTTGCACCACAATATCTTCCAACCCAGACCATATCTTCACTTGGAACTCACACAAGAAAGAGAGCCCTTGGCATAGTGAAGAGACTCTACACAAGATTTTTGGCAAGATATGCACGTTTGGTCGACCAGCAGGCGTTTGAACAAGGACAGAAACAAACCTCCACGTGTTCGACCTCTTCTGGCGCGCCAAAGCACACCCAGGCGCTCGGCCCCGCACGACCGCGCCAAGCGACGCCCGACCTCAAGCCCTCGCCCGCGCCCGCACCTATAAAGCAACCCAAGGCTGCGACCGTACTCCCCCACATGCCCTCAGCTCCGCCCGAGCCCGAGTTCGCCGGAGTTTTCCTTGAGCACGACGCACCATCGGCCGCCCGAGCCCGCCCACCATGGACCGGCCACTCTGGCCCACCTCCACCCGATACAGCTCCACGACTAGCTTCCCTAGAGCCCCGTAGAGCTTCCCGAGCCCTTAAACCGAACGCTACTTCACCGAAGGCACCGGATCGCCATCGCCAGACTCCAGTCGACCGCCGCCACGCGTGGACCGAACTACACGGTGAGCCATTTACAAATTCCTTGCACCCACGACACCACTAACTTCCCGTGAAGCTCCCCGAGCACTTTGATTTAACTCTACCGCCATGAGCAGGCCGGAGCACGCACCGCCGACGAGCCCGACCGCCTGCGCACGCGGCCGGCCCACCTCTGGTCACCACCGCCGACGACCCGCACCTCGACGTGACCGCCAGAGACCACCGGACCTCGCCCGACCCTTCGCCGGACCTTTACCATCACCGGTAAGCCGCACCACCGATTTTCCTCCTCGATTACTGTTTCGGTGAGGGAGGAGTGCGGGTTAGAGAGGGGAAAAGGCTAGGGGGTTAAGTGTTAAGTCAGTGACTCATATGAATAGTTCCCCAGGGGCACGGTTTAAATGAATCGGTTAAGAATAAGCCCAAGGACCCCGATGCAAAGTCGTATTCCTTTAAACTTTTAGGTTTATTCTTTTCAAATGAGCAGGGAACTTGAAAAATTCATAACTTGAGTTATATTCAACCAAATTTGGTCAAACAAATTTTGCTAGGACCTACATATTATAAACTGTCAAGCAAAAATAATAAACATCATGGTTTCTGCAATACTTTCTAGAGTTTTGATTTAAATAAGAAAACTACCCAAAACTTAATAACAAAAGGAAAAATAGAAAGGCTTTTAGACTAGGGATGAGAAAAATTTGAGACATACTTAACCAGTAGTTACACTGTTTAAAAATATAAAACACCCCAGTATACTAGGTTAAGGAAGGTTTATCCACTAAAACTTCTGTTTGCCCAAACTTTAGGAAAATGAAAAGGGGGATTGAAAATGGAAACCAGAGAGCAACCACATTTTTCCTGACCTGCCTAGGTGATGTAGTTCATAAGAAAAAATTGTTGAACCCTAGTCCAGTAAAAAGAAATTGCACCACCATTTATTTAATGAAAACAGAGAGAACTTTGAAAAGTCATAGGAAAATAATCCTATGGAGAAAACACCCCAACCTTAGGAATGACTACTCTTATGCTAATAAGAATCTAGAAAAAATACAAGTTTTGTTGTTTGACATTTTTCAAATAGCAAGTTAGTTATAAGTGTTTTTTGGCATTAAACTTTAGAAAATCACAATTAAATAACCACTAAGTAACCCTCTGTGATTTTTGGCACAGAAGCATGTTATTACACATAGATACCAGCAAAAATAACTCTTAATACAGAACCCCCACCTAGATAAGAGTTGTAGTGCAAAGTGACCCTCTGCCCTAACTTTTGTTATTTTTGTCCAGGGCTTATTCTATTTGTTTTTAACCTCAAATTTATAGGATAGACTACAGTTACCAATATTAACCCACAGTTAGTTTTACAGAATTTTTGGAAAATTTTAAATCACTGTGGTAGTTCAAACCCACCTTAAAAGCATAAGTAGAGAATGAAAAGGGAAATTGGTAGAGGAAATTAATGTTACCCTCACCACTCCGACAAAACCTCTCTAAGTACCCACTAAAACCTTTAAGGGATGATCTAAATCTTAATCCACTCAAAACCTAGACTGCTAAGTATAAATGAAAGGGAAATAGGCTTACACCTTTTCCTAATTGATTTTGGTGGTTGAATTGTCCAACACAAATAATTGGACTAACTAGTTTGCTCTAGATTATAAGTTTTATAGGTGCCAAAGGTTCACAACAAACCAATAAAAAAGACCAAGAAAGGGTTCAAACAAAGAGAGCAAAAGACAACCGAAGTGTGCCCTGGTCTGGCGCACCGGACTGTCCGGTGTGCCACCGGACTGTCCGGTGTGCCACCGGACTGTCCGGTGTGCCACCGGACAGTGTCCGGTGCACCAGGAAATTCCAGTCTGAACTTGCCACCTTCGAGAATTCTGGAAGCCGCTCCGCTATAATTCACCGGACTGTCCGGTGTAGCACCGGACTGTACGGTGTGCAAGCGGAGTAACGGCTACACAGCGCCAATGGTTGTCTGCAACGGTAGTTAATGCGCTATAGTGCGCGCAGAAGTCAGAGCAGAGCCAGAAGGCGCACCGGACAGTGAACAGTGACTGTCCGGTGCACCACCGGACTGTCCGGTGCACCACCGGACTGTCTGGTGGCCCAGATGTCAGAAGCTCCAACGGTTAGAATCCAACGGCCGGGTGACGTGGCTGGCGCACCGGACTGTCCGGTGCGCCATGCGAGAGCAGCCTCCACCAACGGCTCCTTTGGTGGTTGGGGCTATAAATACCCCCAACCACCCACCATTCATTGCATCCAAGTTTTCAGCCTTCACACCTCATACAAGAGCTATATCATTCAATACAAGACACAAACAAGAGATCAAATCCTCTCCCAAGTCCAAAGACAATTCCAATCAAATAGTGACTAGTGAGAGAGATACTTGTGTTCATTTGAGCTCTTGCACTTGGATTGCTTTTCTTCTTCCTTCTTTCTTGTGTTCAACTCAAATGTAACCAAGGCAAGAGACACCAATTGTGTGGTGGTCCTTGTGGGGACTTAGTGTCCCGTTTGATTGAGAAGAGAAGCTCACTCGGTCTAAGTGACCGTTTGAGAGAGGAAAAGTGTTGAAAGAGACCCGGTCTTTGTGACCACCTCAACGGGGAGTAAGTTTGCAAGAACCGAACCTCGGTCAAACAAATCACCATGTTATCCGCTCTTATTCGCTTGTGATTTGTTTTCACCCTCTCTTTCGGACTCACATTTAACTCTAACGCTAACCCGGCTTGTAGTGTGTGCTTAAGTTTATAAATTTCAGATTTGCCTATTTACCCCCCTCTAGGCGACTTTCAATTGGTATTAGAGCCAGGTTCTTCATTAGATCCTAACCACTCGAAGTGATGTCGGGAGCATCCACCAAGAGGGAGATCGGGACCGGCGACAAGTCCGCAAGCTCGGGGAGAACACACTCAAGGAAGTCCGCCCACAAGCACAAGGAGGAATCCTCTTCCTCCATCAAGTCCCAACGGAAGGATGACAAGAAGAAGAAGATGAAAAAGGTGGTCTACTATGAGACCGACTCTTCGTCACCCTCCACCTCTAGCTCGGAATCGGCATCCGCCACTTCTAAGCGCCATGAGCGCAAGAAGTATAGTAAGATGCCTCTTCGCTATCCTCGTATTTCAAAACACACTCCATTACTTTCCGTCCCATTAGGCAAACCACCTATGTTTGATGGTGAAGATTATTCTATGTGGAGTGATAAAATGAGACATCATCTAACCTCACTCCACAAAAGCATATGGGATATTGTTGAGTATGGAGCCCAGGTACCAAAGGAAGGGGACAAGGATTATGATTCGAAGGAGGTCGAACAAATCCAACACTTCAACTCCCAAGCCACTACTATACTCCTCGCCTCTCTAAGTCGAGAGGAGTATAATAAGGTGCAAGGGTTGAAGAGTGCCAAAGAAATTTGGGACGTGCTCAAGACCGCACACGAAGGAGATGAGGTGACCAAGATCACCAAGCGGGAAACGATCAAGGGGGAGCTCGGTCGATTCATGCTTCACCAAGGGGAGGAACCACAAGCCATGTACAACCGGCTCAAGACCTTGGTGAACCAAGTGCGCAACATCGAGAGCACCAAATGGTATGACCATGAAATGGTCAAGGTTATTCTTAGATCATTCGTTTTCCTTAACCCTACGCAAGTTCAATTAATTCTGGTGATCCTAGATATAAGCTAATGTCCCCCGAGGAAGTTATAGGAAAATTTGTGAGCTTTGAATTGATGATCAAAGGCTCCAAGAAGATCATCGAGCAAGGCGCCACCTCAACACCCGAGGTGCAACCCGTCGCCTTCAAGGAAACGGAGGAGAAGAAAGAAGACTCTACACCTAGTAGGGTCCCCATCGACACCTCCAAGCTCGACAATGAGGAGATGGCGCTCATCATCAAGAGCTTTCGCCAAATCCTCAAGCAAAGGAGGGGGAAAGACCACAAGTCCCGCTCCAAGAAAGTTTGCTACAAATGTGGTAAGCCCGGTCATTTTATCGCTAAATGCCCTTTGTCTAGTGATAGTGACAGGGATAACGACAAGAAGGAAAAGAGGAGAGAAAAGAAGAGGTACTACAAGAAGAAGGACGGCGATGCCCATGTTTGCCGGGAGTGGGACTCCGACGAGAGCTCCACCGACTCCTCCTCCGACGAGGACGCCGCAAACATCACCGTCACCAAAGGCATCCTCTTCCCCAACATCGGCCACAAGTGCCTCATGGCAAAGGACGACAAGAAGAAGAAGGTAAAATCTAGATCCTCCACTAAGTATGCAACATCTAGTGATGAGGCTAGCTCTAGTGATGATGAGGAAGACTTATTAACTCTTTTTGCCAACCTAAACATGCAACAAATGGAGAAATTAAATGAGTTAATTAGTGCTATTCATGAGAAGGATGAACTCTTGGACTCCCAAGAGGACTTCCTAATTAAAGAAAACAAAAAGCATGTTAAGGTTAAAAATGCTTATGCTCTAGAGGTAGAAAAATGTGAAAAATTATCTAGTGAGCTAAGCACTTGCCATGATGTTATTTCCAACCTTAGAAATGAAAATGCCAAATTAATTGCTAAGGTTGAGAAATCAAATGTTTGTAATGATTCAATTGACAATCTTAGAAATGATAATGCTAGTTCAATTGCTAAGATTGAAAAATTGAATGCCTCTCTTGCTAGCCTTAGAAATGAAAATGAAAATTAATTGCTAAGGCAAAGGAATTAAATGTTTGCAATGTTTCCATTTCCAATCTTAGAGATGAAAATGCCATATTACATGCTAAGATTGTTGAATTAAATTCTTGCAAACCCTCTACATCTACTGTTGAGCATGTTACCATTTGCACTAGATGTAGAGACATTAATGTTGATGCTATTCATGATCACCTAGCTTTAATTAAGAAACAAAATGATCACATAGCTCAACTTAGTGCTAAGATTGATGAGCATGACTTAGAAAATGAAAATTTTAAATTTGCTAGAAGCATGCTCTATAGTGGGAGACGCCCTGGCATTAAGGATGGCATTGGCTTCCAACAGGGAGACAATGTCAAGCTTAATGCCCCTCCTAAAAGATTATCTAACTTCGTTAAGGGCAAGGCTCCCATGACTCAGGATAACGAGGGTTACATTTTATACCCTGCCGGTTATCCCGAGCACAAAATTAGGAGAATTCACTCTAGGAAGTCTCACTCTGGCTCTAATCATGCTTTTATGTATAAGAGTGAGACATCTAGTTCTAGGCAATCAACCCGTGCTAAATTGCCTAAGAAGAAAACTCCTATTGCATCAAATGATCATAACATTTCATTTAAGACTTTTGACGCTTCCTATGTGCTAACTAACAAATCAGGCAAAGTAGTTGCCAAATATGTTGGGGGCAAACACAAGGGGTCAAAGACTTGCGTTTGGGTACCCAAGGTGCTTGTTTCTAATGTGAAAGGACCCAAGACCATTTGGGTACCTAAGAACAAGGCCTAAATTTGTTTTGTAGGTTTATGCATCCGGGGGCTCAAGTTGGATCATTGATAGCGGGTGCACAAACCACATGACAGGGGAGAAAAGGATGTTCTCCTCCTACGAGAAAAATCAAGATCCCCAACGAGCTATCACATTCGGGGATGGAAACCAAGGTTTGGTCAAAGGACTTGGTAAAATTGCAATATCACCTGACCATTCTATTTCCAATGTTTTTCTTGTAGATTCTCTAGATTACAATTTGCTTTCTGTTTCTCAATTATGCAAAATGGGCTACAACTGGCTTTTTACGGATATAGGTGTTACTGTCTTTAGAAGAAGTGATGATTCAGTAGCATTTAAGGGAGTGCTAGAGGGTCAGCTATACTTAGTAGATTTTGATAGAGCTGAACTCGACACTTGCTTAATTGCTAAGACTAACATGGGTTGGCTCTGGCACCGCCGACTAGCCCATGTTGGGATGAAGAATCTTCATAAGCTTCTAAAGGGAGAACACATTTTGGGACTAACCAATGTTCATTTTGAGAAACACAGGGTTTGTAGCGTGTAAGGAAAATGGACCCCGGGCCTTTTGGCTAATTGAGTTTTGGTGTTTGATGAACAACACAATCCGTGAACTAATAAGTTTCCTAGTGTTTGTGTTTGTAGTTCACAGGATGCGAAGAGAATTGGACCAAGGCAATGAGGATGCAACACCTCAAAAGAAGACATAAAAAGAGGCATAGAAGTCCAAGACTCAAGAACAAAGAAGCCCGAAGAAATCAGCGAAGAAATCCAAGAAAGGGCTGTCAGCCAGCGCCAGGTGGCGCACCGGACATCGGTGTCCGGTGTGCACCGGACTGTCCGGTGAGGCACCGGACAGTCTGCGCAGAGAGGCCGCAGGCAGGCGCTCTCTGGCTGTAGCATCGGACTGTCCGGTGTGCACCGGACTGTCCGGTGTGCCAACGGGCAGAAAGGCAACGGTCGGATCCAACGGTCGACTGCTACAGGCGCCAACGGTCGGCTGACGTGGCGTGCACCGGACATCTACTGTTCAGTGTCCGGTGGTGCACCGGACTGTCCGGTGCACCCGACGACAGAAAGCTGCTGCTTTCTGTCCAACGGCTAGTTGAGGGTGTGGAGGCTATAAATACCACCCCAACCGGCCATTCTCAAGTGTGAGAGCCCAAGCAACATTCCAATACACATAGTGCATATTTCCAAGTGCTCAAACACCCAAGTGCTTAATAGAATCACTCGGTGATTAGCGTAGGTGCTTTGCGAAGTGTTTAGGTTAGTTAGACCGCTTTAGCGCTTGCTCTAGGTGAATCCTAGTTAGTTGAGTGAGTTTAGATAAACCTCACAACCCCTCGGCTCTTGCGCGAGCCGTTGTAATTGTACCGAGTGGGGCGAGAGTCTTGCGAGACCGTGACAACCGTGTTTGTGTCACGGCCGCCACCGTGTACCGGAGGGAACGAGGCCCGCGGCGTTTCGGCCGGAAGCTCGATAGTGGAGACGGCGGGGAGCGTCCGAGAGGAGCCGGAAGCGGAGCACCACTTGCGCGTGGAGAAGGCCCGCGGCTCTCTACGGAGTTACTCGACCGAGGTGCTTGGCCCTCGCGTGGGCTTCCCTTTGCGTAGGGGCACCAACGAGGATTAGTCGGGACCTTGCGCGGTTCCGGATACCTCGGTAAAAATACCGGCATCATCCACGAGAGTTTGCTTCTCTACTTAGCTCTTTACATTCCGCATTTATATTAAGCATTTAAGTTTCAATCTTGTTGTCATACTTATTTAGTGTAGATTGAAACTTAGCCTTTGCGGTAGAGATAGCAACACTTAGACAAAACCTAGTTTGCACATTCTAGTTTTGATTCTTGCATAGGTTTTGCTCTAGGGATTTAATTGTGGCCAAGTTTAGTAAAAGTTTTAGAAGTCCTAATTCACCCCCCCCTCTTAGGCGTCACCCGTTTCCTACAATTGGTATCAGAGCCCAGTTTGGCTCATTTGAAACGTTTTAGCTTCACCGCTAAAAGGGCCGACGCTTTTTAGAGGAAGGGATGGATACCCATAGGCCACCACACTTCGACGGCACTAACTTCCCATATTATAGTGCTAGAATGGCTTGTTACCTAGAGGCCGTTGATCTAGGTGTTTGGAGAGTCACTCGTGACGGGATGAAACCCCTCAAGAATCCCGAGAAACCCACCACGAGTGAGGAAAAAGAAATTCATTTAAATGCTAGAGCCAAAAATTGCTTGTATGAATCTCTTAGCATGGATATTTTCAATCAAGTATTTACCCTGAAAACTGCTAATGAGATTTGGCTAAAATTGCATGAGCTCCATGACGGCACATCCATTGTCCGTGAGCAAAAACATTGCCTAGTCTTAAATGAGTATAATTCTTTTGCTATGAAAGATGATGAGCTTGTTAGAGACATGTATTCTCGCTTGAATCTAATTATCAATGAGCTCAATTCTATTGGCATTAATAAGCTAGGTGATGCGGACATTGTGAGGAAGATTATCTCCCTGCTACCACAACAAAGATATGGGAGCATCATCACCATCCTTCACAACATGGAGGACTTGAGCAACATGACCCCGACCATTGTGATTGGGAAAATCGCGGCCTTTGAGATGTCGCGAAAAATGAGTCGGGGAGAGGAGCCAACTTCCTCAAGACCATATGCTTTTGCATGTGATGAAAGGAAGGGCAAAAAGAAGGCTCCCACTCCAAGTTCCTCAAGTGAAGAAGAGGAAGAAGAAGAAAGTGATGATGATGAAGATAATCAACCATGCACATCATCCTCCGAGGACGAAGAAACGATCCGACGCGTCGGAAAGGTAATGGGGATGATCCGCAAGATTAATCTAATGGGTGTGCCCCTGCAGGTCGAGGATCTTCTCTTTAACATTGACAGGAAAAAGCAAAGGAAGAGAGGATGCTTCGCATGTGGGGAGAAGGGCCACTTCAGGGACAACTGTCCAAATATGGCCAAACCCAAAAAGGAGAGGAGCAAAGGCAAGGCGCTAACAAGTGTTAGAACGTGGGATGATTCTTCAAGTGAAGATGAACCTCCAAGGACGCGCAGCCACCAGTCCTCGTCACGATCATCACGGTCATCACACAAATGCCTTATGGCAAGAGGTAACAAAAGCACTCCATCCTCTAGTGATGAAAGTAGTAGTGATGATGAAGGTGAGGGAAAAGCCTCTCTAGATGAGCT
This sequence comes from Zea mays, assembly GCF_902167145.1. Taxonomy (NCBI): domain Eukaryota; kingdom Viridiplantae; phylum Streptophyta; class Magnoliopsida; order Poales; family Poaceae; genus Zea; species Zea mays. The sequence continues at coordinate 46,635,255 of NC_050102.1, read as the reverse complement.
TGCGGAAGCCGTAGAATTTTTCCAGGATGTTTGCACTAAGCAAAAAGCTCAACTTAAAACTTTGAAAAATAAGTTGGTTAGCTCTCAAAATGATTACAAAGGTTTGCTAGAAAAATTTGAAACTTTTGCAAACTTAAATAGTGAGCTATCAACTAAACTTGAGCTATTAGAATCTAGTGCTCCATCCACTGCTACCGATGATAGCCTTATTAAAAAGAATGAAAAACTTAAGGCTAAGTTAGCTAGCTCCCAAGAAGCTATTGAAAATTTGCTAGAGAAAATGGAAATTCTTAGCATACACAATAATGAGCTAACTACTAAGCTAGAAAACATTGGTAGCACCCCAGCAGCATCTTTAGTTGAAATTCCTGAAATTATTAAGAAAGATGCTTCTACTTCCTGCTTTGACTTAATTGATGATTCTAACCCCTGCAACCAAGTTGTTGTTGAGAATATTGTTGTAGAGACATGCTCTGATGAGGTTGCAAAGGAAAATGAACAATTAAAGCAAGAAGTGGCTCGTCTTGGCAAGGCTTTGTATGACAAGAAAGGCAAAGCCAAACAAATCCGACCTCCACAGGATAACACCACTGCGGGAGTGAACAAGCCTGTAGAGGGAGAAACTGTGATTTGTAGGCTATGCCACAAGGAAGGCCACAAGTCTTTCCAATGCAAGGCGATGACCGGGGATAAACAAAGGCAAAAGCTCAAGCAAAAGCCAACAAGCAAAATCTCCAGCACCTACATCAAAAAGGTGAACAAAAAGGACGCTACACCATATTTGATCAAGAAGAAAAAGAATGGAAAGGTGATAGCAATCAAGGCCAACAAGCAAGCCAACAAAGGAAAGGGGGCCAAACGCATCTGGGTGCCAAAAGAGATAATTTCAACCATGAAAAGCACCAAGAAGGTTTGGATCCCGAAAGGGAAGTGAGTGGACCAAAGGTCGACAGGAAATTTGGAGACTTGGCAAAATTGGGATGTATATCATGGGATACTTCATATTGGATCAAGTTTATTGCCAAGCGGGTTAGTGAAAACTTTGGACCCAAATTTCCCACCCATGACTTAGGTAACTAGTTTTATTGTATTCTTTGTTTTTACAATTGGTATTTATTTATCTTTTATCTAGTTTACCTTTCTTGCCTAGTATTACATTTGTTATGTACTTTTGTTCAAAATCATGCATACTAGGTAAATCATATGGTAGGATTGCTTGTTCTTAATTCATACTCTTAAGCAAACCTACATGGCTTAAAATGTTTATTTAAGCAGGGCACATAGCTTTTATGTCACTCCATAGTAAATGATGCATCAATTGAAAATTTTTGATTTCTCAAGTGTATCATTTAACTTATATGTGCCAAAGTTAGGATTATGGATAATTTGCCCCTCTTGATATCAAATCAAAGTGCATGTCTCCCACAAGTATTCAAAACTTGTATGCACACCTTTAGGGGGAGGTTACTCTATAATCTAACACTTTGAGACTAACATCTTTTCAAGTCTATTTCATGTGATAGTCTCATTGTAAGGAAAATAAGGTCCCCGGAGAAAGACAACAATCTTCCACTGCAAAATCTCCAAGAACTCTCATGTCTCTCAAGTTCGCCATTGACCTACAATTGATCTTCAATTGGTATCTTTTGAGACTATATTTAGTATCATTTACATGTCTTCTCCAATATTTGATTAGACTATATTTCATATCATATACTTCCTTGTTGCTAAAAATGCATAAGTGGTTAACTCATATTCTGTTACCTATGCATAAGGGAAGTTAGTCTTTTCAAATCATGTCTTGCACCTCTAATTTTCACATGCTTTTTCCTAAGTAGAGGATCTCTGTCAGGGGGAGTATTTCTTCATCTCTAAAGGGGGAGAAAAACTCTTTCCAAAGGAGAGTACTCATTTAGGGGGAATAATCTTTTGAGGAATTCCCACTCATGGTATCTTTCATGATCTACAAGTGGTATCTTTCATGGCTTAATTTAATATCCTTCTAGTGATATCATTTGTTGAGGGCAAGCTTTTATTTACTTCCTACATGCTTTTAATGTCTTCCTTTTCGGTGGTTGATGCCAAAGGGGAGAAGTTTAGGGGCCAAAGCAAGGCCAAAGCAATGAAAACTATATCAAACACCAAACACCACCAATTTAAAATTTTATATCTACTAATGGCTTTTTAAGTGGTTTTGGTTATTTGGTCCAAAAATAGGAAGTAAGTGAATTATGGAGTTAGGGGGAGGCTTAAGTCCATAATGTCACATTGTGGGGACAATCATGCATCCTAGCAAGTAGACTGCATATTTTCATTCAAATACTTGTATTATTTGCTTGTTTTGGTTGTGTTGTCATCAATCACCAAAAAGGGGGAGATTGTAAGGAAAATGGACCCCGGGCCTTTTGGCTAATTGAGTTTTGGTGTTTGATGAACAACACAATCCGTGAACTAATAAGTTTCCTAGTGTTTGTGTTTGTAGTTCACAGGATGCGAAGAGAATTGGACCAAGGCAATGAGGATGCAACACCTCAAAAGAAGACATAAAAAGAGGCATAGAAGTCCAAGACTCAAGAACAAAGAAGCCCGAAGAAATCAGCGAAGAAATCCAAGAAAGGGCTGTCAGCCAGCGCCAGGTGGCGCACCGGACATCGGTGTCCGGTGTGCACCGGACTGTCCGGTGAGGCACCGGACAGTCTGCGCAGAGAGGCCGCAGGCAGGCGCTCTCTGGCTGTAGCATCGGACTGTCCGGTGTGCACCGGACTGTCCGGTGTGCCAACGGGCAGAAAGGCAACGGTCGGATCCAACGGTCGACTGCTACAGGCGCCAACGGTCGGCTGACGTGGCGTGCACCGGACATCTACTGTTCAGTGTCCGGTGGTGCACCGGACTGTCCGGTGCACCCGACGACAGAAAGCTGCTGCTTTCTGTCCAACGGCTAGTTGAGGGTGTGGAGGCTATAAATACCACCCCAACCGGCCATTCTCAAGTGTGAGAGCCCAAGCAACATTCCAATACACATAGTGCATATTTCCAAGTGCTCAAACACCCAAGTGCTTAATAGAATCACTCGGTGATTAGCGTAGGTGCTTTGCGAAGTGCTTAGGTTAGTTAGACCGCTTTAGCGCTTGCTCTAGGTGAATCCTAGTTAGTTGAGTGAGTTTAGATAAACCTCACAACCCCTCGGCTCTTGCGCGAGCCGTTGTAATTGTACCGAGTGGGGCGAGAGTCTTGCGAGACTGTGACAACCGTGTTTGTGTCACGACCGCCACCGTGTACCGGAGGGAACGAGGCCCGCGGCGTTTCGGCCGGAAGCTCGATAGTGGAGACGGCGGGGAGCGTCCGAGAGGAGCCGGAAGCGGAGCACCACTTGCGCGTGGAGAAGGCCCGCGGCTCTCTACGGAGTTACTCGACCGAGGTGCTTGGCCCTCGCGTGGGCTTCCCTTTGCGTAGGGGCACCAACGAGGATTAGTCGGGACCTTGCGCGGTTCCGGATACCTCGGTAAAAATACCGGCGTCATCCACGAGAGTTTGCTTCTCTACTTAGCTCTTTACATTCCACATTTATATTAAGCATTTAAGTTTCAATCTTGTTGTCATACTTATTTAGTGTAGATTGAAACTTAGCCTTTGCGGTAGAGATAGCAACACTTAGACAAAACCTAGTTTGCACATTCTAGTTTTGATTCTTGCATAGGTTTTGCTCTAGGGATTTAATTGTGGCCAAGTTTAGTAAAAGTTTTAGAAGTCCTAATTCACCCCCCCCCCTCTTAGGCGTCACCCGTTTCCTACATAGCGCATGTCAAGCAGGAAATTAAGTTGGTGTTCACCATCCACACAAGAACATCATGACGACTGACAGGCCGCTTGAGCTACTCCACATGGACCTATTCTGTAACACTCCGGGTTCCACAAACAACCCGGAGTGCTACTGAACTACACTTCCGACGTCCATATATAAAATTTTGGCAGCATCCCCTTTGCAAGATTGCATAAATGAGGGGGCAACAGTGTATAAACATATATCATGACAAAAACATACTAAGTATTATTAATCGGCTAGCAAGGAAAGATAAACATACGACCTGAAATGAATTAACCAGTGCGCACGACTATATAAAAAAACAAACTTCCTTTGACAATAAGTTTCTAATTAAATCATGGCTGCGCCTGGGTAGCGTTATTGTGAGAGTGAAAGTGGACGTGCTGCTACTCCCCTCATTCCCAACATGTATCAAGTACCTGCATTGAGTAATGCAAGAGTGAGATGACACATCTCAGCAAGTAAAATAATATCAAACTGTTTAACCACATAAGAACATTGTTTTACCACCACTTGATTCCACAACCTTCTTATTACGAAGGTGCAACACGTATACAACATACAACACACCTAGTTACCACACCTCACGGGTAGAAACCACAATAGTAACATAGTAATGCCACACTTTATATATTCCTCATGAGTGCAAATGCCTGCAAATGCAAGGATGACTTCTGCCTTCATACCTCTAAGGATATGAAGCCGCATCGTACCCCTCCTCGGGCAACGTACGATGCTAAAAATGTATCGGTACGGTCGGACCATAAGATCACGACATAACTTCAAAATGCAATATGGATGATGCGATGTGTGCATGATATGCCTACAACACTTCATATAACGTGATTCAAAAAAAGACACTTCAACTTCATCCAAGATGGGAATCAACCATATATATCATTACCAAATTATGATCATCCACAATATTAGACAATTGAGAATTAATACTTTCAAACCAATAAACTTCATCATAGAATTCAATGATTAATATATTTAAAACTTATGCATACTCAATGACAGGGAATAGGATGCAAACCAAACGGTAGCAACCACCACTGTATTTACTTGCCTTCACCGGAATTTTGGAATGGTACTAAGTATGATCCGGAAGTCCACCACCTGTTTTTGACACACACCTTAGTGCACAAATTCACATAACAAACGCTAATAAACAACGCCGCACCTACGCACAATTCCAACCCGTCGCGAGCGACAACTCTCCCCATCACCACCAAATTGCAGCGGCGCTGCTTGATAATTTCATAACTTTAAAATTATAACAGCAGTGATATGAATCAAAAACTCCGGAAGCATCTACATAAAATTCCCCACAAGTTTTGTATTCCAAAGATAATTAAATTTCCACATCTACTTAGCCCAAAACCGTTCACAAGATACATCCTGCAATCTGTTTTTGGACAACAACGTACCCAGATTCAAACAGCGATACCTCCTAAATTATAACTCCGAATCAAGCGCATAAGTACTCGTTGGAAAGGTATGACAAAGATCTACATGATTATCATAATGATTATCACTAATTTCCCACGAAAAATACCCAGAATCTGCTAATACTAATGTTGTTCGTCCACCTGCGGAAATCTGTTTTTTGGACAGCAACATACCCGGATTCAAACAGCGATATCTCCTAAATTATATCTCCGAATCGAACGCATAAGTACTCGTTGGAAAGGTATGACAAAGCTCTACATGATTATCATATTTATTATCACTAATTTCCCACGAAAAATCCCCAGAATCTGCTAATACTAATGCTGTTCGCCCACCTGCGGAAATCTGTTTTTTGGACAGCAACATACCCAGATTCAAACAACGATATCTCCTAAATTATAACTCCGAATCGAGCGCATAAGTACTCGTTGGAAAGGTATGACAAAGCTCTATATGATTATCATAGTGATTACATCTAATTACCGCTGCAAAAACCCCAGAAACTGCCCACAATACTTCTATCCGCCTGCCACCCAAAATCAGGACAGCACTACCACCAATTCGCTTAGGGGAACGGTTAATCAAACGTAATCGCAGCAAAAATACAAAATAAACATAAGATCACCTTGAGTTATTCCTTCACCTCTCTGTTCTTACTCCACCAATTCTCCAATTAGAGGCTTGCACCACTCGATGGAGATCCCAAAGGAGAGGGGCTGCACCTTGGGAGGGGGATTGGGAAAGGGGGTGGCTAGGGTTTGATGGAGAGTGGGCGGCTGCAGCCAAGAGGAGAGGAATTGGGGCGGCTGCAAGAGTGGAAGAGAGGAAAAGAGAGGGGGGGCGGCCAAAGGGGTGGGGGAGTGAGAGGGAGGGGCGGCTAGGGTTAAGGGGGGGAAACTAATGGGCTCCCCAACGCCGGATCGAGATCCACGGCCCAAACTCGCTCTCACGTCTGCTCCCGACCCCAGCGCACAAGTCCAACAAGTATTCTACTGTTTTACTGGTGAATGCTTCCTAAAAAAACTCCAACCCCAACTACACAGATCATGAAAGAAAAGGGAAAAATAAATTTAACTTCTTTTCAGAAAATTGGGTATCACATATTCGGCCCGATAGCTTACATAAGCATCGGCGGGAGTAAGTATTGTCTTGTAATTGTGGATGATTATTCTCACTTCACTTGGGTGTTCTTTTTGCAGGAAAAATCACAAACCCAAGAGACATTAAAGGGATTCTTGAGACGGGCTCAAAATGAGTTCGGCTTAAGGATAAAAAAGATTAGAAGTGACAACGAGACGGAGTTCAAGAACTCACAAATCGAAAGCTTTCTTGAGGAGGAGGGCATCAATCATGAGTTCTCTTCTCCCTACACGCCACAACAAAATGGTGTAGTGGAGAGGAAGAATAGAACTCTATTAGACATGGCAAGGACCATGCTTGATGAGTACAAGACTTCGGATCGGTTTTGGGCCGAGGCAGTCAACACCGCTTGCTATGCCATCAACCGGTTATATCTTCACCAAATCCTCAAGAAGACATCTTATGAACTCCTAACCGGTAAAAATCCCAATGTTTCATATTTTAGAGTCTTTGGTAGTAAATGCTTTATTCTTGTTAAAAGAGGTAGAAAATCTAAATTTGCTCCTAAGGCTGTAGAAGGCTTTTTACTTGGTTATGATTCAAACACAAGGGCATATAGAGTCTTTAACAAGTCCATTGGACTAGTTGAAGTTTCTTGTGACAGTGTGTTTGATGAGACTAACGGCTCTCAAGTAGAGCAAGTTGATCTTGATGATCTAGATGATGAAGAGGCTCCATGCGTCGTGCTAAGGAACATGTCCACCAACTCCACAAGCACAAGATCAACCATCTTCCTCCATGCAAGCATCTCCACCAACTCAAGAGGAGGATCAAGCTCAAGATGATGATGATGATGAAGATCAAGAGGAGCCACCTCAAGAGGAGGACAATGATCAAGGGGGAGATGCAAATGATCAAGACAAGGAGGATGAACAAGATCCAAGGCCGCCACACCCAAGAGTCCACCAAGCAATCCAACGAGATCACCCCGTGAACACCATCCTCGACGATATTCATAAGGGGGTAACCACTCGATCTCGTGTTGCTCATTTTTGTGAACATTACTCTTTTGTTTCCTCTATTGAGCCACACAGGGTAGAGGAAGCACTTCAAGATTCGGATTGGGTGCTGGCGATGCAAGAGGAGCTCAACAACTTCACGAGGAATGAGGTATGATATTTAGTTCCACGTCCTAACCAAAATGTTGTAGGAACCAAGTGGGTCTTCCGCAACAAGCAAGATGAGCATGTGTGGTGACAAGGAACAAAGTCCGACTTGTGGCCAAGGGGTATTCACAAGTCGAAGGTTTGGATTTCGGTGAAATCTATGCACCCGTAGCTAGGCTTGAATCAATTCGTATATTACTTGCCTATGGTACTTACCATGGCTTTAAGCTTTATCAAATGGACGTGAAAAGTGCCTTCCTCAATGGACCAAATCAAGGAAGAGGTCTATGTTGAGCAACCTCCCGGCTTTGAAGATAGTGAGTATCCTAACCATGTCTATAAACTCTCTAAGGCGCTTTATGGGCTCAAGCAAGCCCCAAGAGCATGGTATGAATGCCTAAGAGATTTTCTTATCGCTAATGGCTTCAAAGTCAGAAAAGCCGATCCTACTCTCTTTACTAAAACACTTGCAAATGATTTGTTTGTATGCCAAATTTATGTTGATGATATCATATTTGGGTCTACTAACGAATCTACATGTGAAGAGTTTAGTAGGATCATGACTCAAAAATTCGAGATGTCTATGATGGGGGAGTTGAAGTATTTCTTAGGATTTCAAGTAAAGCAACTCCAAGAGGGCACCTTCATTAGCCAAACGAAGTACATTCAAGACATACTCACCAAGTTTGGAATGAAGGATGCCAAGCCCATCAAGACACCCATGGGAACCAATGGGCATCTCGACCTCGACACGGGAGGTAAATCCGTAGATCAAAAGGTATACTGGTCGATGATAGGTTCTTTACTCTATTTATGTGCTTCACGACCGGATATTATGCTTTCCGTATGCATGTGTGCAAGATTCCAAGCCGATCCTAAGGAAGTTCACCTTAGGGTCGTAAAACGAATCTTGAGATATTTAGTTTATACTCCTAAGTTTGGCCTTTGGTACCCCAGGGGATCCACTTTTGATTTAATTGGTTATTCGGATGCTGATTGGGCAGGGTGTAAAATTAATAGAAAGAGCACATCAGGGACTTGCCAGTTCTTGGGAAGATCTCTGGTGTCTTGGGCTTCAAAGAAGCAAAATTCTGTCGCTCTTTATACTGCCGAAGCCGAGTATATTGCCGTAGGCCATTGTTGCTCGCAATTGCTTTGGATGAGGCAAACCCTTAGAGACTATGGTTACAAATTAACCAAAGTTCCTCTTCTATGTGATAATGAGAGTGCAATCCGCATGGCGGATAATCCCGTTGAGCATAGCCGCACTAAACACATAGCCATTCGGTATCACTTTTTAAGGGATCACCAACAAAAGGGGGATATCGAGATTTCTTATATTAGCAACAAAGAACAATTAGTTGATATCTTTACCAAGCCACTAGATGAACAAACATTTACCAAACTTAGGCATGAGCTAAATATTCTTGATTCTAGGAATTTTGATTGATATTTTGCACACATAGCTCATTTATATACCTTTGATCATCTCTCTTTCATGTGCTATGACTAATGTGGTTTCAAGTGCATTTCATGCTAAGTCATAGATTGAAAGGGAATCGGAGTCTTCGGCGAAGACAAGGCTTCCACTCCACTCCATCGAATTATTCATCCTTCGCCGTCGCTCCGCAACGCTCTCCAATTTGGTATAGTCTTCACTCATATTTTATTTACCATAGAGCGAGAAAGTAGTTAAAAGGGCTTATATTTCACTCACAAGTATCCGTTTTTGGCGATTCATGCCAAAGGGGGAGAAAGTATTATCCCAAAGCAAAAGGACCGCACCACCACCAATTTCAAAAATGTAGTCTTTCAAATTTGTGTTAAGAAAAGATTTTTCTATTGGTATCTTATTGTTGATATAATTTCAAATTGGTATACCCTCTTCAAAATTAATATCTAAAACCCTCTTGAACACTAAGAGGAGGATTTCATTAAGGGGGAGTTTTGTTTAGTCAAAGTAAAAGCATTTAAAACAGGGGGAAAAAAATTTCAAATCTTGAAAATGCTTCTCAAAATCTTATTCATATACCTTTGATTATTTGCAAAATACTTTGAAAAGATTTTCCAAAAATTTGCAAAACAAAACAAGTGGTGCAAGCGTGGTCCAAAATTTTAAATAAGAAGAAAATCATTCCATGCATGTCTAGTAGAAATAATTATTGGTTTCACTCCAAGCAACCTTTGCACTTACATTATACAAACTAGTTCAATTATGCACTTTTATATTTGCTTTGGTTTGTGTTGGCATCAATCACCAAAAAGGGGGAGATTGAAAGGGAAATAGGCTTACACCTTTTCCTAATTGATTTTGGTGGTTGAATTGCCCAACACAAATAATTGGACTAACTAGTTTGCTCTAGATTATAAGTTTTACAGGTGCCAAAGGTTCACAACAAACCAATAAAAAAGACCAAGAAAGGGTTCAAACAAAGAGAGCAAAAGACAACCGAAGTGTGCCCTGGTCTGGCGCACCGGACTGTCCGGTGCACCAGGAAATTCCAGTCTGAACTTGCCACCTTCGGGAATTCTGGGAGCCGCTCCGCTATAATTCACTGGACTGTCCGGTGTAGCACTGGACTGTCCGGTGTGCCAGCGGAGTAACGGCTACACAGCGCCAACGGTCGTCTGCAACGACAGTTAATGCGCTACAGTGCGCGCAGAAGTCAGAGCAGAGCCAGAAGGCGCACCGGACAGTGAACAGTGAATGTCTGGTGCACCACTGGATTGTCCGGTGGCCCAGATGTCAGAAGCTTTAACGGTCAGAATCCAACGGCTGAGTGACATGGCTGGCGCACCGGACTGTCCGATGCGCCATGCTAGAGCAGCCTCCACCAACTGCTCCTTTGGTGGTTGGGGCTATAAATACCCCCAACCACCCACCATTCATTGCATCCAAGTTTTCAGCCTTCACACCTCATACAAGAGCTATAGCATTCAATACAAGACACAAACAAGAGATCAAATCCTCTCCCAAGTCCAAAGACAATTCCAATCAAATAGTGACTAGTGAGAGAGATACTTGTGTTCATTTGAGCTCTTGCACTTGGATTGCTTTTCTTCTTTCTTCTTTCTTGTGTTCAACTCAATTGTAACCAAGGCAAGAGACACCAATTGTGTGGTGGTCCTTGTGGGGACTTAGTGTCCCGTTTGATTGAGAAGAGAAGCTCACTCGGTCTAAGTGACCGTTTGAGAGAGGGAAAGGGTTGAAAGAGACCCGGTCTTTGTGACAACCTCAACAGGGAGTAAGTTTGCAAGAACCGAAACTTGGTAAAACAAATCACCGTGTCATCCGCTCTTATTCGCTTGTGATTTATTTTCACCTTCTCTTTCGGACTCACATTTAATTCTAACGCTAACCTGGCTTGTAGTGTGTGCTTAAGTTTATAAATTTCAGATTTGCCTATTCACCCCCTTCTAGGCGACTTTCAATAAACCACTAAGAGCTTCATACGACAAGGAAACCCTAGTTTACCAAATACCTTAGTATTGCTTCACCATGCATCATAGTTACTAAATTTGCATATCATAGCATACATGTATCTTATTCATTGCACTCGATATATTGCAACCTCGCTGACAGAGAGTACGTGCTCATCCCGGAGCAAGGAGTTGCTGAGGAGGGAGTCCAGGAGCCAGCACTAGAGCCTGCCACCGAGGATCTCCCTGCCCCAGCTTATGAAGGCAAGCCCCGGTTTTATGCATAACCGTTTATATATGCTATTTTACTACACTTAATTTTTGTAGGCTTGTACCATGCACTTAACTGTAGGAGTTTCCTGAAACCCTAGTTGCATGAACTCAGGATTCCTTTTGAGATGGATACTAGTATGCTAGGTCGAGTAGTTGCTTTGCTAATTAGGGATCTCAGTAGAAGTTAAGTGATTTTTCTAGCACTTGCGCGAGGTCAAGAATTGGTTGTATCCATTTTTGATATTGGAATGATGATGGTCTGTGGACACTGATCCATGGGGATGCGTTGTCTACGAGACAAAATTGGAATAAGGATTAATGTGTGGTACCGTGTGTCAAGCGTTTGAACAAACTAAACACATGTCGAGAAATATGGTAAAATCGGTAAGCCTAGTAACTGAGTGAACCTGCCCGCAGACTTCTCTCCTCACTCGTCCTGAGACGTGGTCTCCCATTCCGGATATGGTGGGTACAAGTGCGGTCACTGCACGACGGCAGCGGGGTCAGTGGAGCATTGTATGCCAAGGCGGTGGGCCCTGTTCTGTTGCCAGGGAATCGATGGGGACGATCGGCGTGTGTGGGGACGGAGTGCCTCTCCACGTCGTGTGTTTAGGTTTACCTTGCAAGGTTAAAAACTCAATTCAAATCGTCTGCTTCTCGTAGCTAATGAGTCTGCTTGATCCATGCTGCTGCATCGAGTAAGAAGTGAAATGAGGTTTTCTTGAGAAAACATGTTGGTTGCACTAAATGATTGTTACCATGTATGCTTAGAAAGGAGCAAATCTAGCTTAATTAAATATGCTATAACTGGAAAAGCTAAAACTGTTTTTAGACTCAGCTAGTACTTTTGACAAACCAAACCCCTCAGCCAAACAACTTCATGGTCTAGAGGTAGAGGAGTAGACTCCTCACACCAGGTAAGTCTAGCTGAGTATTAGTTACTTAGCCTTGCTTGTGGCACAATTTTACAGGCACCTTGGATGACATGGTTGCTGGAGTGACTTGGCCATCCACCCTGCCACCGGGCTAGACAATCGAGTGGGACCCTGCCTCAGGAGTAGAAGAGCATGAGGAGTGATGGGCCAGGCTTCGCCATCCTCCCTTTCTTTTATCGTTAGTTAATTTCCGCTGCATCGAGAACAATGGTTACTACTTTCGAAACTCCGATGATGATGTAATAACATTAAGTACTCTTTTAAATTATGGTATTATGCTTTATTGTATTTCTCTATGTCTCACCTTCGAGTGAACAAGTGGTACTCGATCCTGTTAGTGGCTTTATCGGACTAGATCCGAGGGACTGGCGGTTTATTCCAATTTAAGTGTGTCGTTGCCTCTAAGGCGGGACTTGGGCACTTAAGTTGGAATAATCTGGGCGGTCCCGCCATAACTAATAACTTGGGGTTATTGCTAAAACCTGGCTCTCTACTAGTAATAAATACCTGACCAACTAAAAGCAACTGCTTTAAGCTTTCCACCACATTCAGCTAGCCCACTTTAGCCAAACAGAATATTTGATGAGTACGTTGATGTGTACTCACCCTTGCTTAAAACACCAAAAACCAGATTGTCCCCTTTGCAACCAGTGCTCAGGAGAAGATGAAGGCTACATGGAGGACTTTCAGGACTTCGACGAGTTCTAGAGTAGATTAGCAGCAAACCCCTAGTTAGCTACCTGTGAAGGCCTTGTCGTACTGCATTTCGTTCAACACTTTGATTATGGTTTAAGTTAATGACTTTATGGATGTTTCGGACATCGTGATGTAATAAAGTACTCAATTCTGCTATTATTTTGAGCATTGTGTGATGATGTCCAATTATGTAGTCACTATGTACGTGAATTCCTGATCCTGGCACGTACATGGTTCGCATTCGGTTTGCCCTTCGAAAACTGGGTGTGACAATATGCACTGGAAGAGTTCCCTTTGCCTACAACTTCATTTCCTATTTAGTTTAAGACTAAGTACAAAAATAGAATTGGAAGCACATTAGTTTTAACTTTGGCACATGAAGAATATGGAATTGTACCAAATCAAAGAGATGGACGTGATCAAATATATAGTAAATAAGCAATGTGTTCAATATTTCAATCTAGGTTCTGAGTATCAAGGACATTTAGTTCACTCCTAAGCTCACAAAATCTCTTTTCATCTAGAAACTTGATGAAGATATCAGTTAATTGTTTGTGAGTGCTAACATGGTCAATTACGATATCTCCCCTTTATGAGTGTGCCATAGCATCATCATGTACACATAGAACATACTACTAGGAACATGGTTACAATCTAGCGGTTATACAAGTGAAGCTCAAAGTACTACATGATATGCAGATATAATACAAGAATCAAGAAGGAAACACTAAAATCTACATGAAAAAGCAGAATAAAGAAATAAAAACCAACAGGGGCCTTTGATAAAAAGGGAAGGAAACACCCAATTCCCCTCGCAAATGTGCAAAAGTAGATTGATCAAGTGGTTTGGTGAAAATGTCAGCCAACTATCGATGGGTATCAACATGGTGCAAATCGATGTTGCCTTTCTCAGAATGGTCACAAAGAAAGTGAAAGCGAACATCAATCAGCTTGGTCTTTGAATGCAACACAGTATTCTTGGCAACACTTATGGCACTCATGCTATAAAAAAGTAGAGACACATGATGAAAATCCAAGCCAAAATCTTGTAAAGTAGCCATCATCCATAACAATTGCGAGCACCAGCTAGCGACAATGACATACTCAACCTCTATGGTAGACTGAGCAACGCTAGACTATTTGTGCGAAGACCAGGAAACCAACAAAGTCCCCAAAAACTGACAAGTCCTAGAAGTAGACTTGTGCTCCAAGTGACATCCCATAAAATTAGCATCAGAATAATGCACAAAGATAAAACGAAAGAAGAAGAGTACCATAAAACAAACTCAGGAGTGAAGCGCAGGTACCTCATAATCTGTTTCATAGCCTGTGCTGTGAGAAGTGCATGGGTAGCCAGGAAACGAGCGCACATACACACTCCATCAAAAGACCGAGACTCAAATTTGTCCAAATTTTCCTATTTTAACACAAAGCACCTATAGCGAAACACCCTAAAATGGCTAACCTTGGGTGGTCGTCCATACCGTAGCTCATATGAAGTCTTATTCAAGAAAGCTCGAAGAAAGATGTGGTTTGACACATGGCAGGTAGTGTTGATCGCTTTGGCCCAAAAACGCCTAGGAGTCCTATGCTCATCAAGCATCGTCCTGGCCATCTCAACAAGGGTCTGATTCTTGTGTTTAACAATGCCATTCTGTTAAGGCACATAAGGAGAGGAAAATTGATGCTCAAGTCCCAAAGAAACAGAAAAGGTCTCAAAATGAGTATTTTTTAATTCTGTGCCATTGTCATTGTGTATAACTCTCATGGCATTTTTGGGGAAACCCATTTTGCAACCTGAGAATCAAACCTCGAGCATGAGTAAAAGCCTCATCCTTTGCTTTCATGAAGAACACCCAAGAATAGTGAGAAAAGTCGTCAATGACCACAAGCACATATCACATCCCCCCAAAGAGCAAACCCAAGCTGGACCAACAGTGTCCATGGTGAAACAATTTGATGGGTTGTGAAATCATCACCTTGGTGACCGAGGAATGGGAGGTAGCAACCATCTTGTCATGACGACAAGGGTGACAGACAAGATCATTCTAAAATTTCAACTTGGGCATCCTTGGATCAGGCCAAGTGAGCTCAGTTTACACGAAAGATTGAAGCACAAATGACCTAGCCTTCTAGGCCACTTCCGAAGCGAAGAGGATGATCCTGCCAACAAACAATGAGAAGGGCCAGAAGAATGTGAAAAGTCAGCATTGAGAACTCGACCAAAAAGGGAAATCTGACAAATAAGATCCCCTAGGCATCCAAAACCCAAGAAAGGCCCTTTTTAAAACGCACTTCAAAGTCATCCTCAAGGAGTTGCGAAACAGAAAGCAGATTGAAATGAAAATTTGAATCCAAAGCAACATCCTTGAGGACAAAACTCTCGTTCACTCGAACAGAGCCACAAGAGACAACCTCACCTCTCAAATTATCCCCGAATGTGATGTATTCCTTACCATTTATGGGGTCGAGGCTGGAGCACCATTTTTTGCTTCTGGTCATGTGGCACGAACAACTGGAATCCATGAGCCATATGTTCTGCAGGCCTCTGTCTTGCATAAATAGAAAGACACATGGTGAGCAAATGGCACAACACTGGGTTAGGATACCGAGAAAAATACCAGTGCTACGGAGTCTGCCCATAAAAGGTGTTAGAAAAACCA
The DNA here is from genome assembly GCF_902167145.1 of Zea mays. Classification (NCBI taxonomy): domain Eukaryota; kingdom Viridiplantae; phylum Streptophyta; class Magnoliopsida; order Poales; family Poaceae; genus Zea; species Zea mays. The sequence continues at coordinate 46,619,747 of NC_050102.1, read as the reverse complement.
CCAACCATCCCTGGTCTCAAAGGAAAGCACTCACTACAAGAAGGAAACTATGGTCCGCTGGGGAAGTAAGAACCAAAGCCACTGCCATGGGGTCCTGTTACTCCTGTAACACCCCATCCAATCTCTGTACCGGTGGTACTAACTCCTGGTAGCTCTCTAGGATCATATATTGTCTCCATAGACCAACATGAGTCTTTTGTGCGCACTTTGTCCTCACTCATGCACACCCGAGAAAACTTCCCGGTAATCACCCATCCTAAATTGCTCCAAGTTAAGCACGCTTAACTTGGAGGTTTTTTTGAGATAGGCTTCCGAAAAAGAAGATGCACCTTGTTGGTATGGATACTCTATTAATTCGATTAAGCCTTGGGCCAGGACATCACCATCCTAAGGGCCAGGGTATCACAATCCACCCCCCTTAGAAGACCGACGTCCTCGTCGGTCAACCCCAATCGAGGAACCTCCCCTCTTAGCCATGTCTGTGCGTCTAGTGTCGTCATATGCCATGCCATGTGACCACTTCGGGCCCACATGCACCATGCGCCATATACTCGGACCCCCTAACCCACACATGCCCGTGAAACCGCGAGGGTCAGCTTTGATACCACTTGTAACACCCTGTCCAATCCCTGGACCGGCGGTACTTACTCCTGGCAGCTCTCTAGGATCATATATTGTCTCTATAGACCAACACAAGTCTTTTGTGCGCACTTTGCCCTCACTCATGCGCACCCGAGAAAACTTACTGGTCAGTCACCCATCCTAAATTGCTCCAAGTCAAGCACGCTTAACTTGGAGGTTTCTTCGAGATAGGCTTCCGAAAAAGAAGATGCACCTTGTTGGTATGGATACTCTATTAATTCTATTAAGCCTTGGGCCAAGACATCACCATCCTAGGGGCTAGGATATCACAAGTCCTTAGCCATATGGCACACGACCAGTACCCCATCGGGCACGACCACCACATGGTCTCACTGCCTGAGGCCTAGCAGCAAGAGGCAAATCACTTCTAGGCCTCGTAGGACATCTCTAAGCACGAAAATCATGAACACCATGGGAAGGGCAGTTCATGTTCCTTCTGCTCAACTTAGAAATGCGCCACTCATCTCTCTTCCTCCTAAAGCAAAAGGCAACCATGTGTCCATCCCTCTCACAATAGTCATAATAGAACCTCACCTCTATCTTAGGTGGAATTTATTTATGGGAGGGGGCTTTCTTTTTTTGTGGCTAAGGGGCTCTAGGAAGGGGATCACTAGATATGTCGGGAAGGGTATCAAGTGTGTTCCTAAGGTGGTTAGGTTTTGGAACCCACACTTGTTTCCGAGGAGGGGCCCTCACAGGCTCCTCAATCACACCATCTCTCACATCGAAGATAGGCTTAGGTGGGGTGATTTTCATAAGCTTGGGAGTGGCTAAAGGTTTCACTGATGGTTTCAATCCACTCCATTCACCAACCTTGCCAAGCTGAGCATCACTCCCAGACATAGAAGCAAAGCCTATTCCTAGTCCACCAGTTCGTTCTTGAACTGGCTAACCACCATGCCCATCTAGGGCTCACTGCATGACACCCAGCTCAAGACTGATCGAAGATATGTGTTTTCTTGATTTGGGTCTTGTAATGTCAATAGGACTCAAGATCAAACTGCAAACCCTCACAAAGTGCACACTACGTAGGTGCAGGAGTACTCACTGAGCTAGCCTTCTAAAGCGAGGCTATCCTAGCATTTCTCTATGCTAGCTCAGTCTGCAAGGTAGGACAAGCTATACACGCACCTAACAAGCTACATCTAGATCTCAACTCATCGCATTCATCTAGCAAGGTGGCATACTTGGTCTGCAAATTTGTGATGTTTGACATGTGTAGAGCGCATTCATCACATTCTGTCTCGTCAAACACCACAACTGAAGCTCTAGCAGACTCAAGCATCTTCGGATGTCTGAGGGGCTCAAGAATGCTGGAGGAAGCTTCAGCAGAATGACATCCAAGGTGCTGAGTACCCAAATTGGCAGAAATGTCTTGACATATGTTGATGACATCATTGTCAAGAGTACGAAGCAAGAAAATCAGATTACGGATTTGCAAGAAACATTTGCCAACTTTTAGAAAGTTGGCCTCAAGCTGAACCTAGGAAAATTTGTCTTCAGAGTAAAGAAGGGCAAATTCTTTGGCTGCCTGGTATCAACAAAAGGGATCGAAGCTAAACTGAGAATGATAGAAGCCATACATCGAATGGAGCCACCGATGTCAAGAAAGGGTGCTCAGAGATTGAGAGGAAGTCTGGCATCATTGAATAGATTTATCTTAAGATCGACAGAGAGGAATCTACCATTCTTTGAAGTTCTAAAGTCAACCGAAGTATTTCAATTGGGACCAATTCAACAAAAAGCCTTCGAAGACTTAAAGCGGTACCTTATATAGTTAACAACCTGAACTCCACCTTTATCAGGAGCTCCACTGTTACTGTATGTAGCTGCCTCTCATTCCGCAGTCAGTGTTGTGCTGGTCCAAGAAAAGAATGATGGGCATACGAAGAGACAAGTCCCAGTCTACTTCGTCTCCAAAGTCTTGAGTCCGTCAAAAACAAATTACACAATGTTGGAGAAAGTATTATATGTCATGTTGATGGCTTCTAAAAAGCTTCGACACTATTTCCAACCTCATCATATAATAGTACCTTCGTCTCAACCATTGAAAGACATTAAAAGAAATAGAGAACCTATAGGAAGGGTTGACAAATGGGCCGCAGAGCTGAATGAATTCACCATCGATTTCGTCCATCGATCTTCAATCCAATCTCAAACATTAGCAGACTTTATTGCTGATTGGACGCCAGGGACTCACAAAGAAGGGCACTAGATTGATGAAGAAGCTTGGACAATATTTTGTGATGGCTCATGGGGAACCTTCGGCACAGGCGCATCAACTATTTTGATTTCACCATAAAAAAATAAGAACATGTTATGCGACTAGGTTGGAATTCAACTGTACAAACAACATTGCAGAATACAAAGCAGTGCTATTAGGGCTTCAAAATCTTAAAGCCATGGGAATAAGAAGGACAGTACTAAAATCTGACTCCCAAGTAATTACAGGTCATGTTGACAAAAGCAGCAAGGCAAAGGACCCAAAACTCGAAAAATATCTTTATACATTTCGAAGGATGGAAGCCTCCTTCGAAGGATTTTCAGTAAAAAAAACATCCCAAGAGGGGATAATGAGCAAGCAGACTTGCTAGCTAAATCAGCAGCACAGGGCTCCCGCTCCCCGAGAAGTGTTCTTCAAAACTCTCAAAGCACCTTTAGTTGAACTCATGGAAAGGGCTATACTAACAATATCACCTGTGCATAGAAAAGATTGGCGAACAAAAATTGTATGCTTCCTCTAGGGAAACTACCCTTCGGATGATGAAGTTTACATAAAAAGGATGCAGGCCAGAACAAGGCCATATATGATCATAGAAGGTGAATTGTTTAAACAAGGGGTCTGCTCTCCACTGCTGAAATGTTTATCCAGAGCTAAAGGTCAAGAGTTGATGAAAGAAGTTCACTCATGGATATGTGGTGCTCATATAGGATACAGGCCACTCCTAGGCAAGGTTTTTAGACAAGATTTCTACTGGCCGAAGGCTGCTTCGGATGCAGCAGACCTGGTGCAAAAAATGTGAGAATTGTCAAAAGTTTGCGAGGGATCAAAAGCAACCTTCATCTCTAACACAACTAATTCAGCCCACTTGGCCATTGTAGAGATGGGGATTAGATTTGTTGGGACCACTACCACCAGCCCAAGGAAATCTGAGATATGTTGTAGTAGCAGTGGAGTATTTTTCAAAATGGATCGAAGCTAAACCACTAGCTATGATAACATCAACCACAGTCCAGACATTTTTCTAGCAAAATATCATCTGCCGCTTTGGAGTGCCGAAGGCCATCACAGTCGATAATGGGGCACAATTTGAATCCAAAGCATTTAAAACCTTCTGTGGTCAGATTGGAACAAAGATACATTTCGTATCGGTAAGGCACCCAGAGTCCAACGGCTTAGTGGAGCGAGCAAATGGAATCATCATTACATGGATAATGAGATCAATCTTTAATCTGCCAAAGGGAAAGTGGCCAGATGAATTAGTAATGGTGGTTTGGAATCATAACACTGCGGTTTCAAGATCAACGTGTTTCACTCTATTTACACTCCTGTTTGGCGACGAAGCAATAACTCCGGAAGAAGCAAAGATAGGATTAATAAGGACTCTAGCTTCGGCAGAGGACGAACATACATGCAAAGTGTCAAAAGACTCTATAGAAGGGGTTAGGCTTCAGGCAATTGATCATATTAATAAATACAAAGCCGGAACAGCAAAGTGGCGAGACAGAAAAGCAGACTAAAAAACATTAAGCTAGGGTATTTGGTGCTTCGAAGAATATCTAACCCATAAACTGTAGGAAAGCTACAGCTCAAGTGGGAGGGCCTCTTCTTGGTAGTATCTTTGTCAAGGCCATGATCATACAAACTAAGCGGCATGGAGGAAAATGATATTCCAAGGTCTTGGAACGCAGATGAGCTTCAGAGATACTATGTATAACAATCATGTAATTTTTCTTTTTTTCCTATGGTACCCTTTTTCCTTTCAAGAGGGGAGAAATGTTTTTAATGGGGCCATAGCCTGTAATTTTCATTTTCTTTTCACAGCCCTATTCAATACAAGGAAAAATTTCCCCCACATGTAAAATGTAAAAAGCTGGGATTACACCATCGAGTGTAAGATATGAAGAAGCTCCAAAGTCATCCCTATGTGGATGCAGAGCTAAGATACCACCTAGTAAAGGTGAAGAAGCTCTAAAGTCGTTCCTAAGGGGATGTATAGCTAAAATATCACCTTATAAAGGCGAAGAAGCTCCAAAGTCGTTCCTAAGGGGATGCAGAGCTAAGCTCCAAAGTCGTTCCTAAGGGGATGCAGAGCTAAAATACCACATAGTAAAGGTGAAGATACTCCAAAGTCGTTCCTTAGGGGATGCAGAGTCTGTGTGCGTGTTTGTGTATGAATTTTGTTATCTTCAGTATGCATTTGCATATTACATCACATCATACTCCGCATTCATCCAAGCATTCATTAGACATTTCTAGCTTCATCGCACCATGGCATTTCACATGAGAAACTAACGTGAAGTCAAAAGTGCTTCATTGTGAATGAAAAGAAGGGAAGGTGTTTTTCGCCTTCGGCTCAAAAATGGTAAGTCTGGTTTCACCCACAACAAAGCAAACAACAGCAGAAGAAAGGTAATATTGTAAGGTAGTTATAAATATTTACAAAGAAGATGTTACATCCTTTGACAAATTGTTTACCGAATATAATGTTTTCTTTACAATGAAGAGCTATAGGAGCATCTTCCAGAACTATCGGAACAATCACATAGCAGCTTCGGAGCATCCATCAGGATTATCGGGATAGCTTCTGGTCATCAATCTTCACCAGCATCACTCTGGAAGCAACATGTATCAGAAATATATTGTGAGACATACGAAGAAGCATGAAGCAGTTAAGCAAGAAATTTTTATACCTTATCAATTAATGCTCAAGCTTCGTCTCTGGCAGCCTCTCGGTTACCCTTCGTCCAGATTTGATTGATAAATCTTGTTGGGGGTCTTCTTCTCCGCTGAAGGTCCTCAAGACAAAAATACCTTTGGCAAAATAATACAGAGGCCCACAAAAGCTATCATTAGCTTCATCCAGCTATCTTTAGCCTCGGTTCAGCCTCTCAAGATGAAGACCTTGCGTAGAAGCAGCGACGCAAAATGCCGAAGCTCAGTAGCTTCGGCTCAGACCAAGCAAAAAAGGAAAAAGACTAGATAAACCTTATTGGCTTGAGTTGTGTGTAAACAAATGTTCAAGGGCATGGATGTAATTTTACCCGGGCTGTGTCCCGTGCCTATAAATAGATGAACAGTAACACCGTACTGTTCACGCTGGATTGCATTTACTCTCTCGCATTCTCGCCTTCGAGAAAGACGAAAGTATCAATGTAATATTAACATTGTTGATATTCATATATGTTCTATGGAATGCAAGAATAAATAAATTATTAAGATATAATTATCATATTCATCCCTTCGCATTTCCATTCACGTATTAGTATAATGAATGTATGTCCTTCTTGACCTTCGTCTAATGAGTATTATACCTTTGAGGAGATAATGCTTCAAAGGACGATGGTCCTTAATGATTAACAATTGTGTTGCCTTGTTCTTGATTCACAACATTTGAGAACAAGTGACCAACATTGGCGCCCACCTCTAGTTAACTCACTTCCACGGTTATGACAATGGCTTCGCAAGTCAACCAAGATGTGGCACCTTCGGCTACGAAGATGGTGCTGTCAATCATAGGCGGCTCAAGTTCTGAACCAGCCAATAAGAAGCAGAAGAAAGAAGCACAGAGAAGGGTACAACATGTTGGAGTGCAAGGAGCCTTCATCAAGTCCAAATGGTCTCATTTACCAATCACCTTCTCCCAAGAATACCTTCAGCTCAAGGACTATCCCCACAACGATGCAATGGTCATATCTTCTGTCATCAAGGGGTTCCTGGTCCACAATGTCCTAGTGGACACGGGCAGTGCGGCAGATATCATCTTCTCGAAGGCTTTCAGGAAAATTCAAGAGCCGGATGACAAGATACATGATGCAACACACCCCCTCTGCGGCTTCGGAGGAAGACAGATCATGGCACTCGACATGATAACTATGCCGATCACCTTCGGCTATGTTCACAACACAAGGACAAAACATGTTGTCTTCGATATTATCGATATGGAGTATCCCTATAATGCAATCATTGGTTGAGGGATGCTGAACGCCTTCGAAGCAATACTTCATCTAGCATATATTTGCATGAAGATACCTTCTGACCAAGGGCCTATTGCTGTACATGGAAGCCAATAGGCTGCCAGAAGAGCCGAAGGGAGCTGGACGGATTCGAAAGCCATTCATAACATAGATGAAGCCCAAGCTCATCAACAATTCAAGCATAGAAGAGAAAAGGCTGCTTCCGTAGATCAACCAAAGCCCATGCTTTTGTGCAAGGACATAGCCGAGCAGAAGGTACTGTTGGGATCTCAATTATCTGATGAACAAGAGAAGACTTTGTTGCAATTCCTGTTCAACAACAAGGATGTTTTTGCTTGGTCAGCCAATGATCTCTGTGGTGTTAATAGAGATGTCATTGAGCACTCACTCAATGTAGACCCGGGCCTTCAGACCAAGAAAACAAAGGCTTCGGAAAATGTCCGATGATAAAGCCGAAGGTGCACGAAACGAAGTGAAAAGGCTGCTGACTGCCGGTGTTATCAGAGAAGTAACATACCCAGAGTGGCTGGCTAATACTATGATGGTAAAGAAAGCTAATGGAAAATGGAGAATATGCATTGACTTTACAGATCTCAATAAGGCATGCTCGAAGGATGAATTCCCACTGCTAAGAATAGATTCCCTTGTGGATGCAGCGGCTACTTCGGAGCTCATGAGCTTATTGGACTGCTACTCAGGTTATCATCAAATCTAGATGAAGAAGGAGGATGAGCCGAAGACAAGCTTCATAACTCCTAGTCGGACCTATTGCTACCTTCGGATGCCCGAGGGGATCAAGAATGCTGGAGGAAGCTTCAACAGAATGACTGCCAAAGTCCTTCACACCCAAATTGGCAAAAATGTGCTAACGTATGTTGATGATATCATAATAAAGAGCACAAAGCAAGAAAATCACGTTGCTGATTGCAAGAAACATTTGCTAACTTCAGAAGAGCTGGTCTTAAACTAAATCCGGAGAAATGTGTATTCGGAGTGAAGAAGGGAAAATTTCTTGGTTGCTTGGTATCAACAAAGGGCATTGAAGCTAATCCAAGTAAGATAGAAGCTATACTTCGGATGGAGCCACCAAAGTCAAGAAAGGGTGCTTAGAGGCTAACATGAAAGATGGCATCATTGAATAGATTTATTTCAAGATCAGCGGAGAGGAACTTGCCATTCTTCGAAGTGTTGAAGTCAGCCGAAGTCGTTCAATGGGGACCAACTCAGCAAAAAGCCTTCGAAGAACTGAAGCAATATTTGATAGAGCTGCCAACCTTAACTCCACCTTCGTTAGGAACTCCATTGCTGTTGTATGTAGCTGCTTCCCACGCTGCGGTTAGGGCAGCGCTGGTGCAAGAGAAGAAGGAGGGCCAGGCAAGAAAACAAGTGTCAGTCTACTTCGTTTCCGAAGTGCTTAGTGCATCAAAGAAAAATTAAACAGAGTTAGAGAAGGTACTATATGCTATATTAATGGCTTCTAGGAAGCTTCGACATTATTTCCAAGCATACCATATCATAGTACCTTCTTCACAACCCCTCAAAGACATAATGAGAAATAGAGATTTCGTTCAGCGACACAGGAAGAGTTGGAAAATGGGCTACAGAACTGAACGAATTTACTATCGATTTCGTTCATAGATCTTCGTTCCAATCCCAAGCGTTAACAGACTTCATTGCTGATTGGTCGCCAGGGGCTCAGGACGAAGAGAAAACAACCGATGCTGAAGCCTGGATAGTATTTTGTGATGGGTCTTGGGGAACCTTCAGCGCAGGAGCAGCGACTGTTTTAATTTCACCATCAAAAATCAAAATCTGCTATGCACCAAGATTGGACTTCAACTGCACAAATAATATTGCAGAGTATGAAGCCCTTCTCTTGGGGCTTCGAAAGCTTAAGGCAATGGGAATAAGAAGGGCAATACTCAAATCTGACTCACAGGTCATCTCAGGTCACATTGACAAAAGTAGCAAAGCAAGGGACCCGAAGCTAGAAAAATATCTGGATGCAGTCCGAAGGATGGAAGCCTCTTTCGAAGTTTTTTCTGTAAAAAACATTCTAAGAGGAGAAAATGAGCACGCAGATTTGCTAGCTAAATCACCCGCACAGGGACTTCCATTACCCTCGGAGGCATTCTTCGAAACAATAAAAGCACTTTCGGTCGAGCTCATGGAAAGAGCGGTGCTCACAATCTCACCAGTGCATAGTGAAGATTGGAAGACTGAGATTGTATCTTTCCTCCAAGGCAATTGTCTTTCGGATGACGAAGTTTACAATAAAAGAATGTAAGCAAGAGCAATACCATATGTAATTATAGAAGGGGAGTTATACAAACAAGGAGTCTGCTCTCCATTGCTCAAGTGCTTGTCCAGAACCGAAGGTCAATAATTGATGAAGGAAATACATGCAGGATTGTGTGAAGCTCATATTAGGTCTAGACCCCTGCTGGGGAAGGTTTTTAGACAAGGATTTTACTGGCCAAAGACAGCTTCGGATGCAGCAGATTTGGTTCAAAAATGTGAAAATTTCCAAAGATGCGCCAGAGACCAGAAACAACCTTCGTCTTTAACCCAGCTAATACAGCCTACTTGGCCACTGCAAAGGTGGGGTCTGGATTTGTTAGGGCCACTTCCACTAGCACAAGGCAACTTGAAATATGTTGTGGTGGCAGTGGAGTACTTCTCTAAGTGGATCGAAGCAAAGCCCTTAGCTACAATAACTTCGGCCATAGTACATAAATTCTTTTGGCAAAATATTGTTTATCGCTTCGACGTGTCGAAGGCTATCACCATTGATAATGGAACTCAGTTCGATGCTGAAACATTCAAGACCTCTTGTAACCAGATTGGTACAAAAATACACTTCGCATGAGTGAGGCATCCAGAGTCAAATGGACTGGTAGAAAGAGCAAACGGAATTATAACAACAGGAATAATGAAGTCAATCTTCAACCAACCCAAAGGAAAGTGCCAGACGAATTAGTAAAGGTGGCGTGGAACCACAACGCTGTTGTATCAAGGTCAACAGGATTTACCCCGTTCAAGTTTCTGTTTGGTGACGAAGCAATAACACCGGAAGAAGCAAGAACGAGTTCAATAAGGACCTTAGCTTCGACAGAGGATGAAGGTGATTGCCAAATAACAAAAGATATCATAGAAGGGACTAGACTGCAAGCAATAGAACACATCAATAAGTACCAGGCTGAAACAATCAAATGGCATGATCGAAAGGTAAAATTGAAGAATATTAAGCCAGGACATTTGGTGCTTCGTAGAGTGGCCAACCCAGATACAGTGGGGAAGCTTCAGCTCAAGTGGGAAGGTCCCTTTTTGGTGGTATCTTCGTCGAGACCTGGATCTTACAGGTTGAAAGACATGGATGGCAATGACATACCAAGGTCTTAGAATGCGGATGAGCTTCGGCAATATTATGTGTAAATTATAAAATTTTCTTATTTTTCCCTATGAATCCCTTTTCCTTTCAAGAGGGGAGAAAGGTTTTTAATGGGGCCATAGGTTGTAATTTTCATTTTTTGTTTAGCCCTGTGTAATACAAGAGCCAAATTCCCCCACATGTAAAATGTAACATCAGGGACCACATCATCGAGTGCAAGAGGCCATGGAGAAGCTACAAAGCCATTCCTAAAGGGACGCAGAGTAAGTTACGAAGCTCCAAAGTCGTTCCTAAGGAGATGCAGAGCTAAAATACCACCTAAATCAAAGGTGAAGAAGCTCCAAAGTCGTTCACAAGGGAATGCAGATCTTAAATACCACCTAAGTAAAAGGTGAAGAGACTCAAAAGTCGTTCCTAGGGGGATTCAGATTCTCGGTGTGTTTTTGTCATACATATTCATATTTCATCACATCATATTTTGCATTCATAAAATCATACATTAGACATCCGTAGGCTCATCATCATGACATAAAAGCATAGACATTGACAGGAAAAACAGGGGATCCTGTTTTCGATGAGAAAACGTTTCAAAGGTGCTTCGTATCAAGTGAAACTTTGTTGAATATGAAGATGCTTTGTTTTCTAAGGAAACCTGGTTGCATAAGAAAATGCTTCAATGTGAACGAAAAGAAGGGAAGGTGTTTTTCGCCTTCGGCTCAAAAGGCTACCAACATTTGTTTTGTCCACAACAAAGCAGCTCACACACGAAGAAAAAGGTAAAATGGTAATACAAGACATTTACTAATGTATACAATAGTTTGTTCACTGCCAATCGCAACTTTTTGTTATATGTTACAAAGGATTTTCAAGTGTTCCTACAGATAACTACAAAAGCATATCCTAAGGATTTCTTTGGCATTTTAGAATCAGCTTCGGCTTATCGACCCTTAGTGCCATCATTCTGCATAGTAGCAAAATATAAGGTAATCAGAAATTTGACGAGAGAAGATCAAAGGTAAAAAACAAAGGTAAAATTCCATACTGTGTTAAGCAACTTTCGGGCTTCGTCTCCAGCCAATTCACGCCTGCCCTTAGCCCAAATTTGAGTAATAAATCTGTTCCCTATGCTTCGGGATTCAGTTGGAATGTCAACCAGATCCGATGATGAAAGATTGAAATTTGGCCTGTTGATAGATTTCGCGTGATTACATCTGGCTTTTATGAAGGCGGCGGCTGTATCACGAGAAGCTACCAGCGCACAGAAGTCTTTGTGGCCGGTTATCACTTTGTCAAGGACATCAACCTCCTTTTCAATACATTCGAGTGCCCAGGGTATATCTTCTGTTGAGAGGCTGGTTTCTTTGGATGCAGCTCCAACTGAATCGAATATACTCCTCAATCGAGCAGTGCATTGGCTGGCAAACTCGAAGCATCTCTCTTTCAAAGCCTTCATTGCCTCACTAAGCTTCGAATTTTTCTCAGATTCAACCTTAAGTTTTGCTTTTAGAGCTTCGTTTTCCTGTTTGAACTGATTAAAGTTTTCCTTCAAAAGAGCTTGAGCGTCTAACAGGTCTTTGCTTAACTTCTTGTTCTGAGTTTGTGCTTCGGCAACGGACCCTTCGGCTGAACATAGCATTTTGTCTTTCTCCTTCAAAGAGTCTTCGAGTTCTTTGAACTTATCCTCTAAGCCCTTGATAATGATTTTGTTTTTCCTATCTTCGTCGTCTTGTTGCATCTTTAAAGCTTTGCTATGTAGTAAATATGTAAAAGCAGGTCCAAACTTAGAATATTTAAGCTAATGCAGATACATCAGGGGTAACTTGAAAGAGAGTATTTACTTTAAAGTTGGAATAAAACAGGCTCCCTATGATATGCTGGTGCCTGTAACAGCTGATATCCCTTTCAAGCTTCGGGAATTCGATGCTCTTTGATAGTGTGCCTATAATTTTTGCACCAGCACGATCACGGATGCATCCTATAACTTCTTCGTCCACCCCACCAAAGAGCATGGACCCTGGCTGGTAGCCACAGTTGATAGGAAAATCCTTCAACTCTGCCATATCTTCTTTGTAAAGAAGTTGGCCACCCAGGTGCCGTAGGTCGAAGTCTTCTTCTTTCGAAGAGATTTCTTTAGCCTTCTTCCCTTTGTCTGACACTTCTGTGGCCACCTCCTTTTCCACAGCCACATCTGATATAATCTTGTCAACTTCGGACATGGTGGCTGTGAGGTCTTTGCCTTCAGTTGCAACAACAGCCTCAGCATCAATAGATTTGATAGTCTTGACTGCCGAAGCTAGAGGCCGGGTTTTCTCAATTGAATGGAGTATGTTCATCATACGTCGCCTTTTCTGTCCCCCGTCTCTTCCATCGGTAGCCGAAGGAATTTCCCTTTTCTGTAAAAGGTTGGTCAGTTCCGATCCCAGAGGACTTAGCAGCTTGAATGGTGGGGATTCAGTCATTACCTTCAAAATTTCTAACGCTTCGGCAGTAGAAGGTGACAGAGGGCTCAAGGTTCTTTTTGGCGCATCATGTACCTTCAGTTTGGCAGAAGGTATCTTGTCAAGTTTCCGTTTCTTAGGAGCTGATGCCTTCGGCTCTGGCGCTGTTTTCATCTTCTTCTTCGTCTTCCTTCACAGACCGGACAGCTTGCCTGCTCAAGATGTTGACAACTCTTTTTCTTTTCGCTCCCCCGGCCTCTTCGTCAAGCCTCTCATAATCCGGGTACTCGAAGTTCAGAGCGTCCATTACCCGATTTAACCTTCATTTCGACCGGGTGCCGAAGGCAGTAGTCATTAATTGATCCTCTTTCTTCGTGTAATTTCCAAGAATCTCATTACACATAGTTTTAATCGTTTCTAGCCATTTAGTACATGGTTTCATGAACTGCTTCTCAAATTTGAAGCGGAAGGGGAGTCGAACAAGCTCATATTTCTTTCCCCTTCCTTCTTCTTCGGCATCCCCCATCCGCTAGAGGTCAAAAAAGTTTTGTTCGCCAGGTATTCCTGCACTAAATCTCTGGTGCTAATTTCAGCAGCCACCACTCTGAATTCAACTTCGGCCAGCTGGCACTAGGAGCTAAGTTGCATAGGGCACAATGGCCTTGTCACCCCGAAGCTCAACCTTAGAGGACTCATAACCATAGTCATCAGTTTTCCCTCTTCTTCTCGTCAGCTTTCACGTAGAATCATTCGTTTGTCCACCCGGTCGGCCACTTGGTTCGGTAGCCGATTACCGGGCTTTGGTATCCTTTCGGTATGCAAAATTATAACATCCAAAGTTTTTGTGAAGGCCATCCGCTCGTGCACTCGGTAGAAACCTTCGACATTAGCACTTTTGCCCTAGCTTCGAAGAGCCCATATGTAAACGCTCAGCCTGACAATGGCATTTGGTGTCAACTGATGAAGATATATTTCTAACTTTTTCAAAACTTCTCCTATTATATCATATAAAGGAGATCGGAGACCTACCCTGAAGAAACTTTTAAATACAACAACTTCATCATCCTTCGGCTCCGGAACCACTTCCTCGCCAGCAAAGTGAATAAGTTTACTCCCTTCTTCCCCAAAATAGCCAAGCTTCTTCATCATAACCAGGTCCTCTTCTGATACGGTAGATTTTCCAAATTCAATATGGCTGGGTTTTGATGGGCTTAAAATATTGTAGTCTTCTTCGATTTCATCATCACTCCTGTTAATTACAGTCTTCTCAGCCTCTGCAGTTTCACCTTCGGCATTAGCTTCCTCCGACACAACTAGACCTGATCGCCTCATCATCTCTGATATTGGTGTTGTTTCTGTCACTTCAGCCTCATCTCCCTCGCGGGACACCCTAGCAGTATATCTTACTTGAGCCATTACAAGAATTTTGGTTTCTTAAGCCAAAGCTAGTTTCGAATGATGAAGAGCTTGTTTGAAAAAGCGCAATCCAGAAAACTTCGGCTTTGGTTAAAAATTTTAACAGCACAACAGTGCGATTGCAATGAACGCTGTGGTAACTCCTCACCAACTTGTCTGCTTATATAGTGTTGCAGGGGAAGAAGGCGAACTGCCAGACCACCTACACTGACTGAGCGGTGGATCGGTCCATGCTCGGAATATTTTCATCGTTTTTCGATAACAAGCTCAGGAAAGCTTTTGTGTTTTTCATGGATCAAGCTCGTTACAAAAAAAGACCTAGCACCGCGAAGGGCTACTGTTGGGGGTCTTCTTCTCCGCCGAAGGTCCTCAAGACAAAAACACCTTCGGCAAAATAATACAGAGGCCCGCAAAAGCTATCATTAGCTTCATCCAGCTATCTTCAGCCTCGGTTCAACCTCTCAAGACGAAGACCTTGCGTAGAAGCAGCGACGCAGAATGCCGAGGCTCAGTAGTTTCGGCTCAGACCAAGCAAAAAAGGAAAAAGACTAAATAGACCTTATTGGTTTGAGTTGTGTGTAAACAAATGTTCAAGGGCATGGATGTAATTTTACTCGGGCTACATCCCATGCCTATAAATAGATGAACAGTAACACCATACTGTTCACACTGGATTGCATTTACTCTCTCGCATCCTCGCCTTCGAGCAAGCCGAAGGTATCAATGTAATATTAACATTGTTGATATTCATATATGTTTTATGGAATGCAAGAATAAATGAATTATTGAGATATAATTATCATATTCATCCCTACGCATTTCCATTCACATATTAATATGATGAAGGTATGTCCTTCTTGACCTTCGTCTGATGAGCATTATACCTTTGAGGAGGTAATGCTTCAAAGGACGAAGGTCCTTAATGATTAACGATTGTGTTGCCTTGTTCTTGATTCGCTGCATTTGAGAACAAGTGACCAACAAATCTGTTGTCTACGCTTCTAGCCTTGGCTGGGATGTTGTCCAAGTCTGATGGCGAGAGGCCGAAGGTTGGTTTGTTGACAGTTTTTAAGTGATTGCACCCAGCCTTGGCAAAAATGGCAGTCGTTCCACGGGCAGCCACTAGTGCACAGAAGTCACCATGGCCAACTATGACTTCATCAAGATCATTAATTTTCCTTTTAATCCATTCAAGTGCTTTTGGAATATCTTTGACAAAATGATTGGCCTCTTCTGATGTAGCCCCAACAGAGTAAAAAAATGCTTCTTAACCGAGAAGAGCACTGGGTTGCAAAGCCGAAGCATTTGTCCCAAAGTGTTTTCAGTGTTTCGCAGAGTTTAAAATTCTTTTTGGCTTCGGCTTTGACTTTCAGGTTTAATACTTCGGCTTCACGGTTGAACTGACTTGTGCTGTCTTGCAAAGGTGATTTTATTTTTTCTAGCTCCTTGTTCAACTCTTCAATTCTCGCGTTTTGATCTGAAATTTGAATGCTTTGTTTCTCGCTTCGAAGACGAGCTTCAGCGAGAGCCTTCAACAATATTGAGCTAGGAATTTTTTTCCTTCAGAGAGTTTTCAAGACTTTTAATCTTTATCTCCAAATCATTGATAATTGTCACACCCAGTTTTGGAAGGTAAGCCGAGTGCGAACCATGTACGTGCCAGAATCATAAATTCACGTTCACGACGATTACATAGTTGGAGATCATCACACATTGCTCAAAATAATAGTGAAAATAGTACTTTATTACATCAAGATGTCCAAGACATCCATAGAGAGTCATAATCATAATCAAAGTGTGAATATGAAACGTAGTACAATAAGGCCTTCATAGACAGATGACTAGGGTTTGCCACTAAACACAACTAGAACTTGTCGAAGTCCTGAAACTTCTGAAAGTCCTCCATGTTGCCTTCATCTTCTCCTGAGCACCGATTGCAATGGGGACATCCTGGGGTTTTGGGTGTTTTAAAGCAAGGGTGATTACACATCAATGTACTCAGCAAATGTCCCGTTTGGCTAAAGTGGACTAGCTATATGTGGGGTTAAGCTTAAAGCAGTTGCTTTTAGTTGGTTAGGTATTTATTACTAGTGGAGAGCCAAGTTTTAGCAATAGTCCCAAGTTATTAACCCAAAAGTACTCCCTCCAAGAGGAAATACCAAGATACCATAAAGACAGTCATCATCATTAATCATCATCATAAAAGTAAATCAGAGAAACTCTAATCAAAGGTGCTCCCAAGGCTGCTCATAACCGCGAGAATGGCTGATATACCAGTTTCTAACACTCTGTAGAGGTCGCACACTTTACCCATGAGCCATGATTCCCTTTTTTCCCAAGGTGCGCTACTCCCCATTGACCACTACCTAGGTGGCCTAGCAGGGTATCACTGTGTAGCCTTTACAAAGATTCCCTAGGTGTATAGTTGCTTGTTAGGTTTCGCCAGTCGTACAAACACAGTACTCCTCCCTAAGGTGGTTGACTAACAAAACCAAATCGAATGAACCTCGACACCCACCCTTAGTGGAGCAAGCACTATGCCTCGACCCCCATTGATGGCATGATGGCAAAGACAACTACACCCCAAGCTCATACAATTAATCAGCTAAGGGTGTCCCATTCCTCCCTCATGGTTGTACTATTTTCTCGGGTGGTCATCCAACGAACAGGTCCTTACAGAGAGGTACTCAAGAAAGAGCCCAAGTCCCATAAGGTATCACATGTTCATCATCATAATCAAGATATCATCATCGTATCATAAATGTTCTCATCATGTTCATTGACTAAAGTAAAGCAATAGCATAATACTTGTTGGTCACTTGTTCTCAAATGTTGTGAGTCAAGAACAAGACAACACAATTGTTAATCATTAAGGACCTTCGTCCTTCGAAGCATTATATCCTTACGAGTATAATGCCTTTCAGACAAAGGTCGAGGAGGGCATACCTTCATCATATTAATACAAGGCTAAGAATGCGAAGGAATAAGTGTGATAATTATATCTTAATTCATTTATTCCTGCATTTCATAAAACATAAATGAATATCAACAATGTTAATATTACAATGGTACCTTCGGCTTGCTCGAAGGTGAGGATGCGAGTGTAACACCCCTGGTGTTACCAAAACTAAAACTTAGGCATGACATCATTTGCACTAACATTTCATAATGTAAGATACACTTAGAGTGCATCCACTAGGTAAAAATTTCAAAACAAGTTGGGATGTGATGTCTTGAATTGATCCTCAACTCTAGGGTAGGGTGTTCACCCAAGGACTAGAATTATGAGGGTGTGTGAGATATCATTTTGAGTATGAACTCAAAGATTAGAGGATATGTTCAAAAAGAGGCTATACTTGGAGTATTAGAGTGGCATATAAACCCTAGAACACTACAACCCTGATATGAACCCTAGAAACCCTAATTAAGTGCTTTATGAGGTGACTTAAATTTCTATGCACTTTTGGACCAAACTGCATGTATCAAAGTGGTAGAGTAACAAAAACTAGGCAACTTTTGTATTTGGATATTTCCAAGTGCTATGGAAGAAATTGGAGTAAATTGCAAAAAGGTCCCAAGAGAACACCAAATGGTTAACTCTAAGAAACAGAAGTTCGATGCTAACTTTAGACCCCTGTATCTTTTGATCCATGGAGATTTTGTCATGGGTCATTACAACAAATTTGAAGAACTATTGAAGTAGTTCAAGTTTGGTTAAGTGATTAAGCCCTAGAGCTGTACAGAAATTGAAGTAAAATAGCCTGGAATTTGGGCTGTCAGTCGGGGTTGGACTTGAGAGCTAAATTGTTCTTGATCGAGTGGAGGTATGCACAAGAACTCTATAACAAAATTAAAGTTGGTATGATGGACAACAATTTTGCTATGGTCGGCTTGATCGGTTGTTGAAAGAAAATCGAAGAGAAATGATCCTCATATTGCTCTGTCAGGCGCGCAAAATGGACATTCCCAAGGTACAGTACACTAAACAAGACCCCAAGTGTCGTGTGCTCGTCGCCGACGTCCCGTCACCATGAGCCCATGATTCGAGCTCGCGCCACGATTGGTGCCACCGAGATGTGGATCAATCTATGGTAAAAAGATCTCTGGCTCGGATTCGATGCTTGGATTACCACTCTAGCCACGGACACCATGTGTCCTCACCGTGAATCATCCGCCGCCACCGTAGCAAGCCACCGGACGCTCTGGCCGTCCACGCAGCTGGTTGGAGGCTCGAGTAATGCACCGCCGTAAAAGGTTCTCGGTAAACCCACACGTTATCGGCCTGTGGACGCCATTGAGGCTAACGTGGAGCTTCTCGGGTTATCGCCGCCGCAGTGAGTCAGCGACCAAATTGCTCACCGTCGGGGTGACTTCCTTTAAATTGAGCCTGCGCTCAGCCCCGCCTCTCTGTTACACACCCAAGCCACCTTTTGTTCCCACTATTCTACCTTTGATAGCCCAGAACATCGGTTTTCCCCATCAGTGGTCACTAGCGCCGCCGCGCAGTGCAAACGTGTGGTCAGCCTTTCCTAAGGTCAGTCATAGTTGTTTAACTCGTGTTTCGCAATCTATAGATCATGGTGAAGCTCATGCGCTTGCTCGCTTGAACTCTACCGCACAGGATCAACCGGAACACCGTCATGTCTGCTGGTGAACGTCGCCGAAGGCACTGTTCACGTCGACCGGCCTACCTATAGCTCTTCCAGACAAACTTAGGGGAGCATCATATATCTGATGCATTACTGATATTTGTAATAACCTTGAATTGAACCCTACCACACTTGAAACCCTGGTACACCTCACCGGAGCTCGTTGATCCTCCGTAAGCATGGCTAGTGAAACCCTAGATGGTTCAGGGTCAATTAGCTTAGGGGAAATAGGAAGAAAGTCTCGAGGATCACAATGGTAGGCTTATTTTCATCAGAGATGGTCGCCGTCACTAGGTCTAAGCGACGGATGGCCGGCGCTCGTCGGGATTCAAACGGGGACTAGAGTTTGTGAATAGAACGGAAGTCGACGACCTATGTGTAACTGTTAGTGAGACACAAAAACATTATCTAGGGTTCTTTACTGATTATTCAAACACCTAGGGACCCTCTCGAAAAAATTGGCAACGCAGCCACAGGCGCACGTGCATTTTTCCCTGTCGTGGGCTGACTTGGGCCAGAATCGGCCCAACCCTATTCATTGTTTTTCTTTTTCTTTTTGTTGTTAGCTTTGTCAATTTATAGAAAATAGTAGAAAATTGATAAAATCATGAGACTAATTTTGCTGGGTTCCTAAAAACACAAAGTAATTATTAAAATGGTTTCAAGATTTTTATCTCGAGCATGGAATTATTTAGTCTTTTATGATGCTCAAACTAAGCCTTTAAGAATTTTAGAAATAAAACCCTAGGTCCAAAAATCATAAGAATTTGTGGCAAGATTATATACCCTTAGAATAGCTTCTGGTTAAAATTTGAACTTGTTTGGAGTTGATTTGCCCAAAGGACTAAAACCTAGCTAAGTATAAGTAATTAAAACCCTAAACTTTAGTATTGGTTTAAGGTTAGATCAAATTTAAATCCTACCTAGTGTTTAACAGCAAATTGGTCAACTAAAACATGGATGGTCTTCTGGTCTGTTAAAACAAGTGTAATATGATCCCTTTAGACAAAAACTATCCTACCCAGAAACGTAAATGTAATGGTCATGTCCTTAGATATGAATATGTAAGTTTTCCACCTCTCTTTAAATGAGAGTTTGCATGGCATCTCATTACATAAGCATTCATATACTTCGAATTGACTTGTAGAGCACCTAGAAGAAGAATGTGAAGTAGAAGTGGAAGGGGAGCCTGTTCCTCCATCTGAAACTTCTCCAACTGAGGTGATCTCTGAAGGTCCTCCAGAAGGTGCTCCAGTAGGATTTGCTACCAATTGCAATATTTTGGTAGAAGAGCCTGACTCTCCTCCTCATCAAGGCAAGCCCCGGTGCATTTGCCACCTCCTTGCTGTTTTAAAACTTTTATCACTTATATGTTGCATTAGGTGGTAGGAGTTGAATTGTTAAACCTTTGCTGCATAACTTCCTTGAGTTATTGATTATCGTCCTTGATACCTGATTTAAAAAGCTAGATATGCTTAGCATGCTTATAGACAAGGAACAAAATGTTTTGATGTATGAATCATGTTTTAACAAAGAAAAAGGGGCTGGAATGATGAAAGTATCAAAGGCTTTGATGACTTCATCATTTCAGTAGGGTACCTCTGACAGGTACCAGGCTTTCAAAAATATTTTAATGTGAGACCAGACGTCGAGCAAGAAAGGTCACCCGTCTGTGTCGCTTAAGGACCATATGATTATTGGCCTGCTGATCTAGGACCCATTAGCTGTGTAATACTCAAATTTGAATACAAAGGAATATGGTGGATTTCCACATTTTGTGTGCCTTATTTGCATCATAAAAAGAGCACACATCTAATTGAGAGTGATTAATTAAAACCAATAATACCAAAATAAAAAAAATATATGCATCATGTTGGAGTTATATGTTTGTGCATTAAATAAAATAATAAGGATAACAACAATGAGATAACAATTTTAGAAGTTGGATTAAACCCTAAATTGAAATTAGGGTTTTGAAAATAAGGAGAGAAACGATATGGAAATATAAGTAATATAATTATTGGTACTTTTAATTTCACAATATACTCTGAGTATAATTTGGCACAAGATTTAAATTTAAATTTGAAGTTAAAATGGAATTTGGGAACAAATAAGGGAAAAAGAAAATAGAAAGAAAAAGGAAAAAGAAAAAAAACTGAACTTGGGCCCCAGTACTTCAATTCGGCCCACCGATGGAAACCAACCGCGCGGCCCAACCGCGAGCCTGGTTGGCTGACTGTCTCGCGGGGCCCACTGGTCAGCTGCCCCTCTCGCGCCCACCGATCTTCCTACCACTGGCGCGTGGACCGGGATCGCGCATCCTTCCTTCCGTGGCTGACAAAGGGACCGAGTCGTCAGTCTTCCCTTTCCTTCGCCGTACGCTTCGGAGGTGCGCTCGCTACCATGGCGCGCTCCTCGGAAATCCGTTGAAGCCCCCACGAACCGACCCCGGGCGGCCATAAATAGGGCGGGGCCGCAGCCATCACTCCCTTTCCCTTCGTCGCCAGCGCGCAGCTACCCACACCCGCTCGACCTCCACCACCACCGGCGTGTTGCAGACGAGATTCTCCACCGCCGCTACCAAATCGGTGTAGACGTCGTGCAAGGATCGGTGCGCTTGGGGCTGGGAGCTTCGCCGAGCCTCCGTGGAGCTGTCGGCGACCTTCGCAGAGGGAGAAGACCACCGGGTGGCCGGCGATTTCTCGTCGGATTCGTTGTACCGCCGTGGAGCCGCGTGTCACCGTGGTCGGACCCCTGTGCTGCGTTCCCTCGGTAAGAATCCCGTCGCTAGTGTTCATCTTGTCATCCGCATTGGGTCGTTCGGTTCAATTGGGTGCTTAGCGCCTGGGCAAACTCCGATTTGGTGCCCTCACCGGGGCTCGGCTGGGAGTGAAGCGTGGTGCGGCGCCGCCGTCTCGGGTGCTCGAAGGTAGGGGATAGATCGTAATCCGTTGATCTATCAAGCAACGGCTAGGATCGGGGCTGGACGCAGAATTATTGCGCGCCGTTGATTTTGGAGCAACCGGTGCAGATTAGGAGTTAGCATACCCCTTCGCTCGGTAGAATAGGGCCCGTTGATCCGTGATCGGACGTTCTCTGGGGCATTAGCATCACATTAAATCCACGCCGCAGATCTCCGATCAGACGGTTTGATTTACTCGCAGGTTTGGCATGCGCCAGATCTAATCGACGCCGTTCGTTTCTAATCGGACGGCCGTAATCGGCCGGTACCTCTTCGCCATACCACTTTGCAGAAAGACCCCTATAGAATTTAGAAAATAACCCGCCATCCAATGTTGCAGCCCTCTGAGTCTCAGTAATCTTGCGCCAGAGCCCCTGAGTTCTTCAGATATTGTCGCCCAGTCCAGAGCTCATGAAAATCAAATAAATAAAATCAGAAATGGATTTTTAATATAAAAACAATTCCTAGAACCTATTTAATCCATAGAAAACCCATTTTTAGTCCAAATCACTCCATTCCAATTTATAAAATTTTATAATAATATTCTCTATCATTTAGTATCTCTGTTTTGGCATAAAAACAGTAAGAAAATTAATTTAACATTTAATCCTATTTTAATCACATTAAATCTTAGAAAATTCATAACTTGAATTCTATAACTCCAAATTTAGTGATTCCAGTTCCTATGGTTTCATTTTAATGTGTAGATTTTTACTGTATATTTCATTCATCTGTTTGGTGTGATGTTGATTTTGGCTATACTATGTATGTATTGTGTTGATGCGAGTAGACGAGCAACCCACTGTGGAACCTGAGCTTCAACAAGTAGAAGTAGCTGAGCAGGAGCTCATTGCAGGCAAGTTGTGCCCTTGATCACTTCTTTTACCTATTCATGTTCTTATTATTCATAATGATCTGCATAGGTTAATTTTGATGGGACCCAATAGGATACCCTAGATTTTGACTATCTTTATACCTTGTTTCACCACTGGTTTTACTACTAAATTTTTGGGTAGTACATGCTATTGCATTATGTGGATTGGGTATAAAGATATTTATGACTCATGACTACACTTTCTATTATCTGTTCATTATTTTATGTTCATGATAAGATCATTATGTTAATGGGAACATGGAGAACCACCCAGGAAACCAGTGCTACCACAAGGGTTTAATGGGACGCCCTTGGCTGACTAATTAGGAAAGCTAGTGGAAGACTACCTTACCTGAAAGGGGCAAGGGCAGTAGGGGAGAGGTCAGTGCGGGGAGGTCCCTGGTTGATTTTGCTGCGATGGCGGTCAGCCAGGAACCCTGTACTGGATCTTCCTATAAACTGTAGCGGGTTTTCGGAAGCTAGTGGAACTTTGTAAAGGCCTCGTAGTGGATCCCTAGCCATTCACCTCGGTAGTGTCTAAGGGCCTTGCAAACCCAGGCGACATGGGATACACGACTTGTGGGTAAAGATGCGCAACCTCTGCAGAGTGTAAAACTAGTATACTAGCCGTGCTCACGGTCAAGAGCGGCTCGGACACTCACATGATTAAATATGGAACTTAAATTCAATTTGACATTTGCATCGCATTTGGGATTATTTTACTATTACTGTTCTTTATTATTATTAAGGTTTGGTATTTACTTACACTTAGTAATTGCTAATAAAATTTTGACCAACTTATAAAAGCAATGCTCAGCCTCAGCCTTTATTCCATTGATCAGCCTTACACTTCATGAACTCCCACCTTTGGTGAGTTCATGCCACATTATTCCCCACGACTTGTTGAGCGATGAACGTATGTGAGCTCACTCTTGCTGTCTCACACCCCCCCCCCACAGGAGAAGAACAGGTGGTCGAAGAGGAGCCGCCTAACACTGAGGAGTTCGATCTGATCTAGGTGGCGTTTCTCAGTTGACATTGGCGCCGACGATCCTTAGTTCGTTTTGTGTTTACACTTTTATTTTGTAATAAGTCTTCCGCTATGTAATAAATACTCTGATGTTTTATGACATTTATCTCTATACACTCTGTTATTATATATGTTGTCTTCTTGGCGCATGTATGAGATGCACCCGGCTTTGTCCTTTAAAACCGGGTGTTACAGAAGTGGTATCAGAGGAAATGTTGACTGTAGGACGAAACCTAGATAGAAATGGACAAAACCCTTATCTACTTATCTTACTCTGATTCATTCCATACTTACCTTATCTTGATCCTATCTCACCTTCTACTATTCTACTCTGATCATTCTTACCTTTTCTACTCTGAGACAAGATGGATTTCAAACCTTGGAATCCCTACCCCTATGACATTCTTAAGAGTTAGGGAACCCGAAACAAAAGTTAAAACTATTTTCTTAAAAAAATGTTGGTTGATTGTGCTGATGCTAAATGTCTGATTTGCTTCTTTGATTGATTGAATTATTATAGATGGACATCTTAGCATGTACCAACATAAGGTATTGAATTAGCTATAGTAGGTGAAATATTAATCTGCTTAGCTAATAAATCCCCCAAAGTAACACGATTGTAATTACTGCCTTGTCTACTGCTCTTTCTTACCATATGTATCTAACTCAGATGGTCAATACCAGGAGGGGTGGTGGAATTGATTTGCCTCCTAACCGACACACTCGAAGAATTTATAGACAACCTCAGCCGCAGCCTGCAGAGATGAATCCTCCTAATCCTCCACCAGGCGGAGTTGACCCACTGGTTGCTGCTCAGATGGCGGTGATGCAGCAAATGGCGGACACTATGGCTGATATGCGTGCTCAGATGCAGCAAGAACGCCAAGAGTTGCGCCAGGAGAGAGATGAGATACGCCAAGAAAGGAGGGCGCAACAGCAGCAGCTGCAACAGCAAATGCAACAACAGCAACAGCAGCAACAAGTGCCATTGCCTCCACCACCACCACCAGTTCCACCTCGTGATAAGCACCAGGAGTTTATGAGTCATAAGCCACCTACATTCGCTAGCTCACCTGATCCACTGGACGCGGATGATTGGCTGAAGTCAATTGAGAAGATGCTGAATATTGCACAATGCACTGATCGGGAGAAGGTCTTATATGCTTCTGGACGTCTGACTGGTCCTGCTGCTGACTGGTGGGATTCTTATACTGCTGCCCATGATGCTGCGGATACTATTACCTGGGCAGAGTTCAGTACGCAGTTCAGGAACTACCATATTCCAGCTGGGATGATAAAGATCAAGAAGAAGGAATTTCTGTCGCTGAAGCAAGGAAGTATGTCAGTCAGCGAGTACAGAGATAAATTTATTCAGCTGTCGAGATATGCTCCAGAGGAAGTTGCTGAGGATGAGAGAAAGCAGGAGCATTTTATTGAAGGACTTAATGGACCGCTGCAGTATGCTCTAGTGGCACACACTTTTCCATCATTTCAGAGGCTACTGGATAAGGCTCTTGCTATTGAACACAAGCGTGTTCAACTGGGTGATTTGAAGAGGAAGGCTATCTCACAGGGACAGGGTAGCAGCAGTGTTCGTCCTCGCTACAGTTCACCACAGGGTACACCGACTCGACCCGGAGGACCACGCCCAGTTCAGCAATCACCACTGAGGACTCCACCTCCTCGACAGGCTACTCCCACGGGCACCCCGACAAAGTTTGCAGGACAGAGTCCGGGCACTCAATGTTTCAAGTGTGGGAAGATTGGTCATTATGCAAATGTCTGCCCACAGAGGATTGCTACTACTCCAGCTCAGAACAAGCAACAGACCCCTGGCAAGGGATATTCTATAGCCAGGGTGAACCAAGTCAGCGTTGATGATACTCCTGATGGTGGGGACCTCGTAATTGGTATGTTTTATGTTAATGCAATTCCTGCAACCATATTATTTGATTCTGGTGCTACACATTCATTCATGTCTGCTAGATATGCCAACACAAACGAAATACCACTTCTAAATATGAGAAAACCCATTATAGTAATTACACCTAAAGGACCTGTTGAGGCAAGTCAAATGACCCGTAGATTGACATTGACCATTATGGGTAGAGAATTTGGAGCTACTGCTATAATATTAGAGTCAAGCAGTATAGATCTGATCCTTGGTATGTCATGGCTAAGAAAGGCAAAGGCCGTTATAGCATGTGGTAGAGGTACCATAGAACTTACTACCACTAAAGGAGAAAGATTTCAAGTTAATATTGCAGTAACCTCCTCATCCATGCGTGCAATGTTCTTTATGCCTGAGGAGTTTGTTGGTGATAACATCCGGGTGGTTAGAGATTTTCCGGATGTCTTTCCAGAGGAGTTACCAGGGATGCCACCTGATAGAGAAGTTGAGTTTGTTATTGATCTCTTACCTGGAACCGCCCCTATTTCTAAACGGCCATATAGAATGTCCGTAGAGGAGTTGAAGGAACTGAAGAAGCAGTTGACGGAGTTACAAGAGGCCGGTTACATTCGCCCGAGTTCCTCACCTTGGGGAGCGCCGGTTTTATTTGTGCAGAAGAAGGATGGATCACAAAGAATGTGTGTGGATTATAGATCTCTTAATGATGTTACGGTGAAGAACAAGTATCCGTTGCCCCGTATTGAGGATTTATTTGATCAGATGCGAGGTGCTAGAGTATTCTCGAAGATTGATCTCCGATCCGGTTACCATCAGATGAGGATTAGACCATCGGATATCCCCAAGACGGCTTTCTCGACTCGATATGGATTATATGAGTTTACTGTTATGTCATTTGGACTAACCAATGCACCAGCTTACTTCATGAATTTGATGAATAAGGTGTTTATGGAGTATTTGGACAGATTCGTCGTGGTATTCATCGACGATATTCTTATCTATTCTAAGAATGAAAGTGATCATGAACAACATCTAAGGTTGGTGCTACAGAAGTTACGAGATAATCAACTCTACGCTAAGTTCAGCAAGTGCGAGTTTTGGATTGACAAGGTGCCATTCCTTGGTCATATTATTTCTAATGGAGGAATAGCTGTGGATCCTGCTAAAGTAAAGGAGATTATGGAGTGGAGAGTGCCCACTACAGTTACTGAGATTCGGAGTTTCTTGGGACTCGCAGGATATTATCGGAGATTTATTGAAGGATTTTCTAAGATTGCTAAGCCCATGACATCGCTTTTGGAGAAAGGGAAAGAATTCAAGTGGGATGAGAAATGCCAAGAGAGCTTTGATCAATTGAAGGAGAGATTGATGTCTCCACCAGTATTGATTATGCCAGATCTGCAGAAGGGATTTGACATTTACTGTGATGCATGTGGCCAAGGACTTGGATGTGTGCTTATGCAAGATGGTCATGTGATTGCCTATGCATCTCGTCAGTTGAGGAAGCATGAATTGAACTACCCCACCCATGACTTAGAGTTGGCTGCAGTTGTACATGCACTTAAGATTTGGAGACACTACATTATGGGAACTAAGTGCCAAGTATACACAGATCATAAGAGTTTGAAGTATATATTCACTCAGAAGGATCTCAACCTTAGGCAACGCCGTTGGTTGGAACTCATTAAGGATTATGATTTGGAGATTCACTATCATCCGGGCAAGGCGAATTTGGTTGCAGATGCCTTGAGTCGGAAGGAGCATGTTCACTCCGCTTTCGTTGTCCAACTACCCGATGAATTGGCAAAAGATTTTGAGAAGCTCAACCTGGGAATTGTTACTCACACTGAAGGAGTCACCATTGAGTTGGAACCTACCTTGGAGCAAGAGATTCGTAAAGGTCAGGTTGGTGATGCTAAGATTCAAGAGATTAAGGATCTAATCACGGAAGGTCGAGTTCCGGAATTCACGGAGGATGAGCAAGGTACTATATGGTTCAAAGATCGGATATGTGTTCCAGAGATTGATAGCCTCCGTGAGACTATATTGAAAGAAGCCCATGATTCAGTTTATTCTATCCACCCTGGTAGCACTAAGATGTATCAAGATTTGAAGCAAAAGTATTGGTGGTATGGACTGAAAAGAGATGTTGCTGCACATGTGGCTAAGTGTGATGTATGTCAAAGAGTCAAGGCCGAACATCAAAGACCCGCTGGATTATTGCACCCATTGAAGATACCTGAGTGGAAATGGGAAGAAATTGGTATGGATTTTATAGTTGGACTACCCCGCACTCCTGCTGGGTATGACTCTATTTGGGTAATTGTGGACAGATTGACAAAAGTGGCTCATTTTATACCTGTGAGGACTAATTATACGGGAGCCAAGCCAGCAGAATTGTATATGACTCGGATAGTTTGTTTACATGGAGTACCTAAAAAGATCGTGTCTGATCGAGGATCACAGTTTACTTCTCGGTTTTGGAAGAAGTTGCATGAGAGCTTGGATACAAAGTTGAATTTTAGTTCAGCCTACCATCCCCAGACTGATGGACAGACAGAGAGGACTAATCAAGTGCTGGAGGATATGTTAAGAGCTTGTGCTCTCAAGCATGGTGGCAGTTGGGAGAAGAGCTTACCATATGCTGAGTTTTCTTATAATAATAGCTACCAAGCCAGTTTGAAGATGTCACCGTTTGAGGCTCTATATGGCAGAAGATGCAGGACACCACTGTATTGGGATCAAACTGGTGAAAGACAGTTCTTTGGGCCTGAACTTATTCAAGAGGCAGAAGAACAAGTTCGAATGATAAGAGAAAATTTGAGAACTGCACAATCCAGGCAGAAAAGTTATGCTGATACCCGGAGAAGACTGCTTGAGTTTAAAGAGGGAGATTATGTCTATTTGAAGGTGTCACCACTCCGGGGCATGAGAAGGTTCAAAGTCAAAGGAAAGTTGTCCCCTCACTTTATTGGACCCTTCTTAATCTTAAAGCGAGTGGGAGAGGTTGCATACCAATTGGAGTTACCGGATCATCTCGCGGATGTTCATGATGTTTTTCATGTATCTCAGCTGAAGAAATGCCTCAGGGTACCTGAGGAACAGTTACCAATGGAGGACCTTAGTGTTCAAGAGGATTTGACTTATGCTGAGTACCCCATCAAGATTTTGGATACTTTGACTCGAGTTACGAGGAATAAGGTGATAAAGATGTGCAAAGTGCAATGGAGCCACCACGGTGAAGATGAAGCAACTTGGGAAAGAGAAGAAGAGCTTCGTATAGATTTTCCCCACCTTTTCCCTAGATCTTCCTAAATCTCGAGGACGGGATTATTTTTAAGGGGGGTAGGATTTGTAATACTCAAATTTGAATACAAAGGAATATGGTGGATTTCCACATTTTGTGTGCCTTATTTGCATCATAAAAAGAGCACACATCTAATTGAGAGTGATTAATTAAAACCAATAATACCAAAATAAAAAAAAATATATGCATCATGTTGGAGTTATATGTTTGTGCATTAAATAAAATAATAAGGATAACAACAATGAGATAACAATTTTAGAAGTTGGATTAAACCCTAAATTGAAATTAGGGTTTTGAAAATAAGGAGAGAAACGATATGGAAATATAAGTAATATAATTATTGGTACTTTTAATTTCACAATATACTCTGAGTATAATTTGGCACAAGATTTAAATTTAAATTTGAAGTTAAAATGGAATTTGGGAACAAATAAGGGAAAAAGAAAATAGAAAGAAAAAGGAAAAAGAAAAAAAACTGAACTTGGGCCCCAGTACTTCAATTCGGCCCACCGATGGAAACCAACCGCGCGGCCCAACCGCGAGCCTGGTTGGCTGACTGTCTCGCGGGGCCCACTGGTCAGCTGCCCCTCTCGCGCCCACCGATCTTCCTACCACTGGCGCGTGGACCGGGATCGCGCATCCTTCCTTCCGTGGCTGACAAAGGGACCGAGTCGTCAGTCTTCCCTTTCCTTCGCCGTACGCTTCGGAGGTGCGCTCGCAACCATGGCGCGCTCCTCGGAAATCCGTTGAAGCCCCCACGAACCGACCCCGGGCGGCCATAAATAGGGCGGGGCCGCAGCCATCACTCCCTTTCCCTTCGTCGCCAGCGCGCAGCTACCCACACCCGCTCGACCTCCACCACCACCGGCGTGTTGCAGACGAGATTCTCCACCGCCGCTACCAAATCGGTGTAGACGTCGTGCAAGGATCGGTGCGCTTGGGGCTGGGAGCTTCGCCGAGCCTCCGTGGAGCTGTCGGCGACCTTCGCAGAGGGAGAAGACCACCGGGTGGCCGGCGATTTCTCGTCGGATTCGTTGTACCGCCGTGGAGCCGCGTGTCACCGTGGTCGGACCCCTGTGCTGCGTTCCCTCGGTAAGAATCCCGTCGCTAGTGTTCATCTTGTCATCCGCATTGGGTCGTTCGGTTCAATTGGGTGCTTAGCGCCTGGGCAAACTCCGATTTGGTGCCCTCACCGGGGCTCGGCTGGGAGTGAAGCGTGGTGCGGCGCCGCCGTCTCGGGTGCTTGGAGGTAGGGGATAGATCGTAATCCGTTGATCTATCAAGCAACGGCTAGGATCGGGGCTGGACGCAGAATTATTGCGCGCCGTTGATTTTGGAGCAACCGGTGCAGATTAGGAGTTAGCATACCCCTTCGCTCGGTAGAATAGGGCCCGTTGATCCGTGATCGGACGTTCTCTGGGGCATTAGCATCACATTAAATCCACGCCGCAGATCTCCGATCAGACGGTTTGATTTACTCGCAGGTTTGGCATGCGCCAGATCTAATCGACGCCGTTCGTTTCTAATCGGACGGCCGTAATCGGCCGGTACCTCTTCGCCATACCACTTTGCAGAAAGACCCCTATAGAATTTAGAAAATAACCCGCCATCCAATGTTGCAGCCCTCTGAGTCTCAGTAATCTTGCGCCAGAGCCCCTGAGTTCTTCAGATATTGTCGCCCAGTCCAGAGCTCATGAAAATCAAATAAATAAAATCAGAAATGGATTTTTAATATAAAAACAATTCCTAGAACCTATTTAATCCATAGAAAACCCATTTTTAGTCCAAATCACTCCATTCCAATTTATAAAATTTTATAATAATATTCTCTATCATTTAGTATCTCTGTTTTGGCATAAAAACAGTAAGAAAATTAATTTAACATTTAATCCTATTTTAATCACATTAAATCTTAGAAAATTCATAACTTGAATTCTATAACTCCAAATTTAGTGATTCCAGTTCCTATGGTTTCATTTTAATGTGTAGATTTTTACTGTATATTTCATTCATCTGTTTGGTGTGATGTTGATTTTGGCTATACTATGTATGTATTGTGTTGATGCGAGTAGACGAGCAACCCACTGTGGAACCTGAGCTTCAACAAGTAGAAGTAGCTGAGCAGGAGCTCATTGCAGGCAAGTTGTGCCCTTGATCACTTCTTTTACCTATTCATGTTCTTATTATTCATAATGATCTGCATAGGTTAATTTTGATGGGACCCAATAGGATACCCTAGATTTTGACTATCTTTATACCTTGTTTCACCACTGGTTTTACTACTAAATTTTTGGGTAGTACATGCTATTGCATTATGTGGATTGGGTATAAAGATATTTATGACTCATGACTACACTTTCTATTATCTGTTCATTATTTTATGTTCATGATAAGATCATTATGTTAATGGGAACATGGAGAACCACCCGGGAAAACAGTGCTACCACAAGGGTTTAATGGGACGCCCTTGGCTGACTAATTAGGAAAGCTAGTGGAAGACTACCTTACCTGAAAGGGGCAAGGGCAGTAGGGGAGAGGTCAGTGCGGGGAGGTCCCTGGTTGATTTTGCTGCGATGGCGGTCAGCCAGGAACCCTGTACTGGATCTTCCTATAAACTGTAGCGGGTTTTCGGAAGCTAGTGGAACTTTGTAAAGGCCTCGTAGTGGATCCCTAGCCATTCACCTCGGTAGTGTCTAAGGGCCTTGCAAACCCAGGCGACATGGGATACACGACTTGTGGGTAAAGATGCGCAACCTCTGCAGAGTGTAAAACTAGTATACTAGCCGTGCTCACGGTCAAGAGCGGCTCGGACACTCACATGATTAAATATGGAACTTAAATTCAATTTGACATTTGCATCGCATTTGGGATTATTTTACTATTACTGTTCTTTATTATTATTAAGGTTTGGTATTTACTTACACTTAGTAATTGCTAATAAAATTTTGACCAACTTATAAAAGCAATGCTCAGCCTCAGCCTTTATTCCATTGATCAGCCTTACACTTCATGAACTCCCACCTTTGGTGAGTTCATGCCACATTATTCCCCACGACTTGTTGAGCGATGAACGTATGTGAGCTCACTCTTGCTGTCTCACACCCCCCCCCACATGAGAAGAACAGGTGGTCGAAGAGGAGCCGCCTAACACTGAGGAGTTCGATCTGATCTAGGTGGCGTTTCTCAGTTGACATTGGCGCCGACGATCCTTAGTTCGTTTTGTGTTTACACTTTTATTTTGTAATAAGTCTTCTGCTATGTAATAAATACTCTGATGTTTTATGACATTTATCTCTATCACTCTGTTATTATATATGTTGTCTTCTTGGCGCATGTATGAGATGCACCCGGCTTTGTCCTTTAAAACCGGGTGTTACAAGCTGGCCACATGTCTTATCATGGGTAAGCTTTGCCTCGGTTGGACCAATACCAGAAAGGCTGGCCCACAATGGTAGTGGAGAGATGGCAAGAGTATCGTGTATCCACCTGGCAAGAGGCTGGATGTTGGGGTACTGAGCTCTCTGTTGGCGGGGACCCGTTCTGATCTTGAGAAACCCATGGGAGAGTTGACATATGCAAGGGTTAAGTGCTACATATGTCGTGTGGTTGTAGATCCCCAACTGGGTATTAATCGATTCGGATCGCCGAACTTCAAGGATATGAAGACTGGATCTTCGACCCTCATCGTAGATAACAAGTGAAACTAAAGATGCTAAAATGAAGTTAGTGTAAGAAAAGTGAATGATCTAGATTAGGCAAATCTAGAATCAAGAAGAAACTTAACTTGTGAAGTAAAATTTTGGCATAAGGATCCACTATTAGTAAGCTTTTCTGCAAAACTGAGTCTTTGAAATTTGGTAAGCTTTACCTTGACACCCAACAAACCAGCATACCCTTGAGAGAGTTTTCTTTAGTCGGGTAAGTCTCGCTGAGTAATTGCGTACTCAGGGTTTTATTCCCATTGTTGCTGCAGGAGAAACTATTACACCTTTGACTTCTACTAGAACTCTCACTGGAGGCTTCTGCTTTTGTTTATGTGCATTATGTGTGTACTGCGGGAAGATGGTTTCTTCCCAGTTGATGTAATAAGTTAGCACTTGACTCGACCTCAGGCATGTAATAATAATACTTACTACTTGGTTTGTATACTTGAAAAGGTTGTTAATGTATATTATCTTATTGTAAAGTCTTCCGCTCAACTTCTGTTTTAAAGTTTATGTTCTTGTGGAATTATTGTAATACTTGCAACTATGGTGAATGGTCCTTGGGATTGAACAAGTTCATCGAAACTCGGCACCCCGTGTAAGTTATCTCATTCACATGCATATCCATCCAAGGCCTTGAGGGCAAGGATTGGTGTACGTGGGCCCGATAACTTGGTTGGGTTGTGACAGCGAGAAAGTGAATACAATCCAGCGTGAACAGTACGGGGGTACTGTTCATCTATTTATAGGCACGGGACACAGCCCAAGTGAAATTACATCCATGCCCTTGAACATTTGTTTACAAGCAATTCAAACTAATAAGGTCTATCTAGTCATTTTTCCTTCTCTGCTTGACAGCTTCGGCATTCTACATTATTGCTTCTATGTAGAGTCTTCATCTTGAGGGGCTATACCGAGGTTGGAGATAACTTCGGTGAGCCTCTGTGTTATTTTGTCGAAGGTGTTTTTGCCTTGAGGACCTTCAGCGGAGAAGAAGACCCCCAATAGTAGCCCCTTCGCGGTGCTAGATCGTTTTTCATAACGATCTTGATCCACAAAAAACACAAAGGCTTCGGAATGCCGAAGGTCTGAAAAACACCTTCCCTGAGCTTGTTTTCAAAAAACGATTAAAATATTCCGAGCGTCGAGTGGTCCACCGCTCAGCCAATGTAGGCAGTCTGGCGGTTTGCCTTCTTCCCCTGTAGCACTATATAAGCAGACATGTTGGTGAGGAGTTACCACATCATTCATTGCCATTGCACTGTTGTGCTGTTAAAAATTTTAACCAAAGCCGAAGCTTTCTAGTTTCCAAACACGCTCTTCGTCATTCAAAGTCAGCTTCGTCTTAAGGAACCGCGACACTTGAGATGGCCCGAGTAAGATCCACCACTAGAGTGTCTCGTGTGGGAGATGATGATCAAATGACAGAAAGAGCATCAATATTAGAAATGATGAGGCGATCAGGTTTAGTAGTGCCGGAAGAAGCTGTTGCCGAAGGTGAAACTGCCGAAGCTGAGCAGACTGTAGTTGAGGACGGGAGTGATGATGAAATTGAAGAAGACAACAGTATTCTGAGTCCATCGAAGCCGAGTCATGTTGAATTTGCAAAATCTACTGTGTCAGCAGAGGACCTGGTTATGATGAAGAAGCTGGGTTATTTTGGGGAAACTGAGAGTAAACTTATTCATTTTGCTGGCGAGGAAGTGGTTCTGGAGCCAAAAGAGGATGAAGTTGTTGTTTTTAAAAGATTCTTCAGGGCAGGGCTTCGGTTTCCTCTATATGATATAATAGGAGAGGTTTTGAAGAGGTTTGAGATATATCTTCATCAGCTAACACCAAATGCCATTGTTAGGCTAAGTGTTTACATATGGGCTCTCCGAAGCCAGGGCATGAGTGCCAATGCCGAAGGTTTCTGTTGAGTGCACAAGTTGCACTATCAGACGAAGGCCAGGGTGGATGGCCTTCACAAAAACTTTGGGTGCTATAACTTTGCGTAACAAAAAGACACCAAGGCCTCGGTAATCGGCTACCTCACAAAGTGGCCGACTGGGTGGACAAATGAGTGGTTCTACGTAAAAGCGGACGAGAAGAAGAGGGAAAAATTGATGACTATGGTTATGAGTCCTATGAGATTGAGCTTCGGGATGACAAGGCCATTGTGCCATATGAAACTCGGCTCCCCATGTCAGCTGGCCAAGGTCGAATTCAGAGTGGTGGCTGCTGAAATTAGCACCAAAGATTTAGTACAGGAATACCTGGCGAACAAGACCTTTCCAACCTCTAGCGGCTGGGGGATACCGAAGAAGAAAGAAGGGGGAAAGAAATATGAGCTCGTTCGACTCCTCTACCATTTCAAATTTGAGAAGCAATTCAAGAAACTATGCACTGAATGGCTAGAAATGATTGAAACTGTGTGCAATGAGATTCTTGGTAATTACACAAAGAAAAAGAGCATCAATTAATGACTTCTGCCTTTGGCACCCGGCCGAAACGAAGGCTAAATTGAGTAATGGATGCACTGAACTTCGAGTATCCAAATTATGAGAGACTCGACGAGGGAGTCGGGGGAGCAAAAAGAAAAAGGGTTGACAGCATTCTGAGCATGCAAGCTACCCGGTCTATGTGGGAAGACGAAAAGGCCCTGAAGAAGGACTAACCACTATGTTGTTTCAAGTGTGGCGAACTTGGCCACTATGCTAACAACTTCCCAAGACGTAATCAACAGACACCCCAGAAGAACAGCAACCAGAGGACTGACCAGAACACACCTACTCGTGGATCTGCACAAAACAAGACTCTGTAGAACTAGAGTAGAGGAAGAGTCAATCATGTGACAGCGGAATCAGTTCCTAAGGATGCCGACGTGGTGTATGGTATGTTTCTTATTAACTCCATTCTTGCATCCGTTTTATTTGATTCTGGAGCATCTCACTCCTTCGTAACAAAGTCATTTATGGAAAAACATAATATAGCAAACTATCCCTTGAAGAAGAAACTATTAATTCGATCACCAGGAGGTGAACTTAGAGCCACTCACTCATGCCCTCAGACTAAGATTGAAATGAGAGGCCTAAGCTTTCTAGTAGAGCTGTTAATTTTGGAGTCAAGTGGAATCGATGTGATACTTGGAATAGACTACTTGACCAAGTATGATGGAGTAATATCCTGTGCTAAGAGGATGGTTACATTAACCAGTCCGCAAGGAGAAAGAATTGGAGTCAATGTTAGTATGCCAGCAACAACAGAGGCAATGATAAATCAGTTGGAAGAGAAATCTTTGGAGCACATCAGAATAGTGTGTGAATATCCAGAAGTATTTTCGGAAGAATTACCAGGTATGCCACCTGATCGTGATTTAGAGTTTTCTATTGAACTATTACCCGAAACCGCACCAATTTCAAAAAGAGCTTACCGAATGGATGTCAAAGATTTAATTGAACTGAAGAAACAAATAGAAGAATTACTAGAAAAAGGTTTTATTCGCCCCAGTTTGTCTCCATGGGGAGCCCTAGTTCTATTTGTGAACAAGAAAGATGGTTCAAGGAGAATGTGTATCGACTATAGAAGCTTGAACGAAGTAACAATTAAGAACAAGTACCCGTTACCTCGGATTGAAGATCTGTTTGATCAGATGAGAGGAGCTACAATATTCTCAAAAATAGATCTAAGATTAGGCTATCATCAATTGAAGATTCGGACTGAAGACATACCTAAAACATATTCACCACAAGATATGGATTATATGAGTTTTTGGTCATGTCTTTTGGACTGACTAATCCACCCGCTTACTTTATGAACTTGATGAATAAAGTATTCATGGAATACCTTGACCAATTTGTGGTGGTATTCATCGATGACATACTAGTATACTCTTAGACTGAAGAAGCACATGAAGGTCATCTGAGATTAGTTCTACAAAAACTCCGAGACAATCAGTTGTATGTGAAATTTTCAAAGTGTGATTTTTGGCTGAAGGAAGTCGCTTTCCTAGGTCATATTATCACCAATGGAAGAATCAAAGTAGACCCCAGTAAAATAAGTGAAATACTAAATTGGAAACTACCCACAGATGTGTCCAAGATCAGAAGTTTTCTTGGATTAGCAGGATACTACAGAAGATTTATCGAAGGCTTCTCCAAAATAGTTAAACCCCTTACTTCACTGTTGGAGAAAGGTAAAGAGTTTAAGTGGGATGAAGCATGTCAGAAATGTTTCGAGGAATTAAAGGAAAGGCTAACCACTGCACCAGTGTTAATTATGTCTGATATTCATAAAGGATTTGATGTGTATTACGATGCATCACATCTAGGACTTGAATGTGTGTTAATGCAAGAAGGAAAAGTAATTGCATATGCTTCAAGGCAGTTACGGAAGCATGAAAATAATTATCCTACGCATGATTTGGAATTAGCTGTCGTAGTGCATGCGTTGAAGATTTGGAGGCACTACATGATTGGAAACAAGTGTAAAATCTTCACGGATCACAAAAGCTTGAAATACATCTTCACGCAGAAAGAACTCAACCTAAGACAGAGAAGATGGCTTGAGTTAATTAAAGACTATGATTTGGAAATACAATATCACCCAGGAAAAGCAAATGTAGTGGCAGATGCTTTGAGCTGTAAAGGTCAAGTGAACAACATCACTACTCATTTGATGTCACAAGAATTGTGCTAGGAAATGGAACAACTCAATCTTAGTATACTCAATACTATGGAAGCAAAAATTATGGAAGTTGAATCTACTTTGGAAGGAGAAATTCGTAAAAGACAAGAGTCTGATGAGAAAATCAAGGAAATTAAGACACAAATTAGTTTGGGTAAAGCCCCAGATTTCACAGAAGATGAGCAACGGACAATATGGTTTAAAAAGAGAATTTGTGTACCAGAAATCGAGCACCTACGCCAACTTATTTTAAGGGAAGCCCATGATTCAGCTTATTCTATTCACCCTGGAAGTACTAAGATGTACCAGGACCTAAAAGAAAAGTAATGGTGGTACGGTTTGAAAAGAGATGTGGCTACTCATGTTGCACTATGTGATGTTTGTCAACGAGTTAAAGCCGAACACCAAAGACCAGCAGGATTACTACAACCTCTCAAGGTATCGGAATGGAAATGGGAAGAAATTGGTATGGATTTCATAGTTGGACTACCCCGTACTCGGGATGGCTATGATTCAATATGGTTATACTGGACAGGTTGACTAAAGTGGCACACTTTATACTTGTGAAGACAACCTACTCAGGAGCCCAGTTAGCAGAGTTATACATGTCAAGGATTGTTTGTCTGCATGGAGTACCAAAGAAGATCATACCAGATCTAGGAACCCAATTTACCTCACGCTTTTGGAAAAGACTAAATGAGTCCATGGATACCAAGCTAAACTTCAGTTCAGCTTATCATCCGCAAACAGATGGGCAAACGGAAAGAACCAACCAAGTGTTGGAATATATGCTAAGAGCTTGCGCTCTAAAGCATGGTAGAAGCTGGGATAAGAGTTTGCCTTATGTAGAAATCTCGTACAACAATAGTTACGAGGCAAGTCTAAAAATGGCACCGTTTGAAGCACTTTATGGACGAAAGTGTAGAACACCGCTTTATTGGAATCAGACCGGAGAAAGTCAAGTATTTGGTCTAGAAATTCTTCAAGAAGTTGAAAAGCAAGTACATATTATCAGAGAGAATTTGAAAATAGAAAAGTCAAGACAGAAAAGCTATCCTGACAATAGAAGAAGAGAGTTGATATTTGAAGTAGGAGACTTCGTATACCTTAAAGTTTCACCGATGAGAGGAAAGAAAAGATTTAATGTTAAGGGTAAACTATCTCCTCGCTACATTGGTCCGTTCAAAATTTTGGAAAGAAAAGGTGAAGTAGCGTACCAGTTAGAGCTACCCGATAATTTGTCAGACGTGCATGACGTATTTCATGTATCACAACTTAAGAAATGCTTAAGAGTACCTGAAGAACAATTACCTATGCAAGAACTCAATGTTAAGGAGGATTTGACTTATTTGGAGTACCCCATCAGAATTTTGGAAACATCTCGCAGAATTACTCGGAGTAAAGTTATCAACATGTGTAAAGTTCAGTGGAGTCATCATTCTGAAGATGAGGCCACTAGGGAAAGAGAAGATGAACTCAGAGCATAATTCCCCCTAGTTATTCTCAGAAGTTCCTTAATCTCGAGGACTAGATTCTTTTAAGGGGGATAGGTTTGTAACACTACAAAACCATCAAATAAAAATAATGCATTTAGATTATTAGTGGAAAATATGGTAATGAATTTTTATTTCAAGTGATTGATTTTTATTTGCATTTAGAATAATTTTGTTTGCTCATATTTGATTTATGGATGTTTAGTAGAATTTCTTTTATATTGAAAATCCAATTAGATAATATAGAAATATTGGTCCAAAAATAAAAATTTTAGTTATAAATATTTTGGTATAATTATTATGATTTTTAGAATTATTTAAAAATATATTTATTTATATTTTTAAATAGAAAAGAAAAAGGAAAAACCCTAACCCTAACCGGCCACCAGGCCCAATAGCCGCGCCCACCTCCTCCCTCCTCCCTCTCTCACTGACGCATGGGGCCCACCCGTCAGGGCCCCTCTTCTTCCTCCCAGCCGCGCCGCCGCGCCTTCTCGACGTCTGCGCCCGAGCCGCCCCTCGCTCCTGGCCCACGCTCGTTCGCCTCATCCGAACCAGAAACCGCCCGACCGTTTCCCCTCTCTCTCCCCCCATCCTCTCCCATTCACTGATGCCATCAACGGTAAAGTAATTGGCCGCCGCCATTAATGGC
Organism: Zea mays; assembly: GCF_902167145.1. NCBI lineage: Eukaryota > Viridiplantae > Streptophyta > Magnoliopsida > Poales > Poaceae > Zea > Zea mays. The sequence goes on along the minus strand of NC_050102.1, from coordinate 46,580,417 downwards.
CATGGCCGGCCACCTCCCTCTCCCCGGCTCTCCCTCTCCCTTCCTATAAAGCCGATGTCGAGCCCCTACTCCTCCCTACCGAGCTCGCCCAAGCCTCTCCTCTCTTCACGCTCGCGCTCTGCTCTTCGGACCACGTCGGAGCTCGCCGGAGCTTCGCCCGCGCCGCGCCCCGTCGTCTGCACCCCGGCCGGACCATCCGCACCCGTCCCCGGCCACCTCGACTAAGCCCCTTCCCTGCCCAACGTCGAGCCTCCCTGCTCTCTCTCCCTCGTCAAGTCCCCTATGCGTGAGTAAGAGCTCCATGGTAGAAGAAGACGATTTTACGTTTTAACCCCTAGTTTTGTGTAAATTTAGTTTAGGTATTTTTTAGTACAGAAACTATTGAAAAGAGACTCCGATGTATACACTAAATCATGAACTAGCCCCTGCAACAATATTTTGGACATGAGTATTATTTTACATTTCAAAATATAAATAATGTCACTATTCACTAACTTGGTGATTTAAATATTAGAAACGTTCATGATTAACTTCGCTTTAGCACATGGAACGATATTTGTTAGTAGTGATTTAAGTATAATTTTATTAATATAAGAAAGTGGAAGAAATAATCGGCCACATATTTTCGGTCAGATTAAAAATATAGGTTTTACTAGTCATGATAAATGTATTCACTGTATAGCAATTAATTACTTAGAATTAGTAAAATATTTATTTATGTCAAAATCACCATGATTATATTACTAAAGTCCAAAATTAGTATCTACATTAATTCTTAGAATATTAATGTTAGGTGATTTAGAAATAAACATTTTTAGCTATTCGTATAATTTTATTTAGAAAGGAAAGGATAAAACTCAAAGGACTATTATTAGTAATAAAGAGAATAATAAATAATTATTTTCTATAAAGTTTATTAAGACATTTTATCTACATTATACTAGATAAATCAGCGTTATAGTCACCTACTCATATTTTCACCAATGATAACTCAAAATGAAAGATATAATAGATTAATAAAATATTTATGCTCTAGACATACTTATGAGTATAATGGTGTGATATATGTAATGGTGAATGATTACCCATGTAATGGTGTATGTTTATTTATTTGGCGTACATATTCTTTTGTATGTACGATACACAAATCGATGCTAGAAGTTGACTGTGAGGTAGACGAACTAAACTCGTTCGAGGACGACCCACAGGACACTTTCGAGCAAGGCAAGTGGATTCTCCCTCTGTATTTCTATTTGTACCGAAATAATGCATATAATAATGTTTACTTTTTGGATATATTGCATAACTTGATGGGATTTGCCTAAAGAAGGATTTCCTAGAATTACCCACCCTATTCCTTGAATTAACCTGGGATAAATGCTATGCTTAGCAATTTTTGCTATTGCTCAACTTGATAAATATGATGTCACTCTTTTAATGATAATATGTTCCAGAAATGAAGTTTTATTATGATGTTAACCCGATGGTTAAACAAGAACATTTTGTGTTAAATGGAACATGGAGTGACCACCCAGGATAACAGTGCAACCACGAGTGCTATAATGGGTCTGGCTTTGGTAATTAGCACTATAGACTTAGTGCTTAGCAACCCTACCTAAAATATGGGCAAGTGGGGGCGACAGTGGTTTGGTGGCAGCTCATGTTAACATGAGGTGGTAGTCTTGGCTAAGTTACCTCACCCAGAGGGCCATCAATACTGACGTGGAAAGCTTAGCGGGTGGATTTGTACTAAGGATATTTTGTGAAAGCCTCATAATGGATCCCTAGCCATTCACCTCGGTAGTGTTTATGGGTCCGATCAACCCAGGCTAGATGGGATACATGGCTTGTTGGTAAAGTTGTACCACCTCTGCAGAGTGTAAAACTGATGTCAGTCGTGCACACGGTTAAGAGCAACCTGGACCCTCACATGATAATTGAACTTAAAGATGGAAAATAAATCGTGATCTGATGATCTACTAGTGGTTTGCTTAAGTGATTTCACTTAAGTGTTTTTGATATAATCTTATGCCTTTGATTAATTGGGATATTTGGGATACACACTTATTAGTAAGACAGGTGTTGCTAATAAAATATTGACCAACTAAAATGCTTACCGCTTATCCATAGCCTACCTTGTTAACTTGCATTAATTTCCCCCACTTGCTGAGCCCCGACCATAAGTGAGCTCACCCTTGCTAATATTGTGATCAGAGGGTGATGACGAAGACTTCGCAGATGACATTGATGAATTTTGAGTCTAACGATGCACCAGTCACCTTCCTTTGGAAGAGTGTCCATGTTTAATTCCGCCATACTTTTATTATGATTTTGTTTAAGATACTATGATCTAGATGATGTAATAAAGTTACTCTACTCTCTTTATGCCATTATTGCATTGTCTTTTGATATATTACACTTGTGACGTCAACATATGTGTGGAAAATGGATCCTGGCCCACATATGCTATGCATTCGGTTTTGCCCCCAGAACCAGGTGTGACATCGGCTTCCCCCTCCCAAGCTCCCTTAGGTGATGGCGGACAGGGACTTTTGGGTTCTAGGTGACGGGAGATGGTCAAGTGCTTCGGATGATAAGGAAGGGGCCTTAAAGCATGGAGGTCTGAGGAGGGTCCGTGGGATCCGAGTTCGCCGGCGAGCTTTTCGCACGGTGGCAGCGGCGAAGCCGTTACGAGTAGGCACAGTTGGCCACCCGGGCCCACCAGTCAGCGGGTTGGCGCACGCACGCGTGGAGACGGCCTGGTGCGCGCGCAACTGTCACTGCCCCAATGGGCCTGCCTATCGGTCACTGGGGAGAACTATGCGTGCGTGAACTCTCGCTAGCCTCGGGAGGGGCTAACGGGTTGGCCCCACCCGTCGGCGCAATTCCCCCACGGTTGGGTCACGTTGAGAGGTAAGTGGGTCGGGATGGGCTGCAGATGAGAAAGTTCGGCCCAGCGGCGTTTTAGAATTTTTCTTTTTCTTTCCATTTCTGTTTTCTTTTCTTTTTATTTCCAATTCTCAATTTGAACTTCAAATATTAATGTGAATTTTGTACTCAAATTAAAGGTAGACTTAAATCATACCAGTGGGAATAGGGTTTATATTTTTATAAATTTTGTCTTGTATTTTATAGTATTTATTTTCTTCTTTTCCATTTTTTGTTCACTTCATATTCCAAATTTAGGTTTTAATCAAAATTCTACAACTCATTCTTATATTCCTATTACTATTATTTTATTATTAAGTGCACAAACAAGCAAAACTCCAATATGATGCATATTTAGTGAGGTGCCTTATTTAATTCCTTAAATGTGATTATTTCCATGATGTAATGAGTGGATGGCAAAACAGTAACGAGATCAACTCTTTTATAATTTGGGTATTACATATAAATAGTGCCTCCAGGTCTTCAATGCATGAACCACTGCTGCCAATTCCAGGTCATGTGTGGGGTAACTCCTCTCATGAATCTTCAACTGTTGGGACGAGTACACCACAACTCTCCCTTCTTGCATTAGCACACATCCCAGACCCATGTACGAAGCATCACAATACACTGAGAATGGCTTGTGAACATCAGGTAGGATCAACACCGGTGTTGTAGTCAACTTCTTCTTCAATGCTTCAAAGGACTCTTGGCTCTCTGCGGTCCACTTGAACTCAGCTTTCTTTGCCAGCAGGGCTGTCATTGGTCTGGCAATCCTGGAGAAACCTTCAATGAAACGCCGATAGTATCCGGCCATTCCAATGAAACGCTTGATTCCATGGACATCTCTTGGTGCTTTCCAGTCCAGAATATCTGCCACCTTTTTTGTATCCACAGCTAATCTGTCTTGGTTTATGATATGACCCAAGAACATGACTCGCTGATTTAGAATTCACATTTTCTCAACTTGGCATACAACTGAAAATCTCGTAACCGTTGTAACACCATCCTCAAATGCTCTTCGTGCTCTTCTTCATTCTGAGAATACACGAGGATATCATCGAAGAACACCACTACAAACATGTCAAGATAGTCCATGAACACATTGTTCATCAAGTACATGAAGAAAGCTGGCGCATTCATCAGACCGAAGGACATAACTGTGTACTCATAAAGCCCATACTTGGTGATGAATGTTGTCTTCAGTATGTTCAAAGGCCGGATCCTGAGCTGATGATAGCCTGTCCTCAGATCTATCTTCAAGAACACACTGCTCCTCTCAACTGATTGAACAGATCTTGTATTTTGGGTAGGGGGTACTTGTTCTTGATGGTGACTTCATTCAGAGCTCTGTAATCTATACACATCCTCTTCGTACCATCCTTCTTCTCCACAAACTACACTTGGGCGGTCTAAGGCAAGGTGTTGGGTCTAATGTAACCCTTCTCCAACAACTCATCTATCTGCTTCTTGAGTTCCACCAATTCTGGTTTGGACACTCTATAAGCTCTCTTAGAAATAGGGGCGGTGCCAGGGATAAGCTCTATGGCAAATTCAACTTTTCTCTCAGGTGGCATGCCTGTTAAATCCTCGGGGAACACATCCAGGAATTCTGATACTACTTTGATGGCTTCGAGTGGATTGACTGCCTCACTATGGGCAGTTATCTGGTGACAACTTCCTTTCCTCAATCCACACAAGACCAACTTCACCAACACTTCCTCTTCTGACAAGGACACCAACTTCACAGTCCTCTTATCACAGCTAAGGCCTGCATGGTATTTGGTCAGCCAATTCATCCCTAGAATGACATCTATGTCTACATCCTGGGTACTCGTTACTATGAGATCAGCGGGGAACTCTATCCCCCTTATTTTAACTCTTGCACTTGGGCAAAATTTATCTATTTGGGTCCTCCCACCAATTGAACTAACCCTCATAGGCGGGTACATGGGTGCTACTGGTATGTTGTGTTTTTCTACCCATGATACAGTCACAAAAGAATGTGTGGCTATAGTATAAAATAACACATTTGCAGAATGAGATTCGACTGAGAATGTACCTAGTGCCACTCCTGAGGTCTCCTGAATTGTGTCGGCCTCCAGGTGGTTCCCCTTTCCATACTGGGCACGAGGTTGGCCACAGTTGTTTGCTCCTTGCTGAGATGCATTCTGTCTTGCTGGGGCATTGGGAGCTGACTGTTGCTAAGATGCTTTCTTTGGGCAATGCGACGCCCAGTGGCCTTGTTCCTCATAGTGGAAACATCCACGGCCTCCTCCTTGCTCTAAGGTTGTCTGGTTTCTCTGATTGGTTGCTAGGGCATGAAGGTGAGGTGCCTGGTTGTTCTGTCTCTGGTACTGGTTTCTAGGGATGAAAATGGTGGGTAAACACTAAAACCATTACCGTTTTCATATTTTTTATCGGAAACAAAATCGAAAATGGTAACTCCGGAAACGAAAACGATATCAGTATTTTGGAAACATCGGAAATGAAAGTTTGGTGCGAAAAATACACCGGTAACGGTCGAAATCTAAAATACGATCGATAAACATATCAAACTTCACAATACAACAAAGTTGACAAAAGATCACAAAGACCACAAGTTCACAATTCATGATATAACAAGTTCACAATATAACAAGTTCACAAGGATCACGAATTTATAGTATAAAAAGTTCGCAAATATCACAAGTTCACAATATAACAAGTTCATAAAGATCACAAGTTCACAGACTCAAATTTCACAATTCACAATATACACTCGATCTAGCTGACATGGCATGCTTACTCATGAAATACTTTTCCTCACATAAAGAGTTTTTTCACAGCCTCACAGGAAAACCCTAAAATCTAGTGTGTGGAAAAGGCAGAATGTCGGCTCTCTATCATTATATATTACTAATACATAACATGTGCATAGAAAAGAGTGGATTCATTTGAGAGACCAAATCGTTAATCCCAACTTCCTTCCAACACCATCTATCCCAAAAAATCTTAATGCGTCCAAAAAAATACAAAATAAGTAATCCTTATCCAGAGACGTACAGGCGATGCGAAAAATCACATGCTGGAAAATCCCGAGACAATTCCAAAAAATTCCGAGACACAATTCCGGAAAATTCCGAGACACAAATCCAGTAATTTCCGACAAAAATCAGTAACCGAAGGAAACGGTCGGTAAAACAACACACCGATTCCGATACCGATTCCGATAGAAAATTCCGAAAACCAATTCTGTTTCGAAAAATACCGTTACCGGTGAATTCAATCGAAAAAATTCGAAATCGGTTTCCGGAATACCGAAAAATTCCGAAACTGTTTTCATCCCTATTGGTTTCCTCCCTATTGGTTATGCTAGTGGTACTACTGCTGCTGCTAAGGGAACTACCTCTGAAACTGCTGTTGATGTAGATGTTGATTCTGGTGCTGGTGCTGGTGTACCTAAGGATGACTCTGCTTGAACTGCTAGAGTGAATTGCCTGAGAAATGGGGACGGTTGTTGCTCTCGGTCTGAGGTCCACCAATCTTGCGCTTCCGGTCTTCCATCTCCTGGTGCTTCCTCTCAGTCATTATTGCTCTATCAATAAGGTGTTGAAAGGTAGGGAAGGTATGGTTCATCAATTGGTAGTGCAGGGGGTTGACCAAACCTCTCAAGAACCTGTACCGCCTCTTGGCATCAGTGTTAACATCCTCATGTGTATAGCGAGATAGTTGTAGAAATTTGTCCATGTACTCATTGACAGACAGGGGCCTTGCTTCAATGCCATGAATTCTTCCTTCCTCACTATCATGAAACCTTCAGGAACGTGGTACCGGTGGAAGTTGCCTCTGAACTCCTCCCAGGTGATGGCTTTAGGGTCGGCATGGGTGGCGAGGTAAGACTCCCACCAGGACTGAGCTGCTCCCTTTAGCAGAAGGGGACTATACAAAACATTATCTCTGTCATTGCACTAAGCGGTGTGCAACTCCTTCTCTACTATGCACAGCCAGTCTTCGGCGTCCATGGGGTCTGCAGAGTGGGCAAACATAGGGGATGACCTCTCATGAACCGCACGCTTGTCTCTCGACATCTGCGGCATCTGCACTTGCGATTGAGGTGAGGTTGCTACTGCACCTGTTGCATGGCTGCCAGGATCTAACCAATCACTTGAACTGCCTGAGTCTGCATGAGAAACATCTGCTCTATTGTCATTGGGGGTGGTGGTGGCAACTGCTGCTGGGGTGTATCATCTTGTGGTACTTGCTGCCCTGGCTATGCACACCTTCCACCTCGGCGCCTGTTTTCAGACATCTGTAGAGAGCATTCACACATCAGATCTGACCTTTCAGTCTTTCAGCATAAGAAAAGGTATATAGAAGTCTTCATAACACTAAACAAATGAGCATCTTCACTAACTCTCAACACAACCAACACAACTTCTCAGATAAAGAGGAAAGTGGAAATAACTGGTTGCCCAACTAAATGACCAACTTTATTAATAACTACACCAAATTGCAGGTGACACCCACACTTTGGTGATAATCATTACAAAGAGCTAAATCCATCATAAGTTCATCACGACAAAGATGAAACACATGATGAGCAAACTAAAACTAACAAAGACTAAGACACTGACTTAAACATTTATTACAAACTCCGAATCTAGCGTCCTAGGGCTCCAAGTTTATCCATGTTCTATAGTCAGGGGTGCCATAAGCATAATGACCACGGGGCGGCAAGCGGTAAGGGTGCTGAGTCCCAACAGGGGCAGAAGAACCATCCTCCTCATGGTGGCGCTTCGTGCGCTCAGCACGCAGTTCCACAATTTCTGCACGAGCCTTGCCCAACTTGTTAAGGGCGTGGTCTAGCTCGATGTTGATCACGGCGACCAGGTTGACCATGTTGCTCAATCTAGGATTGTCCTCACCAACGGGTGAGACAATCACACCTCTGGTACTGCCAGTCGAGCGGTGGGGTAGTACTTCAGGTCGAGACCGTCAGCCACCACCCCACTGAACAACGAACAGTACTGCGAAAGCGCACATCGTGCAGCATACTGCATGGCTCCTTCGGCAGTGTCCTGCTTAGTGATAGAATAATGCTCTGAGTAGGCCACCGCACCCCGGAGATCATTGTCCGGACGGCGCACCAGGCAGGTAGCCTCCCATTGGTCCGGGTATAACCCTCGACTGTGCTGGTAGACTACACAGTGGTACTCGATCGACCAAGTGTGTCGGTTGAAGGCTCGACGTAGCAAGGTGTCGAGAGCGTCGTGGAAATGACAACCATGGCGGCATCATGAGTGATAGGTCGGGCGACCCATCCTTTCGGCCCCTGCTCCTCCAAAAGCTCCGTGTTGTGGCTTGAACTGGCACCATCGTTGTCTCCATCAGGGTCTCCTCCGGCAGCTAGGGTGCCCTGTGGTGGTGCAGGGGGCACCTCTAGCTGAGGCATAGAGGAGGGCTGCCTCCTAGACTCCACCTCCTGCTGCGGCGAGGGGGAAGAGTCCTACTACTCTCGCTCCTGGCGTCAGCGTTCCTGCTCCTCGTGCAGGCGACGGTGCAATCTCTCCAGGTGGCTCGACTGTCCTGTCACCATGTGGCCCAGTTGATGCTCCGCAAGGCGAGAGGGCAGGAAAGGGATCACCCATGTTGGTCACTTGTTCTCAAATGATGTGAATCAAGAACAAGGCAACACAATTGTTAAGGATTAAGGACCTTCGTCCTCCGAAGCATTATCTCCTCTCGGATATAATGATCATCAGACGAAGGTCATGAAGGACATGCCTTCATCATTTAATGGATGAATAAGAATACATAGAGATAATGAATATAACCCATTGGCTCATTCACATTTGTATTTCATAATATGCACATAAACATTAACAAAGTATATATTACATTGATACCTTCGGCTTGTTCGAAGGTGCTGACGCGAGATTGATTACTATCCAGCGTGAATAGTATGACATTACTGTTCATCTATTTATAGGCACGGGACGCAGCCCGAGTAAAAGTACCTTTGTGTCCTCAACATTTATTCACAACTATAACATAAATCATTAGGGACTGGCTAGTCTTTTTCCCTTCGGGCCAGCACCATGTTTGATCTTCATCATCGTCTTAAGCCGAAGATGTTACTCTTCGGCTACAGGTTCAGCGTTCATTCTTATCATCTTCGGGTTATATCTTCATCTTGCACACCTTTGCCCTGGGAGGAAACTTCCATCCTGAAGTCGAAGCTCCCTGTAATAATCCATGTTATACTGAAAGCAAATGGTTAGTCATGTTTTTTAGGACCTTCAAAGAGGAAGGCTGCCAACAGTAGCCCCTCGTAGTATTAATTTGTTTCTTTCATACTGTGACGTGAACGAAGGCCTTTAGCCAAAGGTACGAAAAAACACCTTCCCTTCGCTAGAATAGCGAATTATTTTGAACTGTGGAGCTCTTAGTATGTATATAGAAGTTGTGTCGTGATTATTTTTTGTGCCATTTAGCTGTTTGTGTTGTGGTTGCTATTTTAGCCCTTATTCTCTTTGTGAGCTCGATTGATTTCTGAGCTTCGGCATTTGCTGTAACCATCATCTAAATGGCTGAGGACAAGAAGATTACAGACACCACAATGGCTGGGTTTTATGAAGGAATGGAGAAGACCAACGCGGAAAAGATTACCAATGAGATGCTAGTTGGGTTGTCTAGGGATTCCAGCGATAGTGACAGTTTTGATGTGGAGAGTGGAAATGAAGATGCCGAAGATCGGCCGTGGAGGTCGGGCCATGTTGTTTTTGGGAAGTCAACTATCAAACAAGGGCAAATCGAAGCGATAAAGGGCAAATATTTTCATGGTATTTCTATAGTGAGGGCCGGGGGGAAAGCACTGTTCCCTTCCCGAAGTTGATGAGGTGGTGGTCTTTAAGAGTTTCATGAAAGCTGGGCTTCGCTTCCCACTACACAAGATGTTGGTTGAAGTTCTGAAGACATACAAATATATCTTCATCAACTTACCCCCGAAGCATTTATCAAAGTGGGGGTTTTTATATGGGCTATGAGGAGTCAAGGGCTAGAGCCAGATGCTAGGTGTTTCTGCAATATTCATGAATTATCCTATTAGACGAAGGCAACCAGAAAGGAACAGAACCATAAAACTTTGGGTGTTACAGCTTTGTGCCCTGCTCTGAGGCAAATTATCTTGTGCCAACATTTCGGAAGAAGTGGTCGGGTTCTTGGATGAAGCAATGGTTCTACGTAAAGAATGATCTAAATCAAAGGGAGGATGTGAGGGGTATCATTCAACGTCCCATATGGTCGCGCTTCGACATTAGAAGACCATCAATTGCAACTGGGAATGAAGTGCACACGTGCCTAATGGCTTTCAACACCGTATGTACCTACATCGGTACCAGGGATTTAGTTCAAGAACACATTGCTTTCAAAATATGGCCTCTTGTGAGTGAATGGGAAATGTCGAAGGAAACTGTCGTTGGTTCCAGTCAAGGTGGCTTGGTTTACCTTAAGTTCACCTTTCTTTATAGAAGCCAATTTGACAAGCCAAATGATGATTGGCTGGATGCTATAGAGGCAACCAGTGATGAGCTACTAAGAGCCTACTCAAAGATAGAGGACGAGGCCATGACTGTTGCCTTCGACGCTCAAGGGAAAAGAAGACTAAATAGAGAAGAAGATTGAATAGAGTTTTTGATGTTATTGGGTTTGTTTATCCTGATTACTATTTTTCTTGCCCGAAGGCAAGGAGGAAAAAGGAAAGTTGCTACTTCAACCTCTTCTAGTGCGTCGAAGCTGAAGAGGGCCAAGGTCTTGACACGTAGGCCAAAGCCAATTGGGACAACTAAGGTACCGAAGCTTATTGAAAGTGCTGAAGCTACCCCCTCAGCCACGGAAACAACTCCTGCTATATCAATCGAAGCTAGTGCAGATCCGGTGAAAGAGCCGGAATCAGAAAAAGCAGTAGAACAGCCAAAGGTGCTGAGCCCTCCAGCTATAACAAGGTTGTCGAAGCCATTGACTACTACAACAGCGACTCCAAGGAAGAGAAGAATGGCTAGTGTTTTAGATGATGCTTTAGAAACCATGAAAGCACCAATTCACGCTTCTACCGAAGCATCGGGCGAAAAACCTGAAGATGCAAAATAAGCAACTACTGCTCTCGTCGAAGCCGGACCCTCGAAAGTTGCGCCAGTAAGACTGATGGAAATGAGTCTTCCTGAAAAATCTACATCTCCTGCCCCCGAAGCACCTCCCCATGGTGATTTGGAATACATTGTTCGACACTCTTCGGGAAAGCAGTTATCATTAGGACAAATTGCCAAAGTGCAACAGTATGCCAAGGACTTGAAATACCCCCGAGGGTCCTTGGTATACGGAGGAGATGACGAAGACGACTTCCTCTAGTGTCTACCCAACAGTAAGTAGGTTAATGTTTGTCGCGAGATGATGAACAACATGGGGTTTTCAAAGTTTGAGCTTGGTTTGTCTGCTATGACGAAGGATTAGCTTGCGGACAGCCTCGCTTACAATAGCTTGAAGGTTTGCACATTTTGGCTTTGTATTTGGTACTTTTTTGTTATAATGAACTATTTTTTTGGTAATTCTTACTATTTATTGGTTGCTCGTTTTTCTGTTTGGCAGGGTCTAATCCTTAGCAAGGATTTGAAGGCTCAAAAAGATTCAGAGGACGAAAGCTGCCAAATGGCACTTGGAAACCTCTGATCGGAGATTATAACTTTGAGAAACGAAGCTCTTGCAAAGGATAAGATTTTACTATCTTTGGTCGAAAGGCTAAAATCTAGTGAGGCTAAACTATCCGTTCAAGTAGAAGTGCACAAAGCTGAAGTACAAAGATTAGAAAAGAAACTTGCCGAAGCAACTAAAAATTTTAATGTGGAGCTGACGAAACGTGAAATATTTGACATTGAACGATCAAGGGTACCGAAAAATGTTGAAGAGCATCGTGAAGCTAAAGAAAAATGCTATAATGTAGCTATGGAATGCGCCAATAATGTGAAGAATAGTTTTTCTAAAGTTGGTGCATTTTCCTCGGAGCAGAATTTCATCCACGGTGACCCCGATGGAGTTATCCAGTGGATTAACGGTGAAGCCGAAGCCTTTGAGGAGATCCTTAGCGACAGAGGTGATTTTTGTGCCTTCGCCGGTGCCCGAGGGGCCGTGTTGATCCTGGAAAAGGTTAGCTGTGAACATGCTAAGGCTGTGGTTCAGCCAGGATTCTCGCTTTCAGCTGATGACATTAGAAACCCTTCGACCGACGCTACTGCATTAAGCGAAAAGTTCTATTTTGAAGTATGCCTGACGGGTTACCTGATGAAGCCATTAGATGAAATGAGAAAGTGTCTCATGATACCTTAGAAGAGGCTAAGAAAGCCGAAGAAGCTGCTGAACGCGCCAGGCTTATAGGTATATTCATTACAGCTTAGCTTCGTAATTTATTGTAGCTTCGGTACTAACAGATACTTGTATCTTGATGCAGCTGAGCTTTCTCCCCCTCCAGAGCCATACGATCCTGAAACTAATCCATCTCTGAAGGGGGTGCTCGACATAATTAGAATTGCCAACGAGGCCGTTGACGAAGCTGTCGACAGACTGTTGAACGAAGCTATCGATAAAGTCTTAAAAGAAGACTAAAGTTTTGTATATTTGAGAGTTTAGGGTCTTTGTACGTAGTTTTCGTTCTTGTAAGAAACAATTATCAAATATTCGCATATGTATTAATGTAATATATTTCTTTGTGAAGCGTGAAACCTTCGAACGTACCATTTTTGAGCCGCCGGCGAAAAACACATTCTCTTCTTTTCACGCTTCACGAAGAAAAAATCCCCCTTCTTTGCCGAGACAATACTGAATATCTTGCCATGGTTGTTGTATAGTAATAGTGTTGACGAAGGTACCATCCCTGTATAAGAACATCTCTGCCAAAGACATGTCTTATGTTATTGATACATTCTTTCGTGATTCCTTGATGAAGGTATACTTGACCTCATGAATTGATAGATATATTTGAAGGAGCAATTTTCCTTCTTTTCCACTGCTTTTGTCGATGCAAAATGATGTATGATGCGATGTTATGCAATATGATATGATGGTATGAAGCAAATGAAGTTTATGCACGAATTATCAAAAAAACCAAGACTCTGCATCCCCTTAGGAAAAACTTTGGAGTCTCTTCACCTTTTACTTAGGTGGTATTTCAACTCTGCATTTCCTTAGGAACGACTTTGGAGCTAAGCTCTGCGTCCCCTTAGGAACGACTTTGGAGCTTCTTCACCTTTTACTTAGGTGGTATTTTAGCTCTGCATCCCCTTAGGAACGACTTTGGAGCTAAGCTCTGCATCCCCTTAGGAACGACTTTGGAGCTTCTTTACCTTTTACTTAGGTGGTATTTTATCTCTGCATCGTCTTAGGAACGGCTTTGGAGCTTCGTCACCCTTCTTGTTACACTCGATGGTGTAACCACAAATTTATTACAACAGGCCGAAGGTTGAACCTTCTTATATTGTCTTCGGAGGTGAAATTTAAAGACAGAAAAACTAAAAAATACATTGAACTTGGAAACTTTCTAGTTGAGCCCCTGTATTGCTTTAGTAAATATGTCTTGATTCGGCCACAATGTTGTTGACTGTGCGAGCTTCGGACTCCTCTCGTGTGTCGCGATGTTGCTACGCTTGGCGATGCCCCTCGGGCTGCTAATTGTGAATCAAGGTTGGTGCCATAGATGGTGGTAGTGGTAGATGAGCCCATGCAGCTTGGGAATGACTTGCCGAAGCAACTGATGTTGTGGGTGGCTGGTTGCCAACATACTCAGGGATATATGGCGAACATCGTGAAGTAGTGTGCAAGACCTGCTTCGGCTAATTCTGTCGTGCTTCGGCTTCAGCTATCTCCTTTTGCGTTTGGATCGTGACTTAGCACATCCTTGTTGTATGCCCCTTATCCACCCCATAGAATAAACAGAACAACCTCCTAGGTAGGGTGTTGAACCTTCCTCCGAAGCTTCTTCCTCCTCTGCCCCTTGGAGCTGGTGGCCTATAAGAGGTTTGCTGCGTCCCTGAAGATTGTGAGCTTTGTTGGTTGCCTTGAGTGTGGTTTGCCCTGTCATTATTTGAGTTGGGATTGTGGATTGTTCTGACATGCCCAGGGTGGAGCCTTCCTCCGAAGCCCCTAGTCATCTCAGAATACCTGTAGGCCTCGTTTTCTGCTGAAAGTCATTGTCAGCTCTGATGTATTCATCCATCTTCTAGAGGAGCTTTTCCAGAGTTTACGGCGGCTTCCTAGCAAAATATTGCGCTCTCGGTCCTGGTTGGAGCCCCTTAATCAGAGCTTCGATGACAATCTCATTTGGCTTCGTTGGCGCCTTGGCTCTGAGTCGCAGAAATCTTCAGACATATGCCTGCAAGTACTCTTCATGGTCTTGCGTACACTGGAACAAGGCTTGGGCAGTTACTGGCTTCGTTTGGAAACCCTGAAAGCTAGTTACCAGCATGTCCTTAAGCTTTTGCCATGACATGATCGTTCCCGGGCGAAGGGAAGAATACCACGTCTGGCTACACTCCTGACTGTCATGACGAAGTATTTTGCCATGACAGCCGTGTTGCCACCATATGAGGATATGGTTGCTTCGTAGCTCATGAGAAATTGCTTCGGATCCGAATGCCCATCGTACATGGTGTAACACCATAAAAACCATTAAATAAAAATAATACATTTAGTTATTAATGATATTTATGGTAATTAATTTTCTTTAAGGGTTTGTTATTTATTTGCATTTGGGATGATTTTTGATTGCTCATAATTGGTTTTTGAATATTTAATAGAATTTAATTTTAATTGAAAATTCAAATAAATAATATAATAATTATTAGTCCAAAAATAAATATTTTATTTATAAGTAGTTTTGGTATAATTATTATGAATTTTAGGGTTATTTAAAAATATATTTTGAATTTAGAAAAAGGAAATACAAAAAAAAAGAAAACCTAACTAACCCTAACCCTAAACAACCCATTAGGCCCAACACCTAACCCTAGCCGCCGCGCGCCTTGCCCCTGACCTAAACCTAGCCAGCCGCCATTCTCCTCCTCCCAGCCGCCGCCACCCACCTGGCTCTCTCTCCTCCCTTCTCTTCCCTCTCAATGCTGTGCACCCGACGCGACCCCGCCAGGGGCCATGCCCAGCCGCCCCGACACCCCTGCCCCTACCGACCACCTCGCGCCAGGTGACCCGCCGAGCCCCAGCACCGCCCGACGCGTAGCCGCCCTACCCGCGCCTGGAACCACTCTACCCCGAGCCGACCCCGATGTCGCCGAGCAGACCGCGCCAGGAAGTCCGACCGAAGCCGCACGCCCAGAAACAGGAGCCGAGCACACGCCCCTGCGCACCGCGTGACCGACGCCCATCCCGCGGCCGAAGACTGACCGCGCCCAGGCCCGCGACCATTCGCCATCGCTTCAATGGAGCCATTACTCTCTCTCCTATCACTCCCTCTCATCAATGGCGCCTTGAACCGACCGTTTCTCCCTCTCTCTGGCTCTCTCTCTCTCTCTCTGCCTGAGCTCCCTCTCTCACTCCCTCCTCATTCTCTCCCTCGCCGTCGGAGCTCACTGTCGTCGCCGTTGTGGACCGAAGCCGGAGCTCACCGGAGACGTGCCCGAACCCCCTCCAAGCCTCGCCGATCCCGCCGTGCCTTCGCCTAGTCGCGCGCTCGAGCCCGTTCACAGTAGTCCGTTCACCCAAGGTTGAAGACAACCCATTAATTTATTTTCTAAAGCATGTTTTGAATTTTATGAATTATTGTTGTAATATAGAGACGATGTGATTCACGTGTATGATTTTAGAGATTTCGAAGTATACGGGTAGTCAAAATCGAACCCCGTGACCATACTTTGAATATGTGTATGATTTTATAATTTTAAAAATGAGTACGGTCACTATTCACTACCTCGGTGATCTTCATACTAGATATGTTTATAATTAATTTCACTTTAGTGTGTGGAACGAAAATTAGTAGTATTTTTAAAGTGTAAACTTATTAACATGAAGAAATTGAAATAGGCACTAAGCCACGTATTTCCGGTCAGATGGAAATATAGATGGTACTAGTCAAAATAAAAGTATTCATAAGTATAGCACTTAATTACTTAGAATTAGTAAAATACTTATTTATGTCATAATAACCATGAATATGTTATTAAAAGTCTCATTTAGTAATTTATAATTAATTCCTAGAATATTAATGGCAGAAGAATTATAAATAAACAATTTTTAGTTATACGTATAAATTCTATTTAGAAAAGAAAGTAGAAAATCGAAAGGATAGAATTTTATAATAATGTTAAAATAACCTAATTAGACGCTCATATTTTCTAATAAATAAAATTGATAGTTATATTGATAAACATAGGTTTCTTACTAAAGAATTAGATAACTTGTTTAAAATGACCTTTTTAATAGATATTATATTTAACAAGGTTCGTTATAAATATTTAAGTATAACTGTATTAAATAGAAACTTAAAAGAATATGTAGACCATATGTTTCTTAATAAAAATAGAAGATAAATATATGTCTAATTAATAGATTATTTATATTTTCTAAATTAAAAGATAACAAGGGTCATTGCTTTTATAAACTAAAATGATAGTTTATACATAATTTCCTTTCTAATGAATTAGATCATTTGTTCCTACAATAGAATTAAAGATAATTAATAGATTAATTATCCTTTATCATAATTTATTAATCAAACCTATAGTCAAATTGTTCTTAACTAGATTTATGGCATGATTAATGATTTCATAGAATTTAGTTCACATTATATACGAATCACTTAGTTTTTCCTAAAGGATGAAATAAAATAATAAGAGTTTAAGTTCTTTTATAACTTAAAATGTTACTTTATATATTGACTTCGAATATAATAATATAGGCTATGTGTTTTCTAATGAAATTAAAGATAGTTATTTGTTCATTATCTTTTGCATGAAAATCCACTTAAAGACCTATGACCAAGCTTTTCATAAAATAAGTGTTTAATAATAATGATATTTTCACATAAAACTTATTTAGACTTATATCCTAGTTTATCATAAGTGAATGTTTAACAATGATTTATAAGATGTTCCATAATGCTTCATAAATTAATAATGTATTTCATAACGCATTAATCTTAGATATATAACATATATCTTTTCTAAAAGGTTAAATAGTTTTAATATTGTTATAACGTGTTTTATCATCTTATAAACCCTTAATCTTAGACATATCACATATGACGTTTTATAAAAGATTAAATTGGTGAACCAAATATTTGTATATTTTAATTAAGATATTTTTAAGCTCATGTCTTGTTTTATAAAGTATAGATCACACATTTTTTAAAAGAATACCTTTTATTATAACCCTTGTGTGTAATGTTTTTGAAAAGCAAATGCTCTTTTCGTGAGGCTTTCTTTTAGCTTTACGTATGGTGAATGCTGTATGTTATTGAGTGGTGTTTGTTTCTTCTTGTTTGTTTGTGTGATATTGAGTGGTTGATCTAGTAGTTAAGAATCAAGATCTATTCCTATCCGTGGAAGAACCTCAAGTTTTCAATAAGCAAGGCAAGTGGACTTCTCCCTCTGCATACTTTGTTTATCCCAAACAATACATTTAATAAAGTTTATTCTTGGATATATATATATATATGCATAATTTGATGGGTTACCTATTTAGATGCCCTTAACCTTTCCAACCTTACTCCTTGTTTAACCTGGGATTATGATCTAATCAAGTAGTTATGCTATTGCTACAACTTTAAATTTATGTAGTCACTCATGTATGATACTAATGTTCCAAATGGTAAGTTTACATTATTGTTGTTAATCCGATGGTTAAACAAGATTATTGCATATTAATTGGAACATGGAGTGACCACCCAGGAAAACAGTGCTACCATGAGAACTATCATGGCTCTGGTCTTGGCTAAATAACTAGGGAAGTCTTATGTTGGGTGCTGGTTGTGGTCGACCGGAACGGGGGCATCTGGCAAGCACTTATAGTTCCAGCTCAGGTAGATTGGATACGGGCATAGTTCCCAAAGCTTTATCCTGCAGTCTGGACTATAAGTTGGTTACGTTAGGTGTGCTTTATGCAGTTTGACCATTTCCAGCATTTACGTAATGAGGACTCTAGGGAGAAGCCTCGTAGTGAGACCCTAGCCATTCACCTCAGAAGTGAATACGGGTCTAGCTAACCCGGGCTAGAAGAAAATCGCGACTCATGGGTAAAGATGCGCCACCTTTGCAGAGTGTAAAACTGATATATCAGTCGTGCTCACGGTTATGAGTAGCCTAGACTCCTCACATGATAATTGAACTTGAAGATGGAAATAAATCGAGATCCGATGATCTGCCAATGGTTTGCTTAAGTGGTTTCACTTAAGTGTTTTTGATATACTCTTATACCTTTGTTTAATGGGAATACTTGGGATTCACACTTATTAGTAAGACAGGTGTTGTTAATAAAGTGTTGACCAACTAAAATGCTTACTGCTCAACCTTAGCCTCACCTTGTTAAACTTGCATTAGTTTTTCCCCCACTTGCTGAGCCCCAACCATAAGTGAGCTCACCCTTGCTTAAATTTTGATCAGAAGTTTGTAGATGAAGTCATGATGCTCTCCATGGATGCTAGTCTAGTGATACCCCCAGTCATCTTCCTGTGGATGGATGTCCTTGTTTCGTTGTACTTTGATGAATAAAGGTTAAGACATTATGTCTGTTCGAAGTGTAATATGTTAATATAATTTTCATTCATGCTTTTATGCATTGTTCTTTTGATATATTACACTTGTGACGTCAACATATGTGTGGAAATAGATCCTGACACACATGCTATGCACCTGGCTCTGCCCTTCGGAAATGGGTGTGACACAAGTGGTATCAAAGCAATGTGACCATAGGTCGCTAGATAAGTTAGAAATGGAAAGCCCAGTCAGTCTTTCAAAGCCTGATATATTTTCCTCCATAAAAACTTACTTTATATCACGACTCGTCTCTTTTATTTTCAACTCTTCTTGTCTGATTCTTCGTCTATCAGAAGGTTCTAATGAGAAGCATTGCAAGATGATCAAGCTAGGATTGTGGAACTTGAAGCGAAGTTTGCCGGAAGAAACCTTTTCGAAGCTATCAACGATGCCATATTCTCTGTCTTATCCCCACTCCGCAAGAAGTTTTGTTATGGATCCTTTGGATCTATTACCAAACTTCTTAGTTAGGTTGATATGATTGTTCTTTAGTATTAAGATTTTTGACTAGATCGGTAATGGTGATATTATAATATATTATAAGTGGTTTTCTAATCCCTAATATTGCTATATAACCCTTGACTTCTTATACTTTTGTTTTCTTGCCGTTGTATTCCACCCTTGCGCAATATCTACCTTGATATATTAAACTTTTGCCTCTCTACTTTTCTCCTTGATAATGCTTTCTCCCTATTGAATTCTTATACTTTTGCTTTCGTACCATTATATTGCCACCCTTGCGCAATATTTACCTTGATATATTAAACCTTTGCCTCTCTACTTTTCTCCTTGATAATGCTTTCTCCCTAACTCACTTCATATCCTTGGTTGTATCATTTATCCTCACTTTAATAGTTCATGGTTAGCTTATTTCACTCTTGGCCACCGACAAATATGTCTTGTCTAACTCCTTGATATTTCTAATATGTTTCCTTGACTTTATAATATCTTCCTTATTCTAGACCTTGTCTCACCTTTTGTTTTGGTTGAATGAGTAGAATTGGATTTGTGTTGTGCTGGTATGTTTGAGTTCATTGTCCTTTGTGTTCATGATTGGTTTTCTTCTTTGAAATGATTGTTGGTGTATTGTGTGAATTTTGTCCACAATGACATCAGTTAGCTAGGTAAAACCTTAGATAGATGGGTTTTCTCTGCTCTCTATAATCTGTCTTTGCTCAACCCTTTCGTCCCTTCCATTCTTCCATACCCATACAGATGTCAGACCTTGGAATGTCAACTACAAGTGATGTCACTAAATGCAAAGAATGCGGTGTGTTAACACGTCAAAACAACATTATAAATAAAACAGCTGATGAACAGACACTCAAGACATAAAAGGATGCACAACCAAACCAACAGACAATTGACCTTGGAACATGTTATTGTTGTGAGTACTATGGAATTCCTTATCGCCAGATCAGTACAAACGAAAGTGAAACTACAAAACAGAAGAACCGGATTTTATTTTTTGGCATAAAAAGACAAATGTCTCCTCAAGAACAACTAATAACAAATTCTCTCATACCTAATGCACTGTCAGTTGATGAATTGCAAAGTATTCCAAAAAGGAAACATCACAAGGATGCCCAGCCCCAAGAAGAAACACATGAGTGTTACATTGATGGATGGACTATTACTTGCACATAGTTTCGGCCTCGTCGTCGCATCAGGTCCAAGAAACAAAAAGGGAAACATGGAAAAAGTCAAGAAATAACTTCAAGAAAAGCTTGCTATCAATGTGGACGTGAAGGTCATTACTTCTGTAACTGTCCTAAGAAGAGTTCACTACAGATCACCTCTGAGATGAAGCTATCTCAGTCTTCAGACATGGAATATGAACAAAAATGCACAGAAATTTCTACCAACAACGTAAAGACAACTCCAACATGTAACTCATCAAGTCGTGCTTGCTTTGGCTGTGGTGATACCAGCCATCTTGTTAATAGTTGTCCTAAGAAGGATGTGGAGATCAATAAGGTCCAAAAGAAAAGACAACACCCTAAAACTCATGCATCAACAAAGAAATCCATAGGAAGGATAAGTTATGCAGTGACAGGAACCATTACATATGATAATGCAGTAATTTTTGGAACACTAGTCATTCACACAACCATCGCCACCATGTTGTATGATCCTCGTACGACACATTCCTTTATCAGTGCCCAGTTTGCAACAAAGTATGATATCTTTAAGTGTCCCTTGAGATCAGGGATCACCATCAATGCACCCGAAAGAAAAATGTTAGTAAACTACATATGTCCAAATGTAAGTGTTAAAATCAATGGGATAGATTTTCTAGCTGATCTTATAGTGATAGAATCAATGGGAAAGGATGTGATTCTTGGAAAGAATTGGTTACAAAGAACTAAGGCAGTAATCCAACATACTGAGAGAACCATGTGTTTGGAAACCCCATCTGGAGAAAGAATAGTAGTTGAAGATAATCGACCTCCAGCTCTGATTGGTGCATCTGACAAGGAAGAATAATATATCATTTAGCTAGAAGAAGGAGTATGTCTCACAAAGAAAAAAATGTCAAAGTTTTTCCCCTTTCAAAATTTGTAATTGTGCTATATGAATAAATTTGGAGAATCTCTCGCACCTATTGTGTTTTGCCTCTTTATAAAGATAATAAAATATGGTGTCATCTGCTTTATGCAAACAATGTGATGCCCTATTCTAGTTTCCCTAAAATCTCGCTCAAGTCTTTCTCTCAATTTGTGCTCAAAGAAATACTGTTGGAGCAGAAAGATGATTCAGATATCATGCTCTGAAATCTATAAAGTTCAAAAGATCTCTGTTAAGGATTATAACACTTGTACACTCTTGTAGTATGATGAAGCTAGGCGGAATCGGAAATCATCCTTAACTAATCTTATCTTGGAAATCAAAATGTTGTGTTAGCTCTTTATCTTAATGTCATACAAGCCTCTTATGCAGTCTGTCTCACTAACTCTTTTACCCTCTGACTAGATGATGAACCCCAATGGAAATGAAGTAAATGATGTCAATGACAATATTCGTACCTTAACAACTATGAACGAGAAAAATGAGTCACAGAGATATTTGATGAATGGAATGAAGAACAACAAAAGGAATAGAAAAATGTTTGGATACATGATTAGTCCACCTCAATCACAAGCAAAGCCTCGAAACACATGGATACCCAAACAGAAGAATCAAGTCAGGCTCAGCTATATGAGATACAGACGCCCAATCAATCCTCACCCCATGTTGGTCAAGCAAAGTTGACTCGCAAAGAACTCAAAGCAAGAGGTGCTTGCTACTACTGCAAAAATGAAGGACATATTATTCGTGAATGCCCCAAGAAGAGTCTAGACCGACTAAAGTAGAAAGCTGCCAAGCATGACCTAAGCAATAATTCAGAAGACCAACCATTTTATAAGTAAGATGATGAAGGTGCTTGATTAGTATACATTGCGGAGCAAAGAAGTAAGGAAATTCCTTAATATTAGAAGAGATCAATGAGAACTAAGAACCTACAAATAACCAATATATCCTTTGCTTTCGTGCTAGCCATCCTTAATCTCGAGGACGAGATTCTTTTAAGAGGGGTAGGTTTGTAACACCATAAAAATCATTAAATAAAAATAATACATTTAGTTATTAATGATATTTATGGTAATTAATTTTCTTTAAGTGTTTGCTATTTATTTGCATTTGGAATGATTTTTGATTGCTCATAATTGATTTTTGAATATTTAATAGCATTTATTCTTAATTGAAAGTTCAAATAAATCATATAATAATTATTAGTCCAAAAATATTTTATTTATAAATAGGTGTAATTATTATGAATTTTAGGGTTATTTAAAAATATATTTTGAATTTAGAAAAAGGAAATAGAAAAAAAGAAAAACAAAACAAAACCTAACTAACCCTAAACGACCCATTAGGCCCAACACCTAACCCTAGCCGCCGCGCGCCCTGCCCCTGACCTAAACCTAGCCGGCCGCCATTCTCCTCCTCCCAGCCGCCTCCACCCACCCGACTTTCTCTCCTCGCTTCTCTTCCCTCTCCCTGCCGTGCACCCGACGCGACCCCGCCAGGGGCCATGCCTAGCCGCCCTGACACCCCTGTCCCGACTGGCCACCTCGCTCTAAGCGACCCGCCAAGCCCCTGCACCGCTCGACGCGCAGCCACCCTGCCCGCGCCTGGAGCCACACTACCCCGAGCCGACCCCGATGCCGTCGAGCAGACCGCGCCCGAAAGTCCGACCGAAGCCGCGCGCCCAGAAGCAGGAGCCGAGCACACGCCCCACGCATCGCGTTACCGACGCCCATCCCGCAGCCGAAGACCAACCGCGCCAGGAGCATGCAGCCGTCGCGCCCACGCCCGCGACCGTTCGCCATTGCTTTAATGGAGCCGTTACTCTCTCTCCCATCACTCCCTCTCATCAATGGCGCCTTGAACCGACCGTTTCTCCCTCTTTGTGGCTCTCCCTCTCCCTTCACTATAAATTGGACACCGAGCCCTCTCCCTCTTCCTGCCCGAGCTCCCTCTCTCACTCCCTCCTCGGTCTCTCCCTCGCCGCCGGAGCTCACTGTCGTCGCTGTTGTGGACCGAAGCCGGAGCTCACCGTCGTGCCTCGCCGGAGACGTGCCCGAACCCCCTCCAAGCCTCACCGATCCTGTCGTGCGCTCGAGCCCGTTCGCCGTCATCCGTTCACCCAAGGTTGAAGACAACCCGTTAATTTATTTTCTAAAGCATGTCTTCAATTTTATGAATTATTGTTGTAATATTGAGACGATGCGATTCACGTGTATGATTTTAGATATTTCAAAGTATACGGGTAGTCAAAATCGAACCCCGTGACCATACTTTGAATATGTGTATGATTTTATAATTTTAAAAATGAGTACGGTCACTATTCACTACCTCAGTGATCTTCATACTAGATATGTTTATAATTAATCTCGCTTTAGTGTGTGGAACGAAAATTAGTAGTATTTTTAAAGTGTAAACTTATTAACATGAAGAAATTGAAATAGGCACTAAGCCATGTATTTCCGGTCAGATGAAAATATAGATGGTACTAGTCATAATAAAAGTATTCATAAGTATATCACTTAATTACTTAGAATTAGTAAAATACTTAATTATGTCATAATAACCATGAATATGTTATTAAAAGTCCCATTTAGTAATTTACAATTAATTCTTAGTATATTAATGGCAGAAGAATTATAAATAAACAATTTTTAGTTATACGTATAAATTCTATTTAGAAAAGAAAGGAGAAAACCAAAATGATAGAATTCATAATAATATTAAAATAACATAATTAGACGCTCATACTTTTCTAATAAAGAAATTGATAGTTATATTGGTAAACATAGGTTTCTTACTAAAGAATTAGATAACTTGTTTAAAATGACCTTTTTAATAGATATTATATTTAATAAGGTTCGTTATAGATGTTTAAGTATAACCGTATTAAATAGAAACTTAAAAGAATATGTAGACCATATGTTTCTTAATAAAAATAGAAGATAAATATATGTCTAATTAATAGATTATTTATATTTTCTAAATTAAAAGATAACAAGGGTCATTGCTTTTATAAACTAAAATGATAGTTTATACATAATTTCCTTTCTAATGAATTAGATCATTTGTTCCTACAATAGAATTAAAGATAATTGATAGATTAATTATCATTTATCATAATTTATTAATCAAACCTATAATCAAATTGTTCTTAACTAGATTTATGGCGTGATTAATTATTTCATAGAATTTAGTCCACATTATATACGAATCACTTAGTTTTTCCTAAAGAATGAAATAAAATAATAAGAGTTTAAGTTCTTTTATAACTTAAAATGTTACTTTATATATTGACTTCGAATATAATAATATAGGCTATGTGTGTTCTAATGAAATTAAAAGATAGTTATTTGTTCATTATCTTTTGCATGAAAATCCACTTAAAGACCTATGACCAAGCTTTTCATAAAATAAGTGTTTAATAATAATGATCTTTCACATAAAACTTATTTAGACTTATATCCTAGTTTATCATAAGTGAATGTTTAACAATGATTTATAAGATGTTCCATAATGCTTCATAAATTAATAATGTATTTCATAATGCATTAATCTTAGATATATAACATATATCTTTTCTAAAAGGTTAAATAGTTTTAATATTGTTATAACATGTTTTATCATCTTATAAACCCTTAATCTTAGACATATCACATATGACGTTTTATAAAAGATTAAATTGGTGAACCAAATATTTGTATATTTTAATTAAGATATTTTAAGCTCATGTCTTGTTTTATAAAGTATAGATCACACATTTTTTAAAAGTAATACCTTTTTATTATAACCCTTTCGTGTAATGTTTTTGAAAAGCAAACGCTCTTTTCGTGAGGCTTTCTTTTAGATTTACGTATGATGAATGTTGTATGTTATTGAGTGGTGTTTGTTTCTTCTTGTTTGTTTGTGTGATATTCAGTGGTTGATCTAGTAGTTAAGAATCAAGATCTATTCCTATCCGTGGAAGAACCTCAAGTTTTCAATAAGCAAGGCAAGTGGACTTCTCCCTCTGCATACTCTGTTTGCTCCCAAACAATACTATTAATAAAGTTTATTCTTGGATATATATATGCATAATTTGATGGGTTGCCTATTTAGATGCCCCTAACCTTTCCAACCTTACTCCTTGTTTAACCTGGGATTATGATCTAATCAAGTAGCTATGCTATTGCTACAACTTTAATAAAATGTTGACCAACTAAAATGCTTACTGCTCAACCTTAGCCTCACCTTGTTAAACTTGCATTAGTTTTTCCCCCACTTGCTGAGCCTCGACCATAAGTGAGCTTACCTTTGCTTAAATTTTGATCAGAAGTTTGCAGATGAAGTTATGATGCTGAGCTCCATGGATGCTAGCCTAGTGATACCCCCGGTCATCTTCCTGTGGATGGATGTCCTTGTTTCGCTATACTTTGATGAATAAAGGTTAAGACATTATGTATGTTCGAAGTGTAATATGTTAATATAATCTTCATTCACGCTTTTATGCATTATTCTTTTGATATATTACACTTGTGACGTCAACATATGTGTGGAAATAGATCCTAGCACACATATGTTATGCACCTGGCTCTGCCCTTCGGAAACGGGTGTGACACATGGGAAGCTGCGGTGGCTTATAGGATGGTGGCCATGGGGTAGCCTGCAACTCTGCTGCTAGAGGAGAAGCATCATCAAAAGCAAAGTTACCATGATGAAAGTCATCATACCATTCATCATCATTGATTGGACTTTCTTGACAAAGCGCTCTCTGCTAAGGCCTCGTCCTTGTCATCTTGGGTGTTGTGACGCATTTCTTCAGCAACTTCGTCAATCTTCCTCTGAAGGTCGGCTAGCCGAAGCATCTTCTCTCTCTTCTTCTGCACTTGTTGATGTATGGCTTCCAGGTCTCTGATTTCTTGGTCCAACTCCTCCTCCTAATGTGTTGGGCTGGTAGCCTTCCTTTTCTGGCTCCAGGCTTCTCTCAGCGAGAGTGTCTCTTGGTTGGTGTCCAGTGGCTACAGGGCAGCCCCTGGCGCTATTGCCTTCTTCAGCGGCATGACGAAGGTGAATGCTTGCCGAAGGTGGTCGTTTGAGTTCACTGGAGGTGGGCGCCAATGTTGGTCAGTTGTTCTCAAATGATGTGAATCAAGAACAAGGCAACACAATTGTTAAGGATTAAGGACCTTCGTCCTCCAAAGCATTATCTCCTCTCGAATATAACTCATTGGCTCATGAAGGAAATGCCTTCATCTGGATGAATAAGAATACATAGAGATAATGAATATAACCCATTGGCTCATTCACATTTGTATTTCATAATGTCCACATGAACATTAACAAAGTATATATTACATTGATACCTTCGACTTGTTCGAAGGTGCTGACACGAGAGTGATTACAATTCAGCGTGAACAATACGATGTTATTGTTCATCTATTTATAGGCACGGGACGCAGCCTAAGTAAAAGTACATTTGTGTCCTCAACATTTATTCACAACTATAACATAAATTATTAGGGACTGGCTAGTCTTTTTCTCTTCGGGCCAGCACCATGTTTGATCTTCATCATCGTCTTAAGCCGAAGATGTTACTCTTCGGCTATAGCTTCAGTGTTCATTCTTATCATCTTTGGGCTATATCTTCGTCTTGCACACCTTTGCCCTGGGAGGAAACTTCCATCATGAAGCTCCTTGTAATAATCCATGTTATACTAAAAGCAAATGGTTAGTCATGTTTTTGAGGACCTTCGAAAGAGGAAGGCCCCCAACAACCGACTTACGTGCAGTGCATCTAAGACAAGCCATCTACAAGAGATGTCGTAAGCACAAGATTGAGAACAGAACTATATGACCAGCAAGTATATATAGTAGTATAACATAGAATTGGTCGACATGACCAACTTCTGAATTGACACCAAGGTCAAGGTGAGAATAAGAGTTTGTAGTCCTTAAAGCGACCATTATAGTGTAGGTTAGCGGTCATACAGTCAGCAAGGCTCTGATACCACTTATGGCACACCCAGTTTTGGAAGGTAAATGTGGCAGAACCGCCCAAATTATTCTAGCTTAAGTGCCCAAGTCACACCCTTAAAGGCAGCAACACACTTAAATCGGTATAACCCATCAGTCCCTCGGATCTAGTCTAATAAAGCCACTTATCCAGGATCGAATACCACTAGCTCACTCGAAGATGAGGCACAAAGAAATACAATAAAACATAATACCACAAATTTAATAAGTATCAATATTGATTACATTATCGGAGTTTCAAAAGCAATAACAATATTTTTAGTGCAGCGGAAATAACTAATGGAGAAAACTGAGTAACATGGCGAAGCCTAGCCACGCTACTCCTCCTGGTCCTCTCCTGTGGAAGCAGTAACCCACTCGATCATCTATCCCGGTGGCGGGGATGGAGGCCAAGTCACACCATCAACCAAATCAAGGAGGTACTTGTAAAAATTATGCCACAAGCAAGGCTGAGTATAGTAATACTCAGCTAGACTTACCCGGTGTGAGGAGTATACTCCTCTACCTCTAGACCATGAAGATGTTTGGCTGAGGGGTTTTGTTTGCCAAAAGCACTAGCTGAGTCTAAAATCAAGTTTTAGCTTTTCAAGTTCTAGAATAATAATTTAGACCAGATGAGCACCTAACTATCCATACATGGTATCAAGCAATTTAGTCAACCAACATCTTTTGTAAGTAACCTCATTTCCACTTATTACTCAATGCAGTACAATGGATCAAGCAGTCTCATTAGCTACGAGAAGCAGACGATTTGAATCAAGTTTTAACCTTGCAAGGTAAACCTAAACACACGACATGTAGAGGCACTCCGTCCCCACACATATCAACCGTCCCCATCGATCCCCCGTTCGCGACTAGGGCTCACCGCCTTGGCGTACAATGCTCCACTGACCCCGGCTGCCGCCGTGCAGTAGCCGCACTTGTACCCACCATATCTAGAATAGGAGACCCAGTCTCAGGACAAGTGAGGAGAAAATTCCGCGCCCGGCTTCACTCAGGTACTAGGCTTACCGGTTACCATATTTCTCGACATGTGTTTAGTACGTTCAAACGCTTGACACAGGTATCCGCACGTTTATCCTTATTCCAATTTCGTCTCATAGACAACGCATCCCCATGGATCCGTGCCCACAGACCATCATCATTTTGTTATCAAAATGGATACAACTAATTCCTGACCTCGCGTGAGTGCTAGAAAAATCACTCGACTTCTACCGAGATCCTGATTTAGCATAGCAGCTACTCGACCTAGCATATTAGTATCTATCTCAAAAGGAATCCTGAGCTCATGCAACTAGGATCTCAGGCAACTCCTACACTTAAGTGCACAGTAAATGTAGTAAAATAGCATAACCGGGGCTTGCCTGGAATTTAACACTTAGATAATGTTTGCTGGGGGATAATCGCTTGGTGAGCATATCCTATCCTGGCCTTTGTTATGTTTGTCCATATTCAAGGCATCTGCCAACACCGCCTTGGAGTCAGCTCCACTCCACGTCCTTTATCTCGCACGATCATCATCTTTCTGTCCTAAATGAGATGCAAGATGCATATGTATGAATATAATGAAAAATATTACAAGACAATCCCAAAATAGACGGTAGTGAACTAAACATTAAATTGTAAGGCACCGTAAACAACCACACACTAGCATTAGTTATCTACACGTCATCGGGCATACATAATCAATATCATTAGAAAGACGACAATTACTTTCTAGAATTAATCAGCGCAACACGGCATCACACGTGCGAGCATTTACCACAATCACTTTAATCTTTTATTGGTTACTTTATAATTAAACTAGTTAAGTACACCTAAATTTGCTAGGACTTATACATAGACAGACATATGGTAGCAAGCTAGATATAAGGCACAAGACACGGTACCGCCAACGATCATACGTAGGTGCTAATTAGCCATACGTTATTGACTTACGAATTTAACACTACTAAGAAGCCGACAACACTATCATATACATAGCCACCACAACACAATATCACGGGTACAAGCATTTATTTAATTTGATACGACTTTTCATTAGTTCTTCTAGTGATCATACAAAAGCATCCCAAACAACACAAGTTTAACCGAGAAAGAAACATATAAAATAGGACACATATGTTATATCAAACTTAGCCATTACAAGTCCATGTTACTTAAGTGCTAACCAAACATTTTTAGCAAAAAGGGTGAACCAAACACTCAAATGTGCACTTGCAGATTTTTGGACAGCAACACAGTCGTTACTCGTTTTAATCATAACTCTTCAAATATTAGTTAAAAATTATCAAACTAGGACTTTCTAGAAAGCTTAAAAAGTGTTCTACAACTTTGATATTTTTACCTCAGCATAATTAGACTCTTAGCAAGGTCGAATTATGTAAACACAGCAGCTCTGTCCAAATTTGGACAGATTCAGACTTGCGACTTCAAAAATTCATAACTGGAGATTCATGTATCCAAACAAAGTTATCCTAGACTTTCTGGAAAGCTAATGAAATTTTATACAAATCATTTATAAACATCCCAAGGTGATTCAATATGCAATTTAGGATAAAAGACATTAGAAGGCTTTGCTGTCCAGAACTAGACAGATTCAGACTTCACACTTTAAACATCCATAACTAAACCTTCAGATCACCAAAAAGAGTGATCCAAGACTTTTTTGGAAAGCTTAGAAAAAGTACTATATAACTTTTATAATCACTAAGAAGTGATTCTATGTTTAACTAAGTCAAACAATTCAGTTTTCGAAATCTGTTCTGACAGTGGACAGAACACAGCACCAGTTTGTAAAATTCATAACTCTTAAACTATCACGCATGTGGTTATGAAATTTTAACACAAGTAATATAAGAAAAGAATCTACCACTTTCTTATAATGACCATGAACATATTGTAAAATTAATTTAAGCAAACAGTGCAATCTCTGAAATCTGTACAGAAATTGGACAGGTTCAGTTACTGAATTTGTGAAAAGCACAACTTCTAAACGATCAGACTTATGGCTGTAAAATTTTAACACCAGTAAGATAATAAAGTTATCTACAACTTTTCTATATGGCTTTTCTACAGAAAACATGATTTGGTTCATTAAACAAACAGCACGACGAAAACAGTGCGTGCAGCCCAAAACAGCAACTAACAAAATTCAGCTCCTAATTACTTCAAGAATTGTCGCGTTCTAGAGACTTGAACCATTCTAACACTTACTATCTGTTAGAGTTAAAACAATCAAACTACAACCAACAAGTAGACTTACTAATTTTATACAAGTTATTTTGTTCGCTAGAATTACCATACACCATCAACAACGTATTCGCCACAATAATCAAACCCAGTATAAATGTGTATATCGATTGCGCCCTTCACACACTAATTTGCATTTTCACTTAGACATCACATGAACACTATAAAGTTTTAACCGCGACCATAACAATACACATTTAGACTACAACAAGCAATTTATTGTGATTACGTGCTTAACCCAAGCTATCTAACAATTCGGCTAACTAGAGTGACGACATAGCCGTTAAATAACATACATGTCGGCTTGCCTATTATTATCGCAATCCGAGACACAACATACACTACAACATTTTTTATAAACATTCATATTTACAAGTATTTTTGCACACCGACCAAATCATACGAATCGTAAACCACTGATCCCCAAATTGCAATCACCATGCATTTACTTCCCAAATCATGAACGCATACATGTTTATCATACAAACCGAGTAGTTCAATAATTATCCTAAAACAACTAACTCCATTACACACTTGTATCACAAACCTACTTGACTTAATTGAAGTGTCTGCTCAAAATCGTGAGCACAATCATACACTATATGCGAAGCATAATTTAACGAACGCATAACACGCATCGTCACGACTCGACTTATAAATATAGAGAAAGCGATGACTACTTTGGCATGTCACCACCTCTCTATATAAGCCAAAACAATTTCTACTATCGACTAAGAGTTCTAAGTATTAAACACATTATTACTTTCCTCGCGCAAATAAACCTCAACTTAACACCAGTGACACTGATGGATTTTTACTAAACTCATCATGTGCATAACCCCGTCTCGCATACAACCATATTGTGGCATGCACTTGAGACACTACCGATTAACTTAACGCAATCACCACTACAATGCATTTCGATATACACGTTCGGCATCACAGTGCTCCGACAAACCCACACTTCCAATCTACTTGTCATATCCAACCAACACCACGTGCCCACTGCATTCTTATGACCAATTTTAGCACAATTATTTATGACAACGTTTATCGACTAGACGAGTGAAACACCAACTGATTATTCGCACATCTCATCTTTAAAACACTAATCACATGTCACATAATTTATATTTTCAACCCACTCTAACTTACACCACGATGAATACATACAATATGTCTAACATATACTAACTTATTAGCCGACTGCGGAAATTACCAAGCATGCTTTACGCTTTATTAAATTACCACAACTAACACACTACTTTACAACGAAGTGTTTTAACAAATAATTAATACTTCCGCGAACCACCCTCGCGACACGTAAATGAACCATCGCAGTCACACATATTCAACACCAATATACACCATATCTATATGAATGCCATCAATCGAATCACATTAATAGTAAATTATAAATCCATCAACCTGTCAAACTTGGATTCGAGTTGCGCATGCGTCCACGGTTTAGGTGCTTCACCGAACCATGTGTCGCGTGAGGCGCAGCGGCAACATCTAGCAAGGATTTTGACGACGATGCGCAAGCGCTGCGTAGATCCGGCGAAGCGAGACGCGGAGACGATCAACTGCGCAGATCGACGATGCCGCATGGGGCTGTCCAAACACCAACACGACGCCTTGGGTCGGGACTGCGCAGTTCCGTGTCGGCGTACAGAAATCCAGAGCTTGCTACTGGGGAGAGGGAGCCGAGCAGAGGGGTCGCTCGCAGGGGAATGAAGGCTGGCCGACGACCCTAGACGTGGCCATGGAGCTATGCTCGGCCATGGGAAGGGAGATGGCAGGGAGGTGCTCCCTGGCTGAAAAAAGGGAGCGGCTGGGCAGGGGAGGGGCACAGGGGCAAGTGACCATGGGGAGGAGATAGCAGGGGCGCCGCGCCATGGGAGTGGGAGCTTCTGCTGCTGGCGCCCATGGGAGGAGGGGATGTGCATCCATGGAGGCCGAGCACCAAGGAGGGAGGAGCCCAGTGTGTTGGTGAAGATTTGCATGGGCTTGCCTGCCTGTTGGCCGACGCCGTAGGGAGCTGAGAAGGTGAGCGGCTGCTCCCTGCTGCTGGACGCCATGGAGAATGGGGGCTCGATTGAGAGGAGCAGGGGGCGCTGGAGCATCGGGCTTCATCCTCAGAGCAGGGAAGGGCGCTGCTTGGGCGCTCGGATGGGGGGAGAGAAGAGCTCCTGCTCCTGTGGCAAGGGACACAGGGAGGAAGAAGGCCAGCGTCGAGCTCTGGTGTGCTGCATCGAGGGGGCGAGTGGAGGGAGACGCAGGGAGAAAAGACGGCCGGTTGGGGAAGCTCGGCTGCTCGAGCTCGGACCAGAGAGAGGGCGTGGAAGCATCGGCAGGAGGAGGAAGAAGACAGGGGGTGCGGTCGGCTGAAAGAGAAGAGGGAGAATGGTTGTGGCGGCTAGGGGTAGGGAGTGGTAATTTTCTCCAACTTGCAAGGGGAGGCCTCATATTTATAGACATGTGAGGGCTAGGGTTTTTAGTGAGCCAAATGGGCTAGGCTGGATTTGGTCCAAAACGCTCAATCGGGTGCACTAAATTAATTCCCGGAATAAAAATGCTCCCGCGGAATTCGTCTGTGCAAAGACAGAGCGAGCTGGTGCTCGGTCGGACAGAACGAAGGATTATCCGTACTAGGAATTTGATTTGTTTAGCGTCGCTAGGAAAATAATTCCTCGCACCCAATTAGGAACAAAATGAATTGAGACCGATTGGTTTCGGATTCGTGATCGAGATCAATCGGGTTGGGTTAATAAACATCATTGCCGGTGTTGATTTTCAAATTTAGATTGGACAAAGAGATTTTAAGCCGAGTTGGATAAAAAATTATTAGAGGACAACACATTGGAGATTCCGCTTGAGAGTACTGAGAGCACCTAGAGGGGGGGTGAATAGGTGATCCTGTAAAAACTTGAAACTTAATGCCACAAAACTTGATTAGGAGTTAGCACAATAAAGCCAAGTGGCTAGAGAGGAGTTCTTGCAAAGCACAATAACCACAAAGAGATCAACATAGAGATGGCACAGTGGTTTATCCTGTGGTTCGGCCAAGTCCAACACTTGCCTACTCCATGTTGTGGCGTCCCAACGGATGAGGGTTGCACTCAACCCCTTTCAAGCGGTCCAAAGACCCACTTGAATACCACGGTGTTTTGCTTTCACTTTACTATATCCCGCTTGCGAGGAATCTCCACAACTTGGAGCCTCTCGCCCTTACACTTTGATTATCACAAAGAAGCACAGAAGTAAGGATGGGATGAGCAACGCACACAAGACAGAAATCAGAGCAACAACACGCACACAAGTCACAACACGAGCTCTCAACACAACTCAAAGAGTTCTCTACTCAAATGGAGCTCTAGTTGCTATCACAAAGAATCGAATGCGCTGAATTGGAGTCTTGGTGCTTAGGAATGCTTAGAGAATGCTTGGTGTACTCCTCCATGCGCCTAGGGGTCCCTTTTATAGCCCCAAGGCAGCTAGGAGCCGTTGAGAGCATTCTAGGAAGGCAATTATTGCCTTCTGTCGCCTGGCGCACCGGACAGTCCGGTGCAGATTTCTTTCCTTCTTTGGCGAAGCCGACCGTTGGAGATTCAGAGCCGTTGGCGCACCGGACACAGTCCGGTGCCCCCTTCTGACCGTTGGCTCTGCCACGCATCGCGCGCGGATTACGCGGTCGACCGTTGTCCAGGCCGACTGTTGGCTCACCGGACGGTCTGGTGATTTATAGCCGTACGCCGCCGACGAAACCCGAGAGCAGCCAGTTTGCCAGAGCCGGCCTGGCGCACCGGACACTGTCCGGTGCACCACCGGACAGTCCGGTGCACCCAGACTGCGCAGAGTCTTGGCTGCTCAGCCAAGTCTTTTCCAAATTGGTCTTTTCCTGTTTCTAGCACTTAGACACAATACATTAGTCTCCAAAACAATGTACTAAGTCTTAGAAACATACCTTTACTCTTGATTTGCACTTTGTCCATCAATTGGCATAGATTAACACTTAAGCACTTGTGTTGGCACTCAATCACCAAAATACTTAGAAATGGCCCAAGGGCACATTTCCCTTTCAAGTACGGACTCAGATTAATTTTTAGATATAGATCGAACATCGAGAAATTAGATTCGTACATAGCTCGACTAGCAACTGTCGAGCGTTTGATTAAATGAGCTTGAACGAGATTTATAAATCGAGAATGATTTTCGAGTTTGCATTTGTTCCGAGAGACAAAAGTTTTAATAGGCTCCAAATTTGGCCTTCTGTGAGACTAAATAACTCCGAACTCGGTGAAATGAGAATGAATATTCTCGATAATCAGAGACATACGCGAGCGAGAAATATAAATTTTCACTGAGCATCCGAGATTGGGATGAATTCACGACATAACATGAAATAGACACCTGGGGTGTCACAGCCTTCCCTCCTTAAAAGAATCTCGTCCCGAGAATCGAATAAGGATCTTCAAGGGTGGAGAAGCATGTAACTCCCAGACTGAAGATAGATGCAAATTCATGAGAGGGTATCTGACGAGATACGGAAGATAGATTTTGATAGAATATCGCGACATGTTGAGACAAAATGCAGCGATCACTTGAGAAAATGTCCACAAAAGATAGCATATCGGTATAGTCTCGTAATGGATCACAACGATCAACCACGATACCAGCGCATGCCGAGCAGCTCAACCATGTGTGCACCCATAGGAGGCTCTCGGTTTCGTCGCGACACCATAGGTCTTTAGCCATCATACCATTACCAAATGTAACCAATAAGAAATCCACATAGCACAGATAGATGGAGCCTTTGAGAATATGGCTCAGAAAATGTGACTGAAGTTGAAGCGAAGATTGCTGGCAAAAAGAGCATCACATGAGAACTCTTCAACTCCGCGAACTTGTCATGATCACCCCATGGATTATCAAGTCAAAGACTGATATGATATTGGATATGAGGAGGAACCAACCATGAGATCAAGATTGATGAGCTTTTAGAGACCTGAGAGAACTAAAGACAATAGCAAAATCCATTGAACCAAATGGATACACTGTTTATAGATAAAATCGATAAAGCAACATCATGATCCGTAGAGAAGGGGTATGAGAATGATCATAAATGAGAGATTTAGGTAAATCAACATCCGATACTTGAGAACGAGTTATAGCAGATAACCAGATAATAGGGCAGAATCGATAAAGGACCCAGAGATTCGGATGATAAAGCCACAACATGATTCACAAAGGTAAAGGTTTACTAGATCCAGTGAAAAGAGAGGTCATCAACCCAGATGGCTTCTAGATTAAGCATAAGAATTTAATGAGGATTTTGGACAAGGTTTCCAAAAAAAGAATGTGAGGCTAGACATGGTTTGCGTGAACAGACAATAAACTTTTTTTTGACATAAACAAGTGCACAAGGAAGCTTTAGTCGATTTAGGAGCTACAATCGAGAAGTTATCACGTTTACGCTAAACAAATGTTAATTATAACATTTAATTTGGTATTATCAAATATAAATTATAACTACTATTTAGTTTTGATTAATCTGCTATACTAACATCTGTCAGTTAAATAAGTAATTTAATTAACACGAGATATTCTAAGTGAGGCGAATTTACGATGCGCGAAACAGCACGACAACATGCGAACGACGCACGGACACATGTGACATAGCGCGCGGACGACGCACGAAACAGTGCGCGTGACCGGCGTGAACGACTCGAGAATCAACACGCAACCACGAGCACATCACGCGCGAACATCGTGAACAGTGCGATGACGCGCGATACTCGCTAACAGATAATGCGATTATACTAAACAAGTATTAAATGAAAAACGTTTAAGTTGGTATTAATCAAGTTAACATTTATTTATAAAGCACGAGTTAAAAACTATAAAATTGTTTTAATTAGAAGGTCATTTTTAATAAGTATCGAATAAACAACTAATTAAATAATTAAAACTTGTGATGTGATAACATAACATTACTAATATGAAATCGACGTTGTTACGAAGTTGACACGACCGAAACGACTCAAAATGGGTTTACGACACATTATATTGAACAATTGTCAATTCACAGCTAATAAACGACGCGACATACGAGCAGTACTAAATTGTGTCGTTTTTATATTAAGCAAATATTAAATATAACATTTAAGTCGGCATAATCACGTAAAGGTATTTACAACCGCACAAATAAAATCATAGATTTGGTTGGATCGAACTGTAAATTTAAATAACCGATAATATGGTGAAACGATTTTATTGAATAGAGACTCGCGCGAACAACGACGCACGCGCTTTGGCACGCGAACAGCAACAATGACACGAGCGACAGCACGTGCTAAGACGCAAGACGCGAACTCGCAAACGCGACAGCGAGACGCTCACCCTGGGACTACGACGGACGGCGACGAGCTTGACGACGCGAGGGGGCGTGGGTGCGTCGTCGTTTGGCATGACAAGCACCTGCACGCAGCGGCCAAGCGGCTGCTCCAGGTGCCCGAACGCGAGGCGAGCACGTCGGGCACGCGATAGGATGCCCAGACGGGTGGCGACTGGCGAGGCGGCTCTGGCTAAGCGATGTCGAGGCCTAGGCGAGGACCCCGGCGTGGCTGCTCTTGCAGGTACGTCGAGGGCAAGGGAAGCTCGGGCGTGGCGTCTCTCGGTCTCGGCACGGCGCTGCTCGCGCGGTGGCCTGGGTGAGGCGGACGACCGACAGGCGCGCACGTCATGGGAGGGCAGCCGACGCGACGGGCGTCTAGGCCGAGGTGGAGAGGACGGAGTGCGGATGCGGGGAGGCTCCAGGGGCTGCTCCGGCGAGGTGAGCAGAGTGCTGTCGCGGCGTGCGACGGCGAGACGCGCCGCGCGCGACAGAGGCTTTATGAGGGGAAGAGATGAGGAGGTGGGCGAGTCTGGCGTCCGAGGGAGAGGAAATGGGGAAGTTGCCGAACTGCTTGCGTGGCGTGGGCGCAGTTTGCGCGAATAGAGCGAGAGACGCGGGGCAGTTTGAGTAGGACTAGGCAAAAAACCCATAACCCGAAACCCGAACCCAGAATACCCGAACCCGAACCCGAAATACCCGAAACCCGAATTTTGTTCGGGAATTTCGGGTAGCAACTTGAAAAACCCGAATTTATTTCGGGTAATTCGGGTATCACAATCGGGTACCCGAAATATCCGAATTACCCGAACTTTCATGTGTCATGTACTCATATCATGCTTAATTATTAATTTGTACATCTATAATTATGTGTAAGTGTGCATAACTTGTGATTGTAGATTGCTTGTGTTTTATATGTCCATGTATATCATTATTCAAACTATATTTTTATACTAATTTAATAGGGTGTATGTGTTTTTATGAAGCCGACACAATAGTTCGGGTAGTTCGGGAATAACCGAACCCGAAATGTCGGGTACCCGAATTTTTGGGTATTGCAAAACCCGTTGTAATTTCGGGTATCGATTCTCAAAACCCAAAATTTTAAAAACCCAAATTACCTGACCCGAAATTTTCAGGTAACTCGAACGCCCACCCTAAAGTCTGAGGAAGACGGCGGCCTAACGTGTGGGGCCAGCAGCTAGGGATGGGGCGTGGCTGGGCAGAAAAGAGCGCCTGCACGGCGTGAGCGTCGTGGGAATGTGGGTGCGACGCTGCGCGTGGACCCAACGGTGGGGATGCGATGCGGCGCGCTGGCAAGAACATGCGGGCGCGTTGGGCTCAAGGCCGAACGACCAATAGGGGTGAGCGTGGCTTGCGTGTGTCATGTGTTTCTTTTTTTCTTTTCTCTTTTTTATATACATATATGGATATGTGTGTATGTATATATTAAAATATTCAGAAAATTGTAATAAATCATAAATAATAAAATAACCATTTTAAATGATTAGGGTAAGTATTGTTTATTTAAGTAATTTGGGTTTCACAAAAAATACATCGAATTCAAATAAATTTTTGCAGTTAATTAACAAACAAATGACATGCTCCAAGAATGAGTGCATCAAACGCTGATTAGAGTTTTATATTACTCAAGGGTTCATTATATTTCATAAGATTATTTTCTTTATAAAAAATAACTCTCCTCTCTAATGGATTTAACAACCAAAATTGAATTGTTTTTTATAACTGATGGGAAAAAGAGAAAAGAGGAGATAAAGTGAGGGTAACACCTGAATTTGGTGGATATTAGGAAAAAAATTTACCTCCAAATTCAGAGTGTTACAAATCTAACCCCCTTAACAGAATCTCGCCCTCGAGATTCAAGAAGAGACCAACAAGAAAATAAAATTGGTTCATTGGTCTTTCATAGTTTCTTCTAACTCAGCTTTAACTCTGCCAGCTTAACTTGTGGATTGATTGCTTTGACCTTCAGATGCTCAAGACCAATTGATATAATTCTTGAGGATCTCTTGGACTTGTGGGTTAGGACCCACAAACGCTTCCGATGTGCCACTTTGATCTTGTTGGTTGATGTTGATCGCATTGACATCATCGGGGTTCATAGCTAACCCCCTTAAGGCCTAGTTTGGATACTCTAGGAATTAGAGGGATTGGAGTGGATTGAGATGTATTGTGAGAGTTTTTGATTTATTAAGGATTTAAACACTCTCCAATCCCTTCAAAACACTCCAATCCAAGAGTATCCAAACTAGACCTAATAGGAGTGTTGTTATTCTGCACTTGATGAAGACATTGTTGACTCTTATCTTGATTGATTAAGAGGAGCTGGAGGTTGCCAACTGGACAGGTGCAAGAGGAAAGAATAGCGAGAAAAGGTAGGCATAAACGGATTAGAGAGAGCAGGGGGAGAACCCAACTACCTAACTATATGGCACCAACCTAGTAAATTAAAGCCATTGCGGACCAAGGGCCACAACACATCGACAATCATCACAAAGAAGCAAATCAGCCATAACACAAAGACAAACAACACGGGCACACAACAACAACATATCGTTGCTACACGTTAATGTTAACTAGATGGTGGTCCTTCCTTACAAATGGGAAACTATTTTTAAGGCCATCGAAATACAAGGATAAGGATAATACATACATGATAGGGGCATGGGCACAATAAAGGATGGATCTAAGGCAAGGATTATAATCGACAAGGGAGAAAATGCAACGAAGGGCAGAATAGGTAAAACACCATTCTCATATCGAGATAGGAAAGAGGATATTTTAAAAGGCAGGCATAGGATAAGCATCATGGAGAGATCTAGATATTACAAAGGCAAGGGAGATAAGAAACAAAAGCACAACTAAGGATCGAGTAAAGACAAGACTTGAAAGTGGCAAAGAGGATACGACCAAGGACCAGATAGGTAAATTTCCACTCTCAAATTAAGGTGGAGGGAGGAGATTTTAAAGAGCAGGTATAAGATTAATATCAAGGTAAGATCGATGGATGACCAAGGTAATGGTGATAGCAAACAAAAACACATCAAAGGATGGAATTAAGAAAAAAAACTTGCAAGGCGACAAAGAAGGGGAACTATTAAGGGCGAGATAGGTAAAGCACAACTCTCGAACTGGGATGGAAAAGAGGAGGCTTCAAAGGATAGGTTCAATGTAAGCATCAAAACAAAGATATAGATATTATAAGGGTTAATAGCGATAACAAACAAGGATGTAAGGGAAAAGGTAAATGTGCATAAGAACCAAATGATATAAGTACAACCAAGAATGGAGTTAAGACAAGGCTTGCACGCGGTAAAGAAGAGGATATAGCCAAGGGTGAGATAAATAAAACACCACTCTCAAATTGAGATAGAAAAGAGGAGATCTCTCTTTTGGCGTGTTCTCCCGACATCACTTCGAGTTGTTAAACTCTAATGAAGCATCAGCCTCTGATACCAATTGAAAGTCGCCTAGAGGGGGTGAATAGGCGAAACCTGAAAATTATAAACTTTGAACACGCACTTCACCCGGGGTTAGGGTTAGAAATAAATAATAGTGAATTCGGAGTGCGGAAGATAGTTCTTCTTGCTATGAGTCGCTCAATCAATACAGATAACTTTGGGAGCAAACTCAAGCCAATGTGAGCAAGAGAACTTTTAGTGAGAGAGGAGAGGGAAGAAACAAATCAAATAGTGAAGATCAACACAAATGGACACGACGATTTGTTTCCCAAGGTTTGGTTCCAAGGAACCTACTCCCCGTTGAGGAGGCCACAAAGTCCGGGTCTATTTCAACCCTTTCCCTCTCTCAATCGGTTACGTAGACCGGTCGAGTGCTTCTTCTTAATCACACGGGTCACTAGGACCCTGCAAGGATCGCCACACAATTGGGTCTCTTGCTTGCTTTACAAAACACTTGGAAAGATTAGAATGAGAAGAAGAAAGCAACCAAGCAACAAGAGCAACAAAAGAAACACAAGTCACCCTCTCTCAAGTCACTAAACACTTTTGATCACTTGACTTGATTTTGGAACTTGGAGAGGATTGAATGCTTTGAATGTGTATTTGGAATGTATTCTTTGCTCTTGCATTGAATGAGGAGAGTGGGATGCTTGGATGGCTTGAATGGTGGTGGTTGGGGGTATTTATAGCCCCAACCACTATTCTAGTCGTTGACTGACTCCTTTGTCGATGGGCACACCAGACAGTCCGGTGGTGCATCGAACACATCACTGTTCACAGTCCGGTGTGTGCCACATCAGCTGACCGTTGGGGTTTGGAGTGGTTTAACGTTGAAGTCGTCTGTTCTTTTGCTGCACCGGACAGTCCGGTGGCACACCGGACAATCTGGTGCGACCTGTCGTCGTAGACTATCTTCTGACTTCTGACTTCTGACGCTTCAGACTGTGGGTGCAGACCCGTAGTCGATCGTTGGTGGAGTCGACCGTTGCACCGAGGGTTCACCAGACAGTCCGGTGGCACACCAGACAGTCTAGTGATTTTTAGTGAACGAGCGCCGAGAAAACCCGAGAGCGGCCAATTCACGGAGTGTTCCAGCCAGGGCACCGGACACTATCTAGTGCACACCGGACAGTCCGATGTGCCACTGGCTGTAGCAAGTCATTTTGCTCCAAACTTATAGAATTGTCCCACTATCTTTTTCTTTGTATGTGTCCATGAACTTTATGCACCTGAGAAAAATATTCACTAGGCTAACTAGTTAGTCTGTGTGGTTTGTGATGGACGTCAAACACCAAAATTGATTATAGGAAATGTTGAGGCCATTTCTGAAAGGGAAATGTGCCCTTGGGCCATTTCTAAGTATTTTGGTGATTGAGTGCCAACGCAAGTGCTTTTATGTTAATCTATGCAAAGTGGTGGACAAAGTGCAAATCATGTCAAAAAGGTATGTTTCTAGACTTAGTACATTATTTTGTGGACTAATGTATTGTGTCTAAGTGCTGGAAACAGGAAAGATTGAATTGGAGCAGAGATGGCTAAGTTCTGTCGAAGTCAGAGCAGTCTGGGTGCACCGGACAGTGTCCGGTGCGCCAGGCTGGCTCGAGCGAACTGGCCGCTCTCGGGAATTCATCGGCGACGTACGGCTATAATTCACTGGACTGTCCGGTGTGCACCGGACTGTCCGGTGAGCCAACGGTCGGCCGGGCCAACGGTCGGCTGCGCGATCTGCGCAAGACACGTGGCCGAGCCAACAGTCGGGAGGGGGCACCGGACTGTCCGGTGTACACCGGACAGTGTCCGGTGCGCCAACGGCTCCCAGGCGCCAATGGTCGGCTTCGATAGAGAAGGAAAGAAATCCGCACCGGACAGTGTCCGGTGTGCACCGGACTGTCTGGTGCGCGAGGCAACAGAAGGCAAGATTTGCCTTCCTGGAATGCTCTCAACGGCTCCTAGCTGCCTTGGGGCTATAAAAGGGACCCCTAGGCGCATGGAGGAGTACACCAAGCATTCTCTAAGCATTCCTAAGCACTAAGACATCAATTCCGCGCCTTTGATTCTTTGCGATAGCAATTAGAGCTCTAGTTGAGTTGTGAACTCATTGAGTTGTGTTGTGAGCTCTTGTTGCGACTTGTGTGCGTGGTGTTGCTGTGATTTCTTGTCTTGAGTGTGTTGCTTATCCCTCCCTTACTCCGTGCTTCTTTGTGAACTTCAAGTGTAAGGGCGAGAGGCTCTAAAGTGTGGAGATTCCTCGCAAACGGGATAAAGTAAAGCAAGCAAAACATCGTGGTATTCAAG
The DNA here is from genome assembly GCF_902167145.1 of Zea mays. NCBI lineage: Eukaryota > Viridiplantae > Streptophyta > Magnoliopsida > Poales > Poaceae > Zea > Zea mays. The sequence goes on along the minus strand of NC_050102.1, from coordinate 46,537,698 downwards.
TGGGTCTTTGGACCGCTTGAGAGGGGTTGATTGCAACCCTCGTCCGTTGGGACGCCACAACGTGGAGTAGGCAAGCTTGGTCTTGGCCGAACCACGGGATAAACCACTGTGTCATCTCTGTGATTGATCGCTTGTGGTTGTTGTGTTTTGTTGAGACTTCTCTCTAGCCACTTGGCAGTATTTGTGCTAACTCCTAATCAAGTTTTGTGAGTTAAATTTCAAGTTTTACAGGATCACCTATTCACCCCCCCTCTAGGTGCTCTCAATTGGTATCGGAGCCGTTCTCTTCAAGAAGGGACTAATCGCCCGAAGAGATGGATCCTAAGGGAAAGGGGATGGTGGTCAACAACGAGAAGGAGTCTATCTTCAATGAGTCGAAAGATGACAAGCCCACCGAATCGGGCTCGGGCCACAAAAGAAGAGACGGGAAGAAGAAGAAGACAAGGCGCATCAAGGAGATAGTCTACTACGACCGCGACGAATCTTCTTCTTCCCAAAAGGACGACGACGACTACGAGAAAAAGAAAACGGTCAATTCGAACTTTTCTTTTGATTACTCTCGTATTCCTCAAAGTACAAATGCTCATTTATTATCTATTCCACTTGGTAAACCTCCTCATTTTGATGGAGAGGACTACGGATTTTGGAGTCACAAAATGCGTAGTCACTTGTTCTCTCTCCATCCTAGTATATGGGAGATTGTAGAGAGTGGAATGCACTTTGATAGTACGGATAGTCCCATGTTCATTAATGAGCAAATTCATAAAAATGCACAAGCTACTACTGTTCTTCTAGCTTCATTGTGCAGGGATGAATACCATAAGGTGAGCGGCTTGGACAATGCCAAGCAGATCTGGGACACCCTCAAGATCTCACATGAGGGCAACGACGTCACCATGCTCACCAAGATGGAATTGGTGGAGGGCGAACTTGGGAGATTCGCTATGATAAGGGGGGAGGAGCCAACCCAAACATACAACCGGCTCAAGACCCTTGTCAACAAAATAAGGAGCTATGGAAGCACGCGATGGACGGACCACGACGTCGTCCGCCTAATGCTAAGGTCCTTTACTGTTCTTGATCCTCATCTTGTGAACAATATTTGTGAGAATCCTAGGTACACCAAGATGACGCCCGAGGAGATACTTGGAAAGTTCATAAGCGGGCGGATGATGATCAAGGAGGCTAGATACGTGGATGATGCATTAAATGGCCCAATCCAAGAGCCTCAAACTATCGCTCTCAAAGCAACAAGAAGCAAGGAGGCGCTACCAAGCAAGGTGGCGCAAATTGAGGCGGCCGGGCTTAATGATGAAGAAATGGCCCTCATCATCAAGCGCTTCAAGACGGCGCTAAGGGGTCGCAAGGAGCATCCCAACAAGACCAAGACGAAGGGGAAGCGCTCATGCTTCAAATGTGGTAAGATTGGTCACTTTATCGCTAATTGTCCCGATAATGATAGTGACCAGGAAAAGAAGAGTGGAAAATGGGAAAAGAAGAAGAATTACAAGAAGGCAAAGGGCGAGGCACATATTGGAAAGGAGTGGGATTCGGATTGCTCCACGTCTGACTCCGACAACGAAGGACTCGCCGCCACCGCCTTCAACAAGTCATCCCTCTTCCCCAACGAGCATCACACTTGTCTCATGGCAAGGGAGAAGAAGGTAAGCACTCATAATACTAGTACTTATGCTTCTTCAAGTGAGGATGAGTCTAGTGATGATGATGAGATAGATTACTCATGCCTATTCAAGGGATTAGATAGATCTAAAATTGATAAGATTAATGAGTTGATTGATGCTTTGAATGACAAGAATAGATTACTAGAAAAACAAGAGGATCTTTTATATGAGGAGCATGATAAATTTGTTGGTGCACAAAATTCTCTTGCTCTAGAAATTAAAAGGAATGGAATGCTCTCTTGTGAATTATCTACTTGTCATGAATCCATCTCTAATTTAAGAAGTGTTAATGATGATTTGAATGCTAAGTTAGAGATCGCTAGTAAATCTAACTCTTGTATTGTAACTTGCACTAGGTGTAAAGATATTAACATTGATGCTTGTAGTGAACACCTAGCTTGCATTTCTAAATTAAATGACGAGGTGGCTAGTCTTAATGCCCAACTTAAGACTAGCAAGAGTGATTTTGATAAACTAAAATTTGCTAGGGATGCCTACACGGTTGGTAGACACCCCTCAATTAAGGATGGGCTTGGCTTCAAGAGGGAAGCCAAGAACTTGACAAGCTATAAGGCTCCCATCTCCGCCAAGGAGAAAGGGAAGACCCCTATGGCTAGTAGTACTAAAAAGAACCATGCTTTTATGTACAATGATAGAAGACAGTCTTATAGGGGTTGTAATGCTTATGATGCTTTTGACTCTCATGCCATGTTTGCTTCTTGTTCTTCCTATATGCATGGTAGAAATGTGTTTAGAAGAAATGTTGTTCATCATATGACTAGGAGAAATGTTGTCAATGTTCCTAGGAAAGTTAATGAACCTTCTACAATATATCATGCTTTAAATGCTTCATTTGCAATTTGTAGAAAGGATAGAAAGGTGATTGCTAGAAAATTAGGGGCAAAATGCAAGGGAGACAAAACTTGCATTTGGGTCCCTAAGACAATTGTGACTAACCTTGTAGGACCCAACAAGAGTTGGGTACCTAAAACCCAAGCCTAAATTTGCCTTGTAGGTTTATGCATCCGGGGGTTCAAGCTGGATTATCGACAGCGGATGCACAAACCACATAACGGGGGAGAAGAAGATGTTTACCTCCTACGTCAAGAACAAGGATCCCCAAGATTCAATCATATTCGGTGATGGGAATCAAGGCAAGGTGAAAGGATTAGGCAAAATTGCAATATCAAATGAGCACTCTATATCTAATGTGTTTTTAGTTGAGTCTCTTGGATATAATTTGTTATCTGTTAGTCAATTATGCAATATGGGATATAATTGTCTATTCACAAATGTAGATGTGTCTGTCTTTAGAAGAAGTGATGGTTCACTAGCTTTTAAGGGTGTATTAGACGGCAAACTCTACTTAGTCGATTTTGCAAAAGAGGAGGCCGGTCTAGATGCATGTTTAATTGCTAAGACTAGCATGGGCTGGCTGTGGCATCGCCGCTTAGCACATGTAGGGATGAAGAACCTTCACAAGCTTCTAAAGGGAGAACACGTGATAGGTTTAACTAATGTACAATTCGAAAAAGATAGACCTTGTGCAGCTTGTCAAGCAGGTAAACAAGTGGGAGGAGCGCATCACAGCAAGAATGTGATGACCACATCAAGACCCCTAGAGCTGCTACATATGGACCTCTTAGGACCCGTCGCCTATCTAAGCATAGGAGGAAGTAAGTATGGGTTAGTTATTGTTGATGATTTTTCCCGCTTCACTTGGGTGTTCTTTTTGCAGGATAAGTCTGAAACCCAAGGGACCCTCAAGCGCTTCCTAAGGAGAGCTCAAAATGAGTTTGAGCTCAAGGTGAAGAAGATAAGAAGCGACAATGGGTCCGAGTTCAAGAACCTTCAAGTGGAGGAGTACCTTGAGGAGGAAGGGATCAAGCACGAGTTCTCCGCTCCCTACACACCACAGCAAAATGGTGTAGTAGAGAGGAAGAACAGGACGCTTATCGATATGGCGAGGACAATGCTTGGAGAGTTCAAGACCCCCGAGCGCTTTTGGTCGGAAGCCGTGAACACGGCTTGCCACGCCATCAACAGGGTCTACCTTCATCGCCTCCTCAAGAAGACGTCGTATGAGCTACTAACCGGTAACAAACCCAATGTTTCGTATTTTCGAGTTTTTGGGAGTAAATGCTACATTCTAGTGAAGAAGGGTAGGAATTCCAAATTTGCTTCCAAAGCCGTAGAGGGGTTTTTGTTAGGTTATGACTCAAATACAAAGGCGTATAGAGTCTTCAACAAATCATCGGGTTTGGTTGAAGTCTCTAGCGACGTTGTATTTGATGAGACTAATGGCTCTCCAAGAGAGCAAGTTGTTGATTTTGATGATATAGACGAAGAAGAAGTTCCAACAGCCGCAATACGCACCATGACGATTGGAGATGTGCGGCCACAGGAACAAGATCAACCTTCTTCCTCAACAATTGTGCATCCCCCAACTCATGACGATGAACAGGTTCATCAAGAGGAGGAGTGTGATCAAGGGGGAGCACAAGATGATCATGTGATGGAGGAAGAAGCACAACCTGCACCTCCAACCCAAGTTCGAGCGATGATTCAAAGAGATCATCCCGTCGACCAAATTCTGGGTGACATCAGCAAGGGAGTAACTACTCGATCCCGATTAGTTAATTTTTGTGAGCATTACTCCTTTGTCTCTTCTATTGAGCCTTTCAGGGTAGAAGAGGCTTTGCTAGATCCGGACTGGGTGTTGGCCATGCAGGAGGAGCTCAACAACTTCAAAAGAAATGAAGTTTGGACACTGGTGCCTCGTCCCAAGCAAAATGTTGTGGGAACCAAGTGGGTGTTCCGCAACAAACAAGGCGAGCACGGGGTGGTGACAAGGAACAAGGCACGACTTGTGGCAAAAGGTTATGCCCAAGTCGCAGGTTTGGACTTTGAGGAGACTTTTGCTCCTGTGGCTAGGCTAGAGTCCATTCGCATTTTGCTAGCATATGTCGCTCACCATTCTTTCAGGTTGTTCCAAATGGATGTGAAGAGCGCTTTTCTCAACGGGCCAATCAAGGAGGAGGTGTATGTGGAGCAACCCCCTGGCTTCGAGGATGAACGGTACCCCAACCACGTGTGTAAGCTCTCTAAGGCGCTCTATGGACTTAAGCAAGCCCCAAGAGCATGGTATGAATGCCTTAGAGACTTTTTAATTGCTAATGCTTTCAAGGTTGGGAAAGCCGATCCAACTCTTTTTACTAAGACTTGTGATGGTGATCTTTTTGTGTGCCAAATTTATGTCGACGACATAATATTTGGTTCTACTAACCAAAAGTCCTGTGAAGAGTTTAGTAGGGTAATGACTCAGAAATTCGAGATGTCGATGATGGGCGAGTTAAGCTACTTCCTTGGGTTCCAAGTGAGGCAACTCAAGGAGGGAACCTTCATCTCTCAAACCAAGTACACGCAAGACTTGATCAAGCGGTTTGGGATGAAGGATGCCAAGCCCACGAAAACTCCGATGGGAACTGACGGACACACCGACCTCAACAAAGGAGGTAAGTCCGTTGATCAAAAGGCATACCGGTCTATGATAGGGTCTTTACTTTATTTATGTGCTAGTAGACCGGATATTATGCTTAGTGTATGCATGTGCGCTAGATTTCAATCTGATCCAAGGGAGTGCCACTTAGTGGCTGTGAAGCGAATTCTTAGATATTTAGTCGCTACGCCTTGTTTCGGGATCTGGTATCCAAAGGGGTCTACCTTTGACTTGATTGGATATTCAGATTTCGACTATGCTGGATGTAAGGTCGATAGGAAGAGTACATCGGGGACGTGCCAATTCTTAGGAAGGTCCCTGGTGTCATGGAGTTCTAAGAAACAAACCTCTGTTGCCCTATCCACTGCTGAGGCCGAGTACGTTGTCGCAGGACAGTGTTGCGCGCAACTAATTTGGATGAGGCAAACCATCAGGGACTTTGGCTACAATCTGAGCAAAGTCCCACTCCTATGTGATAATGAGAGTGCTATCCGCATGGCGGATAATCCTGTTGAACACAGCCGCACAAAGCACATAGACATTCGGCATCACTTTTTGAGAGACCACCAGCAAAAAGGAGATATTGGAGTGTTTCATGTTAGCTCCGAGAACCAGCTAGCCGATATCTTTACCAAGCCTTTAGATGAGCAGACCTTTTGCAAATTGCGTAGTGAGCTAAATGTCTTAGATTCGCGGAACTTGGATTGATTTATAGCATACATGTGTTTATGCCTTTGATCATGTTTCTTATGCATTTTGTTGCTTATTGCTGGTGCTCAAGTTGTACAAGCATTCCCCGTACCTCACAAGTCCGTTGCAAAGTGATGCACATATTTAGGGGGAGATGTGTTACAACTTGACTCTTTGAGACTAACCATGTGCTTAAGTTTATTTGTTTTAGTCTCAAAGGAAATTTGAAAGGGAAAAGGTGGACTTGGACCATGAAAGACTTCCACTGCACTCCGATGAGAGGGTAACTTATTCCAAGTCCATCTCATGTACTCTTATTGCCTTTATATTCTTATTGAAGATTTTGGTGAGGCAATGGGGTTCAAGGGCCAAGATTGATCCCGTTTTGGTGCTTGATGCCAAAGAGGGAGAAAATAAAGGCCAAAGCAATAAATGGATCAGCTACCACTTGAGAATTTTGAAAATAATAGAATAGAGCTTTTGTTTTGTCAAAATACTCTTATTGGCTCTTTTTGTCAAAAGTTGGCTTCTTGTGGGGAGAAGTGTTGATTATGGGAAAAAGGGGGAGTTTTTGAAATCTTGGATCAATTTCTCTTGGAACGACTCTCTTCATGTCTTAACAAGTGTGTCTGACTTAGAAATAGAAATTTGAGTTTGATTTGCAAAAAAAACCAAGTGGTGGCAAAGAGTGATCCATATATGCCAAATATGAATCAAAACAAATTTGAGTTCTCATTTGCATTAATATTGCACTTGTTCTAGTTGCTTTATGTTGCGTTGGCATAAATCACCAAAAAGGGGGAGATTGAAAGGGAAATGTGCCCTTGGGCCATTTCTAAGTATTTTGGTGATTGAGTGCCAACGCAAGTGCTTTTATGTTAATCTATGCAAAGTGGTGGACAAATTGCAAATCATGTCAAAAAGGTATGTTTCTAGACTTAGTACATTGTTTTGTGGACTAATGTATTGTGTCTAAGTGCTGGAAACTGGAAAGATTGAATTGGAGCAGAGATGGCTAAGTTCTGTCAAAGTCAGAGCAGTCTGGGTGCACCGGACAGTGTCCGGTGCGCCAGGCTAGCTCGAGCGAACTGGTCGCTCTCGGGAATTCATCGGCGACGTACGGCTATAATTCACCAGACTGTCCGGTGTGCACCGGACTGTCCGGTGAGCCAACGGTCGGCCGGGCCAACGGTCGATTGCGCGATCTGCGCAAGACACGTGGCCGAGCCAACGATCGGGAGGGGGCACCGGACTGTCCGGTGTACACCAGACAGTGTCTGGTGCGCCAACGGCTCCCAGGCGCCAACGGTCGGCTTCGATAGAGAAGGAAAGAAATCCGCACCGGACTGTCCAGTGCGCCAGGCGACAGAAGGCAAGATTTGCCTTCCTGGAATGCTCTCAACGGCTCCTAGCTGCCTTGGGGCTATAAAAGGGACCCCTAGGCGCATGGAGGAGTACACCAAGCATTCTCTAAGCATTCCTAAGCACTAAGACATCAATTTCGCGCCTTTGATTCTTTGCGATAGCAATTAGAGCTCTAGTTGAGTTGTGAACTCATTGAGTTGTGTTGTGAGCTCTTGTTGCGACTTGTGTGCGTGGTGTTGCTGTGATTTCTTGTCTTGAGTGTGTTGCTTATCCCTCCCTTACTCCGTGCTTCTTTGTGAACTTCAAGTGTAAGGGCGAGAGGCTCCAAAGTGTGGAGATTCCTCGCAAACGGGATAAAGTAAAGCAAGCAAAACATCGTGGTATTCAAGTGGGTCTTTGGACCGCTTGAGAGGGGTTGATTGCAACCCTCGTCCGTTGGAAGGCCACAACGTGGAGTAGGCAAGCGTTGGTCTTGGCCGAACCACGGGATAAACCACTGTGTCATCTCTGTGATTGATCTCTTGTGGTTGTTGTGTTTTGTTGAGACTTCTCTCTAGCCACTTGGCAGTATTTGTGCTAACTCCTAATCAAGTTTTGTGAGTTAAATTTCAAGTTTTACAGGATCACCTATTCACCCCCCCTCTAGGTGCTCTCAATTTCCCTTTCACTTCGTCCACTTCTCCTTTTACATGTGTTAACATCCTTCGGCAAACGCAGGTAGCTATTCCTAAAACATATTGTAAGAATGTTAGTATCAATTAGTTTTGAGGACCTTCGGAAAAGGCATTCCCCCAACAATATGTCTATATGTTATTCTTTTGATTCTGTATGTGCAATATGATGATCTTTATTGTCTGAATCAAAACCTCCGATAATATATGTCTATGGTAAGGGTTTTTCACAAACTTATTTTATCTACTTGTGTTAAGAAAACATATAGACATGTAAACTATGTTTACGTCTATGATATGTATTCCTCATTGACATGTAAGGTATATACACATCCGTGATACATGTGTTTGTGATACACATGTCTATAATATGTACACCTCGTGTGCGCGTATTTTTGTGTGTTGTTTATCCGTATCATAGATGCAAAAGAAGTAACACCATGTGGGCATTATGGACCGCAAGAAAAAGGACAAACATGGAGAAATTACGATATCTATATATCAAGATTACAAGTGGGTGTGGGAAATGGAAACTCTATAGTGAAGACACACAAGGATCTTCTATAGCGAAGACAGACAAGAATACTAACATGAGTTGAATACAAAAAGATTGTGTGTTATATATATTGCAATGGTATGACAATGCTTCGGTTTCTGATGTGCTCACCGTGGAGTTAGGGTGTCACTGCTACAATAGCGATGACGTAGGGAGGACATGGGGGTGCTGGCTCGACGAGGGCAGTGGCAGTGCAGGGGGAGGGCTCAACGAGCTCATCAAGAAGAGCATGAGAAGAAGAGAATGAGAATGGCATAAGGAAGATGGAAGTTATAGAGGGGCACTTTAGTACAAGATCTTACAAAGAACCGATACTGAAGACCTTTAGACGAGAATTGAAAAGGGACATTTAGTATCAGTTCTTATAAAGAACATGTACTAAATACGTGTGGACGAGAACTAAAAATGGATATTTGGTATAGATTTTTACAAAGAACCATAGTATCGGTTCGTGAAAGAACTAGCACTAAAGAGTGTTTTAAAGAGTATTTTAGAGGGATGGCAGACTAAACGAGGTGCGTTCTATAGAAGATAATAGTCTAAACAAAAGTAACTATTTCAACTTGAAGTTTGTGGCACTAAACTACTCTTTGTTCTTGGGCCAGCTTAAGGAGGATAAGAATTTATAAAGCACCAACATAAGTACCTGTTGAAAACACCAATCGATACTAATTATATTCGTACTAATTAGTATGTTCAACTGATACTGATGACATAACATTAGTATTAGTTGACGTCTTCAATCGGTACTACTACTCTACTCCCTGTGGGAACGTAACTCAGTTAAAAAGAATACCGATTTAAGCTTTTTCTCTGGTAGTGGAATGTGTATGAGCACCAACTGCACACTACACCGTGGCAGCTGCACCTAGGGGTGGTAATGGATCACGATTTAAATGTTTATTCACAATTCCTTAGAATCCTAAATTAATTTTAGTTCAAAAATGAATAGAAATAAAGTCTGATTTTAATCCGATCTGATCTTTAAATTTTATATTGTAAAATTTAGAGTTCATTATCACCTCTAACTCCACCCTGCCTGCATCGTGGTGGATCTTGGAGTAGTGCTGGTTCTATGGACAAGTAGAGCGGTAAGACATTTTACTATTATGCCTTATTCGGTTATTACTATATCACATGAATTGGATAGTATTGGAAAAATTAGTAGAGATTTTGAATTGCTATTAATTGAAACATTCAATCTCCTCCAATACATATGGATTGGAGAGAAAACGAACGGGATCTTACAAGAAAAAAGGTGACTTTGGTTGAACTGGTTGTGGAAACGGACGAAACTGAGCCCTTGCGGATTGTCGTGGGCTGGTCGTGTTTGTCTCCAGCACCCGTTAAGGCTCTGTTCGTTTTGTGCCAATCTATAGAGATTGAGGGAGATTAAATCCCCTACAAGTCAAAATCCTTTTCAATACCTTCCAATCCCTCTCAATTCATATGATTTTGGGATCAAACGAACATGACATAAACTATGCCTCACCGGTGGAGCATACCTATACGCAACAATGAACAGCGTCCTTTGCCATCTGCCATTCAGACCACACGGGTGTGTTGCGTACGTTGCGCTTATCATATAGAACGAAGGAATGACAAAGACATGTATATTCCAGCTCGAGGCTTGCATTATGAGCCAGCCAGGTCAGCTCGAGGCTTGCGGATTGTCGTGGGCTCGATTTCCTTCTACTCACGGGTTCAGTCCGCGTCGGTGATGTTGATGCTTCCTGCTTCCTCTTCGGCCGCTCGACGATTGCTTCAGTTTTCCAAACCAATTCTACCATCTCATAGTCATAGAATCGCTAGCTTCTTTTGTATCTCTTTAACCGCTAGCTACTCTAGTAAATCATGTCGCTAGCAGTTAGGCAGGGTTGGCCAATTCTACTCACAATCTTTTCGTTTCCGTCTTCTACAAATTGTTAGAAATATAGGCATTTTTCGTATTATTTTAATTTCATAAATTAACATTATGATGATGACATATAAAATATGTTTAATCATAGAAATCATTATCTCAAATATATTCATAACAATATGGATCAAGAGAACATGAAACATATGAATCATATAAATATAATAAGCATATAAACATGGAACATGTATTATTATAGAACAACTGAAAATAAACAGATAGCAACATAAATAGTATGACTGTAAAATTAAGACAAACAGATTTATCATATTACTAGTATGATCAGGCATCAGACATGTTATGATATAATACGACAAAATAGATTGAATAAATTTACGGCTATAAATAAAACAGCAGGTATGAACATATATAATTTGCAGAATGAAAAACAGTAAGGAGATGAATTGATCATACCCTCCCATGCGCTCCGAGGATCTAGATCCTTGTCCAACTTCACTTGTCATGTCAGCAGGAGGAAGACTTTGGGCAGTCGCGTAGACGCTCCCCAAAAACCTAATTGCCGATCCCTCGTGCAAGGTCTCGAACGGCAAGGGCTCCGGAGGCACCTGCCCTCTCGCTTCTCTGTGCGCGCAGAGTCACGAGATGGAAATACCCTCACTCGGCTGCTGTACTGTGTTCTGAAAGTGTTTTCTCTTGTGTACCGAGTGACAGGGATGCTCCTCTATTTATCCTCTCGCAGAGGGAAGCTGAAGGAGAAAGGTCGCCGAGTCACGCCAAGAGTCGGCCAGCTCTAGCCGAGTTATGTCATGAGTCGGCCAGCTCTTGCCGAGTCACGCCATAAATCGGCAGCTGAAGGAGAAGGGTCACTCGGCAGACGGGTCACTCGGCTGACGTAGAGACAGGGTCACTCGGCTGACGTACGCGGTTAGTGAGTGCTAAAAATTAACAAAATTAATACAACCACACCACGCCCGCTCGCCTGCCTGCCTGCCTGCCTCGCCACGCCACGCCACGCCCGGCCCGGCCCGGCCGGCGGCGGCGCGCGCGCGCGCGTGTGGCACGCCCTTGTCCATTTCTTGACTTCTCAAGTTAAGTGGAATAAATCCCACCATATAAGTCAAGGCAAAAGACCCTTGGACTTCCAATGTGGTACTATTGGTTTCTCCACCATTACACACCATAGAGTTTATTCAATAAATGGGCCAAGCCCATAAAAGATCCAACAATCTCCACCAAACTCTAGGGTTTGTAATGATGAAATATCAGAATCACAATCCTTTGATATACCAGTGTTTCGATGGAGACTGTTAAGTTGAACATCCATCTAGAATAAGAGTTTCACTCATTCACAACTGAACAATGGACTATGCCTTGAATTGACAGTTTTGTGCGAAATAAGATTCACTCAAATCCTTTGCTAATACTAGGCTGCAAAAGGGTATTCCCGCTTTTAGAAGCATATAAGTCACACTTCAGTGCCTTTCATGAGTATTTAGGGATTACCCAAGTCCCATAGACTGTGACCAGCAGTCTGATTCATATAGGTGTATTCCTCAAAAGATGTTCTGTAGGACAACATCTCACCTTTATAAGACTCTTGGAATACATTAAGGTAGAAACCATCCTGCCTTACAGATAGGAAAGATGTGCATCAGAAATGAGTTAAAGAAGGGATCTTTCCTCACAATCTACTCCTAGCTTGTTTCTCCACTCTACTTCACGGGATCTCCGATCACATAGAGCAGGTTACCAATAGAGTAGATCTCACATGGGTCTCATACTCGTTTCCCTCGATGCACTTTCTATCACATTGCGTGATAGACCCTTAGTGAATTGATCTGCCAGATTATTCGATGTGTGGACATAATCCACAGTAATAACTCCGGAGTTTTTCAACTTTCTGACAGATTTCAATCTCCTCTTAACATGCCTTGTAGACTTCATGTTATTCCTAGAACTGTTAACCTTTGTAATCACCGTTTGATTGTCACAGTTCATGGAAATAGCCGGTATCGGTTTTTCAACTACCGGTAAGTCCAATAGGAAATCACGAAGCCACTCGGCCTCAGCCCCAGCAGTGTCTAATGATGCGAGTTCTGCTTCCATTGTAGACTTCGTTAAGATAGTCTGCTTGCAAGACTTCCAGGAAACAGCGCCACCTCCAAACAGAAACACATATCCGCTTGTGGCATAAAGCTCATCAGCATCAGAAATCCAGTTGGCATCACAATAGCCTTCCAGCACTTTTGGGTTTCCGGTATAATGAATACCGTATGTCATAGTACCTTTCAAATACCGCAACACTCTCTCAAGAGCACGCCAGTGATCATCTCCTGGTTTCGACACAAACCGACTTAGCTTACTCACAGCATAAGAGATGTCTGGCCTTGTTGCACTTGCAAGGTACATGAGCGAGCCAATGATCTGGGAGTATGTCAATTGATCCCTTGCTATTCTCCGATTCTTTCTTAATAGCACACTGGGGTCATAAGGTGTTGGAGCAGGATCACAGTCACTAAAACCAAAGCGACTCAATACCTTTTCCACATAATGGGATTGTAACAAAGTTACCCCACCATCAGCTTCTCTAACAAGCTTGATGTTTAGAATGACATCAGCCTCTCCCAAATCTTTCATCTCGAAATTGCTCGATAGAAGATTTTTAACTTCCTCAATCACATTGAGATTTGATCCAAAGATCAAAATGTCATCAACATAAAGACACAGCATAACAGACTCACCCCCACCATACCGATAGTATACACACGTGTCAGATTCATTTACAACAAAGCCAGCTGCTGTAAGAGTATTATCAAATTTTTCATGCCATTGCTTAGGTGCTTGTTTTAGGCCATACAATGATTTTAACAACCTGCACACCTTGTTCTCTTGACCATCCGCAATAAACCCTTCTGGCTGATCCATATAGATCTCCTCATCCAACTCTCCATTTAGGAAAGCTGTCTTAACATCCATCTGATGAATGATAAGACCATAAGAGGCTGCCACAGCTATTAATGTGCGAATTGTAGTCAATCGAGCCACTGGTGAGTAGGTATCAAAGAAATCTTCACCCTCCTTTTGGGTATATCCTTTGGCCACAAGCCTTGCCTTGTACCTCTCAATTGTACCATCAGGCCTAAGCTTTTTCTTGAAGATCCATTTGCAACCTATAGGTTGACAACCATAAGGACGATCCACGACCTCCCAAGTTCCATTAGACATAATAGATTCCATCTCACTCCTTACTGCTTCCTTCCATAAGTCAGCATCAGGAGAGGAATATGCCTCACTAATGGTAGTTGGTGTGTCTTCCACAAGGTACACTATAAAGTCATTACCAAAGGATTTTGCAACCCTCTGTCTCTTGCTCTTTCGAGTGACTATAGTGTCATCCTCCTCAGGGATGTGCACGTGAGAATCCTCAGCATGATCTATAGGAATCGACAGTTCGTGCTCATGGGGAATTATAGTCTCATGACTTATATCACTAGGTGTATTCTTCATAGGAAACTCATTCTCAAAAAATGTTGCGTCTCTTGATTCCATGATAGTATCAACATACATATCAGGCACATCAGATTTTATAATTAAGAACCTATACCCAGTGCTGTGAAAAGAGTACCCAAGGAATATACAGTCAACAACTTTAGGCCCAAGTTTACGCTTTTTGTTGATTGGCACGTTCACTTTAGCCAAGCAACCCCAAGTGCGCAAATATGAGAGATTTAATCTTCTCTTTTCCCATTCCTCGAATGGTGTGATCTCTTTGTTCTTTGTTGGAACTCTATTCAGGACATGACATGCTGTCAAAATCGCCTCACCCCACCATGCCTTGGATAATCCCGCTGTACTCAACATGGCATTCACCAAATCTGTTAGAGTGCGGTTTTTCCTTTCAGCAATCCCATTGGATTGTGGTGAGAATGGCGGTGTCCTCTCATGAATAATACCATGTTCCACGCAGAACTCATCGAATACATTAGAGAAATATTCTCCACCTCGGTCGGACCTTAAACGTTTTATTTTCCTCTCAAGTTGGTTCTCAACTTCAGCTTTATAGGCCTTAAAATAATTGAACGCTTCATCTTTTGTTTTTAAGAGATACACATAACAAAATCTAGTGGAGTCATCTATAAAAGTGAGAAAGTATCTTTTACCACCTTTGGTCAAAATTCCATTCATCTCGCACAGATCAGAATGAACAAGTTCCTGAGGTGCCAAACTCCTCGCCTCAGCAGCCTTATGAGGCTTGCGGGGTTGTTTTGATTCAACACACACATGGCACTTAGACTTTTTGACCAAGTTAAATTTAGGAATTAAATTTATATTTGCTAACCGCATAAGACAGCCAAAGCTTGCATGACAAAAACGTGAATGCCATAAATCCGACTCATCAGAAAAATGAATAGAATTCACGAGTTTATTACACACATCATGCAGTGATAAGCGGAACAACCCTCCGCAGTCATATCCTTTACCAACAAAATTACCATGTTTAGACACAACACATTTATTAGACTCAAGAACAACTTTGTATCCATCTCGACATATCATAGACGTGCTAACGAGATTCTTCTTGATAGAGAGCACATGCTGCACGCTCTTCAATGGCACCGTCTTTCCCGAAGTAAACTTCAGAATGACCGTACCAACACCAAGAACATGAGCACGCGACCCATTTCCCATTAACAAGGCGCCAGACCTCCCAACCTGGTAGGAAGAGAACATAGAGGCATCAGCACACACATGAATATTTGCACCACTGTCCATCCACCACTCAGGTGAATTACAAACTGAGAGAACAAATGGTAAAGAATTACCATACCCAGATGTTCCATCTCCAGTTTCAGTGGTTACAACATTAGCTGATTTCTTGTCCTGAGTGAACTTGCGATCAGGGCACTCTCTAGCCCAATGTTGATCACTGCCACAGACAAAGCAACCTCCCTTTCCCTTGTTATTGTTGTTCTTCTTTTTAAATTGTGTTGTTTGAACAGGTTTATTCGCGTTCTCTGATTTGTTCTGGTTTTTCTTCTTGTTAAACTTGCGGAAGTTTCTCTTCTGCACCACATTAGCAGTAGAGGTCTCAACACCTTTTCCACTGTCCTTTGTTCTAGCCCTTTCCTCAACATCAAGAGTACCAATGAGCTCTTCCACATTGAACTCTTGTCTCTTATGTTTGAGAGAGGTAGCAAAGTCCTTCCAAGAAGGTGGCAACTTGGCGATTATACCGCCAGCCACAAACTTGTCAGGCAAAGGACAAGGAAAAAGTTCGAGTTCCTTAGCTAGTGCCTGAAACTCATGAGCATGTTCCACTACAGATCGGTTCTCAACCATCTTGTAGTCATACAGCTGCTCCATGAGGTACAGCTCGCTACCAGCGTCAATAACTCCAAACTTTCCAACAAGAGCATCCCACAGCTCTTTCCCCGTGGGAAGGATGATATAGCTTTTCTGGAATTTTGTATCCAGTGCGCTAATTACTGCTCCTCGAAAGAGGTTGTCTTCAGCCTTAAACTTAGCCTCATCCTCAGGAGGTAAGTTGGCAGGCTTGCCCTCAGCGGCATGAAAACAAGACATTGCAGTTAGCCACAATTCCATTTTAGCTTTCCATATCAAGAAGTTTTTACCATCAAAAGGATCAGGCTTTAGCACAGCAGCAAAACCTCTGACAGAAAAATGCCTAACATTAGGTTTTTGGATTGTTAGAAATATAGGCATTTTCCGTATTATTTTAATTCCATAAATTAACATTATGATGATGACATATAAAATATGTTTAATCATAGAAATCATTATCTCAAATATATCCATAACAATATGGATCAAGAGAACATGAAACATATGAATCATATAAATATAATAAGCATATAAACATGGAACATGTATTATTATGGAACAACTGAAAATAAACAGATAGCAACATAAACAGCATGACTGTAAAATTAAGACAAACAGATTTATCATATTACTAGTATGATCAGGCATCAGACATGTTATGATATAATACGACAAAACAGATTGAATAAATTTACGGCTATAAATAAAACAGCAGGTATGAACATATATAATTTGCAGAATGAAAAACAGTAAGGAGATGAATTGATCATACCCTCCCATGCGCTCCGAGGATCTAGATCCTTGTCCAACTTCACTTGTCATGTCAGCAGGAGGAAGACTTTGGGCAGTCGCGTAGACGCTCCCCAAAAACCTAATTGCCGATCCCTCGTGCAAGGTCTCGAACGGCAAGGGCTCCGGAGGCACCTGCCCTCTCGCTTCTCTGTGCGCGCAAAGTCACGAGATGGAAATACCCTCACTCGGCTGCTGTACTGTGTTCTGAAAGTGTTTTCTCTTGTGTACCGAGTGATAGGGATGCTCCTCTATTTATCCTCTCGCAGAGGGAAGCTGAAGGAGAAAGGTCGCCGAGTCACGCCAAGAGTCGGCCAGCTCTAGCCGAGTTATGTCATGAGTCGGCCAGCTCTTGCCGAGTCACGCCATAAGTTGGCAGCTGAAGGAGAAGGGTCACTCGACAGACGAAGAGACAGGGTCACTCGGCTCTAGCCGAGTTATGTCATGAGTCGGCCAGCTCTTGCCGAGTCACGCCATAAGTTGGCAGCTGAAGGAGAAGGGTCACTCGACAGACGAAGAGACAGGGTCACTCGGCTGACGTACGCGGTTAGTGAGTGCTAAAAATTAACAAAATTAACACAACCACACCACGCTCGCCTGCCACGCCACGCCACGCCCGGCCGGCGGCGGCGGCGCGCGCGCGCGTGTGGCACGCCCTTGTCCATTTCTTGACTTCTCAAGTTAAGTGGAATAAATCCCACCATATAAGTCAAGGCAAAAGACCCTTGGACTTCTAATGTGGTACTATTGGTTTCTCCACCATTACACATCATAGAGTTTATTCAATAAATGGGCCAAGCCCATAAAAGATCCAACACAAATAACGCTTAGGATCTTTTTTTCTTCCTCTCATAAATAATATATCAGATAAAAGTAAAATATGTAGACACAGCAGATAAGAAACTAAGTAAAATATAAAAAACGTTCCTTCTTCCCACCCTCATTTTTCCCCTTGTTTGTTTCTATTGTTTCTTCAAACTTTTCCCAGTAATATTTTTCACGGGATTCTGTGTCTTGCTTCATAAAAAACATTAATAAGAATTGGTTTGGTGGCGAGAAAAATAGAGGCATCTATGAGGAAGGAATCTTCTTACATTTAGTAAGTAGATTTCTTTCACATGGATCCACTCAATTTTTCTGGTCACCGAATCAGTCTTAAGAGTTGGCATAGAACCTACATACAAATAAACTATGAGTAAAGTTTCTCTTTCTCCTTTCCTTTTAGGATAAGTTTGTATCTTTTACAACGTTCCTTGATATGTACATGCTACGTTAAAAACTCTATCTGAAAATTCAGTGACAAAAACGGTTCTTGAAGAAAAGAGTATATCACATTCATTAATTGCATTACACGTGTTGTCACATTAAATCCTTTCATTAATTGCATTACACGTGTTGTCTCATTAAATCTTAAAAACACATATGGAAAGGAGTACAACATTTTTTCATGAATTTTTAGGATATTCTATTGTCATTACATACTGATTTTTCGGGAAACCAAGAACATCGTTGTAACTAGCTCG